>NC_041819.1:4865172-5473318 GCF_900964775.1 Scleropages formosus | reverse complement strand
TTCACTGCCTTGTCCCTGCCAGGGTGTTGATTCCACATAAGGTCAGAAACTGTCCTCGGAACAACTAAGATGAGGCAGTAAGAGGAACAAAAACAAATGTATTCATCAGAGAGAAAGAATTTATGAGTAACAAACTGGGGCAGTACCTTTTGACGTGTTGTAGACAAGCATGAAAGGCAATAATGTTAAAACATAGAGGATTATAATTAAATTCAAGCATGCTATTTACAAAATTGCACCAAAGAGATCTACAAAAAATAAGAATGCTTCAGTTGAAATATTCTGGCCATCCTTTGTACCTGTTGCTTGAACAGTGCTTATTTATTCCATCTGTTGAAGAAAAACAAAAGGTTTACATAAGCAATTTCCCTTCCTTTTTTAACATAGCACCTGGGGGTGTGATGGTTGGAGCTGTTTTCTCTCTATTAGAAGGACCTGTGTTCAAATCCCTGCATCTGCCGTAACACACGAGCAAGGTACTGACCCGGAAATGCTGCAGTGAAAACTGCGCAGCTCTTTGAATAGGTAGATAATTGTAAGTAGTTAGTGTACAAGCATAACACGGTAAGTCACTTTGAAGACAAGTGTCAGTTAAATTAATGAATAATAATAATATTACAGTGGACTGGCAGAACTACATTGGAAAATTTTGCTATAATTCTTCGTTTCAACTCTTACTGTACAGGAGAAAAACACAGGGGGGAGCAGTAGTATTTGAACAGTGGTGTGAAAACTGAGCAAACATAAAAGCGGCAGGGACGTTGGATTAAATAACCTAGGGACAGGAATAAGAAGGTAAACAAGTGTAGGGCAGGTGTATATGGAAAACAAACAGCTGCGGCAATATTGGGTGAAGTCTGTAGGCAGCGAGGATATTTGAGTAAGCTGACTGGGAACAGAATCCTGTGCTTACAGCTATGCAGCTGGGTATGAAAAGAGCAGGAAATTGAGGATGAACAAGCGAGTTGCAGTGGTAAAAAGGTACAAAAGGCATGGAGCAGGTGAATGTTGTAAACAAACAAGGAACAGGGTTACCATCGACAGCCAAGGAGCAGAATTAGTTGGGTAAACAATTTGGGGGAAACGCTATTAAGGTAAGTAAGCAGGCAACACACACACGCGCGCGCACACACACACACACACACACACACACACACACACACACAGACACGTATATAAATTGCTCTAAGGAAAGTGTTGGGTGCAAGATGAAGCTATACATTTACAAGTAGGCATCACTGCTCTTACAGCTGCGAGAGAATTAATGTACAATGTGCATATTTAACTGATCTTACACTCATTCAATGGCATTGCAAACATACTTTGTGTTTGTTTCATGCTTTTTTCTTTTTGGACGCTTGTGGATTCACAGCTTGCCGGCAGCTGGAACAGATCAAGCCAGGCCGACTCGACCATCTGACCTTTAGCCCAATACACTTTCATTTTGCTATTCCAGCCACAAGATTGGTCTTAACCTGCTGTGTTGGAGGGCAAGAATATAGGAAATGGCCTTGTGACTTTTGCCTTTCCACTTTGAAAGCCACTGTGTAATTTACTCCCAAGCATGAACTGCAGGATATAGTTAAAGTACATCTTTTTTACACAGTAATAGACCATTTAATATAAAATCTGACTGGAGTTCTACTCCTGAAACTAAACTATTGAACTTTTAGTGTAAGATCACAGACATACATACCTGGGCAAACCTATCATAATTTCATTATTATCAACACATTTAGCTGACACCTTTTGCCAAGACAACTTAGAATGTTAGATAAATCACACTAAACTGTTTAACCAGACGTGGAGAACAACCTCGCAGACTAAGCTATATTCAAACTCATGTCTGGACCCACAACCCAGGAACTGTGAGGCATCAGCACTAAATGCTGTGCCACCGTCTCTGCAATCAGTCTGATCAGTTTAATGTCTGAAAACCTTTATTACTATGTCGTGTTGACGGTAGATGCTTTTGCACATAGCAACCTGCATAGATTACAAGCCTGGCACAGCTTAAACCACAATCTGCATGCAAAGTGTTAGCAGATTTGTGGTTAATGGTCTGCTTTGTTCAGATGATTTTTTCTTCACATATTTAAATGTTTTACTCACCCACCTTTGCTGTGATTAGGGAATATTTTTCCCCGGTTGACTCTGAGGTTTTCTGATTTTATGATTTCCTCTGGATCTTTTTTTTTTTAAATCAAGTACAGACAACAAATAATGTGATTTATAGATTGGTTTCTACAGTGAGTGTAACTCTTTTGATATGCCTTTGCTGGGAAGGACGTCATGACATACCATCTTAATTTTGCAATGAGGCAACACAGAGAATCAGGGCTTGTGAAATCCTTTGATCCAGCACTGTGAATGTGCTCCTCTACTGAGTCATTCCAATGACTGTCTCTCAGCCTGGAGATACTATAAAAACTGGTTATTGAGGAGTGTCCTTATGGGAAAGAGCATCACTCTTGTGAACCGAGTTGTTTTTCACAGTGAACCCGGTCAAGCTGCTTTTTGCCCCCTGTAGTCTTAAGAATAGTAGTCTGTAGTCTTTTATGTCCTTCTTACACCCTATAAAGATCAACACATAAAATCAAGCATCTTCATCAAACTTCATGGTTTTCTTGGATTTTGTGAAAGTTTTTTTATGAAAATATTATCTGAAGTTCACAGGCACACGTTAGCTGCTGATTGGCATTAAGCCCAATCAGTAAATTATTCTGAATGCCAAAATGCAGATGATATTGCTTCCTTCCTAAATGATGACTTTAGGAAATTAGTTGAGTGCAGGATAGCAAAATCCCCACAAACCCATTGACCCTCAAAAGGCATGATTGCTCACATTTGTTCTGAAAAATTACTATCGAACTTGATTGTACACGTTGATAGGTTGTTGGTACAAGGATTTCGTAAGCAATGATGGCCCAGCCCCGCTTTAGAGATTGCACAGTCAAGATTTGTCTGGGTGATGATTTGTAACCGGAGTACATAGAACAGAGGCACATCTCAGTAGCTTGTATGGAAACTGACCTGTGAGTAAAAACAATGTAGGGGGTGAGAAAAATACAACTGAATTGCTTTCAGTACTTCATGTACTTTATGGTGTGGTATTATTAAGATACAATGGGCTGCTAATGTAAAACACTGGATTCTCACTTTTAAAAATGTCTCTGTTCATTACCACATCTGGAAGCGGTTGACAAAAACAATGTTAAGAGAACCCAAAGAACACAACCCCTTGTGACCGCTAATATACAACCAATGTTGACATCACATTTTCCAGCAAAGTCTGATGTATCGTGTCAAAGCTGCATAACACTAAAAATGTACAGTAGTTTCCTTGGTTACCGTGGCACATAAATATAACATTTGTGCAATTACATAATGAATGATTAGTTACAGCCGGGTTAGGCTCCGGTTCCCCGTGACCCTGTATGGGACAAGTGGTTCTGAAAGTGTGTGTGTGTGTGTGTGTGATTAGTTACAATAGAAAAGAAAAATTGAGATCAAGTGCAGAGTAAGTTAAAGAGCTGACAGAAGACATGGATGTACCTGTCATTCTAAATCCATCATTGTAAAAAAAAAAATGAAGATTCACATGTCTGACAACTTCAGCAAGGGCACCGAGAAGATAAATAACTTTGAGGCGCCTACTGTACTATAAGGGGTTGATGCCCAAAACCCGTTTCCAGATTCACTCCTAGCATATTATATTTATTATATGAACACAGGAAGAACTGCTGTGCTGATGCCCTTATAACAAGTTGCATTGACAAAGAAGACCATGGAAGTGAGAAATTTGTGATGTCCACACACTGGAGCAACTTGGGCTTCCAAGTAACAAAAATATCAATCACAGCCTCGGAGAAGAAGAAACCAAGGGATTAAACTTGTTTTTGATCTCAAGGGTGTGGTGAGCTTTGCTGGAACATTCTGTCTGTCATGTTAACTAACACAACTGGTTTTGGAAGTCATAAAAACCACTGGCCATGAGATCAGCAGCAAAGGAAAGCTTTTCATCAGAAGAAGTTTCTAAGGTCACCATCAGTCCTATCCAGTCATTCAGTCCAATATCAGAACCGAGGTTTTTCACAGATAACTCATCATAAAGTCTGGATTAAAATGAATGATATTTAATTGGGAAAAAAAATGGATTTTTAAAAATTTTCTTTTTTTCTGGTTTTTACTTCTCTATACAGTGTCCCGCATTGTGTCTTGACAGCTGGGACGAGTAATGCTTGAGCCTGTGTTTTTGCTGACAGAATAGTAATAGGTGCCAATAAAACAGGTTCAAAATGGCAACTGTTATTTTCTCTTCTTCCCTCAATGCTCAGCTGCAGAAACACAACTGATCCCACTAAAATAATTTAGAGTTTAAAGACGTGAATGCCGATCCTTACTTCATCCTGGATCTACTTTACCATGATGGAAACCATTGCACTTCTATGAAATGTCAGTTGGACTCTGGACTTCTTTAGGCTCAACTTCAATATGACAAACTGATTAACTGAACTCAATTAAAAACAAAGTAATTACAAATTGCAATTTTCCTCATGCATTATGTCATCATGCTGAAACGTGTTTTTGATTTGCTGTGCTTCGTCTGTATACCAGAAGTGAACAGTCTGAAAGATCTATTCATTTAATTTTCTTAACGAACATACAAAAAAATTATTTAAACTGAAAATCTTCATGGTGCAGTTCTAGTAGACTGTATAATTCAATAAAGACAGAAAAATGTAGACAAAAATATTCTAGAAAGCATATGATTATTCCACCAAATCATTGAAATACTACTCTAAACTATTGATTTATGACTCACTGGCATGTGTTCGCTGTAAATAATAATTCAGTAATAAACGAACAGTATATATTACATTTATTCCTTTGGCAAATGCTTTTCTTCAAAGTGACATACAAGATCATAGATATAGATTCAGACATGAAATTCACAGAGTACAGTCACTTAGTTTTTGACTGCATATTATACACAAACAGGTGTATACATAATTGATGAGGACAAAGTTTTCTTTTCTACAGGTAAGTACTGAAGGTTTGTTGAGCAGAGGAGATCGGGACAGAAGTGGGTTCGAAAGTTGTAGGTTCAAAGACGTGTTTTGTGACTCTTGAATGTAGACAGGGAATCAGTACTTCTGAGTGAGAGAGGGAGGTCATCCCACCAGTTGTAGTTTTATAGTTATTTTTATCTAGTTGTGGTTTATCTTGTTATGTGTTTAAATTTGGGTTTTAGAGTAGTTAGGAACTGTAGTCTGTGTATGTAAGTTTTCCTAACATTTCTCCTTCATTCTGAGCAGAGCTGGTAAGATCTTTATGAGAACTGGAAACATGGGACTTTGCTTGTCAGAAGGTTGACACCCAGTAGAACAATGTCGTACTGCTAAGTTGGGCTTTTTAAGTCGACTTAGAGAAAACTACTGACCAGGAGCCGCGGGAAGTTAACTACCTGTGTGGTCCAGTGTGTCACAGGCTGCTATGTTTGCATGTCCCACCCTGTACTCTACAACCCCTACACAACAGAAGGGGGGAGGGGGTGCATTCCTCTGCCCCATCGGCTGTCCCATCTCCTCCTGTTCCTCCAGTGTGTGTGTGTCTAAGAAAGGAGGTACTTCAAATAAACAGTTACTGGACCTACATATGTCCACTAGTTACATTCTATGCTTATGCTGAGTAATGTTTTTTTTTATTATATAGCTAAAGGTCCTTTATGTTCCTTGTTGTTACTTAATTTTCTAGCACTTTTTTTAAATGTAATAAATATGATTAAAATTTGTGGGTGGTGCAAAGAAATATTGTTACTTTTACGATTTATTTATTTATTTTCATTTTCAGTTCTTTTAGTTGTTTGTCAGGGGGGTGCAGTGGCGCAGTGGGTTGGACCACAGTCCTGCTCTCTGGTGGGTCTGGGGTTCGAGTCCAGCTTGGGGTGCCTTGCAACGGACTGGCGTCCCGTCCTGGGTGTGTCCCCTCCCCCTCTGGCCTTACGCCCTGTGTTGCTGGGTAGGCTCCGGTTCCCTGCGGCCCCATATGGGACAAGCGGTTCTGAAAATGTGTGTGTGTGTGTGTGTGTGTGTGTGTAGTTGTTTGTCAGATGCTTTTACTGTATGTATAAGCTGAATGGTGAGCAAACATGGAAAGGCATGGGCACGTGTCCTATTAAAAATGAAAAACTGCTGTTGCCGTGTAACTTTTGGCTGTGATAGCACAGTTTTGTTTGAAAACGAAGCTCCTCTTGTGATGAGCTGACCTTTAAAGCTACTTAAGTAATCACTGGTCCTTCATCTGGCTTCCATTACTTTCAGTGCCATGTTTGACAAAGGCCACGGACAAGTGTATGCAAGAAAATTGCTGATTTTGAACTATGTGCCATTTACATAAACAGTATAGTATGTACGCATAGCCCTAAAAAGGGACAGTTGTGTTTGGAAAAGTAGGAATAAGGTAAGGGAAGTGATTTGACCTGCTTTTGGTTTTAATAAAACTTGATCATCTGCTCTGCACCTATAAATAAGCCATTTCCATACTATAAAAATTTGTACAGCCAGTTGCCACTGTTACATGTAAATATTTCCGCTTCTTAACTGATAAATTATGGTTTTGAAGGTCTTTTGAATAATATCATAAATGAGGGCTAGTCAACGGCTGGGAACCACTGTTAAAACTGTATTTTCTGATGGAAAAATGTTATTTTTCCTTGTCAGTTTTCCTCCGGTGTTGAGTCTATTTTTAATAGAGAAAAAAACTACATTTCTCTCCTTGTTGGATCAGTATTGGAATAGTCACTGGGGACCAAGCTGGAATTGGAACGGTTTGACCTTTCCTAATAAAACCTTTATAATGGCAGCAAGATCTTAGGATGTGTTTTCTGGCCAGTGCCATCTGTAGCTCATGTGCTTCACTGCAGAGCAGGTGGTATTTCAGACTTTTATCCATATTCACTGGGGCATAGCATACTGTAGAACATACAGTAATGGCACAAATTAACATTAGCACTGTCTTATTACTTTGTTTGATCAAAACAGTGTGTTAAACAAGAGTTCTGCGTGTTGATTTTTTCATCATCTAACTTAGTTTCAGGGGCGCGGTGGTGCAGTGGCGCAGTGGGTTGGACCGGGTCCTGCTCTCCAGTGGGTCTGGGGTTCGAGTCCTGCTTGGGGTGCCTTGCAACGGACTGGCGTCCCGTCCTGGGTGTGTCCCCTCCCCCTCTGGCCTTACACCCTGTGTTGCCGGGTAGGCTCCGGTTCCCTGCGACCCTGTATGGGACAAGCGGTTCAGAACTTAGTTTCATTTAAAAAATCTGTAAATGCTGTGAACAAGGCCTATCCTGTCAGTTGAAAGTAATCACTTAACACAAATTAGCTGAGCGGAGGTGTTGGTTTTGCCCAGATCTGGATAATTTGGGTTATTTTAAACTATTGGTCGTAAACAAGCTGAAGCCTTGGGGAAAAGATCAGGAATAACTTCCTTTTGGAGGGTGAGGATACACTCATGCTACCACGCCATGCTGAGCAAAGGGACGGGGACCCTAGGAGAGAGCCATGCAGAACCTGGGAAACAGCAGTAAAAAGGTTATAGATGCAATATGAAGGAAACAGACTGCTGTCAGTAGGGAACTGGAGACAGAATTTTCTTAGATCTTCAACATGTTCCTTAAATTCAACACACTTCAGGAAAAACTATTTGTTTTGAAAATTAAATTCGAGGTTGTGCTCCCAGTGACCTTTGGTACGGCAGTCTTGCCTGCGGAGTTCTACAGCTCCTGGTGTCGATGCCATCTGAAATTTACATTTATTCATTTAGATGATGCTTTTCTCCAAAGCGACCTACAGTGTTAAGGTTACAATTACAAGCTTACAATTAATTATTTACCCCTTTATACAGCTGGGTCATTTTTAATGGAGCAATTTAGGGTAAGTACCTTGCTCAAAGGTGCTATTGCTGGAGAGGGATCAAACCTGCGACCTTTAGATGCAAAAGCAGCAGTTTTAACCACTACACTACCAGCTGAAATGTAAACTTGTAACTCCAACAGAAACATTTTATAAATAATTGCCCCAGTACCTAAAATTCATTGTGACACTGTAAGCTTTATCGTCTGAAACAATGGATATCTCACAAAAGGTAATGAATGCATTGTTGTTGAAGTCATGGAGCTTGGTGTTAAAAGTGGCCCAGATACACTGAAGATAAGGAATCATTTTTCTTTTGGGTCTTGTTCGTTGTCCTTTGACAAGGTCATTTTACTGTGGCTTCTAATCAGCTTCCCTCCATTAAAAGACAACAACCATTGACTATTTCTGATGACGTTTTCTTCTGCTTAAACAGCACAATAAATATTTTTTTACTAAGACTTTGAATTCATCATTATTTCACTTTTGAAGGCATGACTGTACAAACACTACCAGTTTTCTTACCTCAGAAACCAGAAAGGCATGAAACATGGTTATGCTGTAAGAAATACAGTACACTGCAGAGTTTTAGATTAGAGGCATTTTGGACTAAGTATATAATTGGCTGATATGTAGGGCTTCACGTCTTTATGAAGTATGTGTTATGTAGTTGTAAATATTAAATACACTGGGCTTTTGCAGCTGCTGTGAACAACTGTTCTACAAAGATTAAGCACCCAATTAATAACAACACAGAAAGCTCTTAGCAGGATGAACTTGTCAAGTCATAGAAACCTGATTGTTTAGATTCAGCCATCAAGTTTCCAGCAAGTGTGGTAAAACTTTTGACTGGAAAAACAATTAGACTTAACCAAGTACCATTTATTAGTTTATTATCTAGAAATAAACTGGTCTTATGAAGAGCACTTATTATCATTAATCGCTTCAGGGTCAGGGTCATGGTGGTTTAGAGCCTTTCCCAGAAGTACAGGGTGCACCCCAGTAAGGATGCCAGTCCGTTTTAGGATAGCCACTCTCGCACACATGCACTTGAATTGGAGGCAATTTGGAGTCACCAGTCCTCCTGAAACACGTCTTTTTGGGCTGTGAGTGGAAACCAGAGCATCGAGAAGAAATATATCTGAGCATGGGGGATCATGCAAACTCCACACAGACTGCAAAATACTGAGAAAGACAAAGCAATGCCTGAAGAGCCCAAGTATGTTACGCGGTGTACCACTGTGTTACCCTGACGTAAAAGAAGAATACAGGAAATATAGAACATTTCCACTCAAACTAAACTGCAGTAAGTGTGTACCCATAAATGGTTGATGATTCTTTATTTTCAGTTCCAGTCTATCACAAATACAATAAGGGAACACACACTTTGTCTAATCTGCCCCTATCAGTTTGCTTGTGTGCCAAGATTTCATATGGCCAAGTAAAAACAAGAGATTTCTCACTTACTCAACAAGTCTGACCACTTGGATCCGTTGAATGGAGGAAAGCGCATGTTTTAAAGGCAACGTTTCCCAGGACTGCCGAGAAACACTTTGATGTGTCAGCTTCTTCGTTGTTCTTTCTGCTGTCTTTTGGCCAAAGCAGTTTAGTTGGTCTTTAAGTAAACATGTTGTGCAACACAAAGCTGACCTTTTACAAGCTCCAGGGTACCCTATTAGTAAGGAGTAGCACATCTTTCAATGCTGAGGCTCTGTTATGAGGTTGTTCTTCCTTGTCCTACCTAAATAAATATCTCTGTGTTGTTCAAAGGAGTGTTTTTTGACTCCCTAACTATTGTTCTGGGTGGCACAGTTGGATGGTGAGTAGTGCTGGGGCTGTAAATCTTCTCTCCATGTTTTCATGGGTTTCCTCCAGGTGCTCTGGTTTCCAACCACAGTGAAAAGATGCGTTTCAGGTCAAATGGTGTCTCTAAATTCCGCTTAGTTTGAGTGAATAAGCGAGTGTCTGCTTGCCCGGGGTTGGACTTGTCATCCGCCCAGGGCGTACCCTGCCTTATGCTCAATGATTCCAGGATAGGCTCCAGACCACCATGACCATGCAGTAGACAACTGGTTATCAGTAATGGGTGGATGTAGGGATGATAATAGTTCTATTAGATTAGTTCATAGTTGATTTTCCTGGCTTCTATGTGAAGAAGTCAAGGTTTTGTTGCTTGATCAAGAAGTTTGTGCAGAGCTACAGTTTACAGCCGTATAGTGATTTAGGAGGCCAGTCCTGAAAAAAGAGTCTATCATGTGGGAGTGCTGTTACTTACCTGCCACCAGCTCTTAACTTCTCCCCTTGAGCTCTTCCTGAGGGGATGGCAGCCGCTCTTGAAGACGTCTATGAAACCGTAATGATAAATGTGTGTTTTCCCTTCACCATTGGGAAAAGTGGAACCACATTCCCAAGCAATGAACTCATTCCACGTGCTTTGTGCAAAAAGTAGTAATGTATGTGGTCTGATCTTTACATCCTTCTCCAGCCTATAAGTTTCCTTTGAAATTTGGTTATGTGTCTTTTCAAGTCAGATGATAAAATTAATGTAAAAATAAAAAAAATAAAAAAAAAAACAAAAATTGAATATGCTTTGATTCTTGTAAGAATGTTACCCCTTACTGCAAATTAAATTCTACTAGTTGTCACTCTTATTTCCTCTTAAACGCTCTGTAACTAGAAAAAAAGTAATGGAATTAGTTGATGTGTCAAGCGTTAGATGCGCTGTGAAATTATATTTATTTAATAATATTTGTCAGCAGGCTTGCAGCTTTTGTCATTTGCTAGATCACTGTAAGAAACAATTTTATTGACTTTTTGTCTTTATGAAGAAAAAAACTTTCCACACAGGTCAGTGATTTCAGAGCAAAAGCATGCATTGCAGCTTTGCAGAACACATAAATTAGGAGGAACAATGTAAACGTTTGAAATTGCTGAGTGATTTCTGTTTATTCGTGATAAAATGTATTGGAAGTAATCCACATACACTCTGTTCTTTGTGTGCTCTTTTTTCCTGGGTCCTTGAAGTCTGTAAAGATGATAAGATTTTACCCATTTATAGAAATTAATCCAAGTTACCATTTACAGAAATTAATCCAAGTTGCGAATGTATAAACAAAATTCAGCGTACAAGGCTTTCATTTAGTCCATGAAAACATTAGACTATTCAGGCTGCATCCAGGAAATATGATAGTCCATTGAGTTAGATGCTGCAATACAGTGAAATTCTGAAATATTTCAGCAAAAACATATATTTCCTGGGAATAACGTCACTACTATCACTATATATTGAGACACACTGTGACACAGTCAGCATTTGAATCATATGAATGTCATATAACATTTGAATCGTCTTTTTGGCATTTCAAAATGATTAGGACGCAGTTAACAGGTCCAGTTCTTAGTTACGCTTGTGAAATAGTGAGGCTAAATGACAGTTAAGAATTAAGACAGAGAAATAAAGCACAGTCCCGATTCCCCATGTGTTTACTTCCATTTCTTTGTCATAACATCTTTTTTCCTGATCTAATATGTTGTCATCTGAGTTACATGTTTATGTCTTAGGGGAAGTGGGCACCCATTTTAAATTCTGAATTGAGCATCTTGAGCGGGTTTTCCTTTCCCAAACAGCCAGGCACTCTGAGCAGCATGAAGAGATGTGTAGCTTGATTTCTAACGTCTGCTCAGTTCTTGCCCTGGATCTCAGCAGCATGAGCACATGTTGCGTTAACAACAGAGCTATTAAATGGCAATATGAGTGAGAATGACAGAAGGACAAACTTTTAAAGCGAGCCACTTCCTGTGATCTTTCGCTGGCATGTGACCTTGAATTTCTGAGGATTCTGAATTTGTAGGATGATGAGAAACAGAAATAGCCTGGACAAGATCTGGCTTTGTGTAATTTGAAAATAAATTAATAAATAAACAATGTGTATGGCTCTGTTAAGAATAATGGTAATGTTCGAAACAGTACTCCTCAATGCCTTTGTTCTATCTGAGCTAAAAATATGATTTGTTTTTTTTTTTTTTCTTTTTTCAGTTTCAATAAAATATGAAAGCAAAGACTGCTCTTGATTTGAGTTTGGCTTTAAGTTCTTCTGACTGATGTACAGGACTCCTGCTAAGAAGTCAATGCACGACTCGTGTTTTCTGTGGTTTATGGATACTTTACAGCATTTATAAAGATAATTAATTGCAAATTGTTGGACAAATCAAGCAAATATATATTTGGTTTACTTTGTTAGTTTGGTGGTTATTATTATTATTATTAACAATGTTATTTTAGTGTTTAGTGCCATTGAATTGTTGTTAATACTTCTTCCTTCATGAAGCCAATGCATACGTAAAAGAAGGTACTTTTCGAGGTATGCACATTCTTTGCATTTTGAGACTCTGGGATTTTGTATGTGGTTAATGGTCCTGATAAGATCGTCTTTCATTGATCCTATTCCTGAATTCCTTGAAGTTTAGAGTGCTGTATTCATGTGTTCTTGTAGAATAACTAAGAACTGTGCACATCTGGGTGGCACGCTCTTGAAAAAAGATCAGCAAATGTTTTTGATTCTTACAAGTCGGCTATGTAGGGATTTTGAAGTGCTGTTGTACACATCTCAGTGACATGTCACTATTAGCCTTTGTAAGATGAAAACTATAAGTACTTTCTGCATTCCAACACACTGACAAGCCAAGTTGGTCCACATTGCTTAACAATGTCTCACACGAAGCTTGCAGAAATAAAGCATAGATGCTTGGTTTTCACTTTCTCAGACCAGTTCTTATATTAAATGACTCCTTTATTTTGTTTCCGCATCTGATTTTAATTTCTTTGCAAGCATGCATTATGTTTGGTGCAATGTGATCTCTCAAAGCTACCAGCCCCTCTTTGTTGAAGCAACAGGCTCTTAGCCAATGTCCTGTTGGTTCAGCAATTAAGGAGATTGCTACGAGTCGGCAACCTGTAAGCAATACTGTTCTTTTTTTAAAAAAAATATGTACTGTTTCATGTCAGGTAACATTTCTGAGATAATCTGACTGACTGAAGCCTTAAGTCTGGGCTCAAAACATATCTGTGCATAATGAACAAACCTACTTTGATTGATATGATTGTCAGCTACCAAGCAGAATTAAGACAATTTACAAATTTTACAGCAATTTCACACCTTGCAAAAAGATGCAAAAAGCAAAATGTAGATTGTTTAATCATGGCAAATCGATTTCTAAAAATGCAACTTCAGAAGATAAAAATTGATTACATCATGGATGTACCTGGCTGTAGTCTAGCAACACACTGCTACATAGATTTCCCGGACTTACATGAAAACAGTTGAAAGAGCATATTTATGTAGCTGTAGTGTATCATTAACGATTATTGTTCGATTTTATTTTGTTCCATTGTCTTAACTGCAAACAGCAGTTCTAGAGTAACGACTCAGAAGTACAGTAGACTTCCCGCGTTAAGCCCCTGCAGTATGCACTTTAAATCAAAACTAGAGAGTAAAAATGTTTTTTTTTTTTCATTTAACTTCAATCATCCAAAGAAATATGTGGCGCGCAGGGGGGGTCCCCACTACCACTCCAACGGGAGCCAGAAAAGAACGCAAAGCGAGGCTATTTGACCCATAGGAAACAATGGAAAACGCAACGTGGACCCATGTTGTTGACAGGTTTCCCGGCTGTGGCGCTGAACTTCGTGGCACTGACTGAACAGCGAAAGTCAGTGGCAGAGGAAAAGCCAAAAAGGCTGCAGAATATAATACTACAGTATTTTATTTTAAATCATAGCAGTTCTTAACGACTAACTTTTTTACACGTAGAGATGGAACGCGTCCGTCTGAGGGGGTAGAGGCGGACTCGAGTGTCTTATAGCGAGACGTGGTCACAGAATAAGAATTAAATTATACAGTCTCTGTGAGAGACGACGCACGTCGGGTGTCGTGTAAGTGGGACCAGCAGCCGCAGTCAGTGCGGAAACGTTTCACTTCTAAAAAGGGAACCGAAATTGAATACCGTTGAGAGCGTTTTTTTTCTAAATTTTTTTTCCCCTCCACGCGGGGCATGTGTGAGAAGCAGCGGAAGAGAGGTGCAGTCAGTCACTGCTCGCGCTGCGCCGAGGCCGTCCCGTCCGTCGCGAGCCCCTCCACGCGCCCCGCCTCGCGCCGCACTTCGCTCCGCGCCGCGCCGCTCCGACCGCGCACATCTGCGCGCGTCTGCAGCCGCAGCTGTTCTCGCAGATCCTCTGCGCCACTCATGGATAAAACACATCAGAGCGAGTCGCCGTCTTAATATGGTGCATTTCTGCAACGCGAAATGGGGCTTTTTGAAAGTTAATATTATTTTTTTGTCTCCGCCCGCCTGCACTGGCCATGCGTGACAAGAAGATGGTTAAGGACATCGCGCGCTGCAAACCTGCAGGAATTCACTGAGCTCCTGAATCTGTGTCTGCCTCCCCACAGCTGGCCAGTTGTGTTTGTGTGTGTGTGTGGATGTTTACTGCACTCATGGGGGACTCGGTGTTCTTCGACAAACACATTTCTTACCTTGTAAGTACTCCATTCATGTCCATAACTCTATTAGTACATAACTGATTTTTTCATGTCCTGACTTTTTGAAACAAAAAATGAGCAAAAATATACTTATCTATCTATGTGTTTTATAACAGTTGCAAGAAGTTAAGCCTTAAGGTGAGACCTAAAGTTAGCAAATATTGTTTATATGCAAACAGAAATGCGAATCGCTATGCTGCTGCTCGCGAGCGTCTGTTTATGAGTGCCAGTGCGCGCGTGTAGAGGAGGGGTTTTTCATAGCGATTCGCATTCACATAGTGGCTAAACACATTCATTGCTCAGATAATAATAATAATAATAATAATAATAATAATAATAATAATAATAATAATTCAGTGCAATTATGAAATTTGTTTAGAAATTTTATCTAATCCTATGTTGTTTTTTCTAAAACCCATTACTTTATAGAACCAAACTCAACTGCAATTGCAAGTAGACAGTGCTCAGAGAGATTTTCTTTTAACAATGAAGGCAATTAAAAATGTTAGGCTTGTTTTTTTCTGGAAAAAGGTGTTTAGTGTAAGAGAGGCTTTTAGAGACTAGTATAGGCAAATGGTGTTAAGCCTTACTTGGTGGTGTCACAGCAGACGGGAAATGTGCAGGTCTTTGCCACTGGTGTAAAAGGAGGATTAGCTCAACTTGTAAAGACAAGTTCCCAAAACCCATGGCTAAGAGCATCAGATGAAATATGGTGTTTCTTCAACCATTGTGTGCATTATGGATTGTATTTAGGGTTTGCACTGCTAATCTAGTGGGAATGTTTCTGGTTATCTAGGTTATCCCCTCTCTCTGCTCCTTTCCTCTGATCTACGCTGAGAGTCTCTCTGTAGTGTTTCTCAAGGAGTAACCATCCGGCTTGTGTCATGCCATGTGAAGTCATCGGCCTTCCGACTTTAACCCTTGTGATGTAGCATAACGGAGAAATGCTTACACAGATACTCTGCCCATCCGTGGAAAATCACGTGGTCAGGATTGACCCCGCTGAAGAGTCACGTCATTTTCCATGTCATGTCACATAATAGTCTGTTTTCTTTTATGTATCTGTTAATGTAAGAGAAGAACTGACAATTACAGTTCATTTGTGTCTTCTGAATGGTGGAACCTTTGACCTCGGTGTATTCATTGTACGCCTGATTTATATGCATTTTCCACCTGAGTGTTATAGAAATGTTGAAGATCTCAAGGGTTTATTTTACATTTAAATTTACAATCATCCATTTAACACTTTCCCCCAAAGTGACATATAACTCAAGGCTAACAAAAGTGCATATCACAATAGATGAGGAGCTTTGGATGTACTGCAGATAGATGATTATTAAAGCGCAGTATGTATGACATCACAGTTTTTAGAAGCTGTGAAGAACGGAAAGGCAGAGGAAGAAATGAAAGATCATTGTGATAGATTTGATGCAAGTTTATGCAGCTGTTTGAAAACTGGGAGAAAAGTTGTCTGAAAGAGATGTGTTCTGAGACCCTTTGTCAATGCAGGAAGGGATTCAGCAGTTTTGAGGGAGAGAGAGTCAAACCACATCAGAGACAAAACCAGAACCTATGGACCTTTAAGACCATCAAGCTTTTTATGCTTTGTTTTCCAATTTTATGTGGTTGCCAGTTACCTTTTTTCCTTCTATTTTTTAAACATCTGAATAAAGTGTACAGACACTAGTTCCTGTAAAGCTCAATCAGGTCAATTATGGATACAGCTTTTGAGCTAACATGGTAATGCACTTTTGTGTTGTCTGCCAACTTTTTTGTTTGGTCTTGGGTGATTTATGTGTGATATTGTCTGTAGAATGTGGGTGTTTAATCTGCATTTCTTTGTAACAGCGTTTATCACATCAGAAGCTCATTGTGCTATTCATACAATGTTGAACCTTTAACACCAAGTGCTATTTTTCATACACATTGATGTCAATGCAAGCAATTTGACATTTGCAATGAATTGCACAGCCCAAGAACAAAAATTATGGAGACCTGGAGAAATAAAGTAACTTTGTTAACTGAGGATTTTAAGTGATGGTGTATTATTGACATTGTGATGTTATGTGTTGCATTTACTGTAGTGTTTTGCAAAGAAAAGTCCAGTTGTCAGTGGTTGTGTAACTTATTTTATCAAAAGGAATACAGTACTCAATTTCTCCTCAAGATTCAGTGTTATTCACTTAAAATACCAGTGTATAAATATGCAGATCCATTCAAATAACCCACAGTTTTGCATAAGAGGAGTTGTTAGATGTGAGGAATTTTTCTTGTTTGCTCCTTTTCATACTTGAGGCCTTTCTGTGGATTGACATTGATATGTCAGCATTTGATGGACATATCAGATGAGTCATAACTTTATATATGAAGTACTCTTTTATTATATTAATGTGAACACACTAACATTTTTTTTCATCAATTTATACAATTAGACATAATTTGCTCCAGATTTTCAACTGAAATTTAATACCATGAAAGAAAGACTCAGGAAGATGCAAAATATAGGCAATATGCAACGTATATTAAAGCAAGTCACCCATGTCTTGAAACCTCTTTTAACATGTATTTTTAATTCTCCTTTTAAAAACCTTTTTAATAACTAATTAAACTCCAAGCTGAATAATAATGTTGACCAAATTCAGCATTTAGGCTCTGGCAATGGTTAAAAGTAAATTACACTAGACTCCTACAAGGTTCAGTTTGTATAAAACTTTGGTGATGCGTGTGCTCTATCCAGTTCATATGTTGTTTTTTCTTTTTTTTCACTTTTTATTACAGTAGAACCAGCTGTTCTTCCACTATCATTCTCAGTGAACTGTTTTATTGTTTTAATTAATGCATGTTGGGTTAGACCACTTATTTTTATTTTAACACAACAAGTGATATTACGTACACACACACATTGTCTGAGTTGCCTAACTCATCCCAAATCATTTTCTTCAGCTATTCCATATTCAGAAGGGTTCCTAGGTTACTACTCTGTGCCATCCAACACTTACAGTATTTTGCATATAAATAAGCTCAAATATGTGAACATATTTAAGATTCACAGTGAACCAGAAAGAAAGAACACATTCCAGGAGTCAACACAGAATGCATATATTTGTTTGTACATGAAGTACTTGGAAAGCAGAAATATTTAGATGTCCTGATTGATGGTTATGCAAAACTCAGTCTCAGCTGTCTTAGTGATTTCAAGTATGCTTAAGATTGTAAACTGCTGGTTTTCCTGTTATTCGAACTTATTTGCACTTTCAAGTACAGGTGTAGTAATGCATCAAAATCAGAGATCATGTGCTGAGAGCTGCTCATAGAAGCTTTTACTGAGACAAGCAGCAAAGGAGTAGAGGTGGAGGTAAATTTGGAATTAGCTCAACAGTCACAGTGGTATGCATCCAAAGTATAAGTGCCACTGCTGCTCATGGCAGACTGGCTCCATCCATTATGAACTGTACATCATAGGATTAGTGGTCATTTCCTTAATTGGTTTTAAAACAATTGCCCTTTGCTCCAGTGCAGACGTGGAATGGGAGGGGACACGTTGACCAGGGCTGACTGCACAAACCTTTAGTTTGTCATCAAAGTATGACACCATTTCATAGTAGAAAAAAATCTTCTGGAGCTCATACTTCAAAGCTCATGGACTGTGGGTTCAAATGTGGGTTTGAATTCAGCTCAGTCTGTGTGGAGTTTGCATGTCCTCACTCTAATCTGGGGTTTTTCCTCTGCGTGCGCTGATTTCTTTCTGTCTTGATGATTAACCTGTGAGGGAGGTGCCGTGGCACAGCAGGTTTGGCCGGGGCCTCCTCTGTGGTGGGTCTGGGGTGCAAGTCCTGCTTGCGGTGCCTTGCAGCGGACTGGCGTTCCGTCTGGGGTGTGCCCCTCCCCCTCCAGTCTTGCTCCCTGTGTTGCTGGGTTATGCTCCGGTTCGCCATGACCCCGCTCGGGACAAGTGGTTGTAGATATTGTGTGTGTGTGTGTGTATGTGTATGTGTGTGTGTGTTTGTGTGATTAACCTGTGTTGGACTGGTGTCCCATTCAGGGTATACCCTGTTTCATGCCCTATGCTTCTAGGTTAAGCTCTGTACTACTGTGACCATTCATTGGACAAGCAGATATTAATAATGGATGGATGGAAAAAAAAAACACTCATCCTATCTAATCTCTTCTCTTAGAGAAATCTGTAGCAGGTCCACTGCTCGTCTTTGACTGAACCTTTGTCATCTTAGTATGTAAAGGCATAGGTGTGTCTGTCGGCCCTTGGCATCCTGAAATGACTTCAACTCTGAGGGTTTGAGGTGGCTGCCTGAATTTTGGTGATTAATGTCTTGTAAAGTATTGTCTCCCTGATCTCACCCAGCAGCCCCATTCCTCGCCTCCTTTGACACACACCAAGACCCCAGGATTGCCCGCATCTCCCTAGGACTTTTTAGCTGCAGCATCTGCACCGACAAGTTCAAAATTCCATCCATTGTAATTATCATTGGGTTTTTATATAATTATTATATAATTATCAAAGGTTTACCCTTATAAAGGCCTCCCTTATGACAAAACACTGTCATGCCGTGGCGTACGTTGCTCTACACCTGATCCAGCTATAGCTACACTGTGAGTGAGGATGTTTGCTTTCTCACTCCTTTGGCAAACACACACACACACACACACACACACACACACCCACGGCAGATCAGCAGTGAAATGAGCCTCAGACACCAGCAATTCGCACTTTTCCGTGATGTGGTTTAAACACCATAAAACAGCTGTAATGCACTGCATTGCAAATCTAACCCAGACCCTCTACGACCTGTCGTGCTATCTCATGATAGTAAAGTGTCGCAGTAAAAAGAGCAAGAAGTATCTCTAATTCTTATAAATATTTTAATGAGGCCAACTTCACAGATGTTTTTGTTGTGTTTCAGGCGACTCCTCAAAGGCAGATGTGAAAACAGTTTCTCTCTGTGGTCACTTGCCAAAATAGCTTTTAAAAGCCACGATGAGATCCTTTTTTAAAGTTCAACAGTGCAAAGGTTGCAACTACATGTCAAAGGGACCCAATTTTCGCAGTAAATAATTGGGAATTGTGACCATTTAATATTTACATAGCATTATCACAAACATCATTCCATTGTAAGGTTATGATTTTCGAAAGCGTCTACATTACCAAAGGGCACAGGTAAAGAACTGAAGGACATGGATAAAACTGAGAAAAATTAATAAAGTATTTTCCCATAGGTAAAGGCAAAGGGGCAAACATAGCCCTGTAGACCAAAGTAAAATGAAATGTACTCTTGTCAATTTATGAAATGTTAATAGAAATAAGGATTACTTCAAAAAACATTCCTTGGACAGCAGGTTCTATAGTTATTAGAAGCAACACCTTACAATCTAAGTAGCTGGATTCAAATCCCAACACCTGCTATGAAACCCTGGAACAAGGTATTTACCCTAAATTACTGCAGTAAAAAACTGAGTTGAAGAAAAAAAATTCAGCTTAGTAATTAATGATGATCATCTGTCTGCATTCAAACTGGGAAAAAGCAAGATTCTCAAAGTATCATTAAATCCATGAATATGCCCATACAAATAATTTGTATATGTATATGTATGTATCATAGAAAGACATTAAAATTAATTAAGCATCTCCTTTAATGACAAGATGTCTCCTCTGTTACTCTTTTCTTAGTCTTCTTGTATCTTCAGAACATAGAACATATTATGACACACATATTAAGATTACTAATTCGTCACTGTTGTTTCTCTGTGTTTTTCTCACAAGAAAGACCTGTGCTTTGCCTGGAGGCTTCCGTGTCAGCGCTGTGTGGAAGGAATTTTTCAGAACTCCTTTAATTCAGAAAACTGTACTAACTTGTCACATGCGTGGGAATCTATGTGGTGGTTAGCCTTATGCGAAAAGAATGGGGAAAAAACAACAAAGCTTATTTCAGGTGTCAATCCCATGTAAAAGAAGTGCAATTAAAGAGCTTTCGGAAGGGAAACTGCTTTGGCCGTAATCCACATCGTGTCAGGTGGATTTCTGAGCCACTGTCTGTCTCACTGAAACCACAGAAACATTGTCAGTGGCCGCTCTTTAAAATGCTTATACACATATAATATTTACTAACCAACATCAACAACTGCTTGTTCTAAGCAGGGTCACAGTGAGCTGGAGCCTACCCGGCAACACATGGCAAGAGGCCAAAGAAGGAGGGAGCACGCCCAGGATGGGACGCCAGTCCATCACAGGACACCACAAGCAGAGCTCGAACCCCAGACCCACCACGCAGTGTGCACGGGGTAAACCTGCTGCACCACCACAGCCCCTCTACATAATCTTTACTCGTGTAATATTTACATGCACAATCACGTTTAATTTTACACAGTGGTTAGCAGGGTTGATGATTAACTAAGGAAAGAGAAGGGTGTGATTCTAAGAAGTGATTCACATTTGCTCCAAGTGCAAATCCAAGCATGTGAGAAACCCATCTGTTTGAGAGTACGAACTGTGCGCCATTCCAAGACTGGGGGATGGGCTCTGTTTGTATGTTTATTAAGTTCTTTCCGCACGGGCCACTGAGGAATGTGTGGACATGTGTATGTGGGGTGCTCGACAGCTCTGGGGCCACCCAGAGGGGGTCTATGCCTGAGGGAGGCCCGTAAACATCTGGCCTCCTGTGGTAATGCAGACCTGAATGTCCACAGGGTTTGTCCCCCCTGTCCGGAGTGGACTCCTCAGTAGTGTGTGTGTCAGAAAGGAATGGATCAGTGTGTCACTCTGTCACTCTGCATCAGACATGCACACTGATGCAAAATACACTGTTGAATTTTAAGATGCTTGATCACGGTACTCACTCTCAACTGTGCGAGTAAAAATTAAGTAGCTGTGTAAATGGGTAAAAACATTGTAAGGAGCTCGTGTACAAACCTACCACTGCACGTTGCCTTGGAGAAAGACATCAGCTATATAAATAATTGTATATGCAAATATTACACCAGTACCTAGTGAAACTGTGAAAACAAAATATTACATAACACAAGCCCATGTTTGTCTTGAGAGTCTGTTTGAGGCTTGTGTTTTGAAGGTGGAAATAAAAACAAAAGATGTATTGTTTGGTTAGCCTGGTAGGTGCCTTGTTGTCTGTCCAGTGCATTGTATTTTGTTTACACTTCAAGTCAATTGTGTGACGGTATAAACGGAGGGAGCCATGTTTACAGTTTTAACATTTTCTGAGCGCAAAGCGAAATGAATGGGGGCCACAGTGGTCAATGATAACATTTTTGAGGTATTTTGCAGGAACAGTAGGTTTTTGTTAGTTTGCTGTGATTCCCATCCTTGTTATTTTTGCATGTATCAGAAAGCCTCTACAAACCATGTAGTTGTTCCTTGACAAATGGCTGCGGTTGTTTCGTTTCATCTAGTCGGTTTTATTTATTCCTGTCGGGTGTAATTTGTAGGGCCTCGCAGGGCAAACATAGCATGCTGTGTGATTGGCAGTGGGTTAAGCAGTGTCAAATTCTCTGCACAGCAATACAAACAACCTCAGGATTTTGACCCTCAAATCTGCTCTGTTGATATCGCTAAGAAAAAGTCATATCTGTGGTGTGTTTGTGATCCATTACTGGATTCTGACTTACATGATTTAATAGTCTGTGCTTGGTCAGGGTCTGAGGGAGTGTTGTTTGACTTTTTAGACGCTTTGTTCACAAGAACAAAAAACTGTGTGGCTAAGGCTTCCACCTCTTAGTCCTTTGCTTCCATCCCTGCCAAGATCAACACAAGATAAAAGCCCAAATTTTGTCCAGTAACACAAGAAGATAATTGGAGTAATGGCTGGAGTTCCCTCTGCAAGGTCTTTTGGGTGAGTCAGATGACTGTGAAAGAAAGTGATTTTTGGCCCCTAAATATTGTTTTCAATGACCGTAATGAATATTGCCTACTGAATTTGGCAATCATACAGTAACACTGTGGTACATACTGAACTGCCATATAGTATTAATGAATGAATGAATGAATGAATGAATGAATGAGCTTTATTGCCAAGTATGTTTACACATACAAGGAATTCGTCTTGGTGACAGGAACTTCCACAGCACAGACAGAATGACAGTGACAAGACACAGATAATAAAAAGTAGAGTGGGCTACTAAAAGATAAAAAAAAAAAACATCTAGTATAAAGTACACAATGGACAAAATAGACACTAGGCATTATATGTTTGTACAGGTATGTTATATACAATGCAAGGGAAAGTAAATAGATGATATGCATATGCAGTTATTTTTCCCTACATAATGGCAATACATGCATTGTATAACAGAACACTTGTAGTCATTCCAAATGTTCTTAAGTGAAGTGGTTTCATACTCAATTTCAGAGAAGTCAGAAATGCACACTCCTTCAATGGCTTAGGGCTTCCATCCATCTATCCATTTCCTTGACCGCTTGTCCTTCTAGGGTCGCGGTGGCAATATGGAAAGCAGAGAAGCCCAGACGTCGCTGTCCCTCCCAACTTCTTCTAGCTCAACCCGGGGGATCCCCAGCTGTTCCCAGGCCAACTGGGAGATATAATCTCTCCTATGAGGCCTGGGCCAACCTTGGAGCCTCGTCCCAGTTGGCCATGCTTGGTATACCTCCAAAGGGAGGTGCCCAGGGGGCATCCTTACCAGATGCTTAAACCACCTCAACTGGCTCCTCTCAATGCAGAGGAGTAGCGGCTCTACTCTGAGTTCCTCCCGGATGTCCGAACTCCTCATCCTGTCATGGAGAGTGAGTCCCAACAACCTGCGGAGAAAATTCATTTCAGCCGCTTTAATCTACGATCTTATTCTTTTGGTCATTACTCAGAGTTCATGACCATAGGTGAGGGTAGGGACGTAGACCGACCGGTAAATAGAGAGCTTTGCCTTATGGCTCAGCTCCCCCTTCACCACTAAAGTCCGTTACAGCGACCGCATTACTGCTGCCGCTGCTCCCAGTCTGCAGCCAATCTCACGCTCCCTTCTCCCCTCACTCATGAATAAGACCCCAAGATACTTAAACCTTTTCCATGAGAGAACCATGGACTCAGACTTGGAGGTGCTGAACCTCATGCCACCGCTTCACACTCGGCTTCAAACCATTCCAATGCATGCTCGAAGCATCCATGTGATGGTACCAAAAGGACAACGTTATCCACAAAAAGCACAGACATCACCTCTGGCCCCCACACAGAATGCCCTCCTGATGTTGGCTGCACCTTGATATCCTGTCCATTAAAACCACTGACAGGAGTGGGGACAAGGCACAACCTTAGCGGAGTCCAACACCCACACTGAACAGGCCTGACTTAATGCCGAGTATGTGGACACACGTCTCGTTCTGTGTGTACAGAGACTGAATGGCCTGCAGCAGTGGCCCCGGCACCCCAAACTCCCAACGCACCTCCCACAGAATTTCTCAGCAAGCATCGTCATAGGCTGTCTCCAAGTCCACAAAACACAAGTAGACTGGATTAGCGAACTCGTACGCCCCCTCAGTTATCTGTGAGAGGGTGAAAAGCCGGTCCACTGTTTCACAGTGCACCGGCTTTTTACCATCTCACAGATAATGGAGGGGGCATGGGAGTTTGGCCCAGCCTTCCCTAAGCCGTAATTAATAACATGTATACTGTGTTAGTAAAGGAAGGAAAGTAAGGAAACACAATACTTATTTTAAATACAGTCACTAAAATGCAAAAATCCCTGGATATCTCTGTTCTGAGGGGGGTGCGGTGGCGCAGTGGGTTGGACCGCAGTCCTGCTCTTTGGTGGGTCTGGGGTTCCGCTTGGGGTGCCTTGCGGCGGACTGGCGTCCCGTCCTGGGTGTGTCCCCTTCCCCCTCCGGCCTTACGCCCTGTGTTGCCGGGTAGGCTCCGGTTCCCCGTGACCCCGTAAGGGACAAGCGGTTCTGAAAATGTGTGTGTGTGTGTGTGTGTGTGTGTGTGTGTGTGTGTGTGTGTGTGTGTGTGTGTGTGTGTGTCTGTGTGTATCTCTGTTCTAAGCTATATGAAGTTTGCCAGAGACATGAATTATTGCCTGCTCATTTCATCTCCATTATCACTCAAGACTTCGTGAGTAACATTTGTCTCAAATCTCAAATAGCACATTGATGCTATAACCTGATCCTGCAGAGACCTTCTGTGTAACGTTCATAGGATCCATCCATATCTCACAATACACTGTACACAGTTTCATGTCCAGATCATGGTTACAGCCAACCTGGACTACTACAGACTACTGGTCTTCATCATCAAATCTCTCCAGCTGATCCAGATTGGTGTGGCACAAGTTGTGTTTCACCTGCTAACTCTTTCCCATGTAACTCCCCTCCTTGTCTTTCTCCACTAACCCCCTGTAGTTGCCCATATCAAGTTCAAGACTCTGGCCTATAAGACAATCAGAAGATCAGCTCTCCAATACCTACAGGGCCTGATCACAGTAAACCCCAGAATGACCCCAAAGGCTTCTCCACCTCTGGTCACTTTGGGGTCCCGTACAAGAATGGTCCAAAATTAAGTTTGTAGGTTATTTGTTTTGGATCCAATGCGGTAAAATGAAGTCCCCCTTTTCCTCGGAACTACTCAGTCCCTTCCAGAAGTGAAGAGGGAGAACATATTTATTTCAGTCCTACTTTCGTCCTGATCTCCTAACACCAATTGTATGGAGAGCTACTCAAGTAATGTGTACCTGCAAAAAACAGTGATATTACAAAACAACAATATGCTCCCGTATTTCTGTCTAAAGTGCTTTGTCTGTTGTAAAAAGTTCTTTTGTATGCCGTAAATTACTATAGGGGAATGAGGCACAAACTGGCAACCTTGAGGTTGTAGGTATATGTCCTTAGTGCTGTGATATCCACTGCCCTCCAGGTTACAAAAGAATAGAAGCTTCAGTTCATTCAAGGTAATATCAGTTTTAGGCTCTTACTGTGGTCCAGGAGTCAAATGAAAACAACAAACCAGAATCTGGCATCACTGACTTTCATAGGATACAATATGGACATCACAAAGTGTATTGTTTTTACACTCCATTGCCTACAGTAAGGCTTTGTACAAGCCAGAAAGATTTATTTGTTCAGCTTTTTACATTGGAATCACAGTGAAATTGCAAATGAACTGCATTCGATGTTATATGATGTTTTTTTTTTTGTATTTGTACATGTATTGTATCTGAACAGTTATGCCAATATATGATTTTTGATGTTTTTTCTTGTTCTTATTTTGAATAATTTAGTATGTCTTAACAGTGACATTAATGGACTTTTATGCTACAGTAGGGTATATTAAATCTTGGTTACTTTCATATGACCTCTCTCTAGTATTATTAGTATGTTTGATTTGAACAAACAACTGCAAAAGAAGCTAATAATAGTAATTCATTTATCATTCAATAATCAGGCATTCTGTGTTCTGCTGTTATTGTGCTAACAGAAGGTGAGAACCACTTTTTTTTTGCGAAACCATCCTATACTTCGGTCCAATGGTGAAATCTTTTCACTTCCACTACAGCAGTGAGAAAGACAATGGTGGCTGTTTACACCAAAAACTGATACACCTTCCTACTTTAAACAAAACACATATACATACATACAAAATATTGGCATTTGACTACTTGGCCCTCGACCTGCTGTGTAAAGGTAGGTAAGGTCTTCTTACACCATTACATAAATAACTTTTTTTTTTTCTATTTCATCATCTTGTAAAAGTGTTTCAAAGGTTCTGTGGGAAACTGATGTAGGGTAATTACTGGATTTCAGATTGAAAAGAAATGTAAAATCCGTTGGGAAAAAAAATGAAGCCAGGATTATTTGCCTGTTGCCAAGTAACCATCCAGTAGATACTGCATAAAAATATCAAGTGCTGGCACAGTAGGAGAAGTGATGTAAGTGGTGATCCAAGCTCACCTAATCACAGGAACTGGACAAGGCCATCATCTAAAACACAGTGAGATTGGGAAGATATTTCATATTTTAATCAGTCTGTTCTATGTGAGAAATGTACAGCAAATTTTGGCAAGTATTGCCGAGCACTTAACACCAAATAGCAAATAGCATTCGGTACGTTAATTCATAACCAGAGAGTTGCAGGTTGTAGTCATAGTCAGGGCCTGAGGAAAACTACATATTTCATTGTTTAGGTTCTTAAAGTTTTATGCTGGTTTCTATGAAAGCTTTTCTACAGAAAAATCATGAAAAGTAGTCTTCATGTGTTTATTATCCTGTATTTTGGGAGGCTACAGTTAACTTTGTGTACCCATGTACTTTGGGACGGAATGTATGAGTCGTCTCGTGGCTCATTGGCAGTTCACAAGCGGCGAAGGAGAGGGGAGTGTAGATGCCACACAGAGATGCCTCAGTATATACGGTGCTGGCTAAGCTCCATTAATCATGTCGCTTCATCAGCACTCAACCACTTTATTTTCATCTTGAGCTGCAATCAAAACAGAGCACTTGGCAGCCCGACAAAACCACTACGGAGCTCCAGGGTTTGGATCGTGTTCAAACTCCTGGTAAGGCCCGCAACTTGGCATTTCATCTTGTGCATTGATTGGAACGTCAGTATAAACAAAACGTGGCACCACAGAGAATAAAGCGCCCCTGCCGTTGTTTTATACTAATATTGCCATTTGTCAGCACTTCTTTGGTAGCTTCAATAATCCCCCATGGACAAACAGTTTATATGTCTGGATATCTTAACATCTTGCTGACACATTCTCCCTCCAGTTGGAAGGAGCTTGTGACGAAAGTGCGCTGAATATTTCACACCTCTTTTATATAATCTGTAATGTATAATGTATTGGTTGACGAAGATGGCAGTTGGACTTTCATGCTGTTGGTTTTGAGTTCTCTTGAAGTTGCTCAGCAGTGTGTATTGGGTTTATTATTTGGCATCCTGGGAGATTGCGCACATTCTTTGGCCACTGAGCTCTTGGCTGTGTCAGATGGAGATAAAATGCAAGGGGAGCTTCCCTGAGATGTTGGCTGTAGGTTAAGGTTGAGAGGAGTGGGGGAATGGGTTCGTCACTTGGTATGGTTCCCAGGAATGCTGTCAGGGCTTAGAGACGAGTTACATACTTTCTGAAAGTACAAGGTTTCTTGATATGTAACTCTTGTATGTCGTGGGCATTTTCACCATGGTGTTTACTGCCTGCAATGCCTAACTGACAACAATGAAAGTGAAAGAATACAGTCTCCTGCCCTGTGGCTCCCTCCTTCCTGACTATGTAAGGCCATTACCTTCAAAACAGAATCATTAGAGTGTTTCAAATGCTTCCATCTGTCAATGGTGCCATTTACATATATTGAAAGAACATCTAACTATAATGCTATTAATATTCCTCCTACATGCATATTGAAATATGCAGCCAACCCTAGAGCAAGGACAGAAATAAGAAGGAATGACTATCCATATCAAAATTCATTCAAGAAGTGGTGTAACCAAAAACTATAAAGTCATTTTTGTTGGTAGTAGTAACCCTAATGAAGTAACGTTTACATTTAATATTAAGTACCTTTACTTTGATTGTGAAAAAACCTCTGCTTGGAGGTCAACATGACTTCACTTAAAGTTGTGCTGGCTTACTGTAGGAGCCGTTTCGTGCAGTTGGAGAACACCACTGAGTGAAGGGTGTTGCAATCGAAGCAAAACTGTTATTATTCTGGTTTCCTAATAGAGAGTCTCTAAGCCTCTTTGCTGCATAGCTCCTATGGCAGCTTAGACTCAGTGGATCAAAGTAAGTATAATCTTGTCAGGGCTGATTTAAGTGAGGGACTGCTCTAAGGTCAAGAATTTCATCTCAGAAGCCTTTACCCTCCCCCAGCCCTTCTCACTTAAGGGCTCAAAATCAGTCCAGAGGTGACTACATGCATTGAGCCTTATTAGTATTTCCTCTGTTGTGAGGGATTTTCCCTGTATAATAGGGAATTCAGATAATATTTGAGATGCTTAGAATACTGAAGATTCTTCAAAATTCAAACCCTTAGTCCAAATCCATTAAGTAAACTGTGTTTAGAATACATTGTATGTTTGTTCCTGGCAATTTACTGAGCACAATCTTGAGAATAATGTGGTAACTTCAATTCTAGTGCTATTTAGAGTTCTGGTATGTTGAGTACTTAATACACAAATGGTGCACTGTGTTGTCATGTAACTTTAGATAGTCTGTAATGCAGTTTTGCTCCTGCCACATGCCACTCACTTATTGACTCATGTCCAGTGTATTTCCATCCTTGGTGTTGAGCTGGATTTACAGACCATGTTGGGACGACTTCCTTTGACAAGATGGCTTTTATATGCCGGAGGACTTGCAGGCTCCATCTTGAATGGAGGTGTTAAGCTCAGTTAGTTTAATGGCTGCGATGACTGGTTAGCCTTTAGAATTGCTGTGTTTCTTGGTCCCTTTAGTATGGTTCAGTGTAAATGGACTCATGATGTTTTCTGTGTGGGTCGCTCAGCTCTCCCATGATCATTCGGAGATCATCTGTCTTACATTGAATGCCCTGGTGGTCAAGATCTTAGAGTAACTATGTACGACATGGCTATACAAGGTGGAGATGGTTCAGGGCTTTTTTTAGTATGCATCCTTAGTGCCCACCTGTTGTTCCTGCCTGGAACCTAGAAATGGCCCTCATGTATAATTCATTTGAATCTTTTAGTAGCAATTCAGCTGAATCTGGCACTTTTCTTTTTTATGGTGTTGGTTACTGTGCAATATTGCTTGTCAACTCCATCCTCAAGGGAATCATAGGATAGTGCCAGCTGTACGTACCATGTCTGTGTTCAAGGGAAGCTGTTCTTCTTGGATGCTGGCAATACTGAAGTGTCAGTGACACCCTGCACTCTGTGCATTCATAACAGCTCCTGTCAGAAGCAGATCACTGACAGCTCACAGCATCCAATTCATGTTGGACAGTTGGATGCTGTGTATTTTTTGACATGACAAGACTTTAAGGTTATAAAGAGATCACACTGGCATGGTCAGTTTGCGTGATTTGTGTGCTTTACCCCTCTGGTTTGTGTCCGTAATGTTGCTCACTGTTAGCAGAGGCATAGATATATAGTACATGCAAGGACATCTTACTGTTCATAGAATAAATGCAAGTTAAGCTCCCATATGTCTAGGTAAACCACTGAGAACGAAACAAAGGAGGCATCAACCAAACCGACAGCCATAGAATAGTCCCTGAAGCACGCATTCAATGGAGCTGTAGGTGTTGATTGTCTGTACAGTGGCTTTGAAATATAAACCTCAGTCTTTGTGGACCATATTGGAAAGATTTTACAAACCTCTGGTAATCCTTTCAGCTTTTGGAGAGGAAGGATTGTAGATGTAGGGATTAAGTGAAGAAGCAAAATTGAGCATACTGTATAATATGTAACATATATTGTTAAATATTATTGTTTTCAAGGATGAATGCATATTTATAGTTTTCTTTCCTAGCTGATGAGACATTTTACACAAGGTAATTCACAGAATTTTGATGGCAAATTAAAGAAATAATGGAAAGAGCACTTATGTATGCACTTCCTCGTCTAATTGCTGAAGTATTATCAATCACAAGTTTTAATGGTGGTTCATTTATTGGGTTTATTGTTGTCCAGTGTATCAAAATACCAAACACTTGCTATTAAGTCAGCCCAGCTGCAGCATTACACTTACTATAGAGGAATGTGTATCACCATAATGTAACACCCTTTATTCCACCATGGGAGTGTTGACAGTTGTAGTTAGCTTAACTTGAGCTAAAATGGTTCACACTTGCTGCACTGCATTCCTGGGCAGAAATGTTAATGTGCCATTTTAACACAAATATTGCCGAGCCTCCAAGCCACTTTTTTGCACAACCGTAAGGATCAATAAATCAAGATAACTGAAATATAGGCCACAGTCTAGTTATTAATGACAGGGCGGCCTTTGTTGAGCACTTTTATAAGAAATGCTTTGCATCTTCATAAAAACTATATAAACATGGCACAGCTTATAAAACTTTTCTATTAATCTTGCTGTGTACATATTATTTTATTTTAAATCCTTTTGCTTTTTTAAAAGTGCATCTTGGAATAGTAATTTCTTTCATCTCTGTTGCCTAAAGGGTTAGAATTAACACCGATTTCAGAACGACACCTGCACTTGCATCACTGCAAAATTCCCAAAGCCATCATGGGCTATTATGATGTAATACCAACTGCGTGAAAATGGAAAATGGATCTCAAGGCCTTGGCATTCTACACACTGGGCGTTTCCTCTTCCCTGGTAGGCTGCCAGGTTTGGGGAATGATAGAAGAAACATCTGTCTAAACGCATCAGCACTCAGCACTGTGGAAAAACCCAAACACATGTGCAGTTTCAGAACCCTGCAGCATCTTGTGGGTTAACATCGAGCTTACATTTTTGTTCATTGTGTCGTGAAACACACTGAAAAACACTGGGGTGTGACTTATCAAAAACAGGAAACTTAATGCTGCTTGTGTTTCACATTATTCGATTTGAGATAAAAAAGCAAACAAAGAGCAAAGCACCAGACGCCACCCATTTGGGCGCGAGCCGGCCAGAAGTGTATAGATACTGTACAGCAAACATGAATGAATAACACTCTTAAATCGACAAAACACCATCCGTAGTCTGCTCCTCCCATTAATAAGATTAATAATCTTTTATTTAAAAATATTATTTCATTTGTCACTTTTATTGATAATAAATATTTGAATGGGTAAAACATGGTTATCCGTTGCCATAATGGCTTTTTTATTGGTTGAGACTGGTGAGTCAACAGGTCCAGAGCCTAGTGTGTGCGGACCTGCAGCAAGCTGGGAGGTGTGTTGCCGCTAGCTTTCTGACTGTCACATAGTGATTTAGTGATGTCATTCAAGCGGCTCGCTTGAGTCACCCTGCACGCTGTTGGGCATAGGCAAGAAAAGAAAAAAGTTGAAAAAAAATTGAAAAAAGAATGTGACTAGTGTTAAGTAGTAGTTGTACTTGCCAAGCATAGTACATCTGGGAGCAGCAAGGAGAGTAGTGGTTACAGCTGCTACCCCTCAAATCACAGTATCTGGGCTTGAATGCCCATTCCTACCGTAGTCCTCTTGACCCAGGTATTTACCTTGAATTACTTTAATTAAAAAAAAAAACAGCTCTATAAATGGGCAAATAATCATGAGTGTGAGAAGAACTGGGCGTTTTGTGCTGTTATGATAGTATAGCCTTACAGCAGTGTACTGCCTTCCAGTGTGGTCTCCGTTGTTTGTTCATTTCCATTATGTTGTATCAGGATTGTTTTTTTACCCTAGAATTGTTATGCAGTCCTCTTAATTTTTTGTTTATTTTCTCATTGTCTACCTGATTGTTTATTTGCTACCCCGAGCCATGGAGACTGCTTTGTTAAAGTTTGTCAAAGTGCTTTGGCAGTGCAGACTGTTGGTCATGCCTGGAAAGACCGAAGAGAACTGGGAAAGATCATAGTGCCAAATCCGATACTCCACTTTCTGAGTTTGATAAATAAGCACCGGGTGAGTGTACTAACATGTGGCGATGGTGTTACCTACCGCACATGTCGGTGACAGTTTACCTTCCGATTGCTGAAAGAGGATGCTTTATGTGCTTTGTGGCTTTCGGGCAGCTGTTGTGGCAAATCCATGAAGCAGTGTTTTTGAAACGTGAGAGTGAGCAGGTTTGCTGCTCTCTTTTCCAGCTTTCCCCATTTTCAAATTGAGCATGCTGCTATTTTTACCTCTAAAGATTTCAGTGATTTTTTTTTTAATAAAGGTCATGTCCATTTTCTAATGTTACATAGCAACTCTAAGATCTCAGCAGTGAGGTGTGTCCCAAATATGTCCCAGTCACGAATTTCTGTTTTTTACATAGAATTGAATGCACTTTTTTTTTTCTTTTTTCTTGGTGGAGTACCACTTTAAGGGTTTTTGTTAATGATGCAATTGTTCAGGAATGTCAGTGTGTATCCATAAAAATAAGAGGCTGTATCTGAGTGCTGTTCTGCAGAAATAGTTGTCCGCTGCTGGAACGGGACTGTTTATTAAGCAAGAGTTTTTAGATATTGTCTTTCTGCCAAATCCCATAGTATGAATTTTATTTATATGAAGTTCAGTTCACATTCTATTAGTGGATTTAACAGGAATATTTACAGAGGGCTGTTCATGAGCACATGCATATCTAAATACGGTCAGTTTGAGCTTTCAGAAAGTGTTTACAATTATATATTTAAGTCCTACTAAGGCAACATTGACTGTTTCACTGTATTTATGATATTAAAAAAAAAAAAAATCCGTTTCATTTTATTTGTATTTTCTCTAAACAAGGTAGATACATTCAAATGATACATGCTGGAAGGGGTTGTCATCACAGTGGTCACGCTATAAGCAATCTGTTTGGTATTGTTTCATGGACCATTATGGCACATATGGAAAAAGGACATACTGGTCTTGTGATGCTCTTGAATGTACTGTTTAAACATGACACGCTCCACCGTGTTCCTTGCACAAGGTTTTACCTGGAGAACCACAATTCATAAAGGAAAGATACTCCTTATTGTGTGGTTAAATAGCATTATTCAGTCCTTCTCTTCAGTGAAAAGCCTTATTTTTATCTGTTCATGTGCTTCTGAAATCAAGCCTTCTAACATCTACAGAGTAGGTGAATTTACATTGACTCTATTATGCACATATTTGTAACATGAAGGCAGCACACTTTCTTGCCTGGAAAATACCTATGAATTAAAAATGATATTGTTTATAAGACAAGAGCTTAGAGGTTATACTGATTTTGATGATTTGATGATGCTCTGCTAAGGCATAAACCCCATTAATACTTTTACTCAGTTAGGTGGTCGAACTCTTGAAAATGCCTCTAGCCTGTTGTATATCTATATTTGTAAGCCCTGAGCCTTTCAGTGATCTAAAACCTAATTTTTTTGTCAACCAACGTTGAACACTGCTCCTATATAAACCCCACTAAAGTGGAAACCATCCATTAGGCTTAAACTCCGCTCAGACGTGTACTGCTGAAACATGGGCGCACGGGAGCGAGCCAAACGTGGACTTCCATGATGAGAAGACCATGTGGAAGAGACAGTCCACAACTAGTTTGGAATGTGAGCTGGCGTAGCCCCAGTCCAGGACAGCAAGGAGCCATGGAAAGCATGCAGCCAGGAGATGCTGTGAGATGCTATGAAGAGTCGAGCTCCTCAGTCATCATTTTCCATTCCTGCTGGATTGTGGTGACAGTGGAACCCGTAAAAATATTTGTGTGTCTTACCAGCCTCAGCACTGACAACACCACAGGATGGTGCCAGTTCCAACCTTTATTATACTGTTGTTTTGCAAGACATTCATTTGAATGACTACTACACTGATGCTTTGATAAGGTTGAAGGTTATATTAGTGTTAGGGTTCATTCTGTACGAAAATGTACGTAACATCTACATTACTGGGCTTCCTAAGTTGGCTGTGAAATTCATAACCCCCAGCTTTATTTGTCAGCCTTTCAGCTATAATAAGTTATCCATTATTCTGTAACTGAACGACAACCACAGAATCATCTATTTTCTTACATTAGCTGTAGAAAATTTTACATCAATTGTATTGTAACAATTGACTGGTTTGGTCAAGGTATTAAAAAATAACCCTGGCCAATTCAATGCATCAGATAAGGATCTGAATCTCTTAGGCTGAATGTTGCTTATGCATTAAGCGAAATGCAATAAACTCTTCCATCTCTAAACCTATCACAGATTTGAAATTTTAATTGAGGACTGCATAAATCGTGGCCATTTTTCTGTTTACAATGTTTTAAATAGTAGGGAGCAGAGTAACTGATAATGAATGAACATATGTAAATTGAGGTTGGATAAGACCATCAAGGACATCCAGGCTGGTATTTTTTTGTTCTGTGAAGAGGTGGAGACCTCTCTAAATTGGTCTCCATGACAGCTAGGAGCCCCTTGGCTAATGCAATTCAGATTTGAGCAACTCAGGTCTCACCCAGCCAATGGTTTATTGCAGGTGATACGGGTGGCATGGTGGCACAGTGAGTACTGCTGCTGTCTCACAGCATCTGGTTGGTGCAAAAGAGTTTGATCCCCACTCAGTCTGTGTGGAGTTTGCATGTTCTCCCCATGTCTCCGTGGGTTTCCTCCCACAGTCTAAAGACATGCTGTTCAGGTTCACCCATAGTGTGTGAGTGACAGAGAGATTGTGTTCCACTGATATATAGATGAGTGACCCACTGTAAGTAGTGTATCTAGCAGTGTACAGTAAGTCAGCTTGGTGCATAAGGTGTGTGGGCTCATAACACTACATAAAGTTCATTGGAAGTTGCTTTAGAGAAAAGCATCTATTAAATAAATAAATGTAATGTAAACTAGATAATAAACTGTTTCAGCATTATTCATTGACATACAAACACACACGTTCCATTGACCCTTGGTGCTCTTTTCAGTTCTTATTTTTGATCTGTCACCTAACCCCACTGGAGCATATTCAGAGGGAATACATTTCTGATTTACTGAGTGATTTTATCTAGCAAATGTGCTTTGCTGTGAGAATAACTATGATGCTTTGGCATAGCAGCAAATTGTATTGTCTCTTGTTTCTTCACTGTTTGTGTCACTCACTCACTATGGGTGAATCTGAACAGCATATCTTTGGACTGTGGGAGGAAACCAGAGCACCCGGAGGAAACCAGAGCACCCAGAGGAAACCTACACAGACACAGGGAGAACATGCAGACACCACATTAGATAATCCAATAACAAAGATACTAGTAAAATATACAGCCAATATTATTGTTGTTTTCTCCACTCGACAAAGCTACTGATTAACTGACACTCGGCTCTTATTGGTGGCCCACTGAGACTTTGTGGTATAACTTCATTATGAAACTTATAATGAATACTGCAACTGTTTTTTATTTACTACATACTCTGGTCTTTAGTCTGGTTTTTGGTCAAGGTATATTATTAACGATGTATGAGGTTTAAAAATATGTGAGGTTTACAGTTTCATTGTTCCTAGTTGAAGGGGGTGCGGTGGCGCAGTGGGTTGGACCACAGTCCTGCTCTCCAGTGGGTCTGGGGTTCGAATCCCGCTTGGGGTGCCTTGCGGCGGACTGGCGTCCCGTCCTGGGTGTGTCCCCTCCCCCTCCGGCCTTACGCCCTGTGTTGCCGGGTAGGCTCCGGTTCCCCCGTGACCCTGTATGGGACAAGCGGTTCTGAAAATGTGTGTGTGTTCCTAGTTCTCTTTTTCAGAGCACTTGGCTATACTTTGTATTATTATTTACTCCTCCGTATGAATTTCTCTTTGGAAAATAAATTCCTCTTTGGACAGATGGTCCTGTTCCACTAAGCAGAGAATAAACTGTCACTGTTGATACTCTGGTCTTAATTCATATGGTCTGAGAAATGAAAAACACATTGCAGGACTGAAATAAATAATGATTCCATTTGGAAGCACATACATGCCATTACCTTCCAGCTAGTTCTATAACTGCCAGCATTATTATAGAGTCTCATTGGTTTCATAATCCAATATAAGCTTTGGAAATTCTCTTCAAGGAAGACTGGTCATTTCGCTGTTTGGTCTTAATGTTAAAAATGCTGTGGGAAATCGGTGTGTTTACTGTGCTGCATACAAGCTGGTTTGTTCAAGTTTAAGAAATACAGAAAGATGTAGGAAATGTTTGTGTTTGTAAATAAAGCTTGATAAATGATTTTAGATTGGCACTGAAGGTGGAAGGGTGCAAGACTTCCCAGCGGCACAATGGAAACCGACCAGTTTTCTCCAGCAGAGCCCTATACCGGAGTTCTGCCTCTGTCTTCCATCAGATGTGAGCAGCAGATCTTTTCTCAGAAGGGGCGCTTAAGCCTTCCGGGGACGTTTTGTCTGATGACCACATAAACACCTCCTTGTTTCCCCTCAGGCACCTGCAATCTGCCCCTCCCAAAATGCATTCTGCAGTGTGACCCGGGGGTAACCAGTAGCCGACAAACTGCAGTGTGTGTTCACTGGCAGAACGCCCGCTCCCTTCCTTTAACACTTCCTCACACGAACAGGGAGGCCTTGTGGGGAGCCCAGTGTACAAATCTCTGGTTCTTTGTGCATTTATTTAAAATGTGTTAATACGTCACGTGGACATCTGCCTTACTCCAAGTAGAATATGCATCTCATCTCTGTGGAGCTACGAACAGAAAAAAAAGTTTGCCCACGTGTCTGATTCCAGTTACTGTTTCAAGTGTGCTGGCTGTGTCAGTGTGTGAGAGTAGTAATGGTGTGTGACTCTCTCCCACCCCCAGGGCGATTTCACGTGGAGCAGCATGTCCGGCCGGAGCGTGCGCCTGCAGCCGGTGCCCATTCAGAGCCTCTCCGAGCTGGAGCGCGTGCGTCTGCAGGAGGTGGCCTTCAGCCGCTTGTTGCAGGACTACGACCTGGGCTGTCAGATCACCATCCCCAAAGGTGCAGAGCAGCCCTCCAGCCCCTTGCTCTGTGACTGTTGATACATCTTGGATTACTACAACTGTCCAGATTTGCTCTACGGATTTTTCTTTTTCAAATGATCATCTCCTTTGTATGCTGCCTTTCTATCGTAATACTGTGTGTCTTTAACGAACTCCGTCAAATATGATATTGCAACACTTCTGCTTCCTCCCCATCGCCTAGACGACGCAGTCCGACAGTTACATTCTCTCTGCTCCATTTTTTGTCAGTTTCATACTCTGGATTGCGGTTTAATTGTAGTTTGATTTTCGACAGTCTCTTAGCGTTAAGTACTGGTTAGTGTGGACCCTGGTGAACGTGGTAGTTTGTTGCTGCAAGCCGCAGCGAGGCAGCAATTGCATCGGTTCCCATGCAGCTGTGGCGGGGTGGTACATTCTCAACCACGAGCTCTCAGTTGTTTCATTTTGCCTCATTTTTCTTCCTTTTCCTGTGCAGGTTGGCATGCTTCTGCGTACTGCATGCATTACTTCTGACATCTTCCCTTGACTGCATAAATGCTCTATCATTTGGACATCCAAACTGAAGCATATCCACTGCTACCTTTGTCAGTTCAATTTCTGAAATAAATTTTCGAAAGACATGCGGTACTTGACTCAAAATTGCTGTAAAGCAGTGATAACAGCTGAGGTTGCAGTTAAGGATGTGAAGTTGTAACCTATAGGCTGCCAGGTTAAGTCCAAATCCCTGCCAATAACACAGCACATATGATTTTTATTGAAGTTGCCATTTATTTTATAAGAAAACATACAATTTTGTTTTGTATTTGAATAGGAAATATTTAAGAAATATTACTGTGGTGATATTTTGGTGGGATGGGTGACAGTGAGGCAGAAAACAACCTGCAGTAAGTGTGCGGCAGGATTAAGGGGAACTTTGCACACTTCGCCGTGCCGTGCCGTTCTATTCCACGTCAAGCCTGCGCTGTCAGGTTGAGACGCCCGTGGCTCAAATTCCCTCATATACGCTCGCACTCAGCGGCTGTAATCTGGGACAGATGCCGGGACGGCTCCCCCACCCTGTGCGGCACCGCGTGACACTGAGGCCGCGCCTTTCTAGAAAAGTCCCCGGTTCGTACTCGGTCAGTTATGATTTGTTTGGGCCTACAATAAGTCGCTTGTCCAATTTCTGCCTTGGATTGCGGGTGTCCAACACAAATACCAGCATACTTATCAACAGGTCTTCAGGCCGTGTGTCATATTCCATCTCGTAAATTTCTATGTAAACTGACTCTTACATGAATTTACCTTACTGCCTGATGTCTTTTCTTATAAAGTACATATATAAGCTTGCCATCTGAGAATGCAATGAGTTATTTATTGAGGTGTTGTCCCTCCTAGTGACGTATTTTAGCAGGCTATAAATTTGTTGCAGACGGCATTCCGTACTTCAGCAGTATCTCCTTGGTAATGACTTATTGCTTGAGACTTACTGCATGAGGTTTTTTCTAAGATTGTAATCAGTGCTGCTCTATGGTATGTTTGTGTAAAGTTATTTTAAAAATAGTTTCACATTTTTGTGCAGAAAAGTCTTTGACTTGAAATTGCCTTTAGGACACTGTGGTTGGCACCGAGGGAAGGACAAGAGATTCCTCTGTGTTTCACGTAGAGTTAGTTCTCTACAAAGAATCCAAACCATTTCCGCTTATACTCTTAAAGGCGGTGCATTTTACACTAAAATGATTTGCAGGTGTGAATAGTCTCCAGCGCTTTGTGCCTACCAGATAGCTTTTAACAGTTGTTTTTTACCCAGTGCTCTGAATATACAAAGAAGAATTTCAAAGTTGGGTTGTTCCAACATTTTGATGAGGCATAGAGACACAGACTACAAGTAAGTAAAGTGCACAAAACCAAATTTCTATTTTCTTTTCAGATGGACAGAAGCGCAAGAAATCACTGAGAAGGAAGTTAGATTCTTTAGCAAAAGAGAAGAACAAGGACAAAGGTATTGTAAGTTTTACTGTGGGAACTTGGAAGCTGTACTATGATACATACATGTAGTGAGAGTATATCTTTGTGGTTTGCTTTATTCGTTATGATAACCAAGACACCACTGCCCATGGAGAACACAAATTCTGTGGAAAAGAAAAATAAACTATTTGTGCAAGAGTCATTTTTCTTTTCCAGCTTTTCCCCAAGGCTTTTTTTTATTGTTTTACACTTTGTTTTATACTGAATGCAGAATGTTTTTTACTCTCACACAACAACTGATAAATTATGGGGATAAAAAACACAGGTACATTTCTATCAGGATATAAATAGAAAACTGGGTAACTCTTTGTAAGGGGACAGAATAGAAATTCAGCCACTTTCCTCAACATAAAAAGATAAAAAAAGCTCAAAATGTAAAAAAGAAAAGAATCGGCTCTTTTCCCAGGTTCTCAACATTAATGCAACATGAATGCATTAATTATAAAATGAGCCTCCAGTTAACTCAACAGTGATGCAAATCTACATTCCCGTTTTTTTCTGCTCCCAAATAAGCTAAAAAAAAATCAATTTTATGCAGGAAATCGTAGGAGTCACAAGATTGCAGGACAGAAACAGAGCAAAAGATCATTTCTCCAGCTCTGCTGCTGGTTAGGTTGTCCGTCCCCGCAGAGGCAGTCTCAGTAATTTTGCTGCAGGGAAGGGTCTGTGGGATTGTGGCAAAGGAAAAGATGATGGTGATTTCTCAAACCAAGTTGCTAATAAAAAGATGACAGCAAAGGTAATTCTTGTAAGTTACAGGACAAAGGGTCTTCGGGGATAGTGGTATTGCATTGTGGGCCTTTGCTCCCTCACAGCTGGCCTCTGTTTTGTCAGTCGCTGGCCAGCAGAAAATAGACCCTTTGATCCCTTGGTTCCGAGCAGCGCGGGACAGGGTCCGAGCCGGGCGGGCTCAGCTGCAGCTGTGGGTGCTGACATAACAGTGAATGGAAGTCATACACATACATGGAATAGCAGTTCCGAAAGGAGCACCGTGTCTACGGCTGATTCCACTCACTCACAGCAGCAGTGTCTGCAGGAATGCGGACAGACCGGACATCGGGCAAAAACAATCAGGGAGGTCAAACTAGGATATGCTTAGGCGGCTCCTTCTTGTTCCTTCTTTATAGTTATGGGAGCGGAACGTCGAACAGGAAAAATGTCATGACCTTATTGAACCTTCTCTTTCAGTGACTGTTTCAGAAGGTCTGTTCCACATGTAATAACACACGCACCGCAATGGCTTTACTACATCTGGTCACCTGGTACCCGGCTAAAAAGTACAATGAATTCTTCTCTTCATAAACTTTTATTGTACCACTGTTTAATCTGAAACAGCTTCACTCATGTATAAAATATTCAGCACTCACATTTTTTTTTCTTCATGCCTGATTCTCATGAATCTCTTGTTTGTCCCCAGTCACAGGATTTTTCGTATTTTCTTTCACGTTCACTGTTGTCAGCAACAGCACATTTTGAAAACACATGCATTGTACTGAACTTGCAGAAGTACATTGCTTATTAACGGCAGTTTCACTTCTTACACAAATATACACAAGTGAATATTGTGCATTGAAGAGAAAATAGAGAATAAAATGTGTTTATAAAAGATGACACTTTTGGGAAGAGTCATTGGTATGCTTTAAAACTAACTGCAACATTAGGCAAACAAACAAACTGGAACATCGGGCGGTAATATTTCACACAGCTTGATATCAACAAGGTGAACAACGTAAGTGATCTGATATGACCAAACTGAAAAAAAAAAAAATGGGAATTAATGTTTCTGGCAAGTGTGTGATTGAGTTTGAAGTGAAGACCTTTCATAATCCTATGCATTGCAATTCATGTCAAACAGATTTAAGAACACAACATTAAGGATCACACACTGAAAACATGGTAAAAAATAGTCTTAAAATACCAAAAAGACCAGTAAGTCAAAAACAATATATCCATTCATAGTCTCCAGGACTAAAACATCTTATCAGCGAAATACTTCCTTCTTGGAACTGTTTCACTATCATTGGCATTATAGAACACAATAAAACGGTGTTTTCCAGACTCACGCGATGACACTAAGAGAACAAAACATGTGCCCTTATTTTCACCAGCATGTACATCAGAAGGAAAGTTAAGTGGAGTTTTCACACTTTTATACCTTATTTTACTTACTCTGCTTACTTTGTTTTACAAACATCTACGTCCAGCATAAAAGAATAATACCAGTCATTATTAACAGATGTAGCACAGAAAAGTAATTCTGTCCAAAACCCAACATCCATGTGCCGGTCGATTTTTGCCGTTTCCTTTGGGTGGGGGTTTGGATGGGACAGCTGATAGCATGGTGGTTCGAGCTGCTGCCTTTTGACCCAAAAGTTGTTGGCTCAAATCTCACCTGCTTCTGTAGTATCATGGACCAAGGTACTTAACCTGACATTGCTCCAGTAGCTGTTTAAATGGGTAAATAGCTACAGGTAGATTAACATTGTGAGTCACTTCAGAGAAAGCATCAGCTCAGTAAATGTGATTTGCCCATTTGAATGCTATCGATGGTCCAACAGTAAACGGTTAGGGAATACTTTATCGAGATAGTAAATAAACTAAAGAATAGGTTTATCAAGTCTCAGAAAGGCTCAACTTTTTTTATCTTTAAGTGAAGTGATTTATTCTTCACAGAATACTGTATGGCTTGCGTTTTTTTTTTTCACTTAACCATGTGAGCCAAAAACACAAACAGCAACTTGTTATGTAGATTTGTACGCTGAAAATAGAAAGAATTGAAATGAACCTTTCTCATTCTCTGCTTCTTTCCCAAAGAGTTTGTGCCCCAGGCCTTTGGCATGCCCTTGTCGCAAGTGATTGCCAACGATCGCACCCACAAGCAGCGGCAGGACAGCCACAAAGAGGAGCACAAGGATGCCACCGATCTGGTCTCCTCCATCCTGCAGTTTGCCACCAAGCGGCCCAACAAGGAGCTGTCCAGCAGCAACTCGTCCGTCAGCTCCACCTCAGAGACACCCAACGAGTCCACCTCCCCCAACACACCCGAGGCAGCCCCCCGGGCCCGGAGGCGGGTAGGAGCACCCTCAGAGATTCCTTATTTGTTTAGATGTTCCTACTCATGGCAGTGGAAGGAGACGGTGTCTCTGGGTGGTCATGTAATCCCCTCACGATACTCTGCAACTGGCAGGGAGCGATGTCTGTGGACTCCATCACCGACCTGGATGACAATCAGTCCCGCCTCCTGGAGGCCCTGCAGCTCTCGCTGCCGGCAGAGGCTCCCAGCAAGAAGGAGAAGCAGCGTGATAAGAAGCTGAGCCTGAATCCAATCTACAGGCAGGTGCCCAGGCTGGTGGACAGCTGCTGCCAACACCTGGAGAAGTATGGTACGCCTGGCCTGCAAAGGAGAACACCTATGGAACGGCTCCTCTGTTATCTGGAATGTTTGCTCTGAGTGCATCTTCACACCCAAGCCGAGGGCACCTGGCAGATGCACTTTGATATTTGCAGTTCGACTTATGTTAGAAGACAATATAACCTTATATTGCTTTAGTGCCATAACCCTTAAACAGACCTTTATTCACATTTCTTTGGGATTGTAAAGCTGGTGCTGTTGTCACATTGTATGACATTTCATTATCATAAATTAAAATTCTAAAATGTAAACAAGTTCTCATAGGGCATCCTGGAAATGAATTTTTGAAGGTCACAATGCATGAAATTCATGATTACAGCTTTTTTTTCATGAAGGAGCACTACATTTTTTCTTCTGTTTTTCATTTGGTGAAGGTCTTCAAACGGTTGGGATTTTCCGGGTTGGGAGTTCAAAGAAAAGAGTGAGGCAGGTAAGAATAAATAATACTGTAGCACGTGTCCGTAGGAGGGTTTTAAGAGCAACTGCACATTAAAACATGTTATTTGGGTTTTTCTTTCGTCGTTCGTCATCTCTCAAATTGATATTGCCGTTATCATGGGGAAAATACAAGAAGGTATAAGGTCACTAGTTTCCTATGGTTAACTAAACCCATATTATTATATATGTTAAGGCACAGCATTTTAATATGTGCCATTTTGTCTCAGAACCCTGTTCATTGTTGTTTATGCTCCACATATCTTTTCCCCAGAAAATGAAACGGAGTAAAAAAACAGAAGAGCAGCTGCAGAAACAAAACGTGTTGAACCATGGCCAGTGACCCGTCCAAAAATTTCTTGGTTCTGTCTTTGAGTCATTAAAAGAATCATAATATAAACATATCTCATTTATTGGTACTTCATATTGTGATTTGAGCTTCAACTAGGTTCAACAATTCTCTAAAAGTACCAAATTTTATAGTGAACCAGTTCAATTCAAACTGTTACTTTGATTAATACGTCCCAAACTCCATTAAGCTACTTATGGATGGCTGTTGTCCAAAAATTTTAAAAAAGCACTTACTGGTAGTATGGTAGCATGCAAATTTGTTGTATGAACACATCCAGTGTTCACAATTAATTCAATACGAAAGGGAAAAAGCTATGGAACAATTAGCAACATCCAGCTGCAGAGCATTCTGGGATGAGAGCTATTATCTCCCGTACTAATTTCCTGCCAACTGAAATCCCTGCCATGCATCACCATAATGTGTAAAAAGAACAGGCTTGAATTGATGAAATTGATTAAAATTGTTAAATTTTTGCTAATTTCAGCCTATTATCATATTCATTAGCAGCTTGGAAAGTACATTAGGGAGATAAGTAACAGCTGTCATCTATTTGCCGGTAAATGAAGTCCAGACTGCACAGGGAGTGTGTCTGACCATGATTCCTTGCAAAGGAAAACATGCTGATGCGATGAAGACAAGGAAAAGTATTTGAAGTTGAGCAGGCGGAGAGCACACACCTGAACATCTGCATGTGAAATTAATTTCTCTGCTTGAATCTCCTTAGGGGCAATTTCTCCCTTCTGCAAATGAACAGTAGTTATTGAAACTTCTGAGTGAACATTTCGGATATTCTCATTTAATCTATTAGCCGGAGCCTGTGATGTGTATGATGTGGAGCGATGCGATGTGATTGGAAGCGTTGCGATGCGGTTCCGTCTTGTCCCAGCTGCGGGAGGAGTTTGATCGGGGCGTGGACGTGCAGCTCGATGAGGAACACAGCGTCCACGACGTGGCGGCTCTGCTCAAGGAGTTCCTGCGGGACATGCCTGACCCCCTGCTGACCAGGGAGCTGTACACGGCCTTCATCAACACCGTGTGTGAGCAGATGCTCTTGCTCTGTTGAACTATGTCCAATGATTTACCCATTTGTGCTGCTGTTTTTACTGCATCGATTCAGTGTAAGTACTTTGCTCAAGGGTTCTGCAGCAGGGGAGGGATTAAAATCTGCTTTCTTTTAGTGGAAGCTAACTACTGATATACCACCAGCTGTCCCATAGCTAATAACAGTACCTTAAACATAATAACTGTGTGAGCTAATAACAGAGCTTACCATGTCTGATAAAAGGGAAGTGGAATCATTAACAACAGGAAACTATTCTGCAATCACTGAAATCGGAGCTTGTGCTTTGCGCCCTAGGGCCCTGTGCTTGGCGCTCATCACGTGTGCATTTGTTCGTCTCCAGTGCTGGAATATGAGGAGCAGCAGGGTGCCATGCAGCTCCTTATCTACCTGCTGCCTCCCTGCAACAGCGACACGCTCTATCGCCTCCTTCACTTCCTATCCACGGTGGCGGCCCACGCGGACGACACCCACGACAAAGACGGACAGGAGGTGACACGCTGACTGGTTTTTTTCCTAACAATCTGTGTCTAATCTTTTCTGAAAGGCATTCAGAAAGTGCTGTCATCCCACAGATTTAAAGATAAGTGTATATGTATGCCCGTCCTCGGTGTGTCCCCTCCCCCTCTAGCCTTACGCCCTGAGTTGCCGGGTTGGGCTCCGGTTCCCCGTGACCCCGTATGGGACAAGCGGTTCTGAAAATGTGTGTGTGTGTGTGTGTGTGTGTGTGTGTATATGTATGCCTGAAGTGCAGTGGACCCATTGGTCCTGTTTACATGTCCACTGAGTACTACCCTATTAAAGTCCCTATTTTTATTTATAATTATATGATACACTTTGTGGGGGTGCGGTGGCGCAGTGGGTTGGACCGCAGTCCTGCTGTCCAGTGGGTCTGGGGTTCAAGTCCCGCTTGGGGTACCTTGCGACGGACTGGCGTCCCGTCCTGGGTGTGTCCCCTTCCCCCTCCGGCCTTACGCCCTGTGTTGCCGGGTAGGCGCCGGTTCCCCGTGACCCTGTAAGGGACAAGCGGTTCTGATAATGTGTGTGTGTGTGTGTGTGTGTGTGTGTGATACACTTTGTTTCATTTTTAGAAAAGCACATTTCTCTCTTATGCTATCTTTACTCCACTCCAAAACCATAGGACATGATAAATTTGTTTTCTAGTTAATGTCCTGAACTATTCTCCAAGAGATTCACTCCCTATAGTCTGTGCACTACCAGCAATCATCGTATTTCAAAAGCAGCGATTACCTGTGAATTTGTGCTGGAATAAGGGCTTCCCACACCAGTGGTCTACCTTGTCCCAGTCAAACAAGCTCCACGAAGCAGTAAAAAATATATACAGTATGTGATATATATATATATATATATATATATATATATATATATATATATATATATATATATATATATATATTGTGTATGTGTCCCCTCCCCCTCCGGCCTTACGTCCTGAGTTGCCAGGTTAGGCTCCGGTTCCCTGCGACCCTATATGGGACAAGCGGTTCTGAAAATGTGTATGTGTGTGTCTGTCTATATATATATATATATATATCTGTAGGGCTCTGAAGGTTGCCGATTTGATTGCCGCCTCCGACTGTAGTGCCCTTGAACAAGGTGCTTGCCCTGCGATTGCTCCAGTCCTTTCACCCGGCTGTGTGCTTGGGTTTTTATGTGTGTGTGTGTGTGTGTGTGTGTGTGTGTGTGTGTGTGTGTGTGTGTGTGTGTGTGTGTGTGTGTGTGTGTGTGTGTGTATATATATTTATCTATAGTGGGGGCACGGTGGTGCAGTGGGTTGGACTGGGTCCTGCTCTCCAGTGGGTCTGGGGTTTGAGTCCCGCTTGGGGTGCCTTGCGACGGACTGGCGTCCCATCCTGGGTGTGCCCCCTCCCCCTCCAGCCTTACGCCTTGAGTTGCCAGCTTAGGCTCCGGTTCCCTGCGACCACATATGGGACAAGCGGTTCAGAAAGTGTGTGTGTGTGTGTGTGTGTGTGTGTATATATATATATATATCTGTGTGTGTATAATGTATGTATGTATGAGGTAATACATATATAAAAAATGTTTGTGTGTTAAATCCTGCACCACTTATGATACAGCCCTCACATTCGAGCAATTACTCTGACCTTGGAAAAGTGGAGTACAAAAGAGCTGCTGGCATTCGGCTGCGACAAGGTGACAGAAACAGCTGGGTTCATATGGGCACACAGGAAGTCTGCTTCGCAGAGTACTTTCCCACAGAGCTATCTGTGATCAGGCTGTACCGGTTGTGCAGTATCGCAGAGCATAATCGATGCTGAAATTGGTCAATTTCATGGTTTGGATAAAAAGATCAGTCTTCTCATCACGTTGCTCCAACCCTGTGAAAAAGGGGGATTGAGAGTATGAAAAAAGCCCCTTTGCTGCCAAGTGACATTGTTTTGCGTTACTCCAATTACGATATGATGTTGGATACAGCGGGGATGGCTGTTTATGGTGGAAGCCCCATCAATTAATGATTGCCTAATGATATGTTGTATGTGCCAAAGCACAGAATAGTGCTCTATCAAATTTGATTGAGAGGAAAGCACAGAAGCCTGAATAGCTTATCACGTAGAAACCATGTGTAAAATTAAGTTGTTGCTAATGCAAATGACTGTAATCAAGATTTTACAGTCAAAATATATCACAGAACATCGCAAAATAATTTTCCCAAGTATCTCAGTGTATGGGGTGTAATATGTCACTGGCAATAATTCCTGCAGCAGTGCAGGTTTCTGCCAATATCTGAGAACTCTCTTAAGCCATCAGATATGAAGCAGGAGAGGAGGGGAACCCTGGTTTAACAATCCGTTGCTATGGAAACAGTGAAATTTCAAGGATGTTGAGGCGCTTGCCAAAAAAAGCGACGTGATCCCAATTAAAAGTTCATTATCCCCCATTATGGAGGATGTCATGGCGATGCGTAACTAAACTCGCCCAGTCCCGCTGAGCAGAAGGCGTTCAGGTGTGCTGCTGTTGGCAGCTGTTGCTGGACCGTTCCACCATTCCCGATCTCGTGTTTCAGCGGCGAAGTGTCACTAACGTGGGCGTGCTGCTGTCCTCAGGTCACGGGGAACAAGATGACATCGCTGAACCTGGCCACCATATTTGGGCCCAACCTGCTTCACAAGCAGAAGAGCTCAGACAAGGAGTTCTCGGTGCAAAGCTCAGCCCGCGCCGAGGAGAGCACAGCCATCATCGCCGTGGTGGAGAGGATGATCGCCACTTACCAGCACCTCTTCATGGTGAGTGGGAACCTCAGTTCTACAAGCTAAACTGTCAGCAGAACTGCAGATATCCTCCATACCACATCATTCTTCACCGTTGTGGGGCGCCCTAAGCTTCCGAATAACGTCTTGCACTTCACATGGCATTGTGAACAACGTACACGGTCACCGTCCTGGACAAGTGAAGGAATCATTTATTGATTATTCCACTCATATTGTTATCCAGATGTCTTAATCCCGATGAAAATAATTTCCAAACGTCGCAATGAGAGTAGCGAACCTTCAGCTAAGGCACGAGGAGTCCTTGGTTACCCATGCATTTAAATGATGAATAATTTGCTGTTAAGCGATACTCCGAATGTGTCTTTTCCACAGTAAATAATCATATTTGATTAAGGTCACGTGCAGCAGCGGACACTCGGACAGTCCTGTTACTGTAAATGTTTTTATAACATGGTAGGCCCGGTCTCCGTGCCCAGTGGGTGGGTGGATCGGGGGGCGAGGCTGACGAAGCATGGCCTAGAAAGAGCAGCCGCAAGCTGTTTAGGTTTGGGGGATCAGCGAGCTCAGTGGACAATACCTCTGTCTTACACAGTGTAAACACTGCTCTTCTGCCAGAGAGTGTTTTGGATAAGACCGCTTCAGCTCAAATCCCAAATGGAGACCGCTGTAAAAATAGGAACTTTGTCCTGGAGCCAGGGGCTTTATTGGGCCAGCCGACATTTAATTGTTTCTCCTCTTATCCCCTGGATCCACTGTCAACTTCACAGCAGATGGATGGGTGAGGAATTCTTGGAAATGTCCCATAATGTCAGAGGAGTTTCTATGTGTGTTTATAATTTTGCATCAGCTATTTTTCATTTAGTGTTACCAGAATTGCCCTGTTTGTTGAAACTGTAAAGCTCTTACCAGTGAAACTTGTGAAATTCACTAATTTTATTGCGCCACTGTGATACCAGCATATTGGACACTGTATGCAGTCTATACGCACATTAATTTCTGTCTGAATTCACAATGGGTCTCAAAACGCATCTCTTTCAGAGCCGCTGCTTTTATGACACCTTACAGCTCCGTGAATGTACAAAACACCATCCCTCTGATCATCTTTCTATTTTCAACTATTAGTTTTATCGGCACCTGCTGGATTAGTGTGTGCTGGCATAAACCAGTAGTAGGTATGAGGCGAACCAGCTGCTTCAGTAATCGAGTGTCTGCATCTGTGGCTCTTTGCCCTTCGTGAAATGCACTTGTGTACTTTGAGCACTATCTGTCTGCTAAATGAATATATAAATGAATAATAAAATGAGATGTGTAAAAAATAAAGAAATGTAAATGAAGGGTGTGACATGTTTCTAAGAGAGCTTTGGAAGAAAGCTGGGGACCTTTGGTTACGTCTTTCTCACAGTTGTGTATTGCTCTACATTAAGTTATTCATGACTCTTTGATGGGATATAACTGGTAAGATGTGAATTCTGGGCACTTGATGTTAGGTCTTTATGACCGAGAGCGATCTCTGTTGTTGTAATATGAATAAGCGGCAGCGTATCGCACAACTCCAGATATAAAATATTGGCTTCGCCTCCTGTGCAGGTACCTCCAGACCTGCAGAACGAGGTTCTGATGAGCCTGCTGGAGACGGATCCGGATGTGGTAGATTACCTGCTCCGGAGGAAGGCCTCTCAGTGCACGTGAGTATGGTTGCCCCTTCACTGCTTCCTCATGCTCCACCTGCACTGACAGGGGTCTCCTGTTGCACACCATCCACAACCTGAGGACCTCTGTCTGGTGCCACAAGAGGCTCTATGGTGCTTCAGCTGCTGTTAACCTTAAATAACTTTAGACACTTTTACAAACAAACAAACAAGCATTACTTCATTTAGCTGATGCTTTTCTCCAGAGCATCTTACAGTTACTTACTCATTTATACAGCTGAGTAATTTTTTTTTTTTTTACTGGAGCAATTCAGGGTAAGTACCTTCCTCAAGGGTACTACAGCTGGAGGTTAGGGTTGAACTTGTGACCCTTGGGTCCAACGTCAGCAGCTCTAGCCACTAAGCCCCCCCCTCATTTTAATTTCAGTTGTTCTCTCCTCCCTGTCTTTATTAATGTATATATTATTAAATATGTCCAAAAAGTATACACATTTAGAATGTAGCACTGTTCTCTGTTTTCGCTCGCTTATGGCGCATCTCATTAGACTGTGAACTACAAGGATAATCCATGGATCGCATTGTTCATTAGTGGACCTTCTGCCCCCCCTGCAGTTTCTAATTAACCTCCCCAACAGGAACCCAGACCTACTGAGGTCCAGCGGTACTTTCTCCCTGAGTGAGCGCCACTCCTCCAGCGACTCCAATAAGGCCTCCAGTGGGGAGGTGTCCCCGTACGACAACAACTCCCCAGTGCTGCCAGACCGCCTGCTCGCCCAGCCTTTGGGGGAGGAGCGGCTCGTTGGGGTCCCCGAACAGAGCAGCCCGACGGGCCACGTCGCATCCCGCTCCAGGGAGCCCCACTTAACCCAGTGGGTCACCAAGGGTGAGCTGCATCCACTATTGTGCCTGCTGTCACAGCAGCAAAGTTCTACTTCATTTACAGCATCGACCAGGTCCATTCATTTAGCCAGTGCTTCTCTTCCATGCGACTTACTGCATTAGGTTAGTTCAGATTTGTGTACTATGCTACTTACAGCGATTTACTCATTTACACAGCTGGGGAGTTTTTTCTGGAGCACTTCAGGGTAAGTACCTTGATTAAGGATACCACAGCAGGAATATGGATTTGAACCTTGAACCTATGAATGCCCTAACCTCTACGCTACCTGCTGTCTGCGGCATTTTACAGGTACAGGCCAACTGTAATCACTTCATTAGTAATTTCCAAGTCATATCTAATGCTATCAATCACTAGCCAGTTCATGAAGTGTACTTCTGGACATCTGATCCTACTAAACATAACAATAATTAAAAAAAATAAGTTTCTCCAAGCCGTTTTTGCTTATGGCTTTATTTACAGATCACTTTACAAGACTGACCTCAATATTTGCACACAAGTTTAAATCACACCGTAATTACAGCTCCCAGAGCAACAGCTCGGTCATTTGTTATTTTTTTTTTCGTTTTTCTGCTGCTCATGTGCTTCAGAGTTATTAAAAATAAATATGGAAAGGTTTATGTTCTCTACATGATGCATTTTTGGGCCTGTAAAGTAAACTACAAATCAAAATAGGTCTGAACAGGTTTTTTAAATCATTGCATTTCAGCTGGTTCTTTATAGAGAATGAAGTTGAAATCTAGAAACGGAAGCACTTTCCAGAGTGTACTCAGTGTACTTTCCTTCTGGTGAGCAGTAATGAGTAATGAAATTCACAACACTCTTGAGACAATGATGATGATTATTATTTTTATTATTATTCAGTAATAGCAGACAGCACATTGGCCATTAAGTCAGCGTGTCAGGATCACTTCTAAGTAGCGGCATCCACTTGACGAACAAGGCTGAGCTCCTGTCGAATATGACTGAAATAAGTAATGAAGAGCGCCGCAATGTGCGTAGAGCACGGATCAGACAGTCAGACGTGCTTTTCTCCCTGGGATTTCCTCTGTGTGTTTATCTGCTCCGGCGACACTCCCCTGAGAGAAGATATATGAGACATTCCTGCTCCGCACCCGTAACGCTTTCCATCTGCAGTTAAACCTTTTCATCCAGCTTGCTACAATATTAATGCTCTGGAAATGCAGGAGTAAACAGGAAGGTTGATGGTTCTGTATGGTCTGATTAATTAATTAATGTAAAATCTTTATGTTTATTTGCATATCTTTTTATTTCTTTATTTGAAATATCCCTGTAACTTTTCTGTGCCATGCTATATATCATCATAGCATATACTGTGTTTATTGTTGACACTGTGTGCCCCAGTCGTGGTCTGAGTTGATGTTGTTCCAGAAGATAGATAGGATGTATGTATGTATGTATGTATGCCTGTTCTTCAGTGTGCCGTGTCTTTGTTAGACTCGTCTGATGAGCACACCAATATCTGGGGAGCCTGGCATGCAACACTGAAGTCAGGGCTTAAGGATCTTCCCTGCACAGGTACACGCCTTTTGCATATCCTGCAAAAGTAACCGTAACCAATATCCAAGGTGCTTCATGTTTTTTAGGAAATTGTACAGATGTTCACGGTTTGGTTTTTTTTTTTGCTTTTTCAGGCTCTCAGGGCAGCATGTCTGAATGCAGCTCCTCTGAGGGACTCGATGGTCACCAAGGCAACGGGAAGCAGCAAATGCGACGGGCACAGACCGCCCTCGGTCTAGCTCGGTGCCGGCAGCACCCGCCTGTCACTCGGGCACTCAGCAGCCCACAGGACAAGACCGGGTGCGGGCGGCTGGGCAGCGCCCCACCCCCCTCCCAGCTGGACGGACAGTCGGCATCAAGCAGCACGGAGGATCTCCCGCAGAGAGGCTCACACCCTGCCAGCTCTCTCTGTGGACTCCAGCCGCACCATGGGAAAACCGAGCTCGCCAGTTCACCACCGGGGTCCTCTGTGCCGAACTCACACCAGTGTCCTCCGAAGGGCGGGAGCCCAGGGCCTTTGAGAGCGCCCCCCACTTGCACCACGGACACTAAGGGCTCAGACAGCTCCGAGTGGCAGGAGTGGCAGAGGGAGAGGTGGCAGATCTGGCAGCTCTTATCGTCAGACAATACAGACACTCTGCCAGAGACACTGGTGTGACCCAGACTCGCCCCAGACCTGCCACTGCTGTTGAGATGGCGCCCCCTTCTGGTATGTGATGTATGTATTGCTGCTGTCAACAGATGTGCAAACATTTGGTTTTATGTTTGCTCATTTTTAAAATACCTTGTGTGAGTTTCAACGGAATGACCATGGTTTTGATAAACTTCAGGCATACCTCATAACAAACATAAAATGTACATGAACTTTTGGAAAATGCGTAAAAGCATGTAGAGAAGTTTACCGACAAATTTGAAAAAGTACTACAATAAATTTGCGGAGTAACCGCAAGCAGACACAGGAATGCAACCGTTGTGGTAATTAAATGGCGGGATGAGATGGAACTGGTGAGGATTACGACTAAAAATTATTCATCTAACAGGTGATAAGCCACTCACCTGAGATCCCGAGCAAAACACAATGTACATATGCAGTTGTTACACAGTAGTTATGAAGTAGTTACAGCTTAAAAGCATCAAGTAATGGTTCTCTTAATGTAAAGTTTTACCCATAGTCTCAGTATTTTTTAAATGATTTTCAGTAAATCTTATATGCCTTAAGAAACTAACCTTTGTTATAGAGGCTGCTTGTGAAGTTCCATTTTGATATTCCACATTTGCTGGCATCTTTTAAATGGAATTCTCTCTTCGTGTCACAAAGACCTGCCAAAAAGTTCAGCTGTAAGATGGACGGAACTGAAGTGTTTTTGTAGAGATTTTGTATATTTTTATTTACGTTTCGGCATTGAAACACAGTTTATGGCTGTCGGAAAACAAAGCGCTTGATGCAGAGAGATTGTACTTTAGAACAAAAAAGTGTATGCGAGAAATTCACGTTTTAAAAATATTTATTTAGACTAATTTTGACAAAAAGAAAATACTATTTTTATGTTATAGCATTTTCTTCCTGCCCATTTTCAGATTCTCTTCATTTCCATGTTTCCTCTTCATAGCTCATTATCATAGTTATTTGTTTCTTAAAATCCTATCTACAGTTCGATACAGCAGATTTATGAAACAGTGTGATGTCACAGTACAGTTTCTGACCACCTGGGTCCATAATGTACTTGGTACTTTGCAGTGTTGCTTTCAATGACTGTAAAAGTTTCTTTTACAGTTCGAACTGAAATTTTCTGGCCACAGACAACTGCTCGTAATTTTAAATTCCACACTTTATTTGGATCTAATTTGTATTGGTTGCAATAATAAATAAATACTGTTCCTATCTAAACAGCTGTTAAAAAGAATTAAATATAATTTAATTTTAACAGAAACCACATTGTATTTAGCAAAATAAATGTCAATTATTGTCTTTGGCAGTGATTTTAGTGGTATATTGTATATTGGGCTATGCTGTGACCTTTGGGTCCTACTTCGGAATCTGTAGGAATGCACACAGGAAAGAGCTTTGTAAAGGGGTGTCTCTAGCAACACTGCGTTCCGGGTGTACAGCTGTCACACCTCATTGACTTAAACTTCTTGTCTGCGTGTCTTTCTCTGTCTTTCTCAAACAACGGCTTTTCATAGAATGCATTTGCACTTTTTTTCCCCACTGTGGTAACTGCAGACCAAATGCGCGTTCATTATCACAAATGAGTCCTAGCAGGGCTTTGGCAAGATCTTAGGTTGTATGCAAGATAGTTTGATTCATCGTATCATAGAAAATGATAAAATAATGAGACTTCAAATTGCATTTTACACGTGCGGAAACTATACCGTTAACGTGGGAATTCTGGCATCACATCCTCAAAGAAGCCTTTTGGATACTATATTGCTTGGATTTGTTGGAAGTGGTTCGAGCCAAGGCCCCAAACACATGGTATAATTTAAAAGCACAGAGTGTCCTCTGCAAGGTGCACTAGAGATTGACACTGTAGCATGCACAGTTTTGGAGATATGCATGGAAAAACCATGTCCGCTCAAGTGGACGAAAACAAATGGCCGTGTCTCACAAGGACATGTTTCAAAAAGTTCTCAGTAAAATCATGATCACTGGCCCATTAAGCAGTTTCATTTAAGGTTTCAGTGCATATAATAACAACACTAACAAGCTATGTTATGAATATGGGATACAGTAGATTTCCATGAAGTTCCATGAAGCACACCAGTACTTCCATCATATCTTTCTTTCATATAGAAAATAATATCACATACATTTCTAATAATGTGTCATATTTCTCTATCATAACATATTCCTTAATATCTACAGTTGGACTGGATAGTAACAAAGAAGCATGGCATACAAACCCATTATAAATTCAAGTTTCTTCTGTACTGTGCTGTACTTCTTACAGTAAGAGTTACTTATTACATATTTAAAAACACATATACAATATTCACCGAGGTACACACTTGCAAATATTTTCTGCCAGTCGCAGTGTTAGCACTGGTTTCACTAGCTACACTACACAGCACCCACGGCTGCAGCAATAAACATGAAATCCTACATTTCAACCTGGCTTTTTGTGTTTAGTCAGTAAAGTTGCAAGGTAGCGTCACATCACATCTTGGGTTTGATATAAGCAACATCTATAAAACTACTCATGTTGAATTGGGTCTTCGAGGAACCTCTACTTTAGTAACATCAGAGTTCATATTCAGGATTCATCCCCAGTACTGGAAGTTTCTTTAAAGAAATAAAATAACATGAGAGTTAAGATGGGTTCATTTTTTTCCCCATCATTTGAAGTATTAGCACAAACTGAGTCAATAAACTGAACAAGTGAGTCCAGAGTATCGGTAATGTTGGCTATCAAAATTAGTGGTTTTTCGAATACCACTCTTGTTTGATATCGCTTTCTCCAGACATATATTCTGTGCTCAATGTTTTGTGATTCAGTTGCATATTTTGCTTGTAAAATACCTAAATTGTCTTTGTTTGGAAATGTTTTATTCCTTCTTGAAGAAATCCGTTCCTTCTCTATTTAACGACTTTATTAGAACGTCTATGGGAGTAATATTTCCAGGACTGTCATTGAGCGGCACTAAGGAAACGAAAACTTCAAGATTGCCATACTTATAATACTTTTTCACTTTGAAATTTTCCAGCAGAACAATTGAAGCCAAGTTATACAAAAATTTTTTATGATTTTTGGAGCTTTACGGTGACCTAATGAATTTTACACAGACCATCAATCATGCGTATCCTAAAATTGTGATGTGAGGTGCAGGCTCATTTGAACAGCCTGGTCATTGCGTGGTTGACAGTCTTTCTGCCATAACCGTTGGTACATGACACATTTCGAACACATGCCTTCATAGATGACACAGTAGTTTTCTTTCAATGTCGTCATCGTTCTTATTGCTCTGAGCTGTTGAGGGTTTTGTACTTATATGATACAAAAACTATTTTTTATTCAGTTTTGTAAAGCATACGATTGTTTTTGCTTCAAATATACTTACATTTGTAAGGTCTGAAATGCATCAGAAGCTTTTGTGTTTTGTCTTCAGTATGCCATGATGTAGTAAATATGAAAATAAACTGATTGCTGCATTTCATCTGCATACTTTCACTCAGTCCCAGTACAACGTAAATGCAACGCACCATGCAAGAAATGAAAAAGAATCCATCTTCCCCACATTTGGATAAAAGGGAAGTGCTCCACTAGAAGTGTCTCTCTCGACCTTTCCTATTGTGCGCGCTATTCATAAAAGAACTAATCACTGTGAAGCAGCTGGTTCTTGATGCCTTTTCGTAACTGTGGCGCACTTTCATGTTTCCCCTCGGAGGAAGTGGCGAACAACTGGCCTGGTGGGTGCTCTAATGAATTGGAAGGGAGGCTTGCTGCTTTTGGCGCAGCTTCAGTCCTTGTAAAGGCTTCATTTCAACACTGTTAAGAAGAGCTGCGCTCAGTTGAACCCGACCTCACGGAGAGCCCACTCCAGCACCAGGAGGTACTGGAATGACTGGGGCTGTTCAGGCTGCGACTGAGACTGGTGCAGGGTGAGAGGCTGCACAGTGGGATGCTGGATGTGGCTGGTTGTGGAGAAAGGAGAAGCGGCCTAAAAATCCCATCGTCTGCCCTTAATACACAGCCGAAAATTAAATTTTCATCATTTTTGCATTTGCATTTTGCATGTTGTGGATAAACGCACTGAGGTACCCACACTAATTACATCATTTTTGTCCCCCAGGTCATTATGCCATTACTTCAAGTATTTGTAGTATAATTTTTTTTTAATACAAAATTTAACAAATCTTCTTCTTTATATATATAAATACAAATACTACTTACTACTACTACTACTACTACTACTACTACTACTACTACTACTAATAATAATAATAATAATAATAATAATAATAACAACAAACCTCTAGTCCAGTGAAGGGTTTTGGGAGTATGAAGCCTATCCTGGAAGCATAGTGTTGTTACATTCAGTACTTTGATGGAGCCGCTGACATTGCAGGGTTTTTTGCAATTGTGTGTGTGTGTGTGTGTGTGTGTGTGTGTGTGTGTGTGTGTGTGTGTGTGTGTGTGTGTGTGTGTGTCTGACCGACCACAAGGGGGAACCATGGCTCAGAGTATATTTTACATCTCGACTTGGAAGTAAATGCTACAGACCAACCCTTTACAACTGGTCTGCTCAAACACAGCAGAACACACCCTAATGTGGGTTTCATTGTCAACACATACTCCATGTCCTCATAATGGAGTGTCTGTCTTTCCACTTGTCTTACCAATACTTCTTGTCACGCAAGTAAGCAAAATAGCATTGGTTAATATACAGCTGTATACATAATCCCATCCATTACATACATTTACTTATTTAGCTGATGCTTTTCTCCAGAGATTTGTGATGTTAAAGTATTTACCTGTTTATACATCTGAATAATTTTTACTGGTACAATCCAGGGTAAGTACCTTGCTGAAGGGTATGACAGCTAGAGGTGACACTCAAACCTGTAACATTTGGGTCCAAAGGTAACGCCTCTAACCACTACACTACCAGCTGTTCACATTCAGCCCACTGGATAAAAGTGATTTTTTAGATTATATATGTATAGCTTTTTGGCTTTAGGCTACATGTGTCCTTACATGACATTGCAAAGAAAGTTTGTTTTCCTTTGAATGTGTCCTCGCCCCGGTGTTTTTGGGTAGGCAGTAGTGCAGTGGCCTCCTTTGGTGCTCCTGTGATCAGCGACCGCATCCCCACCCAAACAAGACATCTGGCCCCCTTGTTTCCCAACATGATGCTTTCTCAGCTGCCGCCGGCTTTCCCTCAGCACTGAAAAATGTAGTAAAACTTTACTGGTCCTCGGCGTGACCGCAGCTGTGGCCGGCTGTGGGCCGGAGGCTCCCCGAGTGGGACAGGGGTGTCTCATTACATTTCCACGGGAACGCGGTTGGTGACCGCTTCTTCTTCCTGTCCAGCCTGCAACAAACACTCTTATTGTCCTTCTTATACTCTAATTTCTAAGATAATATTTTTATCCAAATCTATCCGATTTATATAGCCAATTAAAAGAATTTAGGTAAAAGTTGTGCTTGCCTGTTATTGCAGCAGGGTGAACAAGTGGCCTGCGTGTGCACTTACTGATTACACTACTTGTTACCACATTGTTTGTCTTTACACCCGTTTTGCTGATGCTTTTCTCCAAAGCTACTTAAAATGTCATCTTTTCTATGCTAAGCTATTTACTCTGAATACTCTGTTTACCCATTGACACATCCGGGCTGTTCTGATTCAGGTACTTCAGGGTTGGTGAGGGGCAGTACAGCAGGATTAGAACTGACATCCTTTAACTGTAAGGCAAAGATTGTAACCTTGACATAACATGTGTGCTCAGGATAAGGTTGCATTTAGCTGACACTTTTCTCCAGAGTGACTTACAATGTTAAGGCTATAATTATTTGCCTATTTATGCAGCTGGTTAGTTTCACTCAAGCAATTTAGGGTAAGTGCCTTCCTCAGCAGTACTACAGTTAAAGGTGGGTGTTGAACCCAGAACCTTCAGATCCAAAGGCAGTAGCTGTAACCACTACATTACTATCTGCCCCCGTCAGCAGATCCAACCACGTCCCCTGTATCCATACTTTAACACGGAAACACTAGAAACACATAACATCATACAAAAGGGCCATTCTTGGGACAGGGTTACTGAAGGATGGTGAAGGAAGACAATGTAAAATTTAATCACTAGACATATATTATGTCTCAGTGAATATCAACAAGCATATAATGTACATTGCAACTGGGTGTCTGTCACTTCAAACTTCTATTCCACAAAATCAATTGAAAAGTCTATTAACTTCCAGCTTTTTCATATTTCATTATAGACACTGGCGATGAGCAGCAAAGTGTTCATCATTCTATAAGCCCTGGTTAGACTGAAGCCAAATCTATCCACAGTCAGTCTTTACGTACAGTTCTGACCATTCAGTGGACTTATTGATTAAAGGATTCATAGCCAAGTCCATTCACGTTCAACCCTTCTAATGATTTTTGGCACACGCAGTTAGAATTCAGAGTTAAGTGGCATTTAACGGCAATTAACGAACTTGTACAACAGGGTAAATTGTGATGTAGAGCAATGAATTAAAAGATTTCAGAAGAAATCCAGAAATAAATTATTTTCAAGATTCACTCACTCCTTCACTATTGATAATGGCTTGTGCAGTAATCTGGAGCCACTCCTGGATGCATTTGGTGTGTGGCAGGGTACACTCTGGCCAGGAAACCAGTCCATCACAGGATACCTTACACACTATGGGGCAACACTTCTGCTTCACAACACCTACAGTAGGTGGTGTGAGAGGATGTGGGTTCAATCCCTGCTCAGTCTGTGTGGAGTCTGCATGTTCTCCCCATGTCTGCGTGTGTTTCCACCTGGGTGCTCTGGTTTCCTCCCACAGTCCGAAGACATGCTGTTCAGGTTCACCCATAGTGTGTGAGTGACAGAGAGAGTGTGTGTTCCACTGATGTATGGATGAGTGACCCAGTGTAAGTAGTGTATATAGGAGTGTAAGTCACCTTGGTGAATAAGGTGTGTGGGCTGATGACACTACATGGAGTTCACTAGAAGCTGCTTTGGAGAAAAGCGTCTGCTAAATAAATAAATGTAAACTTATAGCCAATAATTAGATAATTTTTTGGACAGTGGGAGCAAACCAGAACATCTAGAGGAAACATAGGCAGAACATAATGTCTCCACACAGACAAGCTTTGCTTGAATCCACAAACCAGGCTACCTGCTGCACCACTGTGCTGTCCCAATATTTGTTCTTAAAAACTATACTAGTAATTTCTCCTTGGATAATGATATCAGCCACCTGCAAGGCTATCTGGAAACTTCAAAGAGTGAAGACAAATGCACAAATACACCATCAAATGCTGACACTGATATTGTTACAGCAGAAGCAGCACCACTATTTTTAATATACCCTTCTTGAATTGCAGATGACTTATAAAAACCATAATGATGCATTGATTTGCAAATTTATACAGTTGTAAATTATCAAAATGCATAATGACACAGTAATTTAAGTTTATTATGAATAGTCAATTATAAAGGAATATAAGTCTCATAAGAGTCACGCAAAAGAAATGTAGAGGAAACATAGGCAGAACATTAGATTCATACGAAAGAAATGGATATATTTTGTGTCAAAAAAGGTTTTAGTTTTTGGCACAGATGTACATGGACAGATGCACATCGACTTGAGCAACTTTAAATTTTTTTTTTTTTTATTAGTTTGTCATTTGGTATTTTCTTTATGCCATTACTCAGATGCAAACAAAGAAGTTGTTTCTTCAATTAGAGGAACAGACAGGCTATTCAGTAATGCTGCAAGTCCAGATCATGTTTGTCATGTTTCCATCCAGAAAGTGGGTCATCAGACCCAAGTGCAGCGCAGAGGCGCACAAGGTGATGGGAGGATCCGAAGGTCGTGGTCGGGAAACTAGCAAGGGTCACCGAGGTGCAGATGTCGTTGCGAGGAGAATCCGAAAACCGTGAGTCGAAGATCAGGCAAGGGGTCGATGGAAACGAGGAAGGCGAGGAGAGTCAGGAGGAAGAGGGTCGAGGAACTTGAGCTAGGACAGGGAAGTCAGGAAAGGTAAACAGGGTGATACGAGAGGCGCTGGTGAGCAGGTAGGCTACACGTGGTTCCGCGATGTTCTGAGCTCCGGGCTGTCCTTTTTTTGCGTCTGGAACCTGATCAGCCGCAGGTGTTCCTCGTTGCCGAGGTGGAAGGTGTGACAATGTTAAAAAAGAACAAACTGGAGCCAAAGTAAAAAATATCATCAACCTCTCAAACATTTTCAAAATCCTTCAGCAACTTTTCTCCCATTGCGCATCAGCACAGACAGGAGACTGTATGTGTGTGTCAGATTTCATCTCCACTATATATCTCACTAAGGTCCTGTTAGTGCAAGTTCCAGTGTGTAATGATGTGACCTTTTCGGTTTTTTCCCCGTTCCCCAATGAAATAGCAGCACTACTTAAACCACAGGTCAGCTCTTCCGCAAGCAAATCATATCGTTAATCACATCATCCAGAAAAGCAAAATAGAGTATAAAAAGAAATGGGCAGATTTTGCTGAAGAGCTATTTGTTTAACATGAGACTCCAGGTGCAGAGGCCTCTAGTTAAGGGTGTGCTGCCAAATATTTCTGCAAAGACACTGCTGATTTCAAAGATCATATCTGTACAGCAACTCCAGCTTTGGATCCGCGAAAAAACATACATGACTATGAAGTGTTACAAGTAAAAAGAAAAGTCCTGACTATAGAAGTGTGCAAAAATGTGACACTAGAGTAGCCTTGAAACGAGAACATTAAAGCTCTGAGAATCATGTGGATGTGATCATGCTGCTGTTCTTGCAGCCACCTCTGATGCCCATTTTCAGTCCTGTTCCTGTTCTACTGTCAACTCAATGGTAACAACACAATTTTTTCCCTCCAAAACGCCATATGTATCATTTTAAGTCCTCGGGATTTCCGCATGTTCTTCTTCAACAAGGTCATTTACAGAGAGAGCTGTTTTCATGTTGGAAACACAATCGAGCACATAATGGTTTCCAGCAAGCTGTAATTGACTGAATCTCCTCACTGGCTCCATTCACACGAAACAATGAAGGCAATGTTTCCGGATGGTGGGCCGAGAACTGACCCGACCCGCGGCTCCGTCCTCCGGGTCTGTGGTTGCCTTCGGATGCCCCCACGGCTCCATTCTGGATTACCGCTCCATGCCTCCAGTCTTGTTCTTTGTCACAGTGCTTTGTCTCTGGAAGGTCCACAACACTACTTTAGAGAAAGAATTTTTCCCCCAAAACAGAGGATTTGACGAACATTCTCTGTAAAAGAGCTGGAGAAAAGTCTACATTTGGAATGCATTTTAATGTCTAGTGTGACATTTATATACGACATACTGCATCGTCTGACACACGAGATCCCTGAAGCAAGACTAAACAAAAGGATGTGGTCGCTGTAGGGGACCAGAGACAAAGACCGGAATGAATCTGCTATGTTTTGGGGGTTATGATAGACCGGTGAACCATGGCAATGCTTATCAGGTGTTTTAACAGGTTATTCTGTGACAAATGGTTGGTATTCAAAACACACAACCGCCTTCAACAGATGGCTGAAATTTAAATGCCTTCCTGTTTTTCCCGAGGCTCATTTAAACCTTTATATCACCAAAACCACACGTTTCAAAGACATAAATGAGGACTTAAATTAAAGAGGACAATTTAGACTTTGCAAATCAAGCATTTGAAATAAACAGTCAATTATTGTTTGGATACAGATGCTGTAGGCAACATGAGAAAGCTGCGACTTAGAGAGTGACAAAATGTGTAGAAGATTAGTCTGTAAACGCCCTCTCTCGATAAGTGCTTTTTCTGTACAGGGTCCCACTGGTCCGGAGCCTATCCTGGAACCACAGGTAACTTGTCTAGGTTGGGGATTCCAGGGGGACACCAGCCCGTTGCAGGGTTGGCACACACACACACACACACACACACACACACACACACACACACACACACACATACACACACACAGAGTGAACAACATGGAGTCATCAGTTCACCTGAAACACACGTTTAGACTGTAGGAGGAAAGTGGAAACCCTTGAGAACACGAAGGGAACATATAAACCCCACAGAAACTGAGCTAGGATTGTACCTACGTCCAATCACACAACCCAGGCACTGCACGGCACACACGCTACCCCCCCCCAGCCGCATATTATATAACCACGATTTTCTGGCTGTCTTTATTATTGTCTTTATTATTATGGGAAGCTAACAATATAAGAAGATGTGAGAGTGGCAAAATGAGTTAACATGCACGTTCAGGCTGCAGTTTCCCCCTGAGGAAACTGCAACCTGAACGTGCATGTTAACCCATTTTGACAAAATATTCAGGGGTATAGTGTAAAATGTTCAGGGTTGTTGCCTTGCAATCTGAAGGTGACCAGTTTGTCTCAGTCCTGCGCAATGACCCATGAGCAAAATATTTTAAATAGTTCAATTAACAATAACCTTCTTTAATATCTCTTTACAACTGGGAAAATCTTTGCTTATTTCTCAGTTTTGCAGCTTAATTTTAAATGAATGTGAGATTTACTTACAAAACTTCCTGGATATTTAACACTTTAAATGGCTATTACTGATTAAGCAAGAACAGAAGATATTTCTAAAACTGCAATTGCAGCTGTTGCTGTATGACAATAAAAATTTTTGAGAAAAAGTAAGTATTGATTTGACATTTTAAAATGTCTGTAACACCTGTGATTGTCAGCCATCTATATATTTTTTTTTCTTGCACTGGAAGTTCTCTGGTGTATGAGTTCTTGTTGCTTTGTTTTGTAGAAGGAGGCACTCACGAGCTGAACTTTTAGGTATCATAATGCACAAATGCGGTATAAAATCACACTTTTTACATGTTGGGTTTTTTTGTCCTTGGTGGGGTTTTTATGTGTAAAAGTTGAACAAATCAAAGGGTGCTGTGTCTGTGCAACACAGATGGAGACAGGACTCTATAAAATGCTATTTCCACTGTTTTTCTTCTATTATTTTTACAAAGTGCTTCATTACAGTGAAGGACAAGGCTGTCTGAGGAGGAGTTAACAAACAGTCAGAGTGTGTCTTAGGTACAAATTGGATGAGTCATAATAACTGAGGACCACTTCCTGCCCGAATGGTGTGACTGCTGGTTTCAAACTGTTTGATGCTTTGGCTGAACAGTACAGTAGTTTCCAGCTGAAGGGGAAATAACACGCATATGGACAAAATGTGCAGCATATGGAATACCGAAACCTGTAATCATTTGCACACAATCCTGTAAATGACATGAGAAATGTAGTTATTTCTCCGAAGCAGTAATAAATCAAAGCACTTCTGGCATATAGCGCACAGCTGACGGGTAACCAGCCTTCCTGTATCGTTTCTTTAATCACACAGACTGGCTCTATTATTTGTTTTTCAGAATACCATTTCCTCACCATGACTGTCCTCATGGAAGATCATGTCTGTGCATTGCTTACATTTTCAGCAAGAAGTTCACCTTTATTTAATTGATTAATTACTGTGGATATATCCTTTCAGCTGCATGTTGCAATAAATCAGTGCAGTCCATTGCAAATTTCCACACATTCTGTGCCCATGATTACATAAAACATTTTTTTTGCCAGTGTCTCTTGTCCTTTGCCATGGATTGGATGTTCTGAAGTGATTTTCCTGGCTTGTGGCTTTCCATCCAAAAATTACTTTCTGGTGATAAATTTACTACATTTCCTAAGTACAAATTAGCTACTTATTCATCCTTTGGAAATTTGAATAGAGAATTTGGAAAGCAAATTAAAAAGGGCCTTTTTCCGTTTCTGTAGGGGGAATGTGATGGAGAGTTGATGGACATGTCTAATCCCTATCAAGAGGTTGAAACAGCTGCCAGGGTTTTCCTCACATCAGCACCAGTTACTCTGGGACAGCTGGGTAACCTGCAGGCATCTTTTACATTCATAAAGTTTGACTGACACTTAAGGGAAAATTCCCAGCTATGTCACACTGATGCACCTGGAATAGTGCTTAGGTCGACACTTAATTGTTTAAATAAGGGGTGATAACATTTGCAATACCTGTTTCTTAACCTCATTTTCCCATCTTCCAGCTTACAATTCAAAACCGGTGTGTTTTGAGGGATTAGACTTTCTTTCTTTCTTTCTTTCTTTCTTTCTTTCTTTCTTTCTGTCTTTCTTCAAATGCTTTTTTTAATACAACTTTTTAACTTGCCATATATCTTTAAATGGATTCTTCCTTGCAGCAAAGCCAGTCTCCCTCGGTGAAGTCCGTAGCTAATCTTAGTTCAGAATATTGTGAAACAGTTTAATAGATATTCATTCTTAACCATTAAGTATTTATGTTGTCATAAATTGCTCAAAGCTCTGCCACGGAATAGAGTTTAGCTGTGCAACCGACAAGTTAAAAGCATTTCAGTTTTTTATTCAGTCAGATCATTTGAATAATACATAGGCTCATTTTTAAAAATGTTTTAATGTTTCATTTTATTTCGCTGTAGATTTCGGAGATTCTCATAACTGTACCTGTAACTGTAGCCCAGTAAAAATCTGAATTTCTGGATTAAAGTAGGAATCAACTCTTTTTGTGAAAACTGATTAAAGTCATAATTACAATCAGCAATTTAAGCACCATTCACCAGTTGTAGCATTTGTACTGATTTTAACAGATTTTTGCAAGTTCATGCATTGCATTATTTCATATATTGAATAATGAACGTCATGTACACGCTGACAAAAGGGTTACAATTTCACAGTGATAATATTTCCACTTAGATGAACTCGCAATTTTTGTTTTTGCATCTTTTTAAATGGATCATTACTGTTGAGCTCAAATCAGAAATGTCAAAATTCCTTTGGAAATTTAAAGCAATGAGTTACATATTCAGTATTTATATACATATGTATTAATTTAAAAACATAGGCAATTCTTTAAAAAGTGCTCAGAGTGCCAGATTGTTTTTCACAGTGGTCATGAACTAAAACCACCTTCAGTATTTTGAAGTGACAGTCACAGTAATCTCTTCTGCCGGGTGCAGCATTTGAGCACAGTGATGGGTAAAAGCAGTTTTCAGCACTTCTTCTCTTCTCCCCTTTCAGCTACACACACAATTCACCGGGCTCGCCAGAGGAGCACTGTAAACGTGAAATCATTGTGTGTGCACTGAAGTAATGTCAAAAGCCCTGAGAAACTTTCAGAAATACATTAACATTGAAATTGCATTAACTTTCAGAAATACATTAACCTCTTCACAAGGTGGGAAGCCTAAATTGTCACTAGGTTATTAAAGAGAGCCTTTCTAAATTGTCACCCCTGCATCTTTTTATCATTGCACAGTAAAACATGTTTGTATCACAAAAGTCTGAATAAAGCCTGTCCCCGATTGAGATTTTCTCGCAGAAAGGCATGCGGTATCTTTATTATAGTTTTCTAAAGCACTCTGACAAGTTGTAAAAGTTAAAAATTTGATATAAACACTTCCTGGCACTGATGACCTACAAAAACTTTGAAATATCATATGTGTCTACTGGTGGAAGCAGCAGTTATAGTTTTCCCACTTTTATTGGATTAAAACAAAAGTGGAATATGGAACTTTCTGGATGAGAGATTTATCTGGGTGAAACCCATCCAGTCGAAGGTCTACAGTTCTTTTAACCTTTCCCATGAAGAGCTGTTTCTTTATTTTTGAATCATGACAGCACTCTACTCCATCTCAACCTCAAGAAGGTTATAGTTGAAGGTATTTTTTCATGCTGCTTTTAGCAGCCATAGAAGGGTAAAATACATGAAAATACAAAGATGGTATCTTGGAAATGGATTGGTTTCTTTTCCCTGGAGCAACAAAAATATTTTGAGCAGATGTTCTTAAGTTGTTTTATTTTCCCTAAGAAGTGTGAATAGCTTGTAAAGGAGTAGTAGTTTTCCATATTACTTTTTCAGGCTTGTTTCCAGGACATTTTTCAGAAGTCCGGCATGTCTGGAGGGCAAACATGATCGAACGCACTTACATTAACATTTGTTTTATTTAGCAGATGCTTTTTTCCGAAGCGACATACAAATGATTCTTAACTGGTATTCAGCTGACACCTTCATCCCAGGTGACTTATAGTGCTCGATAAACCAAACTCACTCCATTCAGCTGACACTTTTCTCCAAAGAAACTTGTAACGTTCAGCTACCTGTAACCATTAACCCAGCTGGGTAATTTCACTGGAGTAATTTTCCAGTAAGTACCTTGCTCAAGGGTATCGCGGCAGTAGGTGAGATTAAAACCAGTGACTTCCAGAGCCAAAGGCCACAGCTCTAACCAGTCTGCTACCTGCTGCCCGACTTCAGTCACTTTTTCATTTATACAGCAGAGCAAAAAAAAGGAAATTTTCAGAACCGCTTGTCCCATACGGGGTCACGGGGAACCGGAGCCTACCCGGCAACACAATATAAAGTCCAAAAAAATATCACAAAATGATTAGCAAACACTCCGCTGTCTGGTGGGTCTGGGGTTCAAGTCCTGCTTGGGGTGCCTTATGGCGGACTGGCATCCCATCCTGGGTGTGTCCCCTCCCCCTCCAGCTTTGTGCACTGTGGTGCTGGGTTAGGCTCCGGTTCACTGCAACCGCATTCGGGACAAGTGGTTTCAGCCAGTGTGTGTGTGTGTGTGTGTGTGTGTGTGTGATTAGCAAACGCTTTAAATTAAGTGGATTTTTAAATTACAAAGTAAAAGAAAAAATTTCCATTTACCTGTCATCTGTTCCTCATGACATCATTTCTACCAACATTTTTTGTAAAGATTGAATGATTCTGGATTTGTAACACAACTATATTGTACCTGTGCTTCCTCTCTGTTTCTCCTTAACCGTTCCAGGCAGAGAGGAGGATGGTGGTTCAATTACAATCAACATGTCTGTCCGTTATAAAATGGACCAAGTTGCCACAGTAAAGAAATGACCTCACGCTTAGCTTTTCTGCTCCTTCTAATCACTTAAACACATTTTATAAAATTATTTGGACATTGCAATTATTGCTGAAATGTGGGAACAGGGGGCAAAATGTTTCAGAGAAAATCTCCAGGTTCCTGCATGTCTGCTTTGCACCTGGCATGGGATACAATAACATTTCTTTCGTTCTGTTTTTTTATTTCCCAGGCAAGAGCGAGATGGGAAAATAATTACCGAGGGCCGCTGATGAGTCACAGGAGGCAGAGGACGACTCTCTCCGATAGTTTGTTTTCCTGCCTCGACACACTTTGTTTCAACTTGTCACCGCTGAGCCCTTGTGCAGGGCAGGTGATGAGTGCTGTGGAACGTGGTGCGTGTGCGTGTGTGTGCGTGTGTGTGTGTGGAAGAGGTGTAAGAGGCAGTTCTTTCTGACGATTCTCTGGAGCACAGGTAGCTGGCTGTTCAGGATGTGTGTTTCAGTGTTTAGGCCTTCTCATAGCAACAGTGTTCTGTAACAGTCAAGGTCACATTCCAGAAGAGACCTCACACACTCAAAGGAAATTACACAGTACATGGAACAGTTTTAATACCATGCTTTGGATATGCGTGAAAACAACGTATAATGAAATCTTCCCATCCCTTCTCACAGTATTGGCCACAAAACTGTATTACTCAACTGAGCTGCACGGGGATGACAGCACTGTCCCTAGATTACACTCCATTAAATAAAAAGTATGCTGCAGATCTGTTATTTAAAGGGGTGCAAGTCCACTTCTTTGGTGGGAAAAGGCTGCTCGGCTTCAACCTCTTCCTTCAATTACTCTATTAAATTAATTGCTTTCATATTATAAATTGCCAGATACTGTAATAGATATTGCCAGGTATTACAACAGATATTACAGCTGTTATTCTCGATACCTGCTATGCCAGGTGTAAATCAGGTAATAATAAAATATGTTTAGGAAATGTAAATAAATAAATGGAAATGTTCTAAAACTTCAGGATATATGTCATAAAGGAAAGGTTGACACCAGTAATGGAAAGTTTCATAAATGTATGGCATTCAGGCAAGTTTAAGTTTAAGAGTATTATTTCATAAATAGTATCATTGGGGGTGTGGTGGTGCAGTGGGTTGGACCACAGTCCTGCTTTCCAGTGGGTCTGGGGTTCGAGTCCTGCTTGGGGTGCCTTGCGATGGACTGGCGTCCCGTCCTGGGTGTGTCCCCTCCCCCTCTGGCCTTATGCCCTGTGTTACCGGGTAGGCTCTGGTTCCCCGTGACCTTATATGGGACAAGCGATTCTGAAAGTGTGTATATATTGTTTTATAGGATCACTCATTGCATTAGTACCCCAGTGGCAAGCTTGATTTGAACTTGCATGAAGATTCTGCTGAGTTCTGAACAAAGCATAATTGCAGGCACAATTGCACTTGAAATTATAATAGTTTACAGCAACTCTGGCACAGTAAATTGAATGTACTAAATGGTCTAAACCGTGTTTGCCGATAACAACGGTAGCATTCTCAGCAGCAATAAGAATCTGCCAATTCTCAGATCTTTGGCAAGATTTTCATGGAGAAATTGTGCTCTCGGCACTGATTGAGAGCCTTTTGTAGCTGCATGCCTCCGTTTAAAGATTCAATAAATCTTATTTCAACCTTGTAACCATGGCTTTCATGTCTGCAAGAACTTTTAAGAGAAAACAAGGTATAATTACCTCAAAAATGTGCCTAGATTACAGGCAGTTCTTTTATTCCATTTTCACCCAGACCTGTTGGAAATTCTAAGAAATTCGAAGTCATTCAAATGGAATAAAATGCGGTGTAGCACTATTCAACCCAGACCATGGTCTTAATCTATAACTATACACACACAATGTCTATGTCTACAACCACTTGTCCCAAACAGGGTCACGGCAAACCGGAGCCTATCCCAGTAATGCAGGACGCAGGGCTGGGGGAGGGGACATGCCCCGGGCAGGATGGCAGTCAGCCACAAAGCACCCTAAGCAGGACTCGAACCCCAAATATAGTAATTTGCTTGTTTAGTCAATGCTTTTCTCCAAGGTGTCTTACAGTTTTAGGACTGTATAATAAGCTACTTTTTATTACTTAATTTTTCACTTGTTTTATTGAACTGGATATTTTTTTCTGGAGCAATGGAGCCAAGCAAAGGCTTTTACAATGCCTTTGAGAACAAAGCACTCAGTAACAAAAGCCACGCATGAAGGTTTCCATCAGAAGAACAGGCAGCCCTGTCCAGGATGGTGAAGGCTAATGGATTGTCCGCAGCAGAGCCCCTTTCAGACTCTCCTAAGATCAAAAGTTTGTAACATTTTTTTTTCCTATTTTTATTTCCCCATATATCAGATTTCTCTGCTTCCTTGAATAGTTTTATCCAGATGCTCCAGGAGTAGAACTCAGATTAGATTTGTTGCACATGCGGCAGCCGAGAACTGAATGCTTTCAGATCACAGCAGTGGACTTTAATTAATTCATATCTAACTGAAGATACCTTTACTGGTTTACACTGGTACACACATAGCACAGGAAATTGTGATGAGATTGGATTATAGAAATATTACAAGGGATGTACAGTACATGAAGATGGACTTTCAGTGAGAGTCATGTATTTACCCAGTAAATATTGTATATGGTTTCATGTCAGCCTTGTCTTTGTGATATATGTCTTTTGATCTCTTTCAAAGGTATGAAAGAGAATAAAAGAAAAGCACTTGCATGTGGTTGTGAGTTCCTTCCTTAATTCATGGGGATATGAATGCGGTACTATGGCTGCAGAATGCTACTGTCCTTAGATTCTGTGCTTTAAAATGAAGAGTAAACCGGTATAAATAATTGAATGCGAAACATTGTAGTTTGTCATCTATTGTTTCTCTAAGTGCTTTAGAGTGAAATATTTATTCTACGCAGAACAAGCAATATGAAACAAAGTGCAGTAACCCTGTTTGTAAGAACTGATTTCCTGTCCCACTTCAACGTTTATATATAAGCCAGATGTGGATAGAAAAATAGAAGAGACATATATAATACTACCCGATCGATGGCTGTCACCTTGTCGCAGTGGTTGGGCTTGCGCACTGTCGTGACCCAAAGGGCTATACTGACTGGAGTAACACTCCTTTGGGTTCAACCTTGTCAGGAAGACCGATGGTCAGCCGTCAGACAAAGAGAAGCTAACCTCATACTGGGCAGCAGCAGTATGGGTGGGTGTTGACGGCGGAAGATCACATTTCAGTGACAATGGCAACAACACCAACATTAACTGAGAAGAAGAAAGGCCTGGCAATCTACTTCTGTATCCTGCCACGAAAACTCTATGTATGATAGTAACACATCATGCGGAGAAGACAGTCAATGGAAAAGGACATCATGCTGGGCAAGGTGGAAGGTCAACATAGAAGAGAAGGGCCTGCAACACGGTGGATCGACGCAATCACTGCAGCCATGGATGCCCCACTTTCAGGTCTTAACCGGTTGGTGGAAGAGTGGATGCTTTTCAGGATAACTTTCCATGGAGTCGCCATGAGTCAACGTCGACTCAACGGCACCTAGAAAGTAATCTTAATCTGAAATAAATGCACTCAGCCTGAACTAATTGTTTTGGCAATAGAGTATCTAATTAAGTAACTTTAAGTGAAATTTAAAGTCATTTTAAGTAGTTAAAATCATTTACAATTTATTTACAATTTACAATCATTTACAATCAGTTCAGCTCCTATTCACCTGTGTCAAGTTATGCAGTAACAGATAAACACATGAGCTTGAATATGTAATATGTAATAACACGACACAGGTAAATGGGAGCTGAACAGTAAAGAGGATCTGAGCCTGTTGCCTTTAATAAACCAATACAACATGTGCATGTACACGAATTGCATGCTAAATAGTGAAGCTGATATATTTTGACACTGCATCAAAGTGACACTATGTCATTGCCAGCAACAAAATTACACCCAGTGTTAGAGAAATTAAATCATTACAGGCTTGAGGACATTACGAAGGCCCTTAATATGTATGAACTCTTAAAGGATTTAATGTCAGATCTTTGTTTCAAACTGACAAAGATTCATTATACAAAGGATTTCTGTGGAAAATGGAAATATACGTATACGGAAATATACGATGGTGTAATGTGGGCCAGCAGCACGAGGCTGGGTTAGCTGAAGGACCTCTAAATGATTCCAGCCAGGCTCTGCTTTCTATTAATTAATGTTGCCGAGTTTTCTGCTTAGTACAAAATGGGACCGAGGACAGTTTGCAGAGGCAGCTTGTCAGAAGATGAGGATGATCCAGAGGAAGTGAAAGGAAAGCTCTCTATATTTCTTTTGATATTGTTTGGAACACCGAGTTCTTGAAATTAATGGCCATAACCTCAATTTATATTTATCGCTTACTTTAATGGCGACTGATTTTGAATACCTGCTTCACTGTGGTGTCAGTACCCTACGTATATGGTTGGCGCTTTTTCAAGGCGAATTACAATTTAAAAGTACTTAGTTAATGAATGCCTTATCAGTGCAGTTACAATAAACATTCCCGGCGAAATTTTGCAGCAGCATGTTTCATAGCTTCTTTGAAGTTCAAGCAGATATCTTTTTATGCGAACACTTCTGAAATGGATGTCAGCGCTTAAATTGAATCTGTTACCGATGACAGCAATTCTCTTTCATGTGTTTGATATCCTAACGGCATTATGGAGTCATGGTTTGGGTTAAGAACATCTTCTCAGTGCTTCCTGTCCATCTCAAAGCAGTCCATGTCTCAGTGCTCCATAATCAGTTCGGAAGGCCCTCAGCCTGTTTTCATTTCCACTTCCCATGTGTCTCTTGCTCAGCGCCATGGGGGATCATGGGACTGCAGTCCAGACTTGACAAACCTAGTGTCTCTTTAATTCAGTCATATTTCTGGTCCACTGAAGCAGCTATGGGAGATACCGATTCCCGTGGTGTAACTGCAGTATCCTCAAGGCACACACAATCACTACGTGATGGTGCAGACTGTGGGACTGAGCACATCACGCTGCTAAGATTTGAGCTCCTCTTTGCAGTGATGAACCCAGCTAGATATCCTCAATCCAGTAACTCAGAGAGCTCAAAACCAGAGTTCAATAGCACAAAATCACCCAAACAACCATGATAACTGGAGTGCACAATTGCTTTTACAGAAAATTTATAATGCAGCACTACTGCTTGACCGTATGTTTGGAGTTGGGTTCGAATCTGGCTCAGTCTGTATGTTGTAATGTTTTCCCCATGTCTGTGTAGCTTTCCCCTGTGCACTCAGGTTTCCTCACACTGTCCAAAGTGAATTGATTACTCAGATTAGTGCCAGTGTTGACTTTTTTCTCTGTATGATCTTCTCCTGATGTACTAGGGTTCTTTCCAGGGTGTTTCCTGGACAAGCAGCTATTGATAACGAATGGATGTAGAATTTAGAAAAACAAACACAGAAATCTCTCAGGTTTATGTTATAGAATACGAGGCACAGGCACCGCATGTTTACAGGTGTAAGTGCAGTCAGGGAATATGTCTTTTATTATGGAGTGGCAAGAGTTCTGTCCTCCTTATTGACAGGGGGATATTGAATGAGGCCAATAGGGAGTTTCATAGTCACATTGAGAAGAATGCAAAAAGATGGACAATCAACAGAGACATGCTTACAGGTAGACAGCAGGACGGTGTGTGTGTCAGAGCGCTGTGGGTTAAACATTCCTCTCACCTGCTTTCCTTCTTATTCGGAAATCTGCAGGGCAGATGACAGGGTGTGTGTGAGAGCAAGGGAGGTATGTGCACACACCCCTGTGAGGAGGAGTGAGCTGCCAGCTGGACGCCTCCAAGATTCCCGAATAACAGCGCCCAGGCGAAAAAACTACAGCTTCAAGTGCCTGACGGCCACGTTCCGCCGGAGGACCGCTGACGTCCCATCCATTATTCACACGTTGTGGGAGACGATAACGCAGAGACAGCAACGATGGGGAAAAAGGTAAGCGGAGAGTTGTTCTCAAAGTCGCGCTGAGTGGCTCTCCAGATGCCCGATTTGAGGAAATTCAAAGGAGAGGGGTTGCTGTGCATTCGTTGTTTTTCATTTTCCTGCCCCTCAGGATTTCCATACTCTGTTATCATCCTCTTTTCTCCTGTGCTGTCTGTGTCCATCCACTCATCTTTAGAGGAAGCAGACGTTTTACCGTGTAAACAGTCGGCAACCAGCTCCTCTCTGGGGTTTCCTGCTCCGTGGTAGAACCCATGTGTGAGATGTAATATTCATTGAAATTTTGCTTCCAACTGGTTCCTAAAAGCCCTTGTTAAGACAAAACTTCATCCTGGGTGATTTTGTTGATAATATAGTTAGTAATATTTCAATACCGCTATGAACTTCACAGTTACGATTTTTACAGTTTTCACACGTTGGCGTTGTGACTTTCACAGGCCTTGCTATTATTAATTGGAGTTTTATCAAAGCAACATATGTTTTAACCCTTTTAAACAGTACATAAATGAGGTTAGAACCACTTGCAAAGGCAGAAGCACAGGGCCTTTGCCTAGACATCAGGTTAGAAATCCATGTCTTCCATTGCCAAACCACCTGCTTTCCTACATAGTGAGTCTTGCTATACAAGAGTGGCATGTTGATAAACCTGTGAGACAACACACATGAATTGTTCAGCACCTCTATCATCAACACAGTCTCAAAACACCTACTGTGACATTACTTCATATTCATTGGAAGTGTGGCATAGTGCTTATTACTGCTGCCTTGCAATTGAAGGTCCCACGCTTGAATCCCTGCCCCTACAACAACACAACTGGCAAGGCTCATACCCTGAAAGACTCCAGTAAAAATGCCATACTGTATAAATGGGTAAATCACTGTCAATTTGGAGGAAAGCCTCAGCTAAATAAATAAATGATGATGAAACATATTAAAAATTTTTTGGTTAGCCATCTTTGCAGCTTTTTTGATTTGCCATGCAATTTATGGACTCTGACTGGATAATGAGGGCCCCCATCCAATCTTGTAATACCATTTTTGAATTAGCTTTGAGAAATGTGTTTGACATAGACTTTTGGTGGGCACCAGCAAGCCATCATCACATATTACAAAAAAGCACATCATACAGACGTCTTAACAGCTACTCGGTGTTATGTCTGGGGTTATGGAATTCATGAAAGGAAATTATTCAGGAGTTATTCAACTGAAGTGTGGGTCAGGAGTGTTGAGCCCCAGAGGAAAGAAATGTAAAGTGAGAGCAGGCAATTTCAAAAGTGAAATTGTTCAGGACTGGAGACGTGTGCAAACGTGCCCCGTCTCCCTATTACTGATGGGCGCCTTGAGCGCCTGACATGGCGGGATCTGTCAGGAGGAAACAGCTCTGCTGTATGCTGACACATATAATCTGTAACACATAACCACATCTGAGTGGTTCTTCTTTCATCGTGAAATGACTGAGGAAGTGGGACAAAATGTACCTTGACGAAAGATGAAGGCTTACTGTATCATCACATACAGTAACATACGCCAAGTTAACAATTAGCATGGTGCTTGGAGCAGCTGGTTATGTAGTGGTTTGAGCTGGTACTTTCAGACTCAAAGGTTGCTGGTTCAAATCCTATGTACAACTGTAATGCCAATTGTGGGTAGCTTAAGTTAATTCTGAGAAAAGTTTCAGATAAATGAATATTAGCGAAATGACAATTTCAGATGAATAAATGAATGTAGTTTGCTATTGGTTAAAAGTAAAAATTTAGTCTCAGCACATCCCTGTGATAAACTTATTCTCAAGTTATGTCAACATAGGTGCCTTTGGGGGTAGGGGGTCTTACTGGACATCAGGGAAAACATTCAAATTTTTAGCTCATCTTTTTGAGTCCCTCCCTTCATGAATTACATTTATAAAGTTGAAGGTTTTCAACATACTTTTGATATGAATGTTTCAGTACAGTACTCCATCTATGCATCACAGCCCAGGAACCCACAGCACTCTGTTACAACTCTTGCACAGGTTAGAAAAGAAATTCCTTATGAATAAGTTATGGTCATTGTAAGAGTGCTAAGATCTTTTCTCCATATGTTTGTGAAAAGAAATAACATACAGTATTTTTATTTAAAGAAACATGTTAAGCAGTGAGTGGGGTCACAGCAGGTTTGGCTGGGTCCTGCTCTCTGGTGGGTCTGGGGTTCGAGTCCTGCTTGGGGTGCTTCACAGCGGACTGGTATCCTGTCCTGGGTGTGTCCTCTCCCCCGTCAGCCATATGCCCTATGTTGCCGGGTTAGGCTCCGGTTCACCGTGACCCCACTTGGGACAAGCGGTTTGTGTGTGAGTGTGTGAGGAGTGCTTTATGTCATTCACTTTTAAAGTTATATTGATAAGTAGTTTTCGTAACTGGCACGCACTTTGAGGGGGATTTCTTCAAATCAGCTGCCACTATTTTACTTGCAAGTCGGTTCAAAGTATGTTATATATACTGTATGTTTGTTAGTAATTCAGTGTTCTGCTCTCTTCAGCTCTGTTAAACAATCTTTTAAAGTATACATTATTACAATTTATGTTCAAGAATTTATTGCTTGCTGTTTGTTAAGAAATTAATGATTTTTCTAATCAATGAATTTTATATTCAGCTGTTCAATAACTTTTTTTTTGATTGTAAGGTATATGGAAAACTTACTGTAAATCTAAATTAAAATAAAGTATCTCTCGTAGTCACTTTTTTTGACTACGTAAAAAGCTAAGTTTTTATTTCTGAGAGTTGTGCATAATTTCTTTCCCTAGAATTGTGCTTTGTATTCCGAAATATTTATTTCTTTATTTTTTTATTTTTTTATTTAATTATTTCAGTTTGACAAGGGGGTGCAGTGGCGCAGTGGGTTGGACCACAGTCCTGCTCTCCGGTGGGTCTGGGGTTCGAGTCCCGCTTGGGGTGCCTTGCGACGGACTGGCGTCCCGTCCTGGGTGTGTCCCCTCCCCCTCCAGCCTTACGCTCTGTGTTGCCGGGTAGGCTCCAGTTCCCCGTGACCCTGTATGGGACAAGCAGTTCTGAAAGTGTGTGTGTGTGTGTGTGTGTGTATTTCAGTTTGAGAATCAATACATGTTGAGAATGACAGAACAGACAGAGTTAAATCTCTTTCTCCAGCATGTTCAGTATTTATGGCTACGTTAGGTAACAATTATCATGTCACAGACAATGAAAATATTTGGTAAATTGTAAACTACTAAAAACTTACTCACAAATAGAAGTTTCATAACCTTGGGGAATTACCTCAAACTTTCCACTAAACCACTAATCACATATTATGGTCTTGCAGAGCGAACCTACTATTAGCAATAGCTTTGTAATTTATCATTAGCAGGTGGGTATTCTGTTGATATGTTACTTTGATTTTAAAAATTGTAGGGTTGTCTGTCACCCTCCATCAAAATTCAGGGATCTAGAGAAAAGACAAAATACCATATATTTAAAATATTTGATCTCTTGACACTTTTTTGTGGTTGTATTGGTGGAGGAGCAGGAGACCAAGCTTCTGAAAAAATATTGTGCTCTTACCCCACATTGCCTGAGCGTATTGGAACCATCTGCATTTTTGCCCTTCCTTTCCAGGGAGACTGTTCCATCACAGGAGTCTGATTGTCTCTGCTGAACTCCCATGTCTGTGGAAACAAAGGCGCCCAACATTTCCCCCTGATCCATACCAGACTGAAAGCTCAGATATTTTTTGTAAATGAAAGGCCAGGGCACTGTTTCCTTCTCCTTGAGATGCCAAAGTAATGAAGTCATTGTTCATGCACAAATATAAAACTGACTATATAATGCAAGTCGTCTGTAAAGAGCTTCAGAAACAGGATATTGGAGTGAAAATAGACACGGCGTGAATCGGCACCAGTTCTTGATCTACAAAGAATGGCCTCTCTAACCTCTCTGTTTGAAGTATCTCTGAATCTGTCTGCTAGATTTACAATAAAGAAACCCGTAAACCTATATATATATATATATATATATAGACACATTTTGTGTGTGTGTGTGTGTGTGTGTGTGTGTGTGTGTGAGAGAGAGAGAATGATTTTTAGACTAAAAGGCTCTTAAGTTTTTCTCCACTGTGCTGTGCAATTTTCAGGGCTCAGTGCCACTCCTGTGCTATATCACTGCCATTCAATTGTTGAAGAGATCACCCTGCATGCAAAGCATCTTTTCAGGGTCAAAATCAAGCCTGTGTTGTTGGGATAGAAATAGTCTTGGCTTTAACATATAAATTCATTTGAAGTATTTAAAAAGCTCAAAGGTAGAGAAGATGTACATCCAACCTAAGAGTTTATGACATGTGCACTATTGTGTGCACTTTAGTACAGATGGTGTTGAGCTATGGCATTTTATACTGTTTTCCTTTCACGGTGCAGTCCATTCATTCCTAAGTGGCTGTAACAGACATGAAATCAGTTTTAGCACCCACTTGTCAGACAGAATGAGAGGAAAAAAAAAACATCGGCTGAATAGGGTATTGTGGACTATAGTGAAAGTCTCACATGTGAAGATTAGATAGATAGATAGATAGATAGATAGATAGATAGACAGACAGACCTACGTTTAGGAAATAGGTAACTCACACAGTTAATCCTTGGTTCCAGACAAATATCAGCACTGTCCCTCACTGAATGACCATCAAGGAGGGTCATAGTACTCAAGTGACCCTATATATGTATAAGGCGATACAACTGCAAGTGTGTTGGTCTTTTTTCTGAGGTCACATATTCTGGGTATTCTAAGTGTATTCCATTTTCAAGGCAAGAAGAGCTCACCATTAATTTATTGATGCTATTTGATGTCACATTTTGCCTGGGTCCCTTCATACTAGACTTTACAACTGTTCTTACTCCAAGTAACAATGAAATGTTGAAGATGAGCACATTTCTCAATGTGTGTACAAATATGTCATGCACATAATGTGGAAGCACATAAGAGTTTGAAGACATTACTGAGTCATGTGGAGGAAAAACACTGCAGTACAGTTTCCTTTTTATTTAATACAATGATTTTTAGTCTCTCGGGGGTGTGGTGGTACAGTGGGTTTGGCCTGTGCCCATTCTCTGATGGGTCTGGGGTTTGAGTCCTGCTTGGGGTGCCTTGCAATGGACTGATGTTGTGTCCTGGGTGTGTCCCCTCCCTCCTCCAGCCTTGCACCCTGTGTTGCTGGGTTAGGCTCCGGCTCGCCGCGACCCCACTCAGGACAAGCAGTTTCAGTCAGTGTGTGTGTGTGTGTGTGTGTGTGTGTGATTATTAGTCAATGTACTATACCTCTGAGCAAAGAGTGTCCTTAATAAGAATGTTTACCACAACATGGGTATTGCAGATGCTCACATAATCAGTGTTAATCCAAGCATTGCATTTCCTTAAGGAATACTCATAATACACAAAATATCTAGTCCTGCCCCTATTTCTCTCTCAGAGATGACACTTTTGAAGCTTTACTGAAAGCCTTGACATTTATCTTTATTTACATTTAATATCAAAGTCGATTATTGCACCGTGAAATGCTCTGGACTTTGAATCTATGTGGATGATGTACAAATTGGCCTATCAGAGTACTTTTACATTAATATTAAATCAAAATTAATATTCAAACACTGGCACAATTTATCTAGGAAATTAGGAAATAAATTTAATAGGAGATATTATAATTTTAAATAATTTTGAACTACTGTACCAAAGTATTTTTTGTTCTCCCCTTCAGATGAATTCAGTGCACGTAAGATTTGTATCACTTAATAAGAGGATTACTTGTTCTTCGATAATTGCTGATCCACTGAACCACGTAGAGACAGAGGAGGACAGAGGCTGGATGTTAGGACACTGACATCTTCTTAGAGAAGCGTACCCTTGTGTGAAATGTCACGGTCACTGCTTCACTTGATGTTACTGGGCTTTACTCTTTTTAACAGTCCGACCAGACGTTATGGAATATATGATTTATCACCCATTAAAATGTATGTGAAGGGGTGCGGTGGCACAGCAGGTTTGGCTGGGTCCTGCTCTCTGGTGGGTTTGGGATTCGAGTCTTGCTTGGGGTGCCTTGGGACGGACTGGCATCCCGTCCTGGGTGTGTCCCTTCCACCTCCAGCCCTATGCCCTGTGTTGCGAGCTTAGGCTCTGATTCTCCACGACCCCGCTTGGGACAAGCGGTTTCAGCAAATGTGTGTGTGTCTGTAAAATGTATGTCCAGGAACAGACTATTTTTGTATAACTTATTTAATTTCTCTCTGATTCTGTTCTGAGGCCTCAAAGTGTACTGGAAATGGAAAGCAAGCAGAGAAAATGCCTGCAAAGATCCCGAGACATCCTGCTTCCATTACAGCTCAATCTGTACACCATTATCTTCTCTACAGGAATGAGGAGATAGCAATTTAACCGATGAGGTTTACCACAAACACTCTTGTACTTCTATTTAAGTCTTGTTCAGTGCTATTTTTAATGTACGCATTATATTTTTTCCAAAGTTTCCGTATCACACAGACACATGAAATAAAACAATACGGTACTTCTGTTCAAGAGCCGAACAAATGTTCATTCGAGCTCATTTTTAAAAATGTTCATTTGCTGAAGTCTTTGTCCAAGGCAAATTGCAGAATAAGGTATACAAAGCTACTTCCAATGATTTACCCCTTTTCATTGCTGGGCAATTTTTACTAAAAATTGTAAGTACCCACATCAAGGGTCATAGAAGAGGAGGTGTGAATTAAAACGTAGGTCTTTCATTTACAGCATGATTCCTGTAACCACTACCCCCCCCCGCTGCTCAGTTTTTCACTGAACATATTACAACACATTCTTGCTGTGTGTCTAGGTTTAAGTGAAACAAAAGAGGTTTCTGCATAAATATATCATTTAAATATGCAGTGTATACATTTTGAAATGTTATACTTGTATGGTGCATCCGGCGAAGTAATGAGACGAACACAAGGTTAGCGTGAATCCACAAAGGTTCATTTTCCTCAGCAAATGTCCCAATGCACCCTTTATAGGTACAATATCTCAACAATGACTGTATACAAACTTAAGACCTCCACTTGTGAACACAGCAGTCTTAACAGTAACACGTTTTCTTTCTCTTTCTTTCTCTGGATGAAGCAACTACAGTATACACATCAGGCTCCACCCTCAGCCACTCCAGTGGCCAATAAAAATGAACAAATATCCACTTTATATTTAGTAATAATGTAAAGAACAGATCAAACAGAATAACAGATCAAAAACAACTTTTTACAAAGTATTTCATTCTTTCTTTAAATTGGGTAACTGAAAACAATGCATGTTTTTTTACCATGCATGTTCAAACGGACTCTTTCTGATAGTACTGTGATAGCTTGGCTATTGTGTTAAAAAGAAAAAATAAAAAAATTATCTAGCCATTGGGGGTGCGGTGGCGCAGTGGGTTGGACCTCAGTCTTACTCTCCGGTGGGTTTGGGGTTCGAGTCCCGCTTGGGGTGCCTTGTGACGGACTGGCGTCCCGTCCTGGGTGTGTCCCCTTCCCCCTCCGGCCTTACGCCCTGTGTTGCCGGGTAGGCTCCGGTTCCCCGTGACCCCGTAAGGGACGAGCGGTTCTGAAAATGTGTGTGTATATAGACATTTTCCAAGTTACAATATGCATATTATTAGCACTACACATTCCATAATCTTTGCTTCACTTTTACATATTCTTAAAAACAACCAAACTTTTTATACGTGCAAAGCCACTGCTACCTTACAACTTGTTTGCTGAAAAAAAATCTTAACTCTGTGTTATCTCTGGCTGATGTCAGACTAGTGTTGGAATCTGACACTAAAATTAAGCTGAAACTTATCCTCAGGGTTGTCAACTACTGCAATGGATGATTTGCCATAAATGTAATGTGAACATGTTGTATGCCTAAGGTTTGCATCTCTTGCATTGTACTTTTCCAGAAGACCCGTATATGTCCAAGCCCTCTGCGATGCAGCTCCTGGGCACATTGTGGAGAAAGTCTGTGTGTACCGCTTGAAATCGTGTTCCTCCTCTTAATTTTTTCATGAATATGCATTTTGCTGTGTTATTGTCTTCATGAAAATATAATGGCAATTATTACATAGCAGCACTCTGCAAAGATTTGTTACATCGAAATAGGTTGCTATGTGCCTAATGGGTTTGTACCAATTAGTGCCGTGGAAATATGTGCCTCTTGTAAAAAGCCAGAAATCAATCTTACGTAAGACACTCTGGAATGGGTTGAAGTTTTTGCCATTAAAATCACTTTATTTCATTGCATTGTGTTTTTAAAACTCAAAATATTTCAGTACAGTGGGATTATACACATTTCCAGTTAAACAATATAGTTATCAGCATTCAGTGAGACACAAACACCCCGTACACACAGAAGTAAAAATAGTAATTGACATTTATTTACTAATGAGTGAAATGTATATTTTTATGAGTATTCAGAAAGCTGTATTTCCAGTGTCTCTTTCCAAATGAAAACTTTGCTTTGAGATCTCAATCTTGCAACATCAACATTAATTCCCAGATACTCAGGCAGCAAAAATTAAAGTAGTAAAACAAAACATGTTTCATAAAAGTTAGACAGATGAAAGATAAAGATAAATAAATGTCAAAGATAAATAATGAACTGTAATTCAAAGGGTATCTCTTAGAAATGCCAAAACCTTATTGTATTTGCAGATAATAATTTAGTGTTACCAGTGAAAGCCCAGAGGCTTTTCATGAAGAAAGGTTATTTAACTGAAAAAAAAAAAAAACCATTTGTAAAGAAACCAGGATTGTCTAATAGGAAAAACGTCATTTGTTTTTACTGGGCAGTCCGTTTTTTTGTCAATAAGCATTTATGTTGTTAAAACATTTTCCTCTGAGTTTTATTAGCTGTTGACATTTATTCATTTAGGAAACTTGCCAAACATCTTTTAATTCAGTGATGGGTGTAAATAGCTGTCTGAATATTATGCAAAATAAATGATAATACTTAGTATCGTGATGATGTGTTATTCCAGCTTGACACAAACTGCCTGAAAATACAGAACCTGCACACATTAAATCAAGGGTCTGCTCAAATCACATTATTTGTAAAATTAAAAATAACAAAACTCAAATGCTGTACAGTATGTACCAATATGTAACTCTGATGCTGATGTCACTCAACTTTCATAAAGAAATTCTTCTTATTCATGTCATGTCTTTGGCGAGACAATGTCATTTTGACAGTTTCCAAGGAACTCTTTTCAAGATGTACAGCTCCTTGACGAATGAGATGAAGTGAAATTACTTCTTTCTCTGGTAAGATAGTCTCTCATGCACATTTCCATACATTTCATATTTTTCACATGCTTTGCTCACCTGGAACATAAAATCCCGAGAGTTTCCAATGCAAAATCTCATAGAAGTTTTGGCTGGGGCTCCTTGACACTGAATCGTAGAATGAATTGTGTTCTGATTTAGTAATCAAAGGCAGTCAGCCTCTGGTCAGTTGATCAAATTAATGACCAAAGGGCAATCAGCCTACTGCACTTCAACATTTTTCTTTCAGAAGTATATATGAAAGCAGCATGCGGTGTAATCTTTGGAGAATAAGTAATCTACACCCCATGTATAAAACTATTTTTACAGCAAAAATTTTACTTCTGAAAACTACCTGTGCCAGCGGGCTTCTAAATGTAAATGAATTATAATGAATCTGACATTATTTGCAAATCATTTGCATTATCCATCACTCAACTGGCACAATAGCCCCAATCACCAAACAATGCATGCATTAAATGTCCAAGAATAAGTATAACTTAGACATAATTTTATTTTTTAAATGTAATTTGTGTTGTAAGGGAATCTTCATGCAGAATGAAAAATGCCATGGAGTTAATAAAAGCACTAACTAGATGTTTCACAAGGAAAACGGATGGAAAGCAGAACAGTGAAGGACTGTGAAAGAACTAAAGTTAACATATGATGTCATTTCCCACAAATTTTATGTACATGCAGCACACTCCCGTTCAAACCCTAGTAACTGAGTTTCTTGGTAATGGCTGAGGTGTATAGTTACAGTAAATGTGGACTTTCAGTTCTGCTCAAAGTCTGTTTCCAAAACAAACTGGCTGTCCACACTTTCTAAGAAACATACCGCACCACAATTTGTTACGCAGTAACTTGTGCTCAATGGAAAAGTGATGAAGTGCACTTCGGAAACCGCAGTGAGAAACTTTGCTCAGACAGCCTGAAACTCGCCCAGGCAGGACTTCCTGAATGCTGGTCATCCAACAGGTTTCTTTTGGCCTCAGAGCAGATTTCAGATCAGACAAAACAGATAGCTTGGCCCATGTTGGAGAAGATCATATTTTAAGATATTACACTAAAGTCCAGCTTCTGGAACCCTACAAGTTCTCACATCACTCAGAACAAAGATTGCACTATGTATGTACTGTATGTCACAAATCAATGTGATACAAAGAGAAGCCAGTTTTGAAATGTGTCTGCAAAAACTTTTGTATAACAAATGAGGGTTTGCAGGGGATGTCTGGTAGTGTAGTGATGAGAGCTACTGCCTTTGTACCCAGGGGTTGCAGGTTTAATACTGACCTCTGCCTGTAGCAAGTACTTACCCTAAATTGCTCCAGTAAAATTAGCTGACTTTATAAATGGGTAAATGTAAGCATGTGATAATTCCAACCTTAACATTATAAGTTGCCTTGGAGAAATGTGTCCGGTAAATGCATGGGGCAGTTATCACAAATGAAATGCTAGTTTTTAAATATTGTTACAATTTTGACTGTTACTGCCAAGGTGGCACAATGGTGCAGCAGGTAGCATCGGTGTCTGACAGCTGCTGGCCTGTGGTTTGTCTCCGTGGTTCACTGAGTTTCCTCCAGGTGCTCCAGTTTCCTTCCACAGTCCAAAGACATATGATTCTGTGTTTGTGTGGTTGTCCTGCCATGTACTGGTATCCCACTCATGCTGGGCCCTGCTTCACACCCTATGCTTCGAGAGTAGACTCTGGAGGACAATGAGCCTGCAATAAACAAGCAGTTACTGACAATAGATTGGCTATTGTCACTTGGAAATATGAAAACCCCACTGTATGAAATTGCAAGAAGTCAGATATGGGAATTAAAGGTTGAATTTAAACTATGAAATACTTGAAGCAAGCTTGAAACATTGCAAAACATTGCTATTTATTTGTAGATGGTGATTTATTATTATTATTATTATTGTTATTATTATTATTAGTAGTAGTAGTAGCAGTAGCAGTAGTACAGACACCTGCTTTCAGATTATATGCCTTTATGAATAAATTCAGAAAGTGGTAATAGAAATGCTAATTATTGCTGGATGATGATTTACTTCATGTATCTGGGCCCATTTGCATTACACAATGACAGCTGCTTCCTTTTCTTTTGCAGAATTTGAGTATCAATCTGCAATGAGCCACTCACTCTTTTTCAGTGACATTTAATGGAAACCTCAGCTGCAAACTGCTTCTGAAGAGATTTCCTCCAGGATTGCGGTTGCTGCTGACATGATTCTTGTATGTGAAATAGTTTTCTCAGTTCACATCTGCAGATGAGGTCTGCGAATGGAAAAATGCATTTGAATGAAAACCAATGCTTTTCACGTCAATGGCTCCAGGTAGAACTAATTCACAGGGTGCACATATTTATAAAAACTGTAAAGCATCTCTTCTAACTCTGTCCAATACCAGAATAAAATGGCTTAAGTAAAGAAATTTTAGTGTAACACCGTGGTCAATAAAAATAAGTTGAAATAAATGATCCTTGATGCATATTGGCATTTTTCCAGAGCAGTTTCGGTTAAGGGGTGTGTTGAAGTTTGTACTTGGAAGTCTTGCATATGTGATTGTTTTAGATTATGTTTCAGTTACAAGCTCTGTAACCATTCCTCTAAATCTTGTGTTGCAAAATTGTCCTTTGGCAGACAATCAAAAACTAAGAAGTTCTGCATGAACTCATTCACTCAGAATACTCTCAACAGTACTAATGCTCACAGTGATATTCATTCACTTTGTAAGAACTCCTGTTTTGCTCTTACAGAGCTGCTTTAACAACATGTTTCAGTAGCTTTATGACCAAATCTGACCAATGTGGGACTCCACAGCACTAATACTAACAAAGCATTGAAGATTACTAGTGTAAGGTTACTTGTACAGCATTTTAAGGCTACAAAGACTGCATTCCTACTTCAATCACAATCTAGTGTTCTTCTGACATGAATGATTGAGTTTATCCCTATTCTGTCCTATTTTGTGCTCATAAATTATTAGAAAACTGCTCCAGGCAAGCAATTTAAGGATACCAAAAGGCAATGAAACAAAAAAAAAATAATTAGCAATTACTGTTAATGTTGAGAATTTTTACAGTATTGTTTTTTTTAATCCTAAATAAACACTTTGGTCTATATCACTGCTGACACATTCCAGTACTATAAAAAGGATGAAATATGTAACATACAATCAACAAATTAAACAAGTACCAGTGTTTGACAGAAGGCACAAAAAATTTTGTATTTGCAATAATTATTTCTTCCAGAGGGGGTGTGGTGGCAGGGAGGCGCAATGGGTTGGACCGGGTCCAACCAGTGGGTCTGGGGTTTGAGCCCAACTGGGGGTGCCTTGCGACGGACTGGCGTCCCGTCGTGGGTGTGTCCCCTCCCCCTCCGGCCCTACGCCCTGTGTTGCCGGGTAGGCTCCGGTTCCCCACAACCCTGTATGGAACAAGTGGTTCAGAAAATGTGTGTGTGTATGTATTTCTCCCAGTTGAATAGGTATGTGCTGACAGGCAGAGCAGTTGACAGTTTAAGGTAAAGAGTATAAACCTAGAGAGCTAGTAGTGCTGTGGCTAGGGGTGCTGTTTTTGGACCCAAAGGTTGTAGGTTCAAAACCCACCTCCAGCTGTAATAACCTTGATCAAGGTACTTACCCTAAAGTTGTTCTAGTATTCTTACCCAGCTGTAGAAATGGGCAAACAATTGTAAGTTACTTTGGAAAAAAGCATTAGCTAAGTAAACAAGTGTATGTAAATGTATATACCACATTAGATGAAGACAAGACATATCAGAGTAAAAGTCTCTCCTATCTACCAAAATAATATGTAACACATTGAAAACATCTAAGTGGCATTTTTACCATAGCAATCATGAGAAAAAATCAGCTTGGACTTTGTTAAAGTGTTTGATGATTTCTGGCTGTCTGTAAAAGAACTGAGAAAGTGAGAATTGTAAAAATCTTTCATGTATTTGGATGTTAATGTGCCATCAAGATGAGGACTTTGCCAAGGCTCCAGATATCGTCTAACTAAAGGTAATCTGTTATATAAAAGAGATCATGACCATTTTGGAAGTTTTAATGAATGTTATGTTTTCAAATTCAAATACTTCAGCATTCTGGAACTTAACCTTAGATGTTCTGTTTTACTTTGCTCCCTAGAAACGAAGAGCATAACAATAGAGGGATTTGGGAACTTTCCTAAATGGGCAGAAGGATTAGAACCTGGGACCTCTTGACCTGCAGTCAGAATTCTAACAACCCTTTATGTAAAGGCTGGAGAAGCAGTTCTCTGGAGAAAGGCTGGTGAAATGCACAATAGCATGATCATACGTACAAGTTGCTTACGTAAAATGGTGAAAATGTATTTTTTGTAGTCAAAAAGATATGTTCAGATTGCAGTTTTAGCACATTTCCAATTTGTCTAGCTGGAGTTTTCAGAATTAATGACGGATAATAAACTTTGTTCATGTCACAACTGCAGGACTACTCCCTCAGGCTCCCTTCATAGAGAAAACTTTTTTAATTTCAAAATGTCTTCATGCATTCACCATATGTGAAAAATTTACTGATGTGTTCTGCTATAGAACACCCTACCTTCCTCATTCCTCTTCTTCAGATTACACAAAATCCACCTTTTTTAATTCCTGAAAACATGACATGAAATGATGTGAAAAGTGTAGAGGAGCGAAGTGTGGACTGTGCGCACATGACAGGAGCACATGGCACTTTACAGTTGTGCCTTCAGATGAACTCAATGGCACCTCAAGGCTGGGGTGCTCTGAACATCTGTGTGGCACGATGGAGAGCCAGCTGCTCACACTGGGTGCCTCGCCAGGCCTCAGCTTCGCCGTCTGCCAGGGCGGATGATTCGGAATGGGTGGCTAACCACGAGGACGTCCCTACATGGCAGATTAGCCCAGATCCCTCTGATGCAGCTTCATCCAATATGTTGGTTGCTCGTTTTTCATGAGAATGATTCTCTGTGACAGAGAAGGGGCACTGGCTTCGACAAGACAACAAGATCTATCCAATACATAATTCTTGTTTGGAGTGCATGTTGTAGGATCTATCAAAAATGACAAATGAATGGCAAGCATTTAGACTATGTTTCTTTTTTGAGAAGTTAACAAGGTCTGTTCCTTTCTTTAATGTTGTTCTTACTTTAATGACTTTAATGTAATAACTTCAATTTAAACACCCCTTCAGTTTTCGATGTTTGCGCATAAGAACGAGACGTGAAGATCGTAAGTTGAAATATTGTGTGGGTACGTACTTTAATCCTTTTTTATGTTTTTGAATCTGGCAACCAAGATTTAAAAAAAAGGCTTATGTCTGCATTTTGCAACTTGTTAATATTACGATGTGAACATTTTCCACGGATTACTTCACATGATCATGTTAATACTGCTAACACTTTGGCTAGGGCTTTTTGGAAATGCCACCTCTTAAAAATAACCACCTTCACTGATGTGGTGAAGAAGAATTTTTGTGAAACATCCTGCTGTGATGCTGCCAGTGACAAACACTTTCAACTTTAAGTCAAACATATTTACAGAGAAAGCAAAACAACTTCGTCAGCAAGATGCAGTAATAAATTCTGTGAATCTGATAATAATGTTACTGCATATAAATGATGCTGCTCTTTATATAATTCACTGCTTTATTTCTTTAAACGCTGTGCTCCTATGCACGCTTCTTTTTATAACATAACAAAGCTTAAACTAAAGTTCCAAAAGGCTTTGCCAGGTACCATGAAATTTGCAGGTAGGTTAGCGATTAATGATGTAGTGTAGTGGTTTGTAAGCTGCTAGTTCAAGCCCCACTTCTGACTACTTCAGTAATTCCCGTGAGTGAGGTACTTTCTTACCGTACTGGAACCTGCCTTGGGAAAAAGCATTTTATTGTTTTATAGCACATATCTCATTTGATTAGAGGTGCTGTATATAGAGAGATATGAAAATTTATTAAACATATGAAAAGATATATTTCCCTTATGGCAGTCAAATGATAACAGATTTTTTATTTTTTTAATTATTTTTTTTAAACTGCTCTTTGTGAAAAGCTAATTTTCCACAAAACCCTTGATAGTAACGTTGGATGTGTGGATGAGCCGCTGTAACAATCTGGTGTTTGATGCTCCGTGTGGTCAGGTGCTGCTATACTTCCCTGCATCTCGTGGATTCCCGACTTGCAGCTCACTGAAGCATAAGTGAGCAGTACAAAGGATTCTGTTCCTCTGGCACTGTGCACTGCACCTGGTGTGTGGCAGAAAAATGTGCTAAAAGCATGTGTGCACAAAATATGGAGAGATCAGCCCAAAGTATGTTTCAAGTCATACAGTATGTAAGACTTGCTTCATGAGTGCCTTCTGATTCCTTAAGAGTTTTGAGTGATTTTTTTAACTAGTCTCCTCCTTCTTCTTCTTCTTCTTCTTCATAATTGTCATCCTATTGTTTAGTTGCACGCATTTGAACGTTTGTACACATGTTCTCATATGTAATGTTTTCATTCATGAGAAGTGGAAGATATTAGTTCTGTCTGTATAGCAAAGTCTGTGCGGTGGAGGAAAACAGCTCCTTGCCCCAAAGGTTTCTGGTATTTGAGTGTTAGCCACACACATTCTGACCATGAACCTGCCTCATGTGCTCTAATTCCATACAGACATCCATCCACATGTCTGCTGCAAACCACAGTGAACAACACATCCATGCCTTTGGGCAACACATGAATCGGGAGCTTTTCCTGCAGAGACCTTCACACACTTTAAAGCGCTAGCATACATTTTTATCCATCAAACTGTTGATTCGTAGAGGAAATTAAACTGTATCTCTCTCTTTATTTATTCTTTTCTAGGCTATTCCCTCTAGTTTTAGACTTGTGGAGATGAGCCAGAGCCAGATCCTTGCAGTGTTGTGTATCTGACGTTTTGCCATACCGTTTCTTCAGTTTTGCTCTCAAAACAAGGGCGTGCTGTTATTTCGCACACCGGTAGATGTCGGAGAGAACGCTGTCCGGTCCTCCATTCTGAACCCATGCCAAATTCATCTCAAGTGAAATAACTGATTTCCACTGGCCTAGAATCAAGGACCTGCTGAGTTGTTAAGAATCTGGAATTTGTGTCATTATACGGGACTTAATTAGAAAACATACAAAACTAGCCATGCAGAACTGTGTGAAATTTCACAGACAATGAAAACACGCAGATATCTGTGCATCTCTCTTTCTGTAGAGCCATGAAGATTAAATGTATCTTTGTGGATTACTTTTCTCATATGATTACAGTAGTTTACAGTGGTCTGCAGACAGAGCAGCACATAACAGTCAACATTTAGTGAACTACATACTGTGCATTAAGAGAATGCTTTAAATCTTTCATTTTATCTTGCATCATAACCTCCTATAGTATTCGTGCAGAATATATTGAGTTGCGCTACTCCTTGTTTTTAATGTTTCAGTCACAAACAAAAGCTCTTTCTTCTCCAAATGATCCTTTTGGTCCTACAGGCCTGGATGAAGGCGTAAATATTTCCAAGGCAAGAGGTATCAGAGGGGTCACTTCATCCCCTCCGGGTCACATATGCAGCATGCCTGTAGTGCAGGACTACAATGCAATAAGACAACTTTGTTTTTTAATTTACTCTCCACTCTAAGATATCTCTAGGCTGAAACAATTTGTCTCGTTCAGCAGCAGAGATTGATTGATCAAATATGCAAAGGAGCGATTAGATGAACATAGCCTGATAGTTCAAATGAGTTTTCTTTGCTCGTTCTACTATATTTTTTATTCTGCAACTATATCAGTTCTAAAAAATAAATAAATCTTAGTTCTATTCTGAGTGTGATCTGCGTTTGAAAAATAACCTTTGTAACAGTGAACAGAAATAATCTCCTTTCTGCAATATTTGTTAAAGCCTCACTGCGTTTTCTGGCCATTAATCAGAGAGCAGAAGGTTCTGCTAGCGAACACTACAGCACTAATTTTTTCATGATCAGATTGCTCTTCTATTGTGTTTTTCTTTTTCTTTCTTTTTTTTTCTTTTCGTACTCCTGGCTCCAGCACAATCTAGTTTCGGTTATCTCATTACTTCCCTAGATCAGCAGAATTGCCCAAAGGACACTGAAGCCAGGAATAAATCAACATCTGCACATTGTATATAAAAAAGTCAGTGTTAAAAACAAATGAAGAAATTACTGAGAGTGGTGCAATGACAAATCCAAAGAAGTAATGACTAGATAAAGTTGAACAAATGACCAGATAAAGTTTAAAAACAGTGTCTTGTATTATCCATTAATGCTTTCGCTCTCTTGTTTTGCACACTGAATCCCAAAGTGCTGTTACTGTGCTCTTGACATGGTATTCTTTCATTAAATGCCATAGTGTTTTGGCAGGGTGTTGCTGTATCTTGCAAGTTTCAACCATCCATTAATAGCCAGAAGGAACTGGAAAAGCTGGTGAGCTGCTCATGGACCATAACCGTTTTGAATGTGTAATTACTGCCTTCAGCGTGTCAGCAATGACACGTTATGAATAACATACATTTTGGCATGAAATATAGTTGCAGAAATTTTGTGATATGTACTTGTTCAGAGTATATCTGTGTATTGTGTAATATTTCTGAGTACTTGGCCGGATCCTGCTCTCTGGTAGGTCTAGAGTTTGAGTCCCGCTTGGGGTGCCTTGTGATGGACTGGTGTCTTAGCCTGGGTATTGCCCCTCCCTTTCCAGCCTTGCGTTCTGTGTTGCCGGGTTAGGCTCCAGTTTGCTGTGACCCCACTTGGGACAAGCGGTTTCAGCCCAGGTTTAATACATTGTGAATCAACAAGTATTTTTGCTGTTTGATTTATTATTAAAGACTCTTTAACTCTTCCTCTATTTGCAAACTCTTGAGACTGCATATAATACAATGTAATTGAATAAATGTCTGAAGTAACAGAAATTCTTGAACATAAGTGCAGTAGCACAAAACTTTGTTTGAGTATGTTTAAATTTATAAACTTTATACATTTGTTTATTTATTTAGTTAAATGCGGCTGTACTATAAAATAAAATCAAAGGTATTACATGATAACATCAAAAGCAATGGTGATTAATATTAACAAAATTTCTGAATTTCATTAGACCCTAGTGTATATTTATATTCCTCCTATGTACTTTGTACTCCAAGAGTTTTATGTTAAGATGGTGACTATGATGTCCTAGTTTTGAAGTTAAATATTAAACTGGGCTCAGTTAATTATGTATACATTATCTTGCATAATGTAAAGTGAGACAACTTAAAATGAATGGATGATTAAAGGAAAACAGGTTAAAAATTTCCAAAGCACTGGAACGTTGAGTTCCACAGACTTTTAATTTAACTTATGCTCTACAGAGACTTGAAACCTATTCATAGTTCCACAAATAATGAGTGCATGGTAATTATTGCCTTTGCTTGCCTTCTATTACATGCCAGCCAGAGTGGGAGTTATCAGTCTGTTTTCATTAGACGTCTTTGCACATCTTGTCACTTTAATTTTGTTGAAATTTACCATTTATTTCAAGCTTTGCCTTTTTTTTTCAGGAGGACTTAACTTGGGCAGTATTCTTTCAGGCGGGTGTGTTCTGGTTTGCTCTGTCTCCTGAGCAAGGGTAGGGCAGGTCTCAGTTCTGGTGTCCTGATGCTGGCAAAGTCCGAAAGCAATGGATCTGCCCAGGGGTTCTGCACACAGACTGGGCCCATTCCAGGTCATCTCCCCTGTGCAGCCCCTCGCAGCTGACGCAGCCTGCTGTTTGTGTAATTCATTCCAGCTAATTACGGAGCGGTCCAGAGGTCGGTATATTCGAGGTCACTTTTGGCTAGAAGGCGTAGAGGACGAGTGAAAGTGGACTGCCTCCCTTTAAACTCTACAGCAAGGACAGGGGCCACGCTGTGGGGCAACTGTTCTTCGTGGAGCTTTTTACGTGGACCCTAATCGCAATAAAGTGGAAACATTTTTGCAATGCACTCACCATTTATTTCAAACCCATTTGATTTCCTGTAGTATTGAAAAACTATACACATACACACATTGACTGAAACCTCTTGTCCCAAGCGGGGTCGTGGTGAGCCAGAGCCTAATGCGGCAACGCGGGGGGGACACACCCAGGATGGGACACCAGTCTGCCAGAAGGCACCTCAAGCGGGACTGGAACTCCAGACCCACCAGAAAGGAGGCACAGGCCAAACCCACTGTGCCACCACACCCCCCTTAAAACTATATAAATCTGAAAAGAAAGAAAGAGAAAGAAAGAAAGAAAGAAAGAAAGAAAGAAAGAAAGAAAGAAAGTTATAATAATTTATAGTTGCCAAGAAATCAATCTCAGCCCCACACTCTGAAACTGTAAAAAGTAATTTTTCTTGTAATAATAAGCAGTGTTTATGCATTCCAACTAGCTGAATGTTTTATTATTCATATTTATTTGCCTAGCTGGCACTTTCATCCAAAGTTATCTACAATGTTAAGGTACTTAAAATGACTTTTCCATTTATAAAGCTGGAGAAACCTATTTTTTTTTACTGGATAAATTCAGGGGGAGGTACCTTATTCAAGAGGGGCACAGTGACACAGTGGGTGCCTCACAGCTCTTGAGCCATTTGATGGGTGTGGAGTTCAAGTCCTGCTCAGGGTGTGCAGAGTTTTCATATTTCTCCCTAACATGCATGGAAGAAAGCACTAGCAAACCACTTCTGTTCCTCCCTTGCTGTGAAAACCACACAAGGATTGCCCTGACGCATACACAACAGCGAACCTTCCTCAAGGGTACTACAGTAGGAGTAGGAGTACAGTGGGATTCAAACCTGGGTCCTTTGAGTGGAAGACAGAAGATCCAACTGTGACACCTCTTGCTGAATATGTTAGTATATTGCTTTATGAAGTAATTGTCTGAAACTGATATCAAATAGGCACAGTGCTATGTTAACAGAATGGAGTCCACTGAAAAATGTACATTTTTTCCTAATAATACTATAATCCTCTAGGTATAGAGAATATGTTCAGAGGGGGCAGTATTTTGTGCTGCGAAACATTAGCCTTCTGGTTGAAGAGAGCGTGACACGGCGACTGTCATGCTGTGTTAAAGTGATGACTGAGCGCAGCCTTGAGTCTCATTTTGACTCTGTGCCTTGGCATACAGGTTTGATTGGTACTAATGGACTAGAGCTGACTGGAGAGTCCAGTCAGTGTGGAATCTACATGACATGTTGAGCAATGGCCCGCATGATTTTTCACTTAAATCTGTTTTTTTTTCTTTCCCCCACACCTTTAGAATTCAGTTGTAGTGCTGGTATTTTGCCTCTCTCAGGAGTTTGTGTGTAGCATAGCGAGACCTTATACTATAAACCCTGAGAAGGCCCAAGTGACCCTAAAATGGACTCTGCAGCTTTTGTACAAGGACCATGTGATCGTGATGGCTGGCTGAATTTCTTACTTTAAGTGAATGGAACATGTTGTTTTCACCCCTTGCTCGTCCGACTCATCGATGAAGCAATAAATATCTCAGTCTCTGCAAGTCGTGTCTTATGAGTTTGGTTTGTGGACCACTACAACAAGAGGGAATAGCTCAAGTTCTTCTTTGTGAGTCCAGTGAGGAAGTATTGAGTTTCATCTCCAGTGGTTTACTTGACTCCCAGAGGTATTCTGTTCCTTCTGTGTTGTTATGACATCTAGATCCCCAAAAATGCCTCAGTGATTTGCTAAGTGGGTTTGACCACATTAACAGACGAGTACTTTTACATCCCGACTTCTGTCGCTGATGAATGTGGTTTTTAAGATTGGACCTGCAGCACCCTGCCTTGAAATTAGCTGGAAATAAATGTTACCAAAAATGAATGCGAAGGTGGGCGGGTGGGTGGGTTGGTTGGCTGGCTGGTTAAAAAAATGTAAAAAAATTCAATGTGCAATGTGTTCTGATACCAATCATTTAACTGTTTACATACACTAAAGTGAAAAGCTTGTCATTTTCTAAACTATTCAGCTTATATTCATCTTAATTAAGAGCTACTAATGTTCTTATTTCCCATTTAAAAATGTTTGCTGAGTTTGAAATTTGTATTGGAGACAAATACATTGAGTTTTTTTAAATTTAGCTTCTGAAGTAGTTATTCTTTATCATACTAATAGTTATCAATCAATTTGAATGATCACAACCTGGACAATTCAGGTGAGAAGATTTACCTTAAATAATACCTTAAGACTTCATACCGAGAGCACACTGAATGGAGCAACATTTTAAATATGTTTACTCCACCCCACCCTTCCCTACTGACAGAATGTTTCCAACCACAAATATACTTTTTCAATAGACAAGCCATGCTTATCCCGTACATAAACAGAGAGCACAAACCTCTTTAAAATGCTCTTTAAATGACAGAATATGTGCAGATTCCCATCAGGCAAAATACTTGGATGGACAATGATGAAAAGAAATGAACATGATCCTTATATAGCTCATTCTAGAGTTTTTATACCTACTGCCCTAGACAATGACTTTATTTAAACATTTCTGTGCACAGTTTAGAAACTAAACATTTAAATCACATTTCTTCATTTAGCTGACACTTTTCTTCAAAGTTACTTACAATGTTAAGGTTACAATTATATACCCATTTATACAGCTGGGTAATTTCACTGGAGCAATTCAGGGTAAGTACCATGGTCAAGGGTTGTACAGCCACAGGTAAGGCTTGAACCTGCAACCTTTTGGTCCAAAAACAGGTAGTCTAACCACTATGCTACCAGTAGTACTAAGCATTTCTTTAAGGTCATACTTTTGTCTAAGTGGGTAAATAACAGTCAGAAAAACCTTGCCTGCACTGCACGTTGTTCCATTGAGTGTGCTCACTGTTTATGAGGTGTCTCTTTATTGCAATTTATTATTTATTTAGAATGCAGAAGTATGAGTCTGAATTTTGTATAGAGCCTCACCGTACTTTGAGGTTATTTATTAACTTTAGGCATAAACAAACGAGAAAAATATCACAGAAAGTGGGACTGAAGTTTACCCAAAGCATCAAATACACTGATTCTCAGTGATGAGCTTCACTGCGTATTTTTGTGTGTGTATTTTATGTCATTGGGTGCCCTTGCTTCATTCTGTAAACTCAATAGCAGTGCTGCTTCCACGTTTATAATTCAATATTTTTTCTGTCTACACTTTATCTCAGAAGTTTGTTTTGCTGACAGAAAACAGCTCGCCGAAGAGCGGTAATCTGATGGATTCTGTTTGTTGCCGCAGTGCTCGCTCTAACTGCAGGGTGGGCTGCTGGGAGAATCCTTCCATTCAGCGGTCGCCCCCTGATTGTTTGCCCCAGAGTTTGAACAAGATTGTGTTGCCGCTAAGATGACAGCAGGCGATTAAATCTTAAGCCTCTGTTCGTGGGGGGCACCAGTGTCAAATTAAGTATCTTAGATATCTCAGGAGGCCATGAGGATGGTGTTCAGGATCAGCAGGGCATGAAAAGGGGCTTTTGACAGAGCTCATTAATGCACACATTAAAACACAAGAGGCGTGCTGTGAAGAGAGCATATTTCATATCGGGGGGTGGTTTAGAGCCCTTTATATTTGTGGGTTGAGTAGCATACTCAGTGTGTGCACACAAGAGGTAGTCTATTAAGTATTCACCATCAGCATTAGCTGTGAGCAAATTACACAGCGAAATGTGTTTTTATTTCTTTTCTACCAAAGTCAATGGGTTGTGGAGAGATGCTTCATTTTAAACTACTTGTGCTGGGACCAACAAAGTTTGATTGAACGTTCTTGTGAAGCTGGAGCGTCAGACTCAGTTCCTAGAGGACCATCTGTATATTGGCTTTTGTGCCAGCCCATTAGTTCGACTTAAATGCTCTTATTATTAGCTCATTATAAATTTTTCCACAAGACGCTGTACTGGAAATGCAGCCTTTCCTGAATTAATCAGTAGCGATTTCCAAATGTCGTTTATCTTTCTTTTTTAATCATTTTTATGAGTGGACAGTGCCATTGCCACTGAGAGCCTGGATGGCGTGACTGGATGCGTATTCAATTCCCTCCTAATATTGGCAGAATCTACATGTTCTCCATGTGCTCCCGTGGGTTTCCTCCCACAATCCAAAGAAACGTGTTTCAGGAGATTTGGTGACTCTAAGTAACTCTTAGACTGTGTGTGTGTGTGTGTGTGTGTGCGTGCGTGCGTGCGTGCGTGCGCGCGCATGTATATTTGCACCTTGCTCTGGGGTGTAGGTGGATGAATGATTGAATTTTATTGATTGAAGTTTAGTGTACTGCATCTGCCCCTGTAAGTTACCTTCACTGAAGGTCTCAACTAAATTTTACATGTTTGTCATTATATGTTTCTTTGGAGAAAAGCATCTTTTAAATGAATAAATGCAAATGTATGTTCAGTGTCAAAATGAGGGGTGAAGTGGTGGTGCTCTTGCCTCACAGACTCTTAAGGCACAGGTTTGAATCTGCCTCAGTGTGTGTGGAGTTTGCATGTTCTTCCTAGGGGTGGATTTCATCTGGGTGCTCTGGTTTCCTCTCTTAATCCACAGACACGCAGTTGAGAGGAACTGGTGATGCTGAATTGCTCGTAGTGTGTGAATGTGCACATGTGTGGCCGTCCTGTGGTGAACTTGTTTGTGTCCCCTCAGCCTTGCGCCCCGTAACTCTGGGATAGGCTCCTGACCTCCGTGACCCCGATCAGGATTAACGATTAGGGAAAGTGAGTATCAAAATTACGGAGCTAATTGAAAGCAACGATGGCACAAGAACTTGCATACACTCGGGAATTTTAAATTGTATTATAAAAGTATGCAGTTGTCTGTTTTTTTTCCTGCCATTTATTTTCTAATTTTAACTTTAATTTTGTTTTTTCCAATTCTGCACACAACAACCTCGAACACATACGCCCGGAAGGCAACGTTTACTTCTTAACGCACTGCTGAGAATCTGGAACAAGTGAGCATCTCTCACCGTTGGCAGCCAGCAACCTGCAGGCACCTCTCACGGCTGCGAGAGGCCAGCCAGGATAACATGTCCAACATAATCTCTCCGTCCGCCACTGGAACGATGCCAGCTGCATTCCACCGTTGCGGAAACGCCGGCCACAGTCGATGCGTTACTTAGGCCTCAAAGCTGTCTGAGCCGCTGAGCCGCAGCCTTCACTCCGGACTGACAATAGGGTTCAACCGTCCACACACTTACCCATCAGCCCACAGTGCACTTGTTCCACTAATCTGCTGCCATGTGAGCGCTGCCATGATCAGCCAGAGCAAATTGTGACGGAGCGATACGGACTCTGCTACAGTTGTGCAAAATGTGTGTTGCTGAAGCAGGGTTTACACGTTCAGAAAACATAAATAAGTGTCACGCTACCCTGCTGTGCTGCAGGACGCAGCCTTCCCCTCCACAATGTCAGACACGAGCGAAACAGCTTGTCTAATTTCAGCACAATAATGAGACATCATGGTCCCTCAGGACAGAAAGGTCTGAATGTCACAGAGTATATACACACACACACACACACACACACACACACACACACACATCTTTACCAAACACTGAAAGCTCCAAGAATGCAGTTTTAAAAAATATATTCAGAAATGAATAAATAAAACCACTGATGCTGATGCTGTATGGCATGAAACTATGCAGTGATTTTGTAATGGACTAAAAGGAAAGATGAGAAATAATTGAGCAGACAAATGCTTTGCGTTTCTGCAGTGTTACAAAACTTTTTAGTGAAGTGCAACTGTAACTGGCATTCTTGTTTTAAACACTAATTTTAAATAATTTCATATTTTGAATAAGATGGTAATCAGCAGAACAAGTCTAGCCTGTAATTGAAAGGGTATTTCTGAAATGTGATTATTTACAAAAGCTGAGCTGGCTCATAATGTGTTTTAAGTGCTGACATTCAGCAAGTTAAGTGGCCATGAAGCAAGGTCACACAACAACTACTACATCCTTTACATTAAAATGTTACATATATAATATATACATACACACACACACACACACACACACACACCATCTAAAACTGCTTGTCCCATAGGGGGCCACGGGGAGCCGGAGCCTAACCCGGAAACACGGGGCAAGGAGCTCGGGACACACACACACACACACACACACACACACGCGCACACACGCGCACACACACGCACACACACGCGCACACACGCGCACACACGCGCACACACACGCACACACACACGCACACACACACACACACACACACGCACACACGCACACACACACCCAGGATGGGATGCCAATCCATCACAAGGCACCCCAAGTGGGACTCAAACCCCAGATCCACTGGAGAGTAGGACCCGGTCCAACCCACTGCTCCACTGTACTCCTCTACAATATACACGTATTTATTTTTTGTGCCAAAGAAAGGTCCAATTTAAAACATTTCCAAACTCCTTCTGTTCCAGTTTTGTGGAAACAGGTCTTTGTATCTTATTAATACTGAACTTTTTTTGGTGAAATTTTAAAGAAACCTGAAAGATATTTATGCCCCCATGCTGTAAATGGAGTTGTATACGATCATCTGATGAGTGAATAAATAATGAATCAAGGGTAAAAAAGAATTAGAGATACACAGTGTATAGACGGGATTTCTTTGGGCTGTAGTGGAGGGATGAGCAGGTCATCCCCTGGCGGAGTTTCCAGCCTCTGTGTGTGCGCTGTGTGTGTGTGTGTGTGTGTGTGTGCGCGCGGTCGCTCTATTGTCTGAGAATAACGGGTTTTAAGGCGCTTCACGGTCGTCTGCGCACGCAGCGGGGTCACGGGGGATCGCCGTGGGGATGGGATGGGGCTGGGATGATGCTGTGGGTGCGCGCGGCCGGGGGGACGGGAGGGGGCTCCGCCTCGCGCTCAGCCTCCCACGGTCCTGCCCGTCCGGCGGAGGAGCGCGCGCTCGGATGCTGCGGGGAGGCACCGCATCTTCGCATCTTGTCCTGACTACGCAGTGAGTAGCCGATCCTTTGTCCGCCGCCGGGCCGATTCGCTGAGACTGATGAATGAGGAATGATGAGCGTTGGAGAGTTTTGATGGAGACCAAGCGGACGGATGGAGATCCACGTGGTTAAGGTGCAGAGGCGCGGAGTCATCAGTTACCTTCGTTCTCACTATTGTTGTGCAGTGGCAGTACGTTTAAACAGTAACATTTCGGAACTGATCAGTTTCTTCCAAATTCCAATATTTTGGGGGATTTAGAAAAAAAAAAAAAAAACACTGAACACTTATGTACGGTTGGAGAATAATGTCTTTTTACAATTATATATAATTCCATGTCATTCGAAGAATCGCAGTTACCCACAGTGTTACAGTAAATGGACTGTTCTTGGAAGAAATTAATAGCTTCGTGTATTTTTTTTTCTTATCCAGAAGAGCAGAAAAACAGAAAACTTTATTTAATTGCTAAGAATCTATTACTGTACATACCTAGTAGCAGGTAAGGGTTAGTAAGTAGTCCACATTACTGAAATTATTCGTATTACATTAATGTTAAGAAGTATTTTCTGTTTGTGAATGTTGAAAGGGTTAAAATTTGGTTAAATATTAATAGCTGACCATCTAACAGACGTGTGCTTTAACAGTATTAACAGAAACTCACTGTATTTGTGTTAAAGTAATGAGGTTTACCAAAGTTAACTAAGGAAACAATAGAAATTCCAGTGTACTGCTGTGAGTTAAAAATCCCAAAGACAACACATAATCAGCGTGGAAGTAGTACAAGTGTATTACTTTTGCATGTTCAAGGGTTTAGGGACATGTCCACAACCACCTATTGTACATTCAGCCATTGCAGTACATGCATCATTATTACAAAAGGATGCACATTTTTTTTGTGGTCTTCTGTGGTATTATTTTCACTCTTGCATGGTCATGACATGGTCTGTTTTAGGAAGGAAACTTTTTAAAAGTACATCCAATATATACTAATTATGTAGCATGTTCTGCAAACTATATTAGAATACTTATATTATACTGGCAGGACAGTGGCACAGCAAGTAGTGTTGCTGTCTCACAGCACCTAGGTGGTGCAAGATGATGTGGGTTCAATCCCTGCTCAGTCTGTGTGGAGTTTGCATGTTCTCCCTGTGGCTATGTGGGTTTCCTCCAGGTGCTCTGGTTTCCACCCACAGTCCAAAGATATGCTGTTCAGGTTCACCCATAGTGTGTGAGTGACAGAGAGACTGTGTATATTCCACTGATGTGTGGATGAGTGACCCTTTGTAAGTAGTGTACAGTACTAGCAGGCACAGTAGTTTATTTGTCATTTGCACAATTGTACTGTGTACACTGGGCATTGAAATGCTTGTGACGAGGCTCATATAGACATGAGCAAACATATATTTAGAGAAGGATGTGCTGATAAGTAAGGCGGCACAAATATCAAGTATAAAAGGGCAGTGTAAGTCACCTTGGTGAATAAGGTGTGTGGGCTGATAACACTACGCAGAGTTCATTGGAAGTTGCTTTGGAGAAAAGCATCTGCTAAATAAATAAGTGTAAAACTACATACTTAAGTACACATACAATTAAAACATGAATTGTCCCAAGTGTATGTGTGTGTGATTGTCCCGCGATGGACTCATCCTGCCTTGTGTTCTGTGCTTCTGGGATAGTTTAAAGACCACTGTGACCCTGCACTGGACAAGTAGGAATTAAAGATGGATAGATGGGTGAATGAATGAAAGTTTACACCAAACTTGACCGCTTTCATACATTTCCATACTCCCATAAAGTTCATTTCCATACAGGTGCTTTAAGAAACATTACAGCAATCTATAAGCACAATCACTCAATATGTCTTCTCCCCAACCTGGTAGATGGGAGACTGCAGCGGTTGCTTTTTGTTATAGAAGCAGAATTTGTGCTCATTTCACAAAAGTGGCCATGTGAGTCATCTCAGATGGAAAACAAGCTTGGGTTTCATGTGAATGCAACAGAGGTGGTGTTTCAGCCCCAACTTGCAATGTGTGCGACAAAGTCAGAATTTCCTCTCCGTACTTTTTTAGCAATATCTCGAGAGTGACATTATCCCGTAGCTGGAGGTGGCTATAAGTTCTAAGTACACATTGTTTTTTATGGTGCACATTTAATGTGGGGGAGTGAAGTGAAAGCGATTGCGCCTGCACATAAAGTGGATCCAAACGACCAGTTTCTGGAGTGAACAAGCTGAAAGAGGAGGAGAGGATGGACTGGATATCCTCCCGAAAGGACAGACAAAAAAAGCTTTTACCGGGAAGACACCTGATACCAGAACAAAGAGAACAAACAAGGGGAACTTTATCTTGAGAGAGGGCGATGTTTATTGAGCTTATAAAAGGTGGGGATTAAAAAGATGCCTGAATGCTCGAACCCGAATGCCACGTGAAGAAGACAAAGACTGAAAACACAATGTGAGCTATTTGTGTGGTTACTGTGCTTGTAATTTTGCACTTCAGTAGCTGTTTCTATCTTGTGCACTTTTTATAAGTGCACAAACATTTTCAGTCCTATTGATGTCACATGAAGTCTGTACTCTCTGTGGATCTTGTAGGAGTGGTAAGAATCGCCATAATCGGATCTTCTGTGTACCGCACCTCCCCTTTTTACAATGAGTTAGAAGCATCGCAAGCATTGCAGACATACCTTTAGATTTTTTGTATTTACTGAAATACACACTTGGACATATTAACTGCAGCACTTTAGTTTAAGGGCCTTTCCTGAGCTGTGTAAGGACACAGCCCTTCCTGAGAAAAGAGCCTAAATCTTCTACAAACATCTCCTTCATCACTGCTGAATGCTGCTGCATGTGTTACATCTTAGGTCTTTCTCAGCCAGACTGTCTGGGCACATTGAAACCCGTGCAGTTGAAATTGCTGTGGAAATACTCCAGGAGAGGGGCCAGATGAGGAGCCATAGGTAGTATGAGAAGGTCATGAGTGGGAGACAAGAAGATCAGGGTCTGACACGCTGAAACCGCACCACTAAAGCATGTCAGGACCTTATGGTGAATGTGATATGCTCATTTCAGGAATATCATCAGTAATACTTTAACTGTTGTTTACTACATTGTCTTGCATGAAGCTGACCATGGACTAGGACAAGCATATGGATTTAAAAAAAAAATTTGATTTTATAGACAGCGCAGTAATAAATTAACATCTTAAAATGATATATCACAGGTGCATTTATCGTAGTGTTTCCTTCTTTTCTGAAGTTTATTTTCACTACATAAATTTAATTATTGTAAGCAATACAATACTGAAATAACTAATGCATGTTCCTGTAAAACCCAACCCAGATTCACTTTTTGCTTAAGTTGTGCAAGGCAGGCTGGTTACCCACATATTTGGTGAAGTGTTTTCTTGTTATGTTCTACACCAGATTACTCTTCTATATAAGTGGATGCCATAAGTGTTTAGATTAAGAAAAATGATTTGATCTGAATAATAATTCCAAGGAATTCTTCAATGCCTGGAGACTCCTTGAAAGTTCTTATGCAATGCTTCTTAATCACTCCAGTGAAATATTGTACCCTTTTGCCCTTGCACTACATTATGTTTGTGGACGTATTGGCAAGCTCTTGGTATACTTATCCTGCCTCTGTTACTGTGACCCAGTACGGCTGTGTTTTACTGTTAATCGGTTTAAAAGGTAATATACTGTATGTTGCTGAATTATTATGAAACTGCTGCCCGGTTCTGGCTAATAATGGCTACAGTATTATGTTCTGCTATACACTGATTATGTTGCTTCTTTTGACCTAATATGTGGAACTGGATATTTTTTACGAGTATGATTTGCATGAGTGTATTTCTGTCTGACACATTTATTTATGCTTTAAAACAACCCCTTACGTGCACAGCCATTCATTCAATGGCTGTGACTGAATTAATAGGTTAATACGATTGCAAATCTTTTATGTACATTCCGTGTCCAGAGACGCCTGCGTGGCACATTACCCATGCGCAAGTCACCTCGCCTCCCTGTCCTCAGCTGTGCCATCACCTTACACCCATTACAGAGCACAGCCCCCATCCTAATTACAGAGCAAAGCTGTATCCTTGGCAGCCTGCTCCGGTACCTGTCCACTGGGGCTGAGGGACAGCTTCAGGATTGGTGGAGCCTGTGTTATGTGCCCCCCAAAACCTCTGGGGACACACATGCATGAGCAGGGCCTCTACCAGAAAACTGAACAGCACAGCACAAAAACTCGAGTCCAGGACTGTGGGGTCTGCCGGAGCTGTTTGGGTGGCATATATCTCCTGCCATGAAAAGGATTGGAAAAGCTGTCTGAAAGAGGGTTTTGGAGGGAAAGGGTAAGGGATACTTGCAAGAACGGTACTCGGCCTCACTTACCGGTGTCACAAGTCTAACAAGCAGCAGTGTGCCAAGTTCTGTAACTGTGATCACCTGACCCTCGTATCATGGTTACACAGCTGATTTTGGGTGCCAAGGGAAGGCAATCATGCTTGACAGGTGAAGATAATGTGTTTTGCTGTACTGCATCGAGAGGAAAGGAAAATATAGCTCTTGCTCTTGGTTGTTGTGAGAGGAAAACTATTGTTTCTTTTGGCACGGAAAGGTCAGCGAATCGGTGTCCCGTGTTTTTTTCCCACACTTTTCTCATCAGTTTTGTGAAAGGCTTTTGAAAATTTGCGACTGATCTGGGATCAGAGTAATGCGATAAGATGATGTGCAGAATGTCTGTAGGCCGCTATCAATCACAGCGGTGAAGTGTGCACATTGGGAAAAGCTATCCCAAGCATACAACAACGAGATAAAGCTGCTCCGAAAATGCTTAGTCTGGAACTCTGCATCGCCGTGTGGTATGTACTGTACCTTCTGGTTTTATTTCCCTTAGGACTTATTTTCTTCTGAGCTGGGTATTCATAACACAGTTGATAAACGTTTATGGCATTGACTGACTTTTCAATCAATGCGGTTAGGTTTTATAAATAAATAAACAAATAAGTAAATAGAAGAGAAGAAAGAACTCAGTTATCTGCAGAGCCTATTTAATGACGATAGGCTGACAGGGTTTTGGAAGCAATAGGAAAACACATGTGCAATAACTTAAATCGTCCGAGGTTAATGGTTTATCATGCATAAATTGCTTTTCTGTCGCTTGCTTTGATTGCGTTTATAAAACACAGCTGGTACCATTTAAAAAGTGAAATTTCTTTTTTTACACAGTTACGTAGAAATGACGATATTATTATCGATAACTTTTAATGTTTCACGCTATCACCTCAGCTGAAAGCTGGACTTTTGTTTGTGGCACTGGAGACAATTTCACTTCGTATGTAAGCTGGCTGCATTCCATTCCCCCCCGCCCCCTCCATTAACTGACAGTCTGTGGAATGGCAGGCTTTCTGAATTTTGCAGCTGGGGCTCGAACTATTGCAGTTTTGTGAAATTGTATAGGACACAAGCTGTATTTCATTAATGCAGAAGTCAGTATTGATTGAAAGTCCATCTGCAATATTTGTTATTTTCCATTCTACTTCATCCAATCAGCCACAAAAATTTAAGGGGGGCGTACAAAGTAAGCCTTGGCGATTTAAAATGTAGTCCACAACAGAAAGAGTAACATAACAGCAGCCCAATTTCAGGAAATCTCTTAATGTCAGGCTGTATTGATTGTGGGAGTTTTGTTGAATTGACCGCTATTCGTACTCTTAATAGCACTTCTATAACACGGTAAAGGCTGCACAAACCTGGAGATTGGAAGGGTAAATGGATTTTTTACCTATTAAAGATAAAATTGAGGGCCTAAAAACTTCAGTTTTCTTTTTTTTTTTTGATGTTTTGTATTTTGACTTGACTTTACAGAATTTTTAGAAGATTCAAGTAATTTAACTTAGGAAAATAACAGAGCTGGGAGTTCAACAAAAATTCTGCTGTCTAAGAATGCATTCACTCGCAATTTTCTCATGAGGTATTTGTTTGAAATTGGGTGTTGAGCAGTCAATTTATATAGCTTCTGAATAGCAATGTTTTTGAGGACTTGTGGAGCCTGGATGCTTAAGCTTTTTTCTGACAGCCTAGATTTAAAAGTCACAAGAATGTTACCTTCAGTGTCCTGGCTAACCCTACGTCTCGCACAGCGGGAGTTGTTTTGATGTATGTCATTCCAATTACACTATGCATAGGCTATCGGTCAGTGTTAATTTCCTGCTCCTTCTCTTCACTGTGTTTTTTCTCAGGTATTCGTGGGTGGGGAAGCAATACATTTATAGCAAGAGGAAATACTTAGGGCTGTATCGCACCAAACGCATGCTAAAAAATACAAATGAACCATGAAAAGAACTTGCGCATAATGACATGCATGGAGATGAATTATTACAGAAAGTAATTTATGCCGTAGTACCCAAGGAAGCCTGACAGTTGAAATGTCCACTTATCTATGCTCCATGCCTCAGTACAGTGGACCAAGTCAAAAATTGTGCATATTCCTGCTGACAGCAAAGGACGGCCTCACAAATGTTTGAAGCAATGTCACATTTGCAAGTCCGCTGACCATAACATTTTGCTAACAGGGGAATCTATAAATATTTCAAATATCATTACAGACATAGTTTATTCCAGGGGTAGGCTGCTAAGGACTTACAAATCCTTTAGACGGACTGATGAGTGTCCACATTATAATATGGCACCTGACACAATAAATCCTGAACTTCCACAGTTAGACAAAACAGAACAACTTCCCATAGTGAGAAACAATGATACGTTTAACCATTTCACTTCTGAAAGCTTTTGCTACTAGTCCCATTATTCCCAGCATTCAGCAACAAACAACCTCTGCATCCCCAGCAATCCCATCCTACTTGCAGTGTACCATTGTTGTTGCAATTTGACAATAACATCACACACACACACACACACACACACACACACACACACTGTCTGAACCACTTGCCGCATTCAGGGTCTCGGGGAGCCAGAGCCTAACCCAGCAACACAGGGCAGAAGGCTGGAGGGGGAGGGGACACACCCAGGACAGGACACCAGTCTGTCGCAAGGCACCCCAAGTGGGACTTGAACCCCAGGCCACCCCTCTGTGCCACCCCTCTGTGCCACCCCTCTGTGCCACCCCACCCCCTGTACAATAATATCACACTGGCATATTTCTATGAACTATTTTCACGTTGACTCTTCCAGTACACTATGTCTTCGAAGCACTGATAGTGCTGGTAAGGAGCACACAATTACTATGGAAACAAAGGCAAAAATAAAGAAAGGAAAGTTGAAAACTGCAAACACAATCCCTGCTTTCAATATTAATGTTATAACTGTTGGATTTAAAGATATACTGCCACACTTTCATGTTCTTTGTAAATGATAAGAAGAAATTCAATACATTTCATGTACCAAATGAACTATGGTTTCATCATGTTTTTAAATTGAAGATTTAATGTATGTAAAATCAAAGCTACAACACCGTATATAATACAGAGCACACCAGCTAGTTGTCTGGCACTGGGATTCTGCATTTACAGGATGGTGCTTGGAGTTGTAACTGAACAGGTAAATGATCTTAAAGTGAATATCGTCAAGAACTTTGCATGTTCCCCTGAATCTCTGACATGTTCATAATATACTCTTTCACAAGTTAAATAACCTGAGCTCCGAATTGCCATTGTCACAATGAAATAATTTTAGAAAATATATCCTCTTTTTGTATTTTACTGCTTCATCAAGACATTTTAAAATTTTGACAAAAAAGTCAAGATGAATTAAAAAATTTCTGTCGGAAAATGCAAGTTTATTTTTCTCGTCACACTCACTTCGGGCACCAGTCCACTTGGCTCGTGTTGAGCTGTAATGTGGAAGCCTTTCACGCCTCATTGATCTCCGAAATCCCTTGAGTGATGAGAGAACAATTAAATGTTTTTGAAGGGGGAAGTCTGCGGTGGTTCATCATTGCTCAGACCCACCTAATCTTCATTAAATTACCCTCTTTGGCTGTTCTGGTCCCATTATCGACTCGGGGCCTTGCTCCAATCTGTCAGGTTCGCTCAAGCACAGGGCTGTTAGTCTTTGTTCAAATGGGGTGAATTAAATTAGATTTTAGATAAGAACACAATGAAAAACTATAGTATAGCCATCCCTAGGCTGGGCGATATGCCTTTTCATTTTGAGCAACATTTAACAACATGGATCATAACGAGTGCTGCTTTTCTGGGATTATTTTTATATTAAAAAGGCAGTCACACAAATGTTTTGAAAGTTTAAACCATACATTTATGACAACGAAGTTTTATTTTTGTTATTTTCTTCTTTATTTTCAGTTTGTTATTTCACTTATAAATTTTTAAGTCTTTGATTGTGAACCGTAGCGTAGTGATTAGTGCTACGCCTTTGAACTTACAGGAACCAGTTTCAAATTCCACCCGCTGTAGTAATAACATTAAGGACGATCCTTTCTCGAAATCGCTCACCTTTATAAATGGGCAAAAAGTTGTAAGTTGCACTGAGGAAAAGTGTCAGCTAAATGTAAATGTAATTTGTTCATGATTCAGCACATCATTAAGTTGGTCTTTCATATCTCTGTTAGCTGATGTTAGCTCTAGTGCTTCTACCTTATTTGTTGGGTATTAGTTGAATCACTGGATATTAGTGAGTTGTCTAGCTGTGTGATGTATTTGTCTGAGACACAGAGAATTATGAACTCATTGTTATGCTCTACCTTCAGTGCTGTTGTGATGCAGCTGAGATTGGATGCCAGCTGGAAAATCCCTGACAAGCAATCAGACGTTGTGTGGTAAAACGGATTAGTTCAGGAGCGACTGATGACTTGCAAGAACTCTGCTGACATTCTTAAAACCCTCTCTGCGGGGAGACCATCCCCATGTGACCCGTCAGGTGTATTCCTCAGATTTTCAGCATTTACTGTAAACCTAATCAGTAGTTGCACAACCATATGAAGCTGATTTAATCACTCACTGGATTTATTTTTGATAGAACATTTAATAATAAAAATAATTAAAATATATGATAATAAAAATAATGTCCGTAAGCAATCATAACCAGTCCACTATTGTTGAGTGAATTATATCTCATGCAGCTGCATATCTAAAGAATGAAACCAAGCATGCATTTTATCAGTTGTCATTTTCATACTCCCTAAAGCAGTGGCAAAAAACATTTAGGTCCAGAGCCAAGTGTAGTTACATTCTAATTGTCATTCAAGGGACCTAGTAGACTTATGATCTTTAGATTTTCTTTATTTATAGTTGCTTGCATGCAGGATTTGGCCCCATGTGACCTTCAAGGCAAACTCCTTTGTACACATACATCCCTGGACTCACCATCCCTTGAATTCTTTCCCACCAAGAATTTCACTATCTGCCAACTGTCAGCATCTCCTGTCTTAAATTAGCTGTTTGGTGCTGTGATAAAGCTACACTCAAGGAATGTCTTGGCCATCATGTGAAAGGAGGTAGTTAGTGTCATGCATAGTATAATGGTTAAGCCCTCTAATGGAAGCATGACAGATTTTATTGCTGAGGTTTGAGTCTAAAATACCTTTTTAACAGGTTACATTGCATGAGACCTAATATATTATTTACTGTATTACATATTCATTTAACTGTCACAGTACTGTTGCTGTAAAATTTGCACTTTCTATTAATATTCCCTTGTGCTCACCTTTTTAGCAGTAATTAGAGAACTAAAAGAGTTCTATGCACAGTATGACACAGTGTTGGAAAAAAAAATAAAATGAATGCACTGACCAAGTGTGTCAGTCTCACCTGTACTCTCCTTGACTTTCTTATTTTCCCTCTTGTACTCCTGCTACTCTATTTTATATTACATCTGCTTGTTTCTAAAGGAATGCATAATCTATTTTATGGTAATATAATTTGATTTAAGTGTCTTAAAATCTGAAATCTATATATACTCTCACCTACTGTACATACTATATACAGTATATACTGTATATACATATATATAGCTTATGAAACTGATGCTGAATAAAAGTATTCCTTGAAAGATGGTATTTATCAATGAAAAGGGAAATGAAAGAATTGCATGTAGGTTCTCATTAATTGAAATGTTTGATTTGTTTTTCAACATTTTCAGCGTGGCGTTTCCCTTGTAATGGTAATTATGTATTGATGCAAAGTATTGATTGTAAACATATAATTAACTGTGTAAACTAAGAAGGCCTTTTCTCAGCATCTTAGGATAGGATAGCATAAGAATAGCATATAGTATCATCTTTTTTCCTGTTTCCCCCAAGAATAGACATGTTTATTCAAATGTATCTTCTCTAAAAAAAAATGACATATATGAACGGCCTTAAGAAACAATTCTAGATTAATTCCTGTACTTAAGGTTTTCCCTCATTTTACTGTACAACTGAATCGACTTTCTCTGCACATGAGGGTCCAGTTTTTGAATATATTACTGTTCATATGTTGCAGACATCAGAGCTACACAAATACAAAATATGAACATAGAGAACTGTCTCTGAATTTCCTTGCTCCTGTTTGCATGGATTATTGCACTTATCATATATCTCTCAGGCTCAAGAACCAAACAGATATATATGTATTAATGGCTTTCCAAATAGCATGCAAATAAAGCTTTCTTGCAAGTGTACTGTCTCATATCACAACAACACCTTCAGGCATCAAAGGAATGTTCTGTAAACTACCACTTGCATCTTGTAACAAAAATCCTGTTGACTAGTTATCTCAATAATGTAGAAGATATTTTGGTTATAACAGAACATCATTTAATGCAGACTTTTTTAACTATAATGTCGGCAGCCCATTTTCATAAAAAAATAATAGTACATTATTGTTAATCACTGAATAGGAAAATATAGCCTAACATGAGCACTCTAATTGTTTTGATTGGCGTCCTTGTGATTATAACTCATAGCAGAGTCTGAACTAATTACAGGAAAGTATGGGGTAATTTCTCTCCTGGTTTCACATCATTGTTTGTTCTAAGTGCTTGTTATCCCAAAGATGGATCTGGAAACAGCACATTGTTTAATTGTCCTTATGCTATCCATGCAGCGGTTTCCAGCCAGCAGGCCAATGAGAATCTTCTCTCTGAATAACGCAGGTTGCTGAGTGGGTTCAACCGCTGTAATGGGCAGTTCCATTTTCACTAAACTCATCATTCCCATACAGTTCCCTTCTGTAAATCCAGGAGGTGAAAGAAGTGTAAAAATTTCAGCAACATGTACGTTGCTGCAATAAACAGAATGAGATATTTAGAAGAAAAAGCCAAGATTCCTTTGACAGACGTTGGCATTTTTGCTTTTGATGCCTTTATCTTGAGTGATAAAATCAAAATTTATTTCCTGGAACTGACTGAAGCAGTGAAGAATGCAGCTGAGAACACCATTTAAAGTCCCAAACATGCAGCTGTAGGTCAGCACATTGCGTTTAACCTCAGGGAGTGTCTGTGTGTGTGTGTGTGTGTGTGTGTGTGTGTGTGTGTGTGTGTGTGTGCGCGCGTATGTGTAGTTTCGTGTGGGCAGCTGGCAGTCAAGGGTCAGCTGTGACTGGTGTAACCTTTCCCTTTGTACTTATACTCCTTAGACCCCTATCTCTAAAACCAAAGGGCACTCTTTTGTCAATTATACAGAGTAATATTTTCTGACATTGTGTGTGTTTTTTCACTTGTTTTCTATTGGTCTGCTTCTGTGTTGCAAAGCTGAAGTAAGAATTCAGCCTTAGCCTTTTCTTGGTGTTTTACTGGATATGAAAAAATCAGCCCACGGCTTTACTGGTAGGCTTCATCGGTATAATGCAGTCATGAGTATAACTCAGTCATCAGCATTGAAACGTGTAACATATCATCCTCAAACAAAATCTCTTTGATTATTGTGGCATTATTTATTTTTATTATTTTACTATTCTCTTTGATTATATGTTCACCATAGTAAATGCTTTTCTTTTCCTTTAAAAATCCGGAGATTTAAATGATGAATATTATTGCATCCATCCTCATATACCATCATATATTAGTATAAATCACTATGGCTTGTAGCATACAATAAAGCATATTGATACAAAGCATGTAAATCGATCAGTTTAGGTTTCAAATTGATGACCTTATTTTCAATAAATGCAGAAGGTAAATGCCACGGAGAAAAAGGATTTATGATAGTGTAGGCCCAAGCTGTTGCCTCTTATTTACCAAGGATTCTCTTATATTGAATTTGTGCTTCAAAATTGGTGGTCTCCCAGCAACTAAAGAGCTGGATGCCTATATTGTAATACCACGGTTAATTAAGGAATATTTGATTTGCAAAACCTGTTGTGTATTTACATTTTGATCTATTTCACAGTGTTTAGTCTGGTCTGCAGTGAGTCATTAGGCATACTATCGGCCTATCTGTAAATTGTATGAGGGCAGGAGAGCAAGACCAAAAAATAAATAAATAAATAAACGTCTGGGAGTAAAACATGAACGTGTGTTCACTTGCCAGCAAGCAACACAAGCTGTATATTTTGTACAGATGAGCAAATACTGTCTTTTAAGTGCCATGTGAACTTATGTAAGAGGAGAAAGGTCACGTAAAGGATTAGATCCTCAAAGTTAAGTGATATATAATAGAATGGATTTTAGATATTCATGTGTAGGGCGGCAGAATATATATATATTTTCCATTAAAACCTGTTAAGTTCATACTGAAGTATATTTTTTTTTTCCTTTGAAGTACAAAGGTGATTTCCACTGAATGCAGTATACTGTAAATTGCTCTTATAAATGACTCCGAATCCCCAAAAGTGCCAACTTTAGGACAGGAGTGTGATGCATGAGGAGCAACATGATTCTCATTCTCCATGTCTTTCACAAAGTCCTTTTAGCATTTTATCTGGACACCAGGCTCCCCAGTCATGCAGGAAAAGGATCAAGAAAAGCAGATTAAAGTTGGAAAAAAAACATGTGTCATTCACTGTTTACACATCCCAGGGTCTACGCTGGCTTTTTCAGATTCCATTGGTGCCGAATCACTAACCCAAGAGACAGCCGCGTCTCCACATTTGGTTGGGTAGCAGTGGCTGCTCCCCAAAAAAGCCCTTTACCCTCGATACTCTCAGTCTACGTCGTTCTTTTTCATCCCCTACAAAGTCAGTTCTGCAAGTTAAAAAGTGAATTAGAAAAATAAATAGATAAATAGCTCTCATCCTGTCCGTGACACTGTTTATGCCTATAGGAGTTATTGAAAGACTTCTTAAATGAGGCCACATAAAAACAGACATCCGGATTCGTGGCACTCGCACTGTGAAAATTAAATAGATATTTTCAAGGATATCCCCTTTTTTTCGTGCGCTCGCACTTTTCAGACCCAGTATTGAATTGTAGATTCCCAGCCCCGGTGTGGGAGAGGAGCAGGACTGAAAGGATCCCGCTGCCGCCCAGCCCCCGGCACTCCCTGCTCGGCAGCACATGCCCCGCCCCCTTCCTCTGATTGGCTGGGAGGACTGTGCTCAGCCCACATAGCCAAGCCAGAGATTCCATTGGAAGACAGAGAAAGGGTGGGCAGTGGCCTCCCTCCCTCCCTCTCCCATCCCTCTCCCATCCCCCTCCCATCCCCCTCCCATCCCCCTCCCTCGCTCGCACCCACTGCTTTTCCATAGGCTGGCAGCAGAGGTTAGGGTGCCACAAACTGGGCCACATGAGCTTGTGGTGCAGTCAGGCATTTACAAGTAAAGTCACAAAGTTAGCCGACATTCCCTCCTGACGGAAAACCCCGCTCAATGGTCTCATAATCTTTCATTTTTTAAATTCCTTCTTCCTTGCTGATGGATAATGGGACTTTAACCATGTGGCAGGTAAGGGTGATGGCACTTGATGCTTCGGAATATGACATTTTTATATGTAATATTACTTGTTGTGTGTGTACTTATGCTGTACTGGAGTTCTTTCATATAATATTCATCACAATATGTCAGTCTGCCAGAGTCTCGGGAGCGGTGAGGCTGAAAAAAATAATGCATCGTACTACTGCATTTGAACCAGCAGGAAGTTTTAACCTCGGATTTTATTTTGCTTAGTTTTGACATGCAAATTGTTGTGACCGGAGAGCCTTGTAATGTGACTCGTTGCTTCACATTTGGCCAGTTCTGTGTGTAAGTTCATGCTTTCTTCCGAACTTCACAGTACAATTTAAAGCTGAGCACTTAGTAGCTGTGAAAAGATTTTTGAGAATGTAAGAGTTTATGAGAGCAGACAGCTGATGTTAACAGATAGGGTGTGTGTGTGTGTGTGTGTGTGTGTGTGTGTTGGGGGGTGGTCCTGGCATTCAGAATCCAAAGGAAACCAGATGTGACTGTTCTATCTCACCTTCCTCTGAGGTCACCTCAAAATGAAGACATTTCCATCATGATTAACCTCAGGTTTGCGTGTCGTTCATGTTTATTCCTTTATTATTTTCTCGTGCAGGAATGGAGAGATAACCTTGGAAAGGGGTGTGTTGAATATGCAGAAGAAGGAACTAGAGACAGCAGTGCAGCTTCTTGCATCTTAAGCACCGGTCATATGTTGTATGTGACAGGAAATGCAGATGTCAGGAATTAGGTGGTAATGTAAACCCATGCTGGATTGACTGTGCCCTGTGTCAGCTGGTGCTCGCTTATTGAGGGCAGAGGAGAGGCTTTCTTATTTCCGTCTTATATTTTCTTGCGTAAAAACCAAACAGTTGTGTTTGCTTAGACACTGAAAACAAAACCTGCTACGGCAGACTCTGAGCCTAAGGGTTTATCTGTTAATAACTCGCTAACCATTTCCCTGTGGGAAGCCTGTCAAAAGTTTGTTTTCCCTTGCAATACCTGCTCCGTTTGATCACTTGTGCGGTGAAGGCGCATGTGTTGTCACCATGGCAACCTTTACCGTAACTTTGCGGGAACGAAGGGGTCGAGGATCGAGGAAGCTGCAGATGAAAGACGAAGGCTGATCTGTCAATGTGCGCCTGCTTTCAGAGCAGAGGTGTGGCTCCTGACAAGTCCGAGAAGGATCCGTCTCTTCCTCAGGTGAAGAAGGGACTTGACAGTGCCGCCTGGGGAACTGCGCTGCTGCTTAACTTTTATTTCATGCAACACAATTAGACATTTGTCTTAATCGCTGCTCAGGCCCAGCAGACTTGATCAGGCTTTGTTTTTTCCATAGCAACTATAACTCATCGGTGCTGTAAAGGGCTTTGCAGTCAGGTATACAGATTAGCATCCACCAGAGGCAGACCCAAGCCAACGTGCTAGACGGTTTCATGCGTTCTGCATAGCTGCCTCTAGAGGATGCTCTTGAAGTTCTTTTAGAAAGTACCATCACGGAACATTATGTGTCCGTGGTAATTACGCCACAGAAATGCCCTAGCAGTGGCCATGAACATTGTGGTACATGCTAATCGAAAGCTGTAATTTCTGCTTAAATGTATGTGTGTTCAAATTTTACATTTAATCTAAATATTTCTGTAGTCTTTTTAGGAGCTATTCCAGGTTATTTGTGTTCATCAAACCCTTGGTTCTCACAAACTTTTGTAGATGCCATGTGTAAAGTCAAGGGCTTGCAAATTTGTTACAAGATTTGAGACCTGGGAACTCTGCTTTTTGGGTTTGACCATACGGACAGCACTGGGAGGAAGTGGCAAAATGTGCTGGGCCCGAGGACAGGCATTTTGGACATGTGGATCCAGAGGTGTCCATCTTTGTCTGCAGGCGGAATCTGCAGCGCTCTACATCTACAGTTTGATGGGATCAGTCACAATGAACTCCTTCAACGCTACTAAAAATGTCAGACTGTGATGAGTGGAATGAATGCTGAACCTTTCATTGCATCTTATTGCTCGCGTTCCCTCCTTTTTTTTCGTCCTTGGCATTTACTGCATTCTTACAGTTACTTCATCCTCATTCAGCTAAATGCATGAAAAGCAAATTGAAAGGCGAGACACGCTGGAGATTTGCCCTATTCACGTCTTGCTTCCTAGACAGATAACAGTGAGTGAGGCTGAAACCATACTGCCTCTCCTACCTCCCCATGTTCCAAACACCTTAGTCATCTCTGCGTAAAGACGTAGCTGCTGAATGCATTACATTCTTCGGCGACCCGGATGCCCACACACAAAGTGGAGACCGTTAATCACAAATGACAACGCAGGCTCTGCTATTTCCATCTCCTGCTGAAGAATTCTGATGATGGCTAGCCTGTATCGCTTTACTGATGAATATTCATGGGCAGCCCAGTCTGGAGCAGTTTTTTTTTTTCTTTTTTTTTTTTTTTTGATTCTGAATGACTGACAATTATTTGCTTATCTGTACTGATTAAATAAGAGCTGAAGGGAACAGGCAGCAGTCTGGCACGCTAATGCAAACTCAACCGCAACCCCTTTGTTCGACGCTGTACGAACGGACTTTTCAGTCTGATAGGCAGGCAGTTTGATATCTTGTTTCTCCTGATAAACTGTCCTTGGACAAGACCCTCTGGCTCCGATCCCGAGCCTTTGAAAGCCCCCAGGTAAACCCACCCAACGCCCCCTCCCATGCTGCCCCTTGCCCTGGAATGTGGTGCTCTGAACTGAAACGCTTAACTGCTGCAATCTGCCAGGCAGATTTCGAGCAGCGCAGACACCTTGACCTCCTCTGCCCAATTTCTCAACCGCCGCATATCTGCGGAACATATCTGGTTGGAGCAATTTCATGGCCGGCGAACCACTTAATATCCAGGCCTTTATGACATCCCCTAAGCTCCGGACTGTGTATCTGTGCTGCTAAACGGAGTCTTGATCACTCCGCCGCACCCACCCGTGGCAGAAATATTTCACGTGTTTGCCGCTTAACACATTCTTGGTCCAGGCAGGCTAGTTATACAAATAAAGTGTGTGTAGTTTATCAATCCCATGCTAACTCTACCTGTACATACTGCACAGTTAATTGCTTACTTATGCAGGGCGCAGTGTCACAGGTCACAACAAGCCTTAGTCATGGCCGTTTATCTGCAGTCAGTCAGAACTGCTCAGACAGAGGAGACAATTATAATGTCTGAAAGGGCAGATGGAATAAGCAGGGAAAACAGTACAAAAAGTCCTAAAAGTTAATGATAAGAATTTAAAGGGGACTGTAAATTAAAGGTAAGGTAAGTTGGACTGTAGACACATAGACGAGCAAGGTGAAAGTTCAAACCTCATGGTGAAACTTCCCCTAAAGTATTTGCCGAGCACAAAAAATTGTGAATATACTACATTTTCACACATATGAACTCATACTCTTCTGGATACTGACATGGGTTTCTGCTATAAGCTGCTTATATTTACACCGATTCATTTATGCGACGCTCTTCTCCAAAGCGACTTTCATTGTTAAGCTACTCTTTATTTACTCATTTATACAGCTGTGTAAGTTCCTGGGGCAATTTAGGGTAAGTAGCTTGCTCAAGAGTACTACAGCTGAGATTTGAGGCAGCAGCCATAACTACTACACTACTAGCTACCTACTTGCAATAATAAAGCCTTCTATTTATTTATTTTTTTAAATTCTTTTCCTTCGCTAAGTCTTGCAAAGTGCCTAGCTCAGCGATGCTGCAGAAACGAGAATTCAAAACAGGACCATTTGCCCACAAAGCAATGGTTCTAATCACTGTGCTACCTGCTGCCCATGTATGTATGTATCTAAAATCATAACATGCAAAATAAGCATAATGTAACACCTCTATGTTAGGTTTGGGGATACTGCATACCTCAGTATAAATTAATTAATCCCCACCCCAGCAGTATGACACAATATTATACTGTTGATGCTGCTCTAGATGATGAGAGCCAAATCCATAAAGGGGAGGTTGCCATATTTTGAGATAAGGAGAACGCAGCAGAGAAGAGGAGGGAGACCCTTGCCAAGGAGGCTAGTTGGATCAGCAGCTGGATCTTAGTTTGATTTTCAGATTCTACCATCAAGAGAGGTTTGGAGACACCCCTCTTGTTTGACATCTTTTACCTAATTTTATAATACATCTTGTTTCTCTATTTCCATTGAACTTTTGAGCAACGGAATGTGTCTTGAGAAAATGCAACAGTGTTGAAGTTGCTGTCAGAATCTGTTTCTCACATTTGAGTTTCTAATTCATAGGCAACTCTTAGGCATCATTAAACTGAATGTATGCGACATTTTGAATGTATATATCTATGTATGTATTTGTTTGTTTGTTTGTTGCTTTATGGTAAGAGAATTATCAAGAACAAATTAGTAACTGTACTTCTATCTGAAATAGTGATACTGTGGACTAACATCTGGCTGCTGAGTTTCAGGTGATGTCTTCACTCTTTTAACTGTACCACTGCCTTTTGGCTTCTACAATAATAAAGTCGGTACTTACCATAAAGTGCCAGTATCTGCTTATCAGTCTGTTCAGATGTCGGTTTACATATTTCGCCAGTTCCAAATTTCATTTTTCAAAGCAGGTTACAATAAGTAGTCTTCTGAAAATCGCTGGGGGATATTTGTGTGTCGATTAGAAGATTAGTTGCAAATGAGTTGTAAATCCCATTAGCGTGGTGGGTTTGCTCATTTAGTCTTCGAGGTGCCGACGTGAACATGAAAGGCTTGTGATTGGTTGCAGATACACTGAAACTGGATTACTTATAAATAGGTTGGGTATCTGCCTAGAGACAAAGAAGAAGTAACCAATATGAGTTTTAAATGATTTAAATGTGGATAAGGATCTTTTCTCCTCATCTGAGACAGTTATGGGCCACATCATACCTTCATATGAGCCCAGAAAGTCTGCACACTTCAAAGATATGGCTGCTGGGTGAAAAAGATGGTTTTTGGTGCTAACTCAGGAAAAGGTCTCTTTGGTAGAAATGCAAGACCAGAGTAAACCAGCAACATCTCAAGAAAACAAATGCAAAGTTGTAGTGTGAAAGTAAGTTGAAGTGAAATAAGTTAAAATAATGTGAACGTAAGTCAAATCATTTCAGCCGTCCTTGGCATTCAGGTGTCTTCATGTATACGTCGTCTGTTCTCCAATTTTCCTTCATACATGGAATTGTGACTCACATGACTTTGTATGTTCTTTATTTACGTTTCATTGATCTCCGTACATGCTAATGAAGGCCTGAAGCTGGACTTTACGGTTACAACTGTGAATGCTCTCCTAAGACAACTTCATTTCCACTCTTCAAAATCAGAAATTTTTCAATAAATCATGAAACAAAATTCAAGTGTTCGGAATGGAAAACACTTCATATTTGTAAACTTTTCATCTCTCTAGGTTAATGCGTGGACAGTTATGTTCATCTGATCAACTGAACACTCAGTAGCATCCCATTTGAACTAATAATTAATAAGTAGCTGGTTAATGTTCAGCAGATAGAGTGATGGTTACAATTGTTGCCCTGCACTCCAGGTTCAAATCCCCTTCCTGCAGTAGTTCCCTTGCGTAAGATACTTATGTTGAACTGATCCAGTAAAAGTTACCCTGCTCTGTAAATGGCTAAATGCCCGTAATCAGCTAAGAAACCTAACATTGCAGGATGCCTTGCAGAAAGGTGACCACTAAATAATGAATAATAATAAACAATATGTGCCTAAAAGTGAAATTAAATAAATCAGGATATTTTATGTGCTAAGGCTGACACTTGGCTACAGAGTCAATCAAAATCTTAAAGGAAAAATCACAGGCCACCACATGTCCCTAATCCCCATTATGTTGCCAGCAGCAAATTTTTCCATTTAGGGGATTTCACCCAAAACAGTTCAACCAATAGGTGACCATTCCAATGGAGTTAAGCCTTTATTCTTGTGGTGTGTTTACATGCTTTAGGTCAGCAGCTGCCAGCTTCCAAAGATTAAGAAAGACATAAATAAAAAAAGGCTGTTATTGATAAAGTCATATATTTTTACTTAGCATGACTTCATTTTCAAAATTAAATTCCTTAAGCAAGATCTGATTATGTTAGATAGGTCAACGCTTTTGACCTACTTCTGGCATTCCGCTCCAAATGACGCCAGCACCGGTTATATCAAAGCACCGAACGGGCAATTTGCCTCCTGTTTTGTTCGGTGGGAATTCTCATGAATATTTCCGCAGTTTTTATACGACACTCTCATGGCAAGCAATCTGTTATATGATGCTGCAGCTTTTTAAAATTTCTCCTTCAGTCCAGCTGAAGTTAAAAATGAGCATGATGTGGCAAGCATACATATGAAAATTAGACAGTCAGATTAACCAACACTGTGCGTGAATTGTGTGCCAACCAGATCACTTTGAATAAATTTGACTGTAAATGACGTCTGCTGCTGGAGCTGCTCCCACACGTTCCGCACATCTACCATCTAGTGGCTCAGCTCACTCACCTGGGACACGTTGGTACGCGTCACTGGATATTTCCCAGCAAGTTACACTGTATTTGATAATTATTTTATTCAACTCTTCTTTCTTCTAACATAATCTAAGATGTGAATGTACAGAGTTGGGAAATGTTTACTTTGTCAAACTTGTGGTCTTTCAAAAACTTGGTAAGTTTCTGTGCCTTAATAACAGGTCGCAATTTCAGTAATGCCTTTCTTGTATTTCTATCCTGATAAACTAATTTATGCATTTTTATATTTCCTGGGATATATATTTCTTCTGCTCACTTAAGAGATTAAGTGCATTCAATACAACACATTCTCCTTGACTTTTCCATGGCTTTTTCCAAGGCTCCCGTGCTTTGAACTCTCCTGGGTGTGTCCCCTCCCCCTCCAGCCTTGCACCCTGCACTGCCGGGTTAGGCTCTGGCTCACCGCAATCCCGCCTGGGACAAACAGTTTCAGCAAATGTGTGTGTGTATGTATGTATGTATGTATGACCGTACCCTTGAAGCTTTAGGCTCAACTTTATTGTTTTGGGTTGGTAAAAGTTTAAAGATACGGAATATTACTGTCATTATTGCGATTGTGTATTGGTCAGAATCACAAAACTTTCATTATTTCTGATTCTCTGGACAGTCTGCTTTGAGCCAACGTGATGCCAGTCCTAAAGCACTAATAGTAGCGCATGGGAGTGGCAGAGGCCATTGTGAGTTTTTAAACAGGATAAGGGATCAGCAGTCCTATGATAATGGATAATGAGCTGGGCCCACAGCTAAAAAGTCAACCAACAAGTCTCATTAGCGAAGCTGTGGTTTGTTTGTTCTTTATTTTGTTTTACCCTTTACTCCAAAGTATTTTCTCCCAGCTTAGTCACGGCCATTTCCTCATGTATTATGTCTCCTCTTTTAAACACAGCAGACACACTTGAAAGGAGTGAGAACAGATACACACATCATCCAAGTGTGTGCTGTAAACTCTCTTTGTGCTTTGCGGGCTGCAGGATTCATAGGGTGACATAGAGGATTGAAGGAAGGTACTGTTCGCCTGGTTCTGCCCACAGCCCTGGTAGGTGCATAGCTGACTGCGGGTGATCAGTGAACAACCCAAGGGATTTCACACGCACAGTAACAGCGGCTATGTCTCACGATGGTGAAGTGAACCCAGTTTACTGCTATCGGGTGCAGGGCAATTTACTTATTTCAGTTTATTGGAGTGAGCTCATTATCATCCATCCATCCATCCATCCATTTATTCATTCATAATAAATAATGGCGATGCAGTGTTGTAGTGATCAGGAGCACAGGGTGGGATGCAGGGTACATCCTCTACAACACACCAGTCCACTACCCGCTGTGCTGCTGTACATTAATAACTAGTTACAGGGAAAAACATGGGATATATATTTTTGTGTTAAATATTCAGATAAATGTAAAAACACATATAGGCTGTATATTTCATATTTTAGGAAATCCCCTGATTCATCTATGTATTTGTTTTTTTAATAAGTTACAAGGGAAAAGGGTGATCTTTAGGCTGTGTAGTCTGTGGCCCTGAATTTGCGTGCAAAATGAGTGGTTGCTGTTATATGTCAGGCACTGAAGGGGAGGGTACACTTGTGTAGCAGTTTCAGAGACTGTTTACACCCCCCAGGAAACAGCTCCATACCGAAGAGCAGCTTTCCTACGGCACATATTTGGTACACATCCTTAAAATCCTTGCTCTTCCTTCTGAGATTTCAAGCAAATTAACCTCCCTGCGAATGCCCGGTGGTCCTCTGATTATATGCACCAGGTCGACCTCAGTTCAGAGATGGAGCTCAGATGAGCCCTGTTCGAAAGGTCATACATCACAGGGACATGCATCCACCCCCCCCACACACACACACACACACACACCACTACCACTGTTGGCCACAGCCAGATTTCCTTTGGGTCTGGAATTAACATGGGACTGTTAGGTTTAACCTGTCCCATCTGCTACACGTGTGCTGTAATTTAGGGAACGTGCTTCCCTCGCGACTCTCAGCTGCTAAATGTAAATTTCATGTGCTGCCGCGCAGGGGACCTGCACTTCTGTCTTTTACCCATGAGCTGGAGGCAGGTGCTTTACCTGACAAATAGCAGTATACCCCAGCTCAATTAAGGTATTTCCATCACTTTTTCTTCTCTTTACTAGCATTTTTACAGTACGTATGAGTAAATTGTATTATAACAATCATGTACATCTTTGCAAGTACAGATGCTCCTCAACTAACGATGGGGTTACATTCCAATAAACCCATCATAAGCGGAAAAATCGTTGAGTCGAAAAAGAATACAGTACCGCACCTACCGAACATCGAAATTAGCCGACCTTAAATGTGCTCAGAACACTTACCATAGCCTACAGCTGGGCAAATTTAACCAAGAGACACGCATGGATGTTTCGTAGACATGATGGGGTGTGAAAACACAAAATAAAATATCGCTTTCAACACAGTAAAGGTTGTTTACACTTGTGGTTGTTTACAGTCGTGCGTGTGATCGCTACAGAGATCTACTGCAAGCATGGTTGAGTGGATGCTGCAGCTCTCTGCCGTCACCCAGCATCGGGAGAGAGTATCGTACCGCATATCGCAAGTGTAGGAACAGATCGAAATTCAAAATTCCAAGTACGGATTCTACCGAATGCGTATCGCTATTGTACAATTGTAACTTCAAGAAACCGTAAGTCAAACCATCGTAAGTAGAGGAGCAGCTGTACTTTTATGTCTATACAGTGATATACACTTTATCTCAAATTTTGAAGATAATTTGTTACACAGAGATGCAACTAAAGCTTCATCAAGCTTAAACTGCACGATTCATCTTGATATATTGCTCATAGAAATTTTAAGGTATCTCAAAGCTTTTTAATGGCCGTAACACAATGTGACTTTACGTTACTAGTATGAAAAATGATGAGGCTTTTTTCAGCACCATAGATCAAACCTGACTTTATAAAGGTCAGTCTGAAGAGCAGTTTATTTCACAGAGGCATTCCCACACTGTTCTGCATCTAGCGCTTCCCAGCAGCTGTAACATGTTCACTGGATGGATATGGGTCTGGAGATGAAGCACATGGATGGTGGAAACAGCACCTTTCCCTACAGATTCCTTTGTACAAGCACAGGTGGAGATGAGCATAGAGTTTGTTTACACACACACACACACACACACACACACACACACACACACACACACACACACACGCTACCTGAAGCTGCTTGTTGCAAGCAGGGCCGCGGCGAACCGGAGCCTAACCCGGCAACACAGGACGAAGGGCTGGAGGGGGAGGGGACACACCCAGGACGGGACGCCATTCCATCGCAGGGCACCCCAAGCAGGACTCGAACCCCAGACCCGCCAGAGGGTGGGACCCAGTCAACCCTGCTGTACCACCGTGCCCCCCATACAGTGTGTTTATCTTGGAAAAAAAAGAATCAACAACAAGGTTAACTGGATTTTTCATTAAGGTCAATGATGTATTTCTTATGTCTGTTTCACAAAAGATTATTTTATTTTATTTTATTATCTGGAAGTCTTTGACGATGATATTCATGCATTTGGCGTTTTTTTAAGATGAAGTAATAAATGAAAAGCAGTAAGAAGTGAAGCACTAACATGATGTACAGTTGCAATTTACTGTATTTTGAGGCTCAGGGCACTGGAGAAATATGGCATCATACAGTACATATGGATATTAAGAAATGTATTTCAGAAAACTAGTCCTAGTAGTACAAGAACAGTTTACGGTGGTTTATTGCTTCCATTATGTTCATTCACATGGTTCTAAAACCACTTTGCTACTTGATTAACCCTTCAGTCTCCATAATTTAACAGAAACATTTGCGTTGTAAATTGCCCAGCTGTTTAAAATGGGGTAAATCATTGTAAGAAGCCCTGCAAGGTGTCAGCTAAATACATGAATGAAAATATACATGTCATTTGTCACTAGCAGTAGAAATGCTTGAATGAACTGCATAGAAAGTTCTAGAACACTGTATGCTGGTTCTCAACCTGCTGTAGCCATCCATACCTCGCAAAACTGTTCAACCAGTTTCTTGTACAGACATGCAAAGTTGTTTACTTTAAACATTGTCATGTCATCTAGAAGGAGATTAATAGGAGCGCCGAAATTAGATATTGCGCTAACCAAAGAAAGATATATTGACATCTAAATGTTAATTATAAAGAATAACCCCGTGGTAATAGTTTTGATGAATTGTTAACAGCGTTATGTTTAATTATGTTAAATAGTCTCGGAATGCGCTCCCTGAGTATATTTTTTAATACCTACTAAATAAAGGGGATCACAAGTAAATACTTTACAAGCAATAAATATTATTAAAGTTAGAACAAAAAGGGAAGTGGCTGAATGGGGATGTAAATTACTTGTCTATTCTGGTGTCAAACAATTATAATTCATGTGGCTTTTAATTAGAAGATTTCCCTGCCAATGAAATAGTTGCCTGACAAAGGAATAATGGACTGAATTGATGTCTGCTTTGCTCCCTAAATCAGCGAGACGTCATGAAGGAAAGAAGTCGACGCTGAGCCCGTCAGCAGCACTTAGCTGAAACCACACCAATAAATCTTCATAACTTTCCTGAGATTAGAGCAGAACTGCTGTTGATCACACTCACGCGCCACTAATGCTGAAAGGCCACAACCAGCTACTTCGCGTGTGTATGTGTGTGTGTTCGTGGGGACAGCAGACTGTGATGTAATCTGCCAGTTCCAGGTCAGCCTGCTGTTTGGGAGCGGTGCTAGGGGGGTTGGTGGATGGAGATCTGCACACTCAGTTTCAGATGAATCATACACGGTGCCAGCCGTGCTCCGGTTAGCAGCGTGTCATCGGTTCACGCTCGCGTGTGTATGTTTTGTCTGTATGAGTGTAGCGCGGAGGAGCTCCGGCGCTGGGCTGCGGGTGGAAAAGTGGGGTAGAGCGATGACCGCCACGTACTCGCCTGCCTGCAGCTGAATGACCGCTTGAGGCTGGACACCTCCGGCTGCGAGGTCATCGGAGAGCAGCCCGTCCCGAGTGGCAGAAGGTCTCCGGGGGCCTTTCTCCGCCACTGGAGGAGGTCACCTAGGTGGAACTGGCTTTCCTGGAATTGTTGGGCAGCTGTTCCTGTTCCTGTGCTTGTTACTTATATGTGACGCGTCTCCAAGCGAATGACAGCAAAGCTCCTGGATTACTGGGCTGTGAAGAATGTTACCATCTGGCTCTCGGCTGTCCTGAGGTTTTTTCTTTTTTTTTAATATGTATTCGTGACTGGGGTCAGCATCCCTCTTTCCACCAATATGTCTATGCAACGCAACCCAAGGCGAAATCCATCGGTGGGTAACGTTGGTTACGCGCAAGGGCACAGATTTCTGCATGGCTCAAGTAATGCTCTGTACATTGCTTTGGCACTTAGCCAGGATGTGCTGGACCCAATTTATTTCACGGCTTTTGTCATCAGATACTGAGGACGGAAGAGGGACAGAACTTCTTTCTAACAGCTCGGCGTTGTTATCAGTTTTCGTTGGTAAAGCCGCATTACAAGAGAAGCTCACTTTTTTTAATCAAACTTGGACCCTTACAGTATTGATTTCAAAGCTCTTACACTAATGTAATTTTACATATTGCTTTATTATTTGTGCACTTTGTTATTTATTTGACATAAATGTCACGTAACAGGATGGGTTTGTGTGATTATGTAAAGGGTGGGTTGTGCGCAGATATTAAATACGTCCTCTATAAATTTTTAACGATTGTTTCAACGTAAGCATTTCAATGTGCCCGGAAGGTTTGTTACGACACGCCAGTCAAGATGTTTAGCAATGCACGTTTTGTCTGTTAAAGGAGTGTGTGGCGAAGTAGGTCAGTGGGAGACCGCCTGTGCGCCAAAGCAATCTCACACTACAGTTGTTCTAAGCACACACTGGCTTTGATATAGAGACAAAGAAAACATCACAACTGATTTGTTTATCCCTGTGTTGTGCACATTTGCATTAAAATGCCACAAATCATATCAAATTAGAGAACATGAAAGTCTACTTTCTTTGAAAACACAGTGCGTTTGTTTCCATGCACGATAAGTTCTGTATCCTGCTATGGAATTTATTGATTTCATGTTGCCATAAGCGACATCCATGTACTGTAGACATGCATCACTGATTGGTCACATGGCCGATCCTTCTCTTAGTCCCCTAAGTAAATTGTATTATAAATACTGATCAAACATTATGCAGAGTAACACAATATATTTAATGTCTCTATTGTATTATGCCTGTAGAAATTAATATAAGAATTTGTTTTGTATTTCTATGCTGTATTCCTTTTACGTAATACAAAATATCCAAAATTCCCATAACCATTACATGTTTTGTGGACTGAAATAAATAGCTATCTATTCACAACGCTAAATAGCTAAAGTACCAAAATACATAAACGTAACCATGGCAAGACAACCTGAAGGCTACAACTGCAGTGAAATAATAACCAGTCACTGCATAAAGTTTGCATAATGGTGGAAATTACCTATAAATAGACATACCTGGCTGTAACACTGCAAAAGGAGGATTATTGAATGAAGGTGTGCATTCATAACTAAACTGTCATAACATTTGTATAAAAAGCAAGCTTTACCTTACTTTATCATCCTAGATGAACGGAGATGCACGACAACACATACAGTCCTGCTCAGTATCCTCTGGTGGCAGGGATGACCAGGTGTGGAGTGGTTAGCGTTTGGGACTCGAGTGGGTGGGATGAACAAACCCCAGGCCTGTGGGGGCTCATGGTTATAAATTCAGCATCTTTGCAGTTCAAAGTCCACTACCAACCCATCCTCATCTCCCATCACCCCACCCAACCCCCACTGAGCCCACTTATGCCTTTTTCATTCTTAATGAGAAGAGGTATGAAGGCGGCGGTTAAGGCCCCAGAATTCGCACATTTAAACCGGTCGGCCAGCTGCGAAGTCCGGCAGGTCCCGAACAAAAGGGTTAGTGTGAAACACGCGAGGGGGTCAGCCGGGCGAGGGCCATGCTGACGGCTTCTGCTCCACTGAGCTGTCTGGCCGATCGGCCCGCGGCTCATCACCGTGGGAGCCTGAGATAGGAGTTGCACTGGACCTTTCTCGTTTTGTCGTTTTTTTTTTTTTCTACTTTTTCTTTCAGTTTTGTTACTTTGCCCCACTTTCTATGTGTTACCTAAGAAAACAGCTCACAGTGTGTATGCGAAACGGGTTTCTTTCGTCCCTTACTTTAAACTACTGAGATGGAGTTCTTTTACAGGCCACCAGGGAGTAAAGATATCTATAGTTGTGAATTTGTATATCAAAGAAAAGCCTTTTTCAGTATGACTGGGCTGTATTTCCTTTACTTAAAAACAAGACAGTTATGCAAAGATTCCTATGACAAATTAAATATATCGGCATATAATATACAACATCTTGTTACAGAACTTCAGATTAATTAAAATAACAGTCCAATTATTTCTAAATTACCTTCAGCTGATAATTCGTTCATAAATATTTTCAGAATGAAAATATTAAAATTCTAATCCGACACGTCTTTCCTCCCCACGTTCTCCTGGCTTGCCCTTCTGAGGAATTTTAATGTAGTATGTGACAAGTTCCATTAAATACCATTTTGAGAAAGTAAACATGCCCTACATGGCTTGCCCTCCTTTCAGTCTCCCTCCCGTAATCAAACTGTGTCCCTGTCTTTCCAGATAGCTGATCAGCTTCCTTGGATTTCGCTGACGACACTGCTTTGTTTCGCCTGAAGATGGAAACACTTGAGTCGGAGCTGACCTGCCCAATCTGTCTGGAGCTTTTCGAGGACCCGCTGCTTCTGCCCTGTGCCCACAGTCTGTGTTTCGGCTGCGCCCACCGCATCCTGGTCTCCCACTGCACGTCCAACGAGTCTGTGGAGTCCATTAACGCCTTCCAGTGCCCCACTTGTCGCTATGTCATCACCCTCAACAAGAGGGGCTTAGAGGGACTCAAACGCAACGTGACTCTCCAGAACATCATTGACCGCTTCCAGAAGGCCTCCGTGAGCGGGCCCAACTCCCCCAGCGAGACGCGACGCGAGCGCACCCTCGACGACGGCACCATGACCTCGCCAAGCGAGGCGGTGCAGTGCCAGTTCTGCGAGCAGGACCCACCGCAGGATGCCGTCAAGACATGCGTCACCTGCGAGGTGTCCTACTGCGAGGAGTGCCTGAAGGCCACGCACCCCAACAAGAAACCGTTCACGGGCCATCGGTTGATCGAGCCTTTGCCCGACTCGCACCTGCGCGGGCTCATGTGTTTGGAGCACGAAGACGAGAAGGTGAACATGTACTGTGTCACCGACGAACAGCTCATCTGTGCCTTGTGCAAGCTGGTGGGTCGACACCGTGACCATCAGGTGGCGGCCCTCAGTGACCGCTACGAGAAGCTCAAGGTAAGGGACTAAGGGGCAGCCGCCATGGTGGCAAAATCACTGCTAGGGTATCACTGATATCAGCGCTAGAATGTGCTCACTTTTACATTCATATTGATAAGGCTGGAAGCAGGATACACATTATTTTTAAATATAACTGTCCTGGTTCATGTTAATCGATTGTAAAAATAAAAATGCATTAGTCTTGGAACTGGTTTCAGCAAATTGTTTCAGCGTACACACTCTTTATGTACTCTGTGGTTAAAGGTGTTTTGAAAGTCACAGTGTACTTTCCCGCAAAGTTGAGCGATATTTAAGGTTTATGAATATTCTGTAATACCCATTATTCGGTTTCATTAGATTCTCATAATTATTAAAGCACGATTTGCACTTATAATGTAAATATAGGAAGTCAAAGTTTTTAAAGATATAATTTACTAGATACTTCTTTTGGAACTGAGAAAACTGCAGAATATTATGTATATTTGTTAAACGAAATTAGCGTATGTACAATAAAATGTTTAATGGTATTGTAATAAGCAAGCACACATTTACTACTTCTTTTTCAAAGGGTTTGAAATCACTTGCTTTCTGTTTGAAATAATTTATCGCCATAAGTTCACTTGTAAAAGAGGGAAGTACGTTGTGTGTCTGATATTGTGCTTATGTGGAACTTGCATTCCCAACAGGAATGCTCGTAAACGTCCAACCAAAATACGCTGCTAGGACTCAGCTGAATGTACAGAAAAAATATTACACTCACCCAAAGCACTTTATCAGTCTCAGGCAATGAAAATTGTTTTAATGGGCTTCAACATACACTGCTATATACAGTCCATGTGGAGCGTTCAACCATTAGCCTTAATTATCCATAATGGCTCTTTAATGATTCTCAAACTATCCCGAAGTTTCAGGTTAAGTAGCGCTAACAGTTTTCTCTTGATTGATTTTAATTCGTTAACCTTTGTGTGAGAGCCTCTTGGTGAGCACAACAGGACAGGTGGGTGTGGATTCTGACCCACTTAACCATGAACGAAGCCTTGTCAAAGAGAACTACGTCAGTGTCTTTGGGCTTGTGTTGTGCCAACAGGCCCTGTGCTGATGAGAGCCTGTGTCAGCTCCTCAAACCTCCTGGGACAAATTGAGCGCGTATTACTGAATGGCAGTTTACTCAAAACACAGCTGCACACAATAGCAGTATTTTCACACACTAATTCTGTTCGGTTGTACGAGTGCCACTTAATCAGGGGTCAAACTGTACAAATTAAGCATTGTGTTTTTTTGGATGGGATCTAAAACAGATGCAAGACTTGAACAAACCTCCCCTACGTTGCCTACTTGCCAAACCAAACCAATAATTTCTCTGTATAGCCTATTCTGATCCTTAAATCATCTTGTGTTCTGCCACAAACACACATACTGTACATAATTGTGTGTGTGTGTTTCTGTTCTGGGGAACAAACATATTGTCAATATACATTTGAGAGGAGTTATATACAAATTGGGGGAATAAAATAAGCTTGCTTGAAGTTTCGGCAGTATGCACTGTTTTCGCCATTTATGCTTTTCTCAAGTGAATTTGAATGTCCAGAATGTAAGATATTTAGAGCTAGATTAACCTAGACCTAACCAAATGTTATACAGCTCTGCTTGGCCAAATGCAAATTGTAGATATAATGAATGCTGTACCAAAATATATCCATATGACTTCAGCCACTGAACTCTTCACTAAAAATCCCAGTTTGCCAAGAGAAGATTTCCTGATGTAATGAAGTCAGATTCCTGAAGGAGGAAATATTGCAGGGAAGAAAGGACTAGACGGTTTGTTTTTGCTAAATTATTTAACCTTACCGAGGAAAATAAGCAAATCACTCAAGTTCTGATGTGTGTATTGCACAAAATTCTATGGGTCCGATGTAAATCCCTTATGATAGTCTTTATTTGCAGCATATGATTCTTTGTATTTGTTTTGTATACACTTATATAGTCAGGAAGCTATATTTTAAAATATTAACATAAATATTACCACATTGACCATATGACACATGACCATATACATGCCAGGGCATACATGGAGATTATCTGGTCCTCACCAATTTCTGTAAGTATACAGATTTAACCAAGACAGTTGTCAGTCTTCCCAGAAGCCCATCTCCCAAAAAATTCACCCTAAAACCAGACTGTATATTGATCAGAGAAAGTTATATCTAGAGATCCACAGGCCGTGTTTAACATGTTAGATGTTCAAGTTCACGATAGCACGATCAGATAAAGACTGAACAATTACGGCTTTCGCGGGAGGGTAGCCTGGAGAAAGCCCCTTGTCTCCAAAAAGAACATTGAGGCAGAGGTTTGCAAAGCTGCATCTGAACAAACCACAAGACTTCAGAAACAATGCTCTTTGAGTGAACGAGACCTAAGTGGTGATGGAGGTGTGATGATTTGGCCTTGTTTTGCAGTTATAGGTCTTGGGCATGTTGCAGTCATCAAGTCGACCATGAATTCCTCCTCATACCAAAGTATTCTAGAGACAAATGTGAGGCCATCTGTCCAACATCTAAAGCTTGGCCAAAATTGAGTCATGCAACGGGATAGTGATCCCAAGAAAATTTACACCGGCAAATCTGCAACTGAATAGCTGAAAAGCAAAAGAATGAAGATCTTGGAATGGCTAAGTCAAAGTCCAGACCTCAACCCTTATGGGATGCTGTGCTGGGACCTTCGGCGAGCTGTGCATAGACGAATAATTTCAAACGTCAATGCACTGAAGCAATGTTGTAAAGAAGAGTGTGCCAGAATTCCTCCAAAACAATATGACAGAAAATGATTGCTTCAACTTATTGCAGCTGAAGGTGGTTCTACAAACTACTGAATCATGGAGTGTAGTTATTCACACATAGCTTTTTCCACACTTTTTTGCAAAAATGTGTTCTACACATTAAATATTAAAACTTCCTATTAGCTAAAAAATCCCATAGTTGACGTCACTTTTTCGACCCATGTATATAATATACCTGTTTTTTTAAGAGTTGGAAAAAAAATCAACCTTTGCTGTTTCATCAATACTATTAAAACAACATAGCATCAGCAGAGACTGAGGTACAATCACTCATGTGTTTACTGAGCTGTGTATGTCACACACCACACCAATGACTGTAAAACTTCAACAGACTCATCAGTTTGAGATAATGTTAAAAGAAAATATTCAACACTCATAGCCTTTCCCAGCTTTTTTTATCTCAAATGGAAAATTAAAATTTCCTGTTATCTTGCTTTGCATGAACGAACCTCGTTCAAGTTTGTTTGTATGCCTTACGCCAGTTTATACGATAGCTCTGTCTTAGCCCTCTGCCTGCTCTCTGAAACTAGAAAATAAAAACCCATCTGTCACCCTTGTCTTTCTAATATTAGAAACCGTTAATAGTGTTCAATTGATTTTCACACTCTAAATTATGAGGTTTTAGTCCTCTTGCAGGCTTCATATTTTGCTGAGTGCTGACGGGTTGCTGAGAACAGCACCATAGGGGAGAAATATTAAACGATATTAGGCTGAGTAACCTCTGGCACAAAGTAAGCGAAGAATCTTCGAATGTCCTTACTCCTCTGTGGTCCAACATGTCATCCCGAATTGTTGGTATTAGAGTGTGGGTTCAGGCCCTTTGTCTACACGATCATCTCCCTGTGCCAGTGCTTTCTCACTAACAACGACACATGATGTTTCACTCAGGGGTCGCTGGGGTCATGCACTGGCTGCCATTCACATGAGTTAAGTGCCATGGTGCATCACTTGACCCGGGCTGTGGGTTCTAACCTAGTTCTATCTATGTTTGGTTTGCATGCTCTCCTCATGTTTGTGTTTCTTCCAGATGCTCTGCTTCCCTCTCACTGTCCAAAGATGTGTATACTGAAGTTCTCTAAGTCTGTGTATGTGTGAGTGAGTGAATGAGTGTGTGTTTCCCCTGCAATAGTCTTTTGTCCAGTCCCTGCCTCGTGCCCTGTGCTTCTGGCATACACTCTGGACCACCATAACCCTGTATTGGACAAGCCGTTATTGATAATGGGTGGTCAGAAGAAAGAATGGACATACTATGTGCCTTTATGCGTGGATGGATGGCTTTTACTTGTCTGGAGCAATTTCCTGCACTGCATATAACTTTTGGCAATCTAACAAGTGCAGGATTTTACCTATTTAAATGATTTCTTGTGGAGAGTTCAATAGATTTTCTTTCAAAATTGGATGCAAATGCAGTCATTAGTAGCCTCCAAAGACCAGACTATTTTTCATTTCCTTTCAGTAGAACTCCAAAATATATTATGTAATTTTATTTAGTCCGTATGTTAATACAATTTTTTTTTTTTTTAAGGTGCTGATTTTCATTAATTTTCAAATTCTAATGAAAAATATGCTTTCTGTAAAGAAAAGATCTTAAATCATTCTTTTGTATGCATTTACATTTACATTTATTAATTCAGCAGATGCTTTTCTCCAAAGCAACATACATCTCATAGGAAATACAATATGTTCATTCCATTAGCAGAAAGAGACACTTAGATGCAGAGGCGTGATTCTTAAGTGCAGTTTGTTTCTTTCCACCATATGAACCAATGTTCATCACACGTGTAGTTGCATGAAACTTTATCTGAATATCCATGATTCCTGATCACCTTCCCTTAATTTTTTTTTTTTGGAGATACATATAAACATTTATGGTGCATTACAGGAGTAGCTAAGTAAATGTTTATCCGGGCATCATGTTAAAGTTATAGTGCATGAACATTTACACCTTACATGAACCTAAGAGCTCATGGGTGAAGTGAGTCTGGAAGAGGTGAGTTTTAAGATCCTTTTTAAATGTGGACAGAGATTCAGCAGTTCTGAGTGTGTGTGTGTGTGTGGGGGGGGGGGGATGTTCCACCACAGCGGAGCTAGAACCGACAACCCGTTTGTGTGCACAAAGAGAATAGCATATCTGACTATTTTTAAAATAATTTTCATGCCTCTTCATTGGGAGGGTGTGTATATATGTCTTTCTGTATGTATGTTTGTAACTGTATTTACATTTCAGTTTATTCTCATGTGTGTAAAACTCTTCTAAGACATTTCTAAGATTCGGTTTAAACCCACGACTCTCACTTTGTCACTTAAACTTTTAATGTTTTAAATAATAGGAGCTGCAACATCACTGCCTCCTTAATTAGTAATGAAAATTGAGGCTTGAAGAAAGATCTTTGACATGGAGATGAAAGTCGCTCACAATTTAAACCCATGTACGATACAAAATTAATAGCACTTAAAATGCTTTATTTCATATTTTTAACTTCTTTTTGCCCATTTCTCTTTCATCCTGCCAAGTTGCAGCATGTCATTGCTCTCCTTGGTTTGGTACTTTTTCAGAATGAACAGAATTCACAGGACACTGTGAAAAAGGTCATTCATTTCAATATAGTTTTCACCCAATTTTACCACATTTCACTGTGTTTGATTTACCCATGAACCTCTCTGGATACCAGCATTTTTGCAAGTCCCTGCTTAAACATGAACCACTCAGAATGTAAAGAAACTAAAATATTGACTATGCAGCTTAAATAATGCATTGTAATAAATTCACAATGTGCAATTATTTAACTTATGGCGCAGCAGAGTGACAGATTGTTAAGGACATTGTTTGATAGTGTGACAAGAGCCTCCCATGTTAGCCTTGAATGAGGAAATTACCCTGAATTGCTCCAGTACCACGTCCATGCTCTTCAATAAAGACATGAGTTCCGTAACACAATAACAACAACTTGCTCAGTATAGTAGCCTCGATAAATCAGCATTGTCTGTTGAAGCTGCCCAGGAAAAGCTTTGTTCCCCCCACATTATTGTACGTGTAAAGACTGCCCTTGAGCTTTTTGCACACATTGTCTTTGGAAAGACTTGCTTCCTTCCAGGTCACAAACACGTCCGGTATGGGACGATGCCCTGTCTGCTGTTTTTTTGGTCGGACAGTTTGAAGTGAGGTTTCAGGTCAGTGGGTCGTCTGACCTCCATGGAGGTTCAGCTTTGAACTCAACGGTTTATAAAAGCGGGTGATCACAGGTTATGCGGTATCTGACATCCGTGAATTCCACTGTACGGAGTCCTGCGCTCATAATAATGGGCTGAGGATTTTAGTTCCACTCCATCTAGCAAGTTTATTTAGCTTGGACACAGTAATACAAACTGCAGAGCTCTGAAGGCAAAGAATGACATCGCAATGGCTTACCACCAAATTCTAACTCCTGCTCTGTCTAAACTAACTCACACGTGGTGCCAGCCCCTTCCTTTCTCGGGCTTATTTGGACACACCACTTGGGGTTTCTTGCTGTCCTGACTCTAGAGCGTGGCTTGGATCCGAATCCCTGCCGCTGCATCCGTCACTTCATGAATCCCAATAACGAAAGTTACAATCAGAGAGAAAAGGTTAAATCTGAGGAGATGTTCGCAGAGATGGCCGAGTGAGAGAGTCGTGCCCTGTGTCGGCGTAAAAATGTATACGCCTCTCGGTTGATTGTCAGATGCCTTTGTGAATGTCACGGCGTTTGCCTGATGCTGTGAAGTGAATATGAATAGGATGCTTTGTCCTTGCATCGCGATACTGCATTAACAGCAGGCTGGGCCAGCAGCCCGTCTGCGGGGCTCCATTGCGAAGCCTGGAGCGACGCTACTAATGTACAGTGCGCTGGGTTGAGACTCACTGAGACTCACAAAAACATCTGATGACATCACATTTTTCAGTATTCTTTTCTTCAAGTTTTAAAGATATACATACTGTATACTTAATATGTGCCGGTTTTATTATCCATTTCAGAAATGAAATAACACGATTATAGAATAGTGCATACTGTGTGGGTAGTCTGCTTTTCTTCATATTTACAGGTGCAGTGTAATTTTGCAGCCTGGGAGCATCATTCTTATTCGCTGAAATGCACAGAAATGTTATTAAGCTCTATGACATTGTCTTAACCATGATGCGGCATAACTAAAAAGCGTAGAATCTGAATTGTCATTTCCATTTGACACTATTGTTGTGGGTTCTGGGCTTCCATTGAAATCATATTCTATTTATATTCCTTGGCCAGATTTATGTTGTCTGTAGTTCTAGAGAGGTGAAGGAATAAAATGGGAACAGATCATAGAGCCGTAAATGATTCCGTAATACTTTAACTTTATTTGCATTTTTAATTCTTACGCCAAGTGTCTGAAGTCACGGTTTGCACTTTGACAGTACGACAGCTTGATATTCATTGGAAAGGTGTGGCTTTTGGATCTGACTCGCAGGAGGTGAACTGTATTTCATTCTGATCCATTAGCTGTAAGTAAAGTCTGTGACTGTCTATTAGAATTCCTCATGATCAAATAGGCCCTCTGTTTTCCTGTTTTTCAGTCTCTAATCACACGGCTTTGTTATTTTGGGTATCAGCACTTGGTTTTGAATATCTGAATCCAATGCAGGGGATTGTATAAGAGAAATAGAAAATACAAATCCTCCCCACATTTACATTTATTCATTTAGCAGGTGCTTTTATCCAAAACGACGTACATCTCGGAGAACAACACATTAACTCTGAAAGCAAAGGGAAGTCTTTTTCTCTATCCACTTGATACATGTGAACAATATGTTCTATTCAGTAGATGCATGGTCCCCCTCTTTGGTACAGAGGACATTAGTGAGTTTAGGGGAGCTGCTGGTTCACAGGGATCAGTATGAGGGTTAGAGATCCCACAACAAAAGAACAGCCTCATAGATCAAACCTTTCAGTATTATTAAATGTTTTATGTATTCCTTAAGTGTGGTGGCGCAGTGGGTTGGACCACAGTCCTGCTCTCCGGTGGGTCTGGGGTTCAAGTCCCGCTTGGGGTGCCTTGCGACGGACTGGCGTCCCGTCCTGGGTGTGTCCCCTCCCCCTCCGGCCTTACGCCCTGTGTTGCTGGGTAGGCTCCGGTTCCCCGTGACCCCATATGGGACAAGCAGTTCTGAAAATGTGTATTCTTTATTAGAAATTACTTGATGATTGATCAGCCGATGCGAATGGAATAAAAGGCTGATTCCTAAGAAATACCCTTATCCCAGAGTAACAAAAAAGTACTTCTGTCAGCACAATGTCCAAGACAGCGGTGGAGAAATACTGCTGTGTCGTTGGCTGCTAACTCTGGTGTAATGCTGTTCTGAACAAAGTGACTCTGATCCAGAATCACACAGCGGCTCTGATCCGGAATCGGATCAGCCTGAGTGCTCCAGCTAAGAAGTCATTATAGAATTCAATTATTCCTCTCATGTTCAATGTAAAATTTCAATGGCATGAAATTTTTTTTTTTTTTTTGCATAAAATGCACAAATGCTCAGTTTTATAACATGTTTAGCTCTATAGGAAATCCGCAAAGAAGCTATGTGCTACGTACTATGTGCAAACCCACTTGCATCTCTGAGAGGAAGCAGAACAGCGGCTTCAGCAAATGAGTTCAGGGAAAAAGTGGGAAGTTCTGCTAAATTTCAGAAACTGCTCTTTGTACTTCTTTCTGGTGTAGTATATGTCATGAGCAAGAAAGCAATCTCGCTGAGATGTAAAAAAAAAGTATTTTCCTATCCCTCCTTTGCTTACATTTCCAAGGGAAGATATCTGTATTTGCGTGTCCTACAAAGCGCAACGTGAAGTAGAACCTTGTGGGCATTTTTGACATTAGAGTAAGGGTTTTTTTTGTTTTTTTTTTGTTTTTTTTTTTTTTTTGTAGTTTTCTAGGCTGTGTTTCAGCAGCAATACAAGTTGTGTTAAAAAATTACTGCTGTGTTTGGATTTTGTGGGAATCTTCATTTAGATATAACAAATTATATATATATATATATATATATATATATATATATAATTTTTATATATAAAACTTATATGTGAAATATATTTTATATTTTCAATACATTTTCTAGCATAATTTAAAACTGTTTGCGTACCTTCAGTGTTTATTATATACGTATGTGGGAAATTAACGTAAATGTTTGTATATATACAAAAAAAACACTAGGAAGGAATCGTTGATATTCGGAAAAAAGTTTCATGCAGCTACTTCTGTGATGAACATTGGTTAATGTGGTGGAAAGAAACAAACTAACTGCACTTAAGAATCAAAAGTCTGCATCCATGTCTCTCTGCTAATGCCATGAACACATTGTATTTTCTATGAAATGTACGTCGCTTTGGAGAAGAGCATCTGCTAAATGAATAAATGTAAATGTAAATTCCATGACACAATTTATAAACTAATTTTATATTTTAAAACAGTGCAAAAATAAAATTTAATATTGTTTCATCATTATTACATCATGAAGGCATGCATGTTGAACAGATTCAGTGGCTCTGCCAGAACCTGAATTGCATTTTGGGGTTGGAATCAATGGGAAATTTATGAGTGTTCACCAGGTAGTATTAGTGATTAGAGATAGGCTAACAACAGTTCAACTAAAAGATCGACACATTTAGTCAAACACAAGTCCTGTGAAATATCTGGATGCTATATATGTAGAGATCGCACATATTACATATAAGTTTAATTGCTTCACTTCATGTAGACACAGCTTTTAAAGAAGTGCACAGAAAATCACAAGAAAACAACTAAAGAATTTTGATTCTGAAGATGTAAAAATATTAAGATCCTCACATTTATAGAGTTCAGAAAAGCAATTGGAACCATTACTGTGTGTTTGTAGCTTTACAAATTTAATCTCAGTTACATATCATTCATCAGTCATGTGTTTATACTAAAGTTAATGTGACAGGATAGACTCATCTAATATTAATAGCGTTATTAATTATGTATATAGGGCAAGTTCCCTGTGCTTTTATTAACACATGTCATGTCTCATGTCACAGTAAATAGAGGCTGCATGTATGTAATATAAGGGTATTTCACAGAAATATTATTATTATTATTATTATTATTAGTAGTAGAAGTAGTAGTAGTAATCTTAAATTACTATATAAATTATTATACAAATTTGAAACTTGAAAATTATATACACCTTTTAAAAAACATAAATAAAAAGTCTTCATGTTAGTTTTTTTTTTATTTAATTATAGAATAAAAATATCTTTTTCCAAATTTTCTACAGAACATCAGTGTAAACGTATCAGATAGCGGCGAGCTCGCAAGGCTCACGGAAGCCCATGTCCCTGTTTCACGCAAGTGCCACTGCAGGCACAGGCCCACTAAATGTCAGCTGAAATCACCTCCTGCCACCTCGACCCCCTGCACACCTTCTGCAGAGCTCTTCTAATGGCTTTCCCCAGCGCAGCTCCGCCATGAATAAATGATTGTGTAAGGGCACCAGGATAAAAGTGGGCCATGTGTACACTGACACGGGCTGGTGGCAGACCGCTTACTGCAGTCACCATACAGGAAGCCCTCATCTGTAGGAGCATTTCACCTCATATCTCAAACGCCTTGCCAGCTATCGCCACGGGGACTGGGACCAATGCAGTCCCAGGGCTTTGGTTATTGATGTTCTTTCCCTGGTTTGAATTCACACATCACAAGTGTGATATTAGTGTGGTGTTAAGAGCTGAGGCAGTAGGTGGCATAGTGGTTAGAGCTGCTACTTTGAACTTGATGGACCTGGGTTTGACTCCTACCTCTTGTTGTAGCACCCTTGATTGAGATACTTATCCTGAATTGTAGTAGTAAAAATTACCCACCTGTATAAATGGGAAAATTATTATAAGTTGCTTTGCAGAGAAACATGACATAAGTAAATATATGTTCTTAGCAGAAATTTTTAAATGAAATCAAATTGTATGGATGTTTTTCGGTGGTGTTTATGCCGTAGCAGCAGCTTACAGTTTTAGTTTATGTAATACATAAAAAATATACTTTAGACAATTTTTGAAAAAACTCACCTCAGTTACCATCAACGCAGTTATCACCAACATCCTGAGTTTCAAACCCCTGTAAGAATATTATTCTGATATCTTTATGTATAGAGTACGTTTTTACATTTTTGTTTCCCATTGCTAGAAGGGAAGTTTGAAAGTATTAAACTTCTATTCCTTGTTAACTATGTGTGCCTATGATGTAATTTAATTTACTTGTCCAACTTAATACTTTCAGCAGTGCAGAGGAGTACCACTTTACTATGTTTTCTGCAATAGTAGCATCTGTTCAGGCACGAAATGTAAGCATAGGCATCTGCTGCAGTGTTTTTCCTGTGATGTAGGAGCACATTGAAGACTTGGTGTCCGATGCTTTAGTAGACAACTTTATGCATGGCTTAATTTTTCAAAATTAGAGACATCACATCCCTCGGCTAATAGGATGGCACAGTGTCAGCCAGAGTGGGAGGTTAGTGGCTGATGATAACTGAGTCATGACAAGCCTGCTGAGCTACAGTAGATATCTGTTTTTCCTCCTTCCCATCATTTCCAACACAACCATGATTGCAGGTTCTTCGGTATTCTTTTTTTTCCACATTGGTTTCTCTGATTTATGAAAACTAAATGGTTTGATCAGGTGCCTTCTTTTGACTGACATGTATACCTGTCTGTTCCCTGTTTTTGTAGCAAGGACTGGATGCAAACCTCAGCAATTTAATTAAGAGGAACAATGAACTGGAGGCGCTCATGGGCAAGTTGATCCAAACATGCCAACATGTGGAGGTAAGATGACCACATTGACCGTGTGTCTCCACATCTGTATGTGATGGCTGTGCTCGTCTCTTTCCATGTGATGCCCATTGAAATTGGCATGGGATGATGAATTAAAATCTTCACATTAGCCTGTCTCTTTGTCTAAAAAATGGAAGTACTCATCAGTAAAAAAGGCATATGAAAGCCTTTATATTTGTTATTTGGCTCGTGCTGATTGAGTCATGCTGAGGTGAATATCATGTGAGGTAACTATAAAATAATTATTAAATATTTTCAGTTTAAGACTTTTTTTTATTAGCTGTTTCCTTTTAAGCTTTATTGAAACTGTATGGTGACGATGAAAACTATGAATGTTACAATTCATTATTGTAGCTCTGGCATGAAATTAAAGTAATTGTGTTACCTTAACCTGCGTGTGATGCATTAATCACACATTTTATTTACTTTTTTGATTCTGTAGCTATGCGTATTTTGTGTTCAAGAACCATTGTGGGAACAAAGACCCAGTACTTCAGAGTTCAGCTCTTTAAAATGAAGCTGAATAGTGCATATGCTCAGCCTGGTCTCACTTGAGGGCTTTCTTTCTTGTACTGGCAAAGAATTTTTCCATGTGTGCTGTCTTCATGCAAAACTGAATTTTCAGGGTAGGATCTGACACAACTTAGGTTTAATTTTAAAGAAAAAGTGGAATTAATTATTGGTATACTGCAAAGATATCAAATACTTTATTGATGCATTTTAAGATTTTTAAAAAGTTAAGTCTTTCCTAGGTTTTACTGATTAAAATCAGGTTAAACTTTGTACTTTTCCCCCTACCCCCCATGAAGGATGTTTTGGCCTGCTGGTTTTTTGTCACATACCAGAATTAAACATTTGAACTTAGGTAATGAGTGAAACCAGACACGGAACGTGTGACTTTGACTGATCATCTTACTTCAGTCTGGAGCTTCTAGAGTGTCTGGATGTTTGGTTTGGTTATGACTTGGGTATCCATAGCTACTCTTATCTTCTGTCATTCATGTTTTTAAACTGAAAAATATTATGCTATGATGTTATTTTGTCTATTGTGCACTTACAGTATTATATGACCAAATCATTTGGAATTAAACATTATCCCACAAAATTATGACACAATTTGTATTGGTACTTTTTTTCACTATTTCAGATATCACTGTAATTCTTTTTTCTTCTAGGTGAATGCATCACGACAAGAGGGCAAGTTGATTGAAGAATGTGATATGCTGATTGATATCATTCAGCAAAGGAGGCAAATTATTGGAACGAAAATAAAAGAAGGCAAGGTACTGTGTCAGTTCAGGTTGCTTATGAATATATAATGTGCTATTTATGTTGTAATCTGATGGGCAGTGCAGTCCTGACAAAGGGTGGGATTTTCTGTGAGGGACGACATCCCTGTCTCTGCCTTAACAGAGTAGTGATGACCAGCTGCTGGGAACTGAAGCCTAATCATCAAGGTCTCCTTAAGCAGCTGGTCTGATGATTTTAGGAGAGACCAAAGAGGGGCCATGTTCATAGCTGACAAGTTTTTTCTTTCTAGACCTGCCGTCCTCATGCCCTTGACTAGTATGCAAGCTATTTGTTAATTAAATGGTAACAATTTCCTCAATAGAAGCATGAAACATATATGGAAGACACTGGTGTAAGTGTTAATGGATCTCTTAATGGGCAGCGATAGGACGATAGTCGCTTTGTTAAATATCCAGAAGTAATAATTGTATTTTTACACTGATTACCCTGAAATGATTTTCCACGTCGGAAGCATAATGTTTTAGAAATGATCTGACAAAACACTGCAATTTGGATAGAAGTAAATCAATTCTCGTATTATCAGTCCCTGTAATTTAGTGTCTTGAACTGTTAAAATGCAGCTGTGCTGCTCCATTTCAGTCCTCTGACCTTGTTTCATTGCTTTGACTGTATTGCCCTTGGTAACTTTGGGCCAGAAATAACTAGATGTTGTCTGCAGCTTAATATTCATAAGCCTTCTCTGCATATCTTCATTGAATAAGGTCTTATTTTGGTTAGTGTTCTGAGCAGATGGATCCCCCTCCCTCCATGCTGGGTGCTCACATGTGAGAACTTGTTTTTATTCCTCTCCCCCCTTGGGCTAAATGCCTTGAGCATCCAGTGGGGCAGAACTGTGCTGGTTTAATATGCGTGGCTGTTCCACATATGCCTCTGGAGGCAAAAGAGAGGTTAAAAAGCAGCTATTTACTCAGACAGCAAGACTTAATTTGTTATGTAAAAGTAACATTTACACTTTACTAGGGAGAAAAAGACTGGGGGTTAATTGGGAATAATGTCCAGATGCCTGCCCAACAAAAGATTTTGGATTTTCTTAGCAGGGGCCTTGTGACTTCTATCGTTATGATACATGCAAAATATATTATACACATGGTAATAAAATAACATACATGTCTGGTTAACACACATACATACATACATACATACATACATACATACACACACTGGCTGAAGCCGCTTGTCCCAAACAGGGTCGTGGTGAACTGGAGCCTAACCCAGAAACACAGGGCGTAAGGCTGGAGGGGGAGGGGACACACCCAGGACGGGATGTCAGTCAATTGCAAGGCACCCCAAGTAGGACTCAAACCCCAGACCCACCAGAGAACAGGACCCGGCCAAGCTCGCCGCACCACAAAGCACCCTTTTAACACACCTACAAATTTTCAGATTTATTTCTTACCGTTAATATTTCAAGGCTGTAAAGTTGATTTTAATTTTTTCCTTATGAGTAAATACATTTGCAAAGCATCACATCTAAGTCATATTTATGTACTGTGGTCAATTACACAATGGTGTGACTAAAGTGATCCCTCCATGTTGGTTTTAAATGGCTTTCCCCATATGTTAAGAGTAATCCAAGCTCTTAATTTCCTTTGGATTTTACTACTTGCAGTATGCATTTCCTCAGATATTCTTCCAATTGAGGAAGACCGTAGGAAAGAATATTTTCCAACTCATGTCTGCTCTAATATATGACATATGTGCAATGCAGTAGTTTATTGTTAGTATGAAGTGCTGGTATTATGGCTGACACATTAAATTATCTCAGTCCTGTCTAATCCCGATCCTGACGTATCCCGTTAATTCCCACTTTTGTTTTAACTGAGCCTGCAAATATTCTTCTTGACTGAGAAGCTAATTAATCACATTCAAACCTTGTAAAGCCACATTTATTAAATGACGCTTCAACGTAAAACATGTTGGTTCTGCCGTTTTAAACACACATCGACTGAAACCGCTTGTCCCGAGGGGGGTTGCGACTAGCCGGAACCTAAGCCAGCAACACAGGGCGCAAGGCTGGACGGGGAGGGGGGACACCCAGTCTGTCGCAAGGCACCCCAAGCAGGACCAGAGAGCAGGCCCCGGCCAAACCCACTGCACTGCTCCCCCCCCCAATTTTAAACATGGAATATACGCACAAACAGAGCGTCTGAACCACTTGTCCCATACGGGGCCGCAGGGAGCCAGAGCCCAACCTGGCAACACAGGGCAGAAGGCTGGAGGGGGAGGGGAACACACCCAGGACAGGACACTAGTCCCTCACAAGGCACCCCAAGCAGGACTCGAACCCCAGACCCTCTAGAGAGCAGGACCCAGTCCAACCCACTGCACCACCGTGCCCCCCAACATGGGATATGTTTATAATTTTTCTTTGCTAGAAAAATAAATAAATAAATAAAATAAAATGCAATATTCAGGATGCTTTATTTCAGTGACAGTAAATATTCTATCAACCCTGACAACAACTAGAAGTAAAGTAAATGTCATTCTATCTATCATTCTTAACCTTTGTGTGATCATTTAAAATAAACATTATGTTTAGTTAAATCTTAGTATATACTCAAAAAAATTTTCTCTCTTTTTTTCCCCATTTTTCCTAATTTGTTTCTCCACACAAATGTGGTTTAATACAACTGAAAGATTAAAAAAAGTCCTCAGCTAATGCTTTCACTTTAAGGTGACTCAAACTGTGCAATTCTTTCACAGGCTTAAAATTTAATTAATATCTCAGTTTTAGCAAAATTATGAACCAGAACCAGTGAAATATTGATTGTAAAACATGAAGGATTACAGGAAATGTCACAGAGCTGCAGTGATTTGAAAGAGCCACTGTTTTTCGCCTGGATGAAGAGAGATCAAGAGAGCCTTTCAGTTATTCAGTGTTCCACAGTGCAGTAAAGAGATTTACTAGAGCATTATGTTTGGAAAGCCAAATCATATAGCAGAGAGTTCCTTCATCCAAAACAACGTATGCTTTGCCGCTGCTCCACCCAGCTGTGCTGCGGTGGGGCTTGAGCTTCAAGGAACCACAGGTTCCCAAAGCTGGCAAGTAGCTGGTCGGCTGAAGCAAAGCATTGAAGGTGCTGGACTTCCCTCCACGTCCCGCACCAGGTCCAGACTGCGGTCTGCCGACAAAGCGAGAAGACCTCACATGGGCACCTCGCCAGAAAGATGTGCTGATTCATTTTTCATGTGGAATTTTCTAGAAGAATGATTTCTGCACAGCATATTAGAGCTGTTGGCACTTTGTTTTTTTTGAACCTTGCTTTATTTTTCTTTAAAATTTCTGCAGTGGGCTAGAGTTTTGCCAAAGGTGCCTCTGCATCCAGGTTAGGATCCAGAACATCACAACCCTGCGTTAGAACCAGTGGTTATCAACAACTGATGAATTAATGAATGCATAAATTAATAAATTAATTTCCACTGTAAGATTTCATATTAGTTTATGTTAAAGTATGTAATGATTTGCATAATTTATTGAAATTATAAAGAATGGAAAAAGGGTCTTCTTGAGAATAATGTCCTTGCTCTGAGTGACAAAACTGAAGTTGTCATTTGACTTTGACCAGTACTTTATGCATCTACTTTTAAGCAGACTATGTGCAATTCCTTCAGGTTGCAAGGCTGCGCAAACTGGCACAGCAGATTGCCAACTGCAAGCAGTGCATCGAGAGGTCGTCCTCACTCATCACGCAGGCAGACCAAACGCTCAAGGAGACGGATCATGCCCGCTTCCTGCAAACAGCCAAAAGCATCACAGAGAGGTGAACCCCACTGCTAGCTAGCTGCCTGGCGTGCGACTGCTTACATTTACAGATTATGAGGATTTTATTTCAGCATATTGAAAACTGTAGGTTAGTTTAAGGCTCAAAACTGTTAATCCTAACAGTTGTGCATTCAAGTCCTTCATGTTATACCTTAAAGCCATTTTTTTTTTTTTACAAGTAAAGCAACAGAGCAACTCACACACACCGAGCAGGGTCACGGCGAGCTAGAGCCTAACTCAGCAACACAGGGTGTCAAACCCAGACTTGCCAGAGAGCAAGACCCAGCCCAGCCCACTGCGCCACCGTGCCCCCAACAGAGCAACTGAGATGCCCAATTAATTTGACATTCAGTAAATAGATATCAGTAATTTGCTGTATTCCATACTTACGTAAGTTGTCATTCCTAGAAAATTGATTCCAACGATTAAATTCATGCCGTTGCTTTCTCTTAGCCTTAGGCAGTGTCATGGATTTGCCCTTTGCAGCAAAACATACAAATATAAGCCAGAAATATTGATTTTTTTTTTTGTATTTCAGGATTTCTATGGCAACAGCATCATCTCAAGTTCTGATACCTGAAATCAATCTGAATGACACATTTGACACGTTTGCATTGGACTTCAGCAGAGAGAAGAAGATGCTGGAATGTCTGGATTACTTAACAGGTACAATGTACATTAATTTGTTGTTTGTCTGATAATAAAATGATGGCATACAACATTTTATACAGCGTTTCTTGGTAACAATGACATATTTCCATTTTAAGTATATCCAACTATGATCAGTGGTGTTTTCCAGATAACAGCACATGTAGAAATAAATGTTATACCCACTGAATGTTGGATTAGGCCTGATATTTTAATACCCATATGCTTTAGTTTGAAAATATCACAGCTCTTTACATATGTGCGTTAGCCCTGTTGAAGTGTCTTTCACCTTGTCTCTTACAGCTCCAAACCCTCCGGGGATCCGTGAGGAGCTGTGCACGGCATCGTACGACACCATCACCGTGCACTGGACTTCGGACGACGAGTTCAGCGTGGTCTCCTATGAGCTTCAATACGCAATTTTCACCGGACAGGCCAATGTTGTCAGTAAGTGAATGTACTGGGGTGAAAAACAGGCAGGCAATGATATATCCTTTTCCCAAATGTATATCTTTTCTAAAAGTATCAAGTGATAATGTCCACACTAACCTACTCTAATTTAGTCCAAATCATTTCCAGTCTCATTGGCTTTCATGTTTGTACATAATGGAAGAAATAATGTGCAATGCGCTTTTTGAAATGATATACTGCTGCTGTATTGTAGCTGTAGGAGCATAAATTTTAGCTTACAAATAGAAATTGAATACATCTGAAACAGGGGGTGTGGTGGTGCAGTGGTGCAGTGGGTTGAACTGGGTTGAACTGGGTCCTGCTCTCTAGTGGGTCGGGGGTTTGAGTCCTGCTTGGGGTGCCTTGAAGTGGCATCTTGTCCTTGGTGTGTCTCCTCCCCCCTCCTGCCTTATGCCCTGTGTTGCCAGGTTAGGCTCTGGCTCCCTGCAACCCCATAATGGACAAGCGGTTCAGATGGTGTGCATACACATCTGAAACGTAAAAAGTCATAAGTTGGAGAAGCAGTAAATTAACCTTTTCTTGGATTTGCATTTGGAGATGAGCACCAGTGCACCTCAAAACACTATAGTAAGGCTACCGCACTCCTCAGATATTTAAGAGTTAGCGATGCAATTAAGGAGTAATTATCTTAATTTGAACTCTCAAAACTGAAAGGTATAAAGATAATATCTCAAAAAATGGCATATCTGCCCCTTTAAACTGGTTTACTGCATTTAGTTTTCAGATCGTATTAATAACATCCCTTTATCTGCAACCTGTGACTGATTACAGGCCTCGGGGAGATTCTGATCTGGGAATCTGGGAGGAAATGGATGGTTCTGGGGTCCAGATTGCTTATCTTTCTCTACCCTGCAGTTCAAACAAACTGATTAAATAGCTTCGTCCCCTGTGAGAGACAAACATGTTCAATCACGCCGCGCCACATGAATTTGCTCCTGCTTTAACACTGTGACTTTCCAACAGATAAGGAAAGAGCATAGAATGATGGAGCAGTCGGATGTTTTAATAATGAAAAGACAGTAGCAATCGTCCTGCAATGTACTGTACTCTGGAAAAAAGAAAAGCAGTTGCTAGTGTTACGACCCACGTTACCGAAAGGCGCACCCTTGTAACGGGAACAGATTTTTGTTGAAAATAGACACAAATAACAGGAATTATGGGAAATGTAAAATAGTGGTGCAACCGCAGAGGGGACTGCCAAGGACTATAAGTGTGTGGTCACCTGATGGGGGGCATCAAAGGCTGGCTTAAGGTGCAGGACCTTGAGGAAAAGGGGTTCCTTGGCTTGAGAGCATTATTTCCTTGGATATCCACTGATGCTTTTTACAGTGTCTTAGTGTTTCAATAAATGTCCATCATGGACAACTTCCTTGAGTCTTTCTTTGTCCCTTTCAGAGTCCAAAGCTGCGCTCTCTACATTACATTTGGTATGAATGTGTGTGATTTCCATAACTGGTGTCTCATCTAAGCTGTATCCTCTTTCCTTACGTAAGCTTCCAGGATAGGCTCCAGACCACCATGACCATGCCTTTGACACACAGTTCTCCATAATGGATGTATGGATGAATGAATGTCGGATTTCGTTGGGTAGGGAGCTAAAGAAGAATCGTTGAAACCTGAGGAGGCTGTCTGGTCAGTTAGGGGTTAAGGATCATGGTCTGTGTTTTAGTCCCTGGAGGTCATCTGCTGGTGTGATCTTTAGCAAAGTGCTCATCCTCAGTTGCCTCAAAAAATATCCAGCTGCAGCAGTATAAATGAGTAACGCTCTTAAATGGTAAGCTGTGTAATTTTCTTCAGATAAAAGTGTCACCTAGGTGTATAAATAAATAATAAGCCAACCAAAGTGGGCCACAGGTTCTTGATTTGAAAGGAAATTTAACAAATAGTGCTGCAAGGAGTACTGTGTGAGTGTAGCGCCAATGAACAGATGCCTTTCACATAGCCTCCCCAGCTGGCGTGCTGCTTGCAAACAACGTGAACCTCACGTACAATTGCTGACGCCTCCAGTGGCATCAGACTGATTCCCTTTCACGCCACGTCCACTCACCCTTCTGCACGTGCAGGCTTGTGCAACTCGGCCGACAGCTGGATGATCGTGCCCAACATCAAGCAGAACCACTACACGGTACACGGGCTGCAGTGTGGCACCAAGTACATTTTCATCGTGAAGGCCATCAACCAGGCGGGGAGCCGCAGCAGCGAGCCCGGCACGCTGAAGACCAACAGTGAGCACGTCTCCTTTGTGCCTACTGACAAACAACATGTGACATTTATTTGTGACCAGCACTGAGCACAGCCATTTTCGTTCTAAGACTGTACATAGTATGTACGGTTTTGTAACCCTGCCTACAATTAGCATTATGACTGGATTTAAAACCACAATCAAACCACAATTGCGGGTCATCTGGTAGCATAGTGGTTAGCGCTCTAGCTTTTGGTCCCAAAGGTCACAAGTTTTGAATCCCACCTCAAGCTGTAGTACCCTTGAGCAAGGTACTTACCATAAATTGCTCCAGTAAAGTTATCCAGCTGTTTAAATGGGTAAATAATTGTAAGTAGATTAACATTGTAGGAAAAAAGTGTGAGCTAGATTAATAAATGTGAATCATGTTCTCTTAACAATGATCACTGTTGTAGGTGTTGTGTGGATAGCCAAAGTTCCATAGACATTCATCACAAAATTGTGTGGTTATTCTTACTTTAGGTCAGCCTTTTAGGCTCGACCCCAAGACAGCACATAGGAAGCTGAAGGTCTCCCATGACAACCTGACGGTGGAGCGAGACGAAACATCGTCGAAAAAGAGCCATGCACAGGACCGCTTCGCCAGCCAGGGCAGTTATGGCGTCTTGGGAAATGCGTACATCGACAGTGGGCGACACTACTGGGAGGCCCTAATTGGTGGAAGCACATGGTATGGGAATCGTGATACGTTGGTCATGCAACGTGATTCATACACGACGTTGAGGAATAATGTGAAAAGGCTCCGCAAAACCCATTGAAGGCGCTATTGTGTGGACTGTGTTTAATACTTTACAGGAGCTGTTTTTTACTATTTGTTACAATGGCTAGAATTTTCTGTTTTATTCCTAAGACACTCTTTTAAAAATTTTAATTAAATTAAATTAAATTAAATTTGGGGGGTGCGGTGGCGCAGTGGGTTGGACCGCAGTCCTGCTCTCCGGTGGGTCTGGGGTTCAAGTCCCGCTTGGGGTGCCTTGCGGCGGACTGGCGTCCCGTCCTGGGTGTGTCCCCTCCCCCTCCGGCTTTACGCCCTGTGTTACTGGGTAGGCTCCGGTTCCCCGTGACCCCGTATGGGACAAGCGGTTCTGAAAATGTGTGTGTGTGTGTGTAAATTAAATTTTTTAAAAAAAGTCTCAAATACAATTTTAAAAAACTTAAATATAATTTAAAAAATGTATTTTTCCACTCAACAAATGTTCAGTTCAGTTGTCAGTTTCCTGATTACTTGGTGTATATAACTATAATTTGGTCCGTTAGGCTTACAATAATAATGAGTATTGTCTTTTTTTTTCCGGATTAACTTTGACAGTGTGGTGGCAGTTTCATACCAGTTTATAGAGCTGAATTTTTAAACAGTAATTAAAATTAACTACCTTACTAGAGGGACTGCAAGGCTGCTCTGTACGCTTGAACCTGCGTTTGAACCTTCTCTCCTTTCTGTCCCATTCTGGGACCTCCAGTCATTATGAATCCTTTATTTCACTGTCACTGTTGTGTCCTGTTGCTAAGAGCTTTAGTTGCTTGGAGCAATTGCATTATTTTTGTCTATTTTTTACCATGCAAAGAACTTTCATCTGCAGTGATCTTACGAATACGTACGTTATGAACCAAAGCACCTTCTACCTGCTCTTTTAGGTACGCAGTAGGCATCGCCTACAAGTCGGCCCCGAAGCACGAGTGGGTGGGGAAGAACGCATCCTCGTGGGTGCTGAGCCGCTGTAACAACACCTGGGTGGTGCGCCACAACAGCAAGGAGATGCCCATCGAGCCGTCGCCCCACCTGCGGCGCCTGGGAGTGCTGCTGGACTACGACAGCGGCTCGCTCACCTTCTACGACGCCGTGGCCTCGCAGCACCTGTACACATTCGACATTGCCTTCGCCCAGCCCGTGTGCCCCGTCTTCAACGTGTGGAACAAGTGCTTGACTGTCCTCACTGGGCTGCCCATCCCGGACCACCTGGAGAGGGCGGAGCTGGACAACTAGGCAACATGAGAAATGCACAGGAGGGAGGGAGGGAGGGAGGGAGGGACAGTGGGAGAAGTCCTCTCCGAACATGAGGTGGCTGCTGGGTAGACTTCCGCCGCTATGCTGTAGGAAATTTACGAAAAAGCCATGGCTTGACATATTTTTACTTTTACTCTTAAAGTAATAGGTCATGAATAGTAATAAATTATTTATGGAGGATTCTTCCATGTGAAATATTGTAGGTTTGTTCTTGCTTTGCACATTCATTACTATAATATTTATGTGTAGAGGATTTTTTGGGTTATTTCAAAAAAAAAAAAAAAAGAAAAAGAAGGCTATCCCATATAAAGAACCTGACATTCCTGCATTCCTGTGTTCCTTTTACATGGGTGCTTATCACTGTTGTACCAAGCTCATGCTCCAGTGTTTATTTTTGCCTGCAGACACTGACATGACAATTTTAATGAAATAGGAAGGCTGATGGCTAATTATTGATCAGACATTAATGAGTTGTCATGTATTTTTTTTTTTTTTGTTTTTGTCTTTCTCTGTACCTAATTTCTGCAGCACTGACCGTACATGCACATCAATGTGAAAAAATATGTGCAAAGCATGTGCTCTGTTTACAAAATCATTTTTCTCTGCCATAACCCTCCTGTATTATTGCAGGTACATCTTTGGGATTGTAGCACTATTTCAGAAACATTGGTACAAGTAACATAGCGGAGACTTTTTTTCTTCTTTTTTGTGAGACTCATGATAGTTAACCATTCATTCACATTACTCCTCTACAGTAGGAATAAAACGGTTCTTCATTTTGCTAATCTGTTTGGAGCATATGCAATGAAACAACTGGACAAATCCACACACATATATGTGCGACTTAAATGATATGTATGCCTTTCAAACTAATTACCATAGTAAATTCAGCTTTGTAGTGCTAAGTATTTGAATTGTTCACCAGCCGTCCACGGTCATTATTTCAAAAGGCCACAGACACAACCCCACAAACCGATGTTTGGTGGTTCTGGTAGTAGGATGTCTTCAGTACATTTCTCTGGACAGTGTGCCGGAAGTAAGACATTAGACATTTACAGTCGAAAATTACAAGGACCTGAGCGGTTCAAGAGACACACTTGAATTTTTGCGATACCTTCTTCGTTGCTGGTGATGAGTTTTGACAGGAAAGTGACTCGATTGATTTTTCTGACATGCCTTCTTGACACGAAATTGTGAGGGGAAAAAAATCCATGTCAATATGTATGTTGTTTACGATCGTATAATTTTTACATTCCACTGTGTCATCAATGGGATGTTAGGTCTTAGATTTTAGATGTATGGACACATTCATGGAAAGGAGACAGCAGATTTCCCCCAAATGCCTGGATCACAGTGCAATTCTTTTCTAGTAGTTTCTTTGTGAAAACAAAAATAAAATGATTTATTCGATACTATGTGTCATGTCTACATTTTGTGGATTATAATTTTAGTTTACACTGTTGTGTTTTTTACAGCTACATAATCTTATATACGAGAGTGAGTCTAAAAGTATCAGCAATATTAGAAATTACAAATGAAATACAGATTATTGTGGATATTTTTTTACTTATCCGTGTGTGTATTTATAAATAGTAAGATGAGGTGTTCTGAAATAGATGAAATTTGTTACTAAAGCTATATAACTCGTATCTTTTTAGTAAGTTATCATCTTTGATTAAATGGTCATTAAAAAGACTTCAAAACAGAACATAATGCATGATGGATAAACAATATGCATTGTTCAGCTGTACTGTGGTTACTTCTTATAGTTTAAGATGTGACAATTATTAGTCTTAAATCTGATGTTTTTTTCATAGGATTTGCAGATAAATATATTATGTCTGGCAAATGGCACAGAAACAAAGAAAATAGCCCGAGTGTTGCCTTCAATATCCCCTTTTGTCTTCCATATGCATCCAGACTTTTCCGCCCAATTGTTTCTAAGATTAGTCTACAAGCTGTCGAATTGCCCTGAGAACTTCCTTTAGACGACAAGCTGGTTTCCTTGTGAAGTGGCAGGATTGTTGATATTCCCACAAGGTCAGTAGTGTGAACCGCTAGTGTGGCATTTACCCACTGCAGCTACACAACAAAAACAGGACTTCCTGCTGCTGCAAATAAAAAATTAAAAGGCAGTTCTGTTTCTCTATCCTTGCGTGTTATTTAAACAATTTTTCATCTATCAGGCAGCACGGTCACTAACTTCATCGCTGAAGTCCCCTGCTTAAATATTGAAAAAAATGCGAAGCAAAGTTTTGAAGGTTAAGGTGACAGTTTAAGGTATAACATGTCATCTTAAATAAATAAATAATCCAAAGAAGACAAATAATGTGAAATGTTATCCTTTTTTCAATAGCAGCAATAAAAATTTAATTTATAATTTTTCTGTTGGTCAAAAAATATTCATAAATTTAAATTTTACTTTTTTACCCAGATATTATTTTTTCAGTGTAACTTGTGGAGTATTTCACTGTAATTACTTTGTACAAGAGATAAACAGTGGTCAACATCTTTATGGTACCAATGATTACACCAGAAAGGTGGTGTGAAGTATACAGATTTGTATAATATTTTCTCTTGCCAATAAGTGATATTTTTACAGAACTCCTGTGCCGCAGCGCAACTAATGGACAACTTCAGCACCAAACAAGCAATTTCCTGTGAATGACAGGATGCCTTCTGACATGCCCCACCATCCTCCAGGAACCCTGCCCAAAGCCTCTCCGGACTACCACTGGAACACAAAGCATGAACTCGCCTTGACCCTGCCGTCCATTAGCACCTGTCCCAGATCATGACAAAGCAGCCGGTCGCCACCATCGTCTTCCTGCCACTCTGCCACAAAGACCATTGCGCTCCACCCTGCCCACATCTGGCCGTTTTAGGGGGCTTTAAGACGAACCGAAATGTTTGCCAGTTCTTTTGCTTCATAGAGCAATGCAGAGTAACCTGGAACACCTCCAAGCGGCTGCTGCCTGTCACCATGTGATAGGAATTTTCATACACCTCTTAGCCCGGAGGTAGCAGGTTGTGTAAGAGATAAGGAAAGAGAGTTGACTAAATTTGTTGTAAAAAAAAGTAAAGTTAATAAAAAAAAGGCAAAGTTCTTTTTTGTTCTCATCTTTTGTGAAAAAATAACAAAAATGTCTTTCATGCTTCTCAGCGTGATGCTCACTTTCGTTCTGCTCTGGGGAAAATTGAGTAGAACCGTATTGTATGAATATCAGTTGCATGTATTTCAGAAACTTTCTGGCATTTACAAATTTATATATAAATGTATGTGTGTGTGTGTGTGTGTGTGTATATATATATATAAATACACACACACATAGAGAGCATATATACGTATATAGTGTGCATATATAAATATATACATTTATACATATATTATAAATATATACACACTTACCATACTCTGTATATACACTCTATAGATTCTAGGTTTTCATCACATTAAATACAATACAATTTTTTTTGTATTGTATTAGCATTTTATCTTTCAGATGTGCAGCTAAATTACAGAATTAACCACAGCACCCAAGCAACTGGCAGTTCAAAATGTCCCTGTAAAAGTTAGAAATGAAAACGAGGTAAGTTAAAGTCCAAAGGTACCATACGAGAAGGTGGGAATGGTGCCATGCCGATGTTAAGAACTCGGAAACTTGTGAAGTGAATGCTGAGATGTCTTCTGATGTGGTTTTCCTCTTTTTAGTCACATAATTTTGATTTGGTCAATTGGTATGACATCCTTGGCTTGCTGTGTGCTGGGAGCTTCCTCCAGGCTTATTAACCTGCTCCAATCTATGTTCCCCAAACATGAACAGGTCAGAAATGTGTTTTTAACAGACACTGGAGGTATGTGAACACATTTATTTAGTTTCCCCAATGATACAAACACAGAAGGAGACAATTGTTTTACGGTGAATGTCAAATTTCCGGAAAAAGTTTCCACTCAGCCTGCATTAAATGAAATTCTGTGATAGAACGTTTCTTTGCTCTCCCTTAAGTTTGCCCCAGGCGATGTTCAAAACAAAACCCTGCTTAATACAGTTGAATGAGGATGCGTCTCAAAGTTGGCCCATAGCGCAAAACACTCATAGTGGGTCATTAATCAAGGGCCCCACAGACAGTCGGTGTGTTTGGGGCCTTTCCACACTGGGGGCCAGTTTACCCCACGGTGCTTTGGTGCTGATGAGCACATTGCTCCACCACATTTTTCGAACCCTACATTGCCATTTTCAAAGGGTCCCAGAGGGAAGTGCCAAGACACCAGGCAACCATAAAAGAGTGAGTGTGCCCCCTAGTGGCAGAAAACACCTATTACACGTTTTCTACCCATCACTTCATCACATTTATTAAAACATTCAGCATACAAATTCACCACCATGGAAAACAAATCTGTTTTGTTTAATCCAACATTTCGCACTAAACCAATTTGCTGGATTAGGTAAAATCAGACATTTTAATTAAACTTATGTTAATATCAGATTTAATCCTGTTTTTCATTGTTGGGACAAAATATTGACAAATAACAGCTGTATACACTTAGAGGTCACCATAAAAGTGATTTTAAGAAGGAAAAGTGAAACCCAAATGTGAATGAAGGACTAAGAGCTCCCAATGGAAAACACGACCTCTAGCGGCCAGTTTCCGCCTCTGCAACCATGAGCTTTGAACACGTGCCGCAGCGCTGGAATTATAATGATCGGCTCTCAGGGGAAGAAGTACAAATCATTCGTGAGGAAGAAACCATAACGGGCAGTTTTTTTGGAATATAATGCACGATGGGTTGATGCTGCGAATCAGACAAACTAAATATATTTGTGGGAAAATCTGAAGAAGTTCACATACCTTTTAGCCAAATAAAATTTAAAGGTGAAACAATTTGTACTGGCATATTTGCGCTGTCAATATTTGGCTGAAAGGGACACAGACACCCCAGTCTTCTAGAATTTACTGTTATAAGACACAGATTTGCCCTGAACCTTGTTGTAAGATGTGATTCCCCCCTTGACAGCCCATGATGCCCCTGTATGTAATATCCCCATACCCCAATACCCTCTTGACACCCCTTTGTACCGTAGTAATGCTACCAAAACACCCTCTTGATGCCCAATGATACCACTGATGCCCCCATAACACTTGCTTATACCCTCATTATTCCCCATTAAAAGCCTTTAATACGCCAGCCAGTGTCATGATTCAGACGGCTGCTGTGTGCAATCGACGTTCGCCAACTCGCAAACACGCGGTTTAAATCAAATATTTAACTTTAAAATGAACTTCTGCTGTATTTTTAAGTTTTATTAAACTATATTAAACTAAACAGTCTGATTTCTTTAAACGCAGGATAGCGCAAAGTCGAAAAATGCTTCTCTGAAATAGAACAGAAAGTAACTTGGAGACGTTCTCAAAAACAGAACACAGTCACGTGTTTCCACTCGGAAACGGGTAACGCAGCTGCGCAGTGAGCGCTCCGTAACTGCGTGCGAGCGCGCGCATGGGGCGGGAAAGGGGTCCTGGGTGGGGGCGTGGCAGGGGCGTGGCAGGGGCGGGGCTGGATGTTCTCTCTCCGAGGCCTGGGACGCTCGTAGCAAGAGTTTTGAGATGAAGAACGGACCGCTCGTCGGGGTCGACCGGTTTCAGTGATCCGTCCCAGCGGTGTTGCTCGGCAGCCCGGTGTCCTGCGGGGTCCCGCCGTGTCTCGCCATGTCCAGCGGGCAGTGGAAGCCCTTCGTGTTCGGCGGACTGGCCTCGGTCACCGCAGAATGCGGTACAAAATCGCTCTTCTGTCCGACCGACACGCACAGGGAGGGTGAAATCATGTACCGTCCGAGGTGCCTGAAATAACTTTTTAAAACTTTTTTTTCTTTTTTTTAGGTACCTTCCCCATCGACCTGACCAAAACACGTCTCCAGGTGCAGGGCCAGGTGGGCGACAGCAAGTTCCGGGAGATCCGCTACCGGGGGATGCTGCACGCGCTCGGCCGGATCTGCAGGGAGGAAGGGCTGCGCGCGCTCTACTCCGGGTGGGCAGCAGCATGTCTCGTGTCCGCGTGTCCCCTTCCTGTCCAGCGCGTTCGTGTCCACCCATCGACTCGAGGAACGTCTCGCCCACCGCCCTCATGCTGTTCCCACAGTCCGTGGGCGGCGGCTGAGTATGGTGAGCATGGCGAGTAGTGTAGTGAGTATAGTGAGTGACTATATATATATGATGAGTGTAGTGTGAGAATAGTGAGTCAGTGTGGTGAGTAGTTTCGTGAGTTTAGTGATTGAGTATGGTGATTTGTGGTGAGTATGGTAAGTGAGCGAGTATGGTGAGTATAGCGATTATGCTGAGTATAGCAAGTGTATTGGGAATAGTGAGTATAGTGATTGTGTGGCAAGTATGGTAAGTATAGTGAGAGACTATGATAAGAATAGTGAGTGTGCTGAGTAGTGTCATGAGTATAGTGAGTGTATTGGGAACAGTGAGTATATTAAGTGACTATATGATGAGTACAGTGAGTGTGGTGAATATAGTGAGTAACTGTATCATGAATGTGATGAGTACAGTGAGTGACTATATAATGAGTGTATTGAGAATAGTGAGTGTAGTGAGTGACTATATGATGAGTGCAGTGAGTGTGGTGAGTAGTGTAGTGAGTATAGTGATTATGACGAGGATGGTGAGTGTATTGAGAATAGTGAGTGTGGTGAGTATACTAACTATGGTGAGCATGGTAAGTGTCCTGAACATAGTGAGTATAGTGACCATGCCATGGTAAGTGACTATGATGCATGTAGTGGGTATAGTGACTATAGTGAGCATGGCGAATATGGTGACTACACTGGTCATTGCAAGTATAGTGAGCTTGATGATGAGTATGGTGGCTATGGCGAGTATAGTGAGCATGGTGAGCATGGTTCCTGCGCCCTAAAGCGTGTGGTTTGGTCCAACAGAATAGCCCCTGCGGTGCTCCGACAAGCCTCTTATGGGACCATCAAGATTGGCACCTATCAGAGCTTCAAGCGTCTTCTAGTCGAAAACCCAGAAGGTGAGCGTGTGTCTGACATGAGGCCAAGTGTCACTGCCTACAGCCATCAGTGTGTTTAGTATCGCTGTTTCACTGGGACATGTCATAGCAGGAAGAATCTTACAAGTCGGTAAGCAGGGAATTTTTCTTTGTGTTTTTTCTTTTCTTTTTTTTTTCTTTCTTTGTCCAAATGTCTAGTTCTGTGTCATTGACTGTCTGTGGTGCAATATGTGAGAGTACTGTGGATTGCTGGGTGTTTTCTCTTTTGGGACTTTGGGGGGGGGGGGCTTTCTTTTAGTCCACTGGGAGCTTCCTGTTTGTCTCCATGCGTTCTGTGTCGGCGAGCGCAGACATCTCGTGATCTGTTCCCTCGCGATGCAGATGAAACCCTGCTCACGAACGTGCTTTGCGGCGTGCTCTCTGGAGTCATCTCCTCATCCATCGCCAACCCCACAGATGTGCTCAAGGTGAGAGGAAGACTGTGAGATGTTCCAACCCGGCAGTGTTTTGCGTACGGTTGAAAGCTACAGAGCTTGCACTTATGACGGTTTACCAGTTCAGAACTAGAGAAGTACTAAAAGTCATGGGCTGCAACATTTTAACTTGCAAAACTTCCTGTTGTGCATTCCATTTAATTCTCTTCTCAAAGAACCATGAGTGAACATATGTGCGTTTCGAACCTGGGCTGTGCTCTCCCGTGTTATTGTCACGTGGCTTTTTTTTTTTTAAGTCCTCCTCAGTGTTTTATGTTAATTGTTGTGCAGACGTACTGCACGCTCCACGATCTGCCAAAACCCTTTTAGGACAATGCAGATGCATTGTGGGAAATATAATAATCATCTTGATGGTACAGAAAGTATTGACACATGATTTTTATGACTCGGCCTTGGCAGGCAATGGATTTTTGCACAATGGAATGCACTACTGCTGCACAGTGATCTTCATGTTCTGCTCAGATGTGTGTGTGTGTGTGTGTGTGTGTGTGTGTGTGTGTGTGTGCGTGTGTGTGTGTGTGCGGACGCGCGCATGCATGCAGTTTATGGTTCCAGCAATAAAATGTTTTGGCAGTAATATTGAGCACATTTTTGTGGCACAGCTCACTCGCTTCATTAGAAGACATTGGTCCTGGGTGATCGTTAGCATCATGTGACGCACCATCCTGGTACACAATGTTCTTTCTGGTCTGCAAAGGACTTAGTTGAGGACTAAGTAGTCTTTGTTCCATTTGATTTATGGAAATGTTGGCTAGGGGTGGAGCAGTCGGTGGGAGAAAGGTGTCAGATTCCTTTTTATAATATATATTTGAGGGAAAAAAAAAAAAGAAAAAAAAAATCCTGAGATCATGTGGTCATCTTTCTGGCTGCACACGATAGACCGGAACCTCTTTCCATCATCTTTTAGACATCTCTGTTTGTCTTATCCACACACTACCTGTAGACACAGGTGCACAATGTGTTCTGTGACCTTAACTGTGGATGGTACCCGTGTCGAGTTTCACGCCCAAATCTGGCGCTTACACTTGGAACATAGAAGAGCAGATGAATGGAATGGATTGGAATGGAGTGTCACTGGAGACACGAACCTACTTTTACAACATGCGGTGTATTTATAGTCCGGGACTCACATAGTGTCCTTGGCAAGATTGCGTCGTGTCTGAAGGCTGTGGGTAAGCAAGGCCCTAAAATACACCCACCGATACGGTTAGCAGACCTACGGTATTCAGCATGGATAAGTTTTTAAATATCAACTTTGTGAAAAATGATGTGCTTTGTTTGCCCTGTTGTTGGTTTGATTTGTTTTGTTTTGTTGAGCCCATAAAATATCAGACTGTCCATGTGCAGCAGTTTGATCACATTTTCAGCATACAGGGGACCTGCTCCTGATTTTCTGTGAGATAAGTTTCCAGGCTGCAGTGTATAAGTTAAACTAGTTGTAGCAGTTCGAGCTGTTTCCCTTGGTTATGAAGTTGGCATGTCCACAACTCGTCTCCTGCTGTAGTACCCTTGAGCAAGGTGTTTACCCTAAAAATACCTTGGTAAGAATTATCCAGCTGTATAAATGGATAAATATTTGTTGCAGGCTTAACACTGTGAGTTGCTTTGGGGTAAAGTGTCCACTAAAGGAATAAATGTAAATATTGGGGGGTTTCTGAAAGGCAGCGTGTATAAAGGTGTTTTTTAACAGTGAATGAAATTGAGTTTTTCCACATTCATTCAAGGCACACCTTGTATTGATCACAAACTCTCACCTGTACTCTTTTTCTACTCAGATCCGGATGCAGGCGCAGGGAAGAGTGATTCAGGGGGGCATGATGGGAAACTTCATAGACATCTACCAGCAGGAGGGAACACGTGGACTTTGGAAGGTGAATTTTTTGCTGATGGGCTCAATCCACTGGAGCTGCAGTGTCACCCTTAAGCCCTTTATTTCTTTTTTTTAATTGCATCTTCATATGTTCCCCCCATGAATGCACCTGGCAGAGTTTTATATCGGTTATTCACTGGTCTGTAGGGGGTGTCTCTGACTGCTCAGAGGGCTGCCATTGTGGTGGGAGTGGAGCTGCCAGTGTATGACCTCACCAAGAAGCGGCTGATCCTCTCTGGTTACATGGGAGACACGGTGTACACACACTTCCTGTGAGTTGCAGCCGGGCCTTCTTCACACATCTCGTCTTTTTCCCCACACAGATCGAGCTTAAGATTTTAGGACTAGCACTTCTGTTTGACAACAAATAAGAACATTCTGCTCCTCTGCAATTAAAAATATTGACCTGGTTCTTATCAGCATATGTTTTATAATTTTGGATTTTTTTTTTTTTTTTTTTGAGGACTTTCATTTTTCAGTGGATGAAACTGGTTTGAAAACAAATATGTTTGTCAGTATGTTTTGTGACCTCCCATTTGTGTTTTCATTGTCGAACACTGGAGGTGATGTTCACATTAAGATTTTGAATTGAGCTTCTTTTTGTATGTCCCCCCTGAATTCACACTTATCTTTCGTGTCTCGCTTGAGAATAATTGAATAAGGAGGATTTTATTCGGACTCCGGGAACAAACATGTGCCTCCTGACCCGATGATGCCTCAATACTGTGGCTTCCAGCTCCAGTGTGGTGTGCGGCTTGGCCGGAGCCCTGGCCTCGAACCCCATCGACGTGGTGCGGACTCGCATGATGAACCAGAGAGCCCTTCTGGACGGCACCTCCGGGGGATACAAAGGCACTGTGGACTGTCTCGTGAAGGTAGCCCCGAAAGCAGGCAGAGAGTCCTTGTCTTGTATGAATAACAGAGAAGCTGGCTGAAAGTCACTGAAGGTCTATGTCCCCTAAGATGAAGGGGTCAGAAAAATATCTTCATTGTGTGTTTTGTTGTGGCAGCAGGTGATACGTTCGTTAGAGCTGCTATCCTGACTCCGAAGGCTTTAAGCTTGTGTTCTATCTTCTACCGTAGGACCCCTGATTAAGGTACTTACCCTGATTTGGTGCAGTAAAAAAAATTACCCAAGTACCCCACCTTAAAGAAAAGCATCAGATAAATGAATACATTTTACTTTAACATTTTCTCATTTAGCTGATGCTTTTCTCCAAAGCAACATACAAAGTTAAGCTTCTTACAATTATTTATGCATTTATGCAGCTGGGGAGTTTTGCTGGAACAGTTTAAAGTAAGTACCCTGTTCATGAGTACTAGAGCTGGAGGTGAGATTTGAACCTGTGACTTTTGAGTCCAAAGGCAGCAGCTCTAACCACCATGCAACTACCTGTCCCTACTGTAGTAAATAAATTAAATGAATATAATCAGTTTAATGAAGCAAGTTTTGTTATGGTGGCAAAGCAGGTAGCGCTGGTCTCTCTGAGCTCCTGGACTGTTGGTTTGTCCAACTCTGTGGAGTTTGCATGTTCTCCTCAAAAGCATGAAACTGCACATTTTGTGTGTGTATATGTTTGGTGTGTTGTCGTGTGATGGACTGGTGTCCCACCCTGGGCGTACACTGCCATGGTAAGCTCCGTACCACTATGACCCTGCGCTGGACAATTGGTTATTGATAATGAATGAATGAATCACATTCTAATTTTCTCTATTTATGTAGACATGGAGGTCAGAAGGTTTCCTCGCCTTGTACAAAGGTTTTTTCCCTAACTGGTTACGTCTCGGCCCATGGAATGTCATCGTATCCTTTCTCAGTTTCTTAGTACGAATGTTCTATGCCTTCGGATGCTGGTTTGGAATAGTATCTAAAATAATTGTGTGGTCGTTGCACACTTCCAGTTTTTGAGGTCCAGGGTGGGTGAGCGAGTCCTCAGCAATGCAATTAAGACAGGATTAAAGTCACGTAATGGGATTAGCAGAGGTGGAAATGCATAGAGCTCAAATGAATAGAAACGTGTAAATGCCTTGATGGGTACCAACTGGATCCAGTTTTGAGGAATGTTCCCTGTGAATTAGATCCAATATATATTTTTTTTTTTTCTTCCTTCTGGTAAAACAAAAAAAGTGTTGCTATGCGATATGTTTCTGCAGTTTATCTGTTCGTCCTTAACTTTCACACCACAGTTCTTCATCACCTACGAGCAGTTGAAGAAGCTTGACATGTAAATGTGTGGATCCAGTGCGGGGAATTTTTTTTTTTTTTTGTTAGAAAATGCATAAAATAACTGATTTATGTCATGTCACACGCTTATGATGTCACAGAACTGTCTGGGACTGGGTTTTTCAGGCCATCTGCACCAAGATGTGCGTACTGTGGTAATGACCAACCACTTGACTGGACACACAGGCAGTGATATTAACAACCCCTTTCTCGTGAGCCACAGTGTCAGTTTGGACACCAGGCAAAAAGGTGTGCAAACTGTGCTGTTTCAGACCAGCACGGTAAGTACACAAGTATTTGACAGTTTTCCAAAATGAAATGTCTTAAACTAAAGAGTTCAGAACAGACACACAAAGTTCAGTTGTGTACAAATTGCACTGCATGACATAATTAAAAAAAAAAAGCCTGTTCTTTAAATAGCATTCAAAGCCAATGAATCTGGTTTTATTGTTCAGTGTCTCACTCACTCGCTCACACACGCACACACATACACACACACACGTGTGTATGTCTATGTTAATGTTGACAGCATTATAACAAAATTTTGGATTCACTATTTGCCAAGTATGAAGCAAGGCAATTTACAGTGAGCCAAAATGTGATTTTCTCAGTTTTGTGTGTATATAATTAAAAAAAAAAAAAAAAAAAATTAATGTAAAGCATTTATATATTTGCATTTTGGCAGAAATAACAGTTGAGTTGTTTTTATGAGACATGGCACACTGCACATTACTTTCTCCACACACATACAGTATAACACATATACACTGCATATAGTCACTAGGTCCAGAATGGAGGCAACATAAATTATGACTTTAACCAGAGAGTTAAGAGTGGAGGCTGGAATTGTTACTCTTCTTCTGTGGAATTCATAGTACTGTATTAGGTTGTACTTGTAACAGCACAAGTCACTTTGGAAGACAGTGTTAGTAGGATTGCAGGTTAACTGATGATCTGAACTTTTTTTTTACAGTCTCAGAAAGGATGTTTTGTTTAAATATTTTTACTTATAACTGATCCGTTTACACCTAGGGATTCCTATGCGTCAAAATGAATTATTTTGTTACCCATTAAATTTTATTTTTAGAATTTTTTTTTCAATCTTAACAAGGCTGAAATTTAACGAACACAAAGGGTACATTAATCTTTTTTGTGCCTATGAAACTCTGAATGTCTGTGTATAATTTATATACATTCTATTTATCTAGGAGGTAAAATTAGTATGTGACTTTTGTCACATGATTTTTTCTATGTGGACCAGTGCCTTATTTCAGGTCTCCATACAGTTTTGTAAATTGCCAGAGTGTCATGTTTCAATGATTGCACCATCCATGCAGTTTGGTTTTTGTTGGCAAACGGATGGAAAGAATTAAATTGTTAGTTTTCAGCAGATCACTAACATGTGGGTCACATACAGCATGCTGTCATGTCAAGCATTTGTCACTTCAGTACTCAGTTTATATCTCCAAAGCCTGTGGTTATTCACGTATGTGCATGTAAACTGTGAACTTGATTAAATGAAAATATTGCCAAAGCGGGTGGCGTTTGGGCGGATGAAAACATTAGTCCATGACTAATGTTTTATGACTAATTGAGCAGTTGAAGCACCTTGTAAGTTGTTTATACCCTTAAATTGGGAAGAATTGGGAGAATACAGGATGTTACTGTGAGGTCTTATTATGTGTAACAAGTGTGTTCCAGCACCTTTGTACAGCTCTTTTAACAGTTCATTAATGTATTGCGTAATGTATATTATCGGCGCTTCTGAAATTGTAATAAAAAAGCTAAACTGAATGTGATGTTTTATGTTTGTACAGACTAAAGTTTTTTTTATTTCACTATGTGTCCACTAGTGCAAAGCTATTTAAGATTATTATATCTTTGGAAATTGAAGTTGAAATAAATGTATAACTGTACGTTTAAAGGCTTTAGAGTCAGATGAAGGTGGTACCGATACTGCCTAGGAGAAGCATATTGTTCACATGCTTAGCACTATGAAAGACATTGTAGAAAGTGAATAAAATACCTGCTGAGGGTGTAAAAAGACAGTGTAACTGGGCAGGACTCTTATTGGCTGTGTCACTGTTTTTATTATCTATACCCACAGGATATGGGAACTCACTCTGATTCACTATCAGTAACTTAATATGGAGTCACAATTACGTTTCTCTGTTCTTGCAGACTAAATGACACCTGATAATCAGGCTGTACAGCGCAGTACAGTGTACTGCAGTATAGAAATGTGCAAAGACCTAATGAGCACATCGGACATTAGGGGGCGCTACTGATCTCTGAAATGGGCTTCGCTCTCTTGGCTGCCACCTGCAGAAGCACTATTGCTCGGTACGTGAAATGTTCATGAGCTGCGCTGCCCACAAAGTCTACCCGGAGACTCTACAGGAGCAGAGCAGCGCCCCCCGGAGGGCAATGCTGGGGAACCACAGTCCTATAAGAGAAGCGCGGAAGAGTGACACACAAACGACTAATGAGCCTCAGCCATAGCAGTGGCTCCCCATCACATCAGAGACATATTCTAAAAGATCTGTACTTGTACTTTTTCGGCATCGTGCCGTTCAGAAGAGGCTGACATGCCTGTAACCGATACAGAGGAATATCATTTTGGTTTTTAAAAGGGCTCTGGTTTGAAATTTTTCTGAGCTCCACAGTTGCCATCAATTACCTGATTCGGAATTTAGAACCCGAAAGCATGAAAAATGATAAAACCCTTCTTTGGCTAAAGGCGTCTGGCTCCAACTCTATGTGACAATGGCAATTTGTACTAAAGTGGAAGTGGATCAGGTTGATGTTTTCACTCAATGGCAAAAGGAGACATGGCAGCATAACTCTTGTTTGCCATTCGTACAAGGTGCCCTACTGGGACTGGACCAGTAATATCAATCTGGAAAAGTTCAGTTTTGACAATCATGTTTTTATTCAAAAGTTATAGAAAAACATCTTTCACTTTCAATGTACAGCATCATTACAGTCTGTGGTACTCAACTGTAGGTTACTGAGTTCTAGGGTTTATACATCCTTGATAAGTGAAGAATACATCAATCCATCCATCCATCCATCCAGTCTTATCCAATGCAGTGGTCACAGTGCCCATCCTGGAATCACAGTTCATGAGGCAGGGTACACCCTGGGCAGGATGCAGGTCCGTTGCAGGGCACACACACATACATAGACACATTAAGGACAATTTAGAGTCACCAGTCCACTTGAAACACACGTCTTTGGACTGTGGGAGGAAACCAGAGCACTCGGAGGAAGTCCATGTGAATACGGGGATTACACTCAAACCGAGGAAGATTCAAACCCACCCCCAAACTCACGGTCCAGGCGCTGCGCTGCCCACCCGTCTCATTCGAAAATCAGTGTCTTTGTTCTGAAGCCTGCCTCACACTCAGGGATGTTTAACATGTTCAGTATCACTCTGTGCTACTTTCTGGGGTGGGATAAGGATTCCTCACATGGCCACACAGAATATTAGCTGTAGTATAGCGAGCTGTCAAGGAGAGATCTTTTAAGAGGGACGAGAATGAAGTGGAGAAATTACATTTGGGTCAGACATCTCCCGAATGGACACACGCGTCCATTTGACCCACGTTGTGGCCCCTGTGTGAATGTGATTCGCTCCACTTGTCCCCGCAGAGACCCGTCTTCCAGGGCTTATCGAAAGAGGCCTTATCTGCCTGCACCCAGTCCTTACTGAGAGCTGCTGACGTCACGGCCGAAAAACAAGGTTGGCCTGCACTCCGCGACGACTGCCAGCCACGGGCTCCTCCAGGATTGCTCCGTTTCAGCGCCAGCTTTTACGTGTTGAATGAGAAATAATGCAGCATTTCAGTGTTCATTGTATGTTTCTTACTGTGGCCCAATTTTGAGGAACGCGTTTTTTTCCTCGGCATGAGCGTTTTTGGAATTGTCGGGAGACGTGCCTCTTTGTTTCAGACGCGCGCCGTTCCGTTCGGCTTCCGTCCTGCCTTTTCACACGACAACGCGAGCCATGTCGCTCTTTGTTTGCGTTTCTATCGAACCGCCGACCTGGAGCGCTGCCCTTTCCTGCCTCCAGGACGGTCGCTGGGGGGCAGTACCGTTGCACAGGAGGCTCCTCCTGGACATTTTCATTTCGGATTTGGCTCTAGATGATCTGTCATGGATAATGGCTCAGCAACTGTGTCCTCTAAACCCACTGTGCCCTGCATGAAATTCCTACCAGATGTGGCGGAGGCGTTCCAGAATCGCAGTCCCCGTGCAAGTCTCAATTTTCAGCCCTGCTCTGTACCATAGAGGCGCCATCCCTCCATTTGTTCTGCCCTCGACTTCCCTGTCAGACGCACAGCAGGTCCGGCATTTCTTTCATCCACTGATCATATCTGTGCTCATCCACTCCTGGCAGTTAAAAAAAAAAAAAAAAAAAAAAAAAAAAGAAAATCTATTATGAACTTAGTTTTTATATATTTCTTTGCACTGGACGACAGAGGCCTTCGAGGTATGGGAATACTTATTCATTTTTACAGCTAGTTGAAGCATGTCAGCGTGGTAAATACCGTGGGAGCGTGCCCTCTTGAAAAGGGGCACGGCAACACATCGTAGTGAGCCCCTGCACACCGTGTTTTAATTGTCCAAGAGTTGCATCATGATCAAATGAGCTCTGCGTAAGCTGTCTGTCTGTCGTCCTCTAGTATTGACTTGCCGTACAGGCGCAGCGAGACAGCCCACTCTTTTTGATCAAACGCCTGCTTATCATGCAAGAGCGGATCCCTCCATTCCACCCCGACTTTGCCATCAAGGAAATCTCCCTGGACTTGAACGAAACCAGAGGTAAGAACGAAGCGCCACGTGCTCGTTCATGTGACGCGTATCACCTGAAGGAGATGTTACGCCGGGTACCGAACGGCAGAATGAACTTCAACTCCGTGAAGCCAGATGGCTTCATTTTTGATGCTGCACTGGAAACCGTTAACCCAGGGATTTGAAACAAACGTGTCTCATAAAAACTTACAAAAGTGTATAAGAAAGAAATTAAATTAGTTTCTTTAGCATGCGTGTGAGTCACATAGCTTATGTCGTATTTATCCAGCTAAAGAGTACAAGCAATGTGCAGCATTACAGGCATGAATTGCCATTAGTGCTGGTGGTGGCTCTGGGGGGTGAAATGACTCATCTGATGTTCCCTCATTCAGATTATTTCATTAAAATGTTTGTTTTTTATTTCAATTTTATTTCGCTAGGTAAAATTAAATTGAAAAAGTGTACGAAAATGTATAATAATGTGTGCGTCTATAAATATATGTATATTCACATATATATGCATATCTACACATACACTGAGACATAATACTGTAAATTCCTTTACAGGAAAAAGACCAGATAACTGAAAATAAAAAGAAATAACTTACAGTTAATGGCAGAAGGAAACCTGAAAGATGTCATATCGTTTTATGCAGAAGTTTGGATATGCCTGGCCAAATTACATAGTTAATTTTGTAAGTGAAAAGTAGTAAACAACTGCTGCAGGAAACAGTGTGTTTAAAAAAAAAAAAAAAAAAAAAAAAAAAAGATTTGTTAATGCACAGTTACTTATTTAATGGACTTTTAAACATAGGAACAAAGAAAAAAGTAATTGTGGCATGTACCCTAGTAAGTCAGTATTAAGTAACCCCCTCCCAGGATATATTACAGCTTCTAAACTCCTTTTTTATCCAGATAAGAGTCTCAGTTCTTGTAAGGAATTTTTCCTACTCTTGCTTGCAAATCACTTCTAATTCTTGGTGATTCTTGGGCTTTTTTGTATGCACAGAATATTTAAGATCTACGCAGAGATTTTCAATCATATTTAAGTCAAGGAACTGAGGGCCATTCCAAAACCGTCGGCTTGCTTTCCTCCAAGTATCTCATGGTGGCTTTTGAGGTGTGTTTAAGATCATTGTCTTGTTGCAGGAGCCATCCCCTTTCCAGCATCAGTTTCTTGGCTGACTATATAGCATTGGCATCTAGAATTTGCTGATATTTAGGGGAATCCATTCTTCCCTCTACCCATACAATGCTCCCTGTGCCACTGGCTGCCACAGAACCCCAAAGCATAATGGATCCATCCTCACATTTAACAGTTGACAGTTTTTTTTTTGTTCTCCCCTCAGTCAAATGCTGCTCTTTTTCTCAACAAACCTTTGTTGGTTGTGGCCAAATAGTTCTACTTTTACTTCATCAGTCCACAGAATTTCTTTACAAAAGGCCTCTGGCTTGTCTAGATGCTGCTTTGCATACCTCAGACATTGAAGTTTGTGATGAGGTCTCAGACAAGGCTTCCTCCTGATGATGCTTCCATGCAGATCATGTTTGTGCAAACAACACTGAACATGAAACAATGCACCACCATTCCTGTGTCAGCCAAACCTTCCTGCAAGTCCTCTGCAGTCATATGAGGGTTTGCCTTTCCCTTTCTGGCCAGCATACAAGCAGTACCCTCAGGAAGTATTCTTGGTCTTCCAGACCTTGCCTTAACTTCCACAGTTCCCCTTACCTTCCTTTGCTTGATGACATTACAGACAGTGGAAATTGCAAGCTGGAAGCATTTTGCAATCTTTCTACAGCCTTCCCCTGCTTTATAGGCATCAATTAGCTTCAGTTTCAGATCCTCACTCAGTTGCTTAGAGGAACCCAAGGTTGTTGAGTGACAGTCCAAGGTTTGGAGTGTCAGGGAATTTATTAAGCTCTGTAGTTGTCAACAGGTGACAACTCCGAACAGCTATTAAGGCCTAATGCGTTTATTAGGGTCAGTGACCCTGCAAAAAAAGTCAGAGTCACTGGTCAAGTGGAAGGTTGTTAAGATTTTTGCACATCCCACAATTACTATTTTCTCAGTTCCTATGTTTTAAAGTTCACGTAATAAAAGTAGCTGTGCAGTAACATTTGGAAATATATTATTTTTTAACACAGTGTCCTGCAGCAATTGTTTACTACTTTTCTCTTATAAAATTAACCAAATATGCAATTTGACCAAGGGTGTTCAAACTTTTGTGTAAAACTGAATGATAAACAAATGAAACAATTTATCTCATTAGCCTCCCTTAGGCTAACTTATAAATGATAGAAAATGTCAGAAGTGTTGTAAAGATGTGAAGCGAGTAGAAAAAATACAAAGTACACTAGAACACATGAATTGAACGAAATGCCTAAAGTTTACGTTGAACACCAATTATTAGTGTTCGTAAAAGATAAAGCATTAAGGCTACTTCTGATTCGGCTATGGAGAAAACATAAACGTATTTATTTATTATTTATATATATTCAGTGTGTGAGTGACAGAGAGAGTGTGTGTGCTCCACTGATGTATGGATGAGTGACCCATTGTAAGTAATGTATCTAGCAGTGTAAGTCACCTTGGTGAGTAAGATGTTTGGGCTGATAACACTACATAGAGTTCACTGGAAGTCGCTTTGGAGAAAACATCTGCTAAATAAATAAATGTAATGTATTTATCTAAATTTAATATGAATATTAATGTTGCATCAATCTGGACCCCGGTTTTTATCTGTGACCTTTCTTCAAGGGCCAAGGTCAACCAGGCAGTCTTTGACGTTGCTGAGCAGGTGCTTTCATCCCATTCCTCTGGTATAGCGAACTCTATTCAACCATTTCTATCCTTTTATGCAGCCAGGCTTTTTACTGAAGTAACTGAGGTGAAACACTTAGATCAAGAGTCCAACAACAGAGCCACTCCTGGACCTGGAGCAGCATTCATTTGGTGGCATGTCTGCTGAACCGTTGCTTCCCCTGCTGTCCCTTTCATGACAGATTCCTTTTATCATTTTGCACCCCAGAGTGTGTGTTCTGCCACTGAGCCTTTATTAGCTGGTGAACACTGGAGGGCACTCTTAACTTCTTCGAAAGATCAAATCTTATTCAGATGCAGAGAAAAAAAAAAAAAAAAAAATCTGTGCATCTGCAAAAAACACCAGCAGCAAAATCACTGCAAAATCAATTAATATTTCCTGAAACAGTTATTACAAGGCAAAATACATGGTATAATATTGTTTTTATTTTCAGACCAAATTCACAGAAACAGATATGAACAGATTGTTAATCCACTCATACCAGTAATGGAAGTGTTGTGTGCTCATTCTCTCTCCATATTGCAGTAATATCTAAAACTTTACTTTTGGTTGGCTCACTAAATTTCTTTACCCTTGTTTTACTTTTGCTGTTTTTTTCTATCAGATTCATTCTTCCATAGATGTTTTTCATCTATCTATCTATCTATCTATCTATCTATCTATCTGTTTGTCTCTGTGCAGTTTTGCTTTCATTCCATTAAGCCTGGTTTTCTCTTATTAATGGCAGATTTTTTTTTTAAATTCATTTATTATTTTTGCCTTAATCCTCCCAAAATTCTTCCCACATTGTATATATCAGAAAAATCCAGTCTTTCTGCATTATAAAACATGCCCAGTCAGACCAACTTTCCTATTTTCTTCTCTAGTGTGAGTCATCGAGGTTAGATCGTGACGTTTCCCTCTGACATGACCAAATCTGACCTGACACACTTCCTGCAACAGCAAAGTTTTCTTCCAGAAGTCATGACGTCCTCATCAGATAATGTACGCATTGTATAAGTGTAATTTTGTGTGTGTCTGTGATCACCACATGCTTTCCTTGTCAAAACAGAGCCTTATTGGTGTCCATGGAAAAAGATTTTTGTATTAACATCCTACTTCAAGTTTGTCAACATTTGAAATGCCCTCCAAAACTGACGATAGCTTCAAAACAAACCAGCAAATAATAATAATACACACACACACACATTTTCAGAACCGCTTGTCCCATACGGGGTCACGGGGAACCGGAGCCTACCCGGTAACACAGGGCGTAAGGCCGGAGGGGGAAGGGGACACACCCAGGACGGGACGCCAGTCCGTCGCAAGGCACCCCAAGCGGGACTCGAACCCCAGACCCACCGAAGAGGAGGACTGCGGTCCAACCCACTGCGCCACCGCACCCCTCTTCATAATAATAATAATAATAATAATAATAATAATAAAAATAATAATGTAATGTGGTCCATGGGAAAGGTAACCTCACTATGCTGAAAAATATCCCCCAGGGGAGCCTAGTGTGAGGAAAGGCTCAGGCCAAAGGATATGGAAATGGATGTGTGGAAAGATCTGTAAGAACTCATGAGGGGCTGAAGAGCCACCAGACCAAGGTGAAATATCAGGGTGTTGAACAGATTTCACAGCATACAGGTATCACTCCTAGTAAGATGTGGGGGAGGCCAGGAGGCAACCCTTACTGCTCAGAACCTCTATTTGGCACAAGCCCAATCCATCTGCAGACTAGCAGAAAAGTGTTGGATCAGGTGGCCTCAAATCAGTAAGAGGAAGGAGCTGCGCTAGTTTGATGAAGATGCAGACAATATTCTTGAGGTTACAGTGACGAGTGATGTGGGCAAAAGGCTGCAGACGATGACAACCATTGTCATTAGTTTGGCAGCACAGAGGTCTGGCACAGAGGAAGGAACAATTAGTTCAATTAAAAAGAACATTTGGCAGCTGATGGTCAATTTCCGAAGGGAACTGACATTTCCAGCCTTGAATGCGGCGACATCACTAAGACCAGATATTGTGCTGCTATCTGAAGCTCCTAGACAGGTTGTCTTGTTAGAGCTTACAGTCCCGTTGGAAGAATGCATGGAGGACGCTAATGAGAGAAAGGTGCTGCTAGAAAGGTGGTAGAGCAAGGTGTACGCTTTTTAAGTATGTTGAAGAGGCTCTGCAGGAAGGTCGTTGATAGGCCTTTGAGTGTGTTGGTGTCACAGGCAGCCAGAGGAGAGAGACTGTTAAAGCTGTTAATGAGGCTATGGAGAGGGTATCTAGATGCCTCTGGATCAGGAAACGTGAGCAGTAGGTCCAAGATCATGGCCCCAAGAGGCTGTGACCTGATAAACCCTTGCTGGGTCACTTGGGCAAGTGTGTATAATGTTGAAAGATCTGAAACACTCCTTGACCCCTGGTTACATCATTAATGATGCATCCCAGTGCACTGCAAGATGTGTGTAATGAACATTTCTAGGCAGTGAAAAGTTTCTAATCCCAAATGTGGGTTCAGCCTGGCTATTGGATGCTGCAAAGTCAGTTCTTTCTGTTGGCTGTTCATCGTTCTGTTCCAACAGTATAGTAGCAACGTGAGCTTACATCCCAAGAGTGGTGTGAGTGTAGGCTGCCTTATGTGAACCCTCCATTGTGTTAATGAGCTGAAAATTCACAAGACCGGAATTAATTGTTAAATGATTAAAATTCATGTAATAAAGTAAAAGAAATCCCTCTTTATTTTCAGTCTCAAGATATTTGTCACATGGTTATGAGCATGACAGGAAATCTGAATAATCTCTTAAAGCATGACACAACAGTCAAAGTGTTACTGGGCTCATTATACCAATTTTAAAGCATTAAAAATATTTCCGACTTCTCAGCAAGATATGAATGTTTATATATACTTCCGTGTTTGCTTTTTGAAATACATGGGTTTTTAATGTGGATGAGATCCGCCCCGAGTTTCTCAAGTCTCTGGATGTTGTGGGGCTGTCTTGGCTGACACGCCTCTGCAGCATCGCGTGGAGTTTGGGAACGGTGCCTCTGGACTGGCAGACCGGGGTGGTGGTCCCTCTTTTTAAGAAGGGGGACCGGAGATTGTGTTCCAACTACAGGGGAATCACACTCCTTAGCCTCCCTGGGAAAGTCTGTGCCAGGGTACTGGAAAGGAGAATCCGACCGATAGTCGAACCTCGGATTCAGGAGGAGCAATGCGGTTTTCGCCCTGGCCGTGGAACACTGAACCAGCTCTATACCCTCACTAGGGTTCTGGAGGGTTCGTGGGAGTTTGCCCAACCAGTCCATATGTGTTTTGTGGACCTGGAGAAGGCATTCGACCGTGTCCCTCGTGGCATCCTATGGGGGGTACTTCGGGATTATGGGGTTCGGGGCTCGTTGCTACGGGCTGTTCGTTCCCTGTATGACCGGAGCAGGAGCTTGGTTCGCATTGCCGGCAGTAAGTCAGACCTGTTCCCGGTGCATGTTGGACTCCGCCAGGGCTGCCCTTTGTCACCGATTCTGTTCATTATTTTTATGGACAGAATTTCTAGGCGCAGTCAGGGAACGGAGGGTGTCTGTTTTGGTGGCCGCGAGATCTCGTCTCTGCTTTTTGCGGACGATGTGGTCCTGTTGGCTTCATCAAGTCAAGACTTGCAGCGTGCACTGGGGAGGTTTGCAGCCGAGTGCGAAGCGGCGGGGATGAGAATCAGCACCTCCAAATCCGAGGCCATGGTTCTCAGTCGGAAAAAGGTGGATTGCTCCCTCCGGGTTAGGGGGGAGTTGCTCCCTCAAGTGGAGGAGTTTAAGTATCTTGGGGTCTTGTTCACGAGTGAGGGAAAAATGGAGCGGCAGGTCGACAGACGGATCGGTGCGGCGTCCGCAGTAATGCGGTCATTGTACCGGTCTGTTGTGGTGAAGAGGGAGCTGAGTCGTAAGGCGAAGCTCTCAATTTACCGGTCGATCTACGTTCCTACCCTCACCTATGGTCATGAACTCTGGATCATGACCGAAAGAATGAGATCGCGGATACAAGCGGCAGAAATGAGTTTCCTCCGCAGAGTGGCTGGGCGCACCCTTAGGGATAGGGTGAGGAGCTCAGTCACCCGGGAGGAGCTCGGAGTAGAGCCGCTGCTCCTCCGCATCGAGAGGAGCCAGTTGAGGTGGCTCGGGCATCTGTTCCGGATGCCTCCTGGACGCCTCCCTGGGGAGGTGCTCCGGGCTTGTCCCACTGGGAGGAGGCCTCGGGGCAGACCCAGGACACGTTGGAGAGACTATGTCTCCCGGCTGGCCTGGGAACGCCTTGGGGTTCCCCCAGAGGAACTGGAGGAGGTGTGCGGGGAGAGGGAAGTCTGGAGGACTCTGCTCGGACTGCTGCCCCCGCGACCCGGCCCCGGATAAAAGCGGAGGAAGATGGATGGATGGATGGATGGATGGGTTTTTAATGTGCTACTTGGCAATTAATGCCAGATGTATGAAAGACTTGGATGGAGCCTCTTTAAATTATCAGTGAATGACAAGTTATGAAAGAGATGCACACCAGTGTCGAAATAACCTGAAAATGTAAATTGTGGGGTTTTAATTTATATTCCACAGGAGAGATGGACAATAATTGTTCTCAGTTACACAAGGAGTAGGAAGTGTTGTTATATGTTGTTTTTCTATGAAACTGCTGGTGTCTCTGGAGATGTTTCTAAGGTGTTGGTACCACCTTTCATTTACTCATTTTGGAAAGAAAAATTTGATTGATTGAATCTCAGCTTTGCATAAGCAGATTCTTAAGCTCGAGTCTTAAGTTGTGTTTGCCCATGCAGCTTGTGACTTGTTTCAGGGCCATTATCTTCAGTCAAAAACCCTGACTAATTCATACTTTTATCAGCCGTGGTTCAATAGCCAGTTGTGCTGTCAGACAAGTCTGTTTACTTCAGCAACTCTAAGGGAAAATGTGTTTTTTGACATTTTTGTTATTTTTGTTTATTTTGTTTTGAAAGACAGACCCTCACCTCAGTTTTATATGCAGGCATATCAAACCTAAGAGAAGCTAGAGAGGTAAAAACTCTCCGGGGTCATTCACTGGGGTGTTTGATGTGGTGACACATTCACTATCTGCTAAAAAACCTGGCAGTGAATGGTTCTCCCGATAAAATATTGTTTATTCCCATTGTAAATACCTTGCAAAACTGTTTTTGTGGGTGTAACATTTATGATAGCAACTAGGATTTTTATTCAAAGGCTTACTGATATCCTGGCTCGCTGCTGTGCCTGAGGGTCTTCATAAGTCCCTAATGTTTTTCATAATTGTGGGTATTCAAAAAAAGTGCGTTCAAATACTAAGCTGTTGCCATATTTAGAAATGATTTCGTTATGTTAGTCACAGTTCCGAAAAACTCAGTCGAGCTACATATATGTACCATTATAGAATTCGGATAATTAGGAGGTCATTGTAGACTAGGCATCACTTTACAATGTGGCCACTGGCAATATGCAATTAAACAAAGTTCCTGTGTTAAAATGTCCCAAAATAGCTGCACTGTCTCAAAATCTTTAGAATGGAGATATTGTTTACAGCCCAGGGCTAAATCTTATTTAATGTGGAATTAAACACTTACTACATAACAGATGTACAGGCAGATGTACAGGGTGACCTCAGGTCATGTATTATTGTACTGTACATTCTCTTTTATAATGTGAGTATAACTGTTATTTTTGACTTCTTTCTTTAACGAACTTATTAGAAATACAAAATTTCACAAATATGGAATAAAATAATGGAACTGAATGTCTGCAGAATGAACACCATTCGGGTTCAGTTGTCACACTTCATCAACAATAAAAAATCTGCTGACATTTTAGTCTAAACACCGGCACGGAAAGTGTCTGGGACAGAGAGCTTAACACAAACTCTTCATTTACACCTCATTTCTTTTGATGGGAGTGAGAAACAAATGTAAGGCTTCAGTAAAGCCGGAATGCAAAATCAAAACCTCTGAGAAATGGAACCATTCAACTCACTGGGGTTCCTGACATGTGAAAACACGAAAGCGAGTATAGAGTAACTGTCCCTACGTTGGCACACAGGGGCAGCAGGGTGTAGGTGTGCTGATCTCTGGCATGTTCTTGCATGAATGATTTATGAAACTTCGTTATATACCATCTGTGAAATGGCAATGTAGAAGTTGCAATTATTTCAACAGCCATATAGTTAGTCTTCAGTAGTTTTCTCAAAATATATGCAAATTTTAGCACATTGTTCATTATTTACAAATGCAGAGTGAGTAATATGATTGTCCCACCGATGATCATGCCCCTGGGGTGTTGGGGTGCCAGTGGTTATGCTGTCTGAAGGCTTGCATTGTTTTTTCTTTTTTTAATGGCAATTCTTTTCATACAGCTCTTATGCAATTTTTCATATGAAATTTTGATCCAGAGTATCAGTATGACAAGTACTTGAGGACAATAGTACTAAGTCACCATGTAACTTGCTTAGGCTGAGCAGAACAGCAGCATGGAGCCAGGTTGTGGTCTCCCCTTTCGCAAAGAAATTCATAGCAGCGCATTATAGGAAGAACCTTAAAGATGATTGGAAACCACTGCAAATCAGTTCAAATTACTGTGCATTGTTGGTTTTCATGAGCTGTATAACTTTCTGAGCTGCATCTCGCTATGTAGAAATTTTTTTTTCTAAATAGATAAATGTAAATTTGCCACCTTGAAGGTGGCGCTTCTGGGTTCTCTGGATGATTTTTGCATTTCTGATTTATTTGTCTTATTCAGCAGATGTCCAGGTTTCACTGGAATGCTCCTCTGCTCTGTGTTACGTGGTGGAGATGAGAATCGTAACTTCTAAGCATGAAACTGTGATTCCCTCCTGGGAAAAAGAGTTGACTTCTCTCTGCAGGTGCAGGAGGAGAGACTGCCTTGACGTGACCTTTGTCATGCTGCAGATGGTGTATCGATTTGTGGTAGTGAAGTAAGAGCAGAGTTTTCAAACGAAAGTTGGGTTTTACAGATAAATCTATGCACCCATCCTCACCTTTGGTCCTGAGCTCTGGGTAATCGTTATGAGAACAAGATCATGCAGACAAGTAGTCAACATGACGCTCCTCCTGAGGGTAGCTGTACTTGGTGATGGAGTCGCCATTCCTCCAAAGCGAGAACAGTCAGTTTGGGTGGTTTTAGAACCTGATAAATGGACCATGCAAAAGGCTCCCATGTGCGGCATCTCTTACTCAAGATGTTTTGTCTAATGCCTTTCTTCAGAAATCCCCTCAGCGTGGGACCGTTCCAGTTCCACCCTCTGTTCTATGTACAAAATATTTTTTAATGAGAATCTGAATTCGGGCTGTGGGTTTAGATTTGGATCTGAATCTGGCTCAGTCTGTGTGGAGTTTACATGTTCTCCCCATACTTGTATGGGTTTCCTCCAGAGGCTCTGGTTTCCTCCCACAGTCCAAAGACTTGGATTTCATGTGAATACACGCTAATAATAATTAATGGATCCATACTAAAACACACTTCTATTGGCTGTATAATATATTGCAAGGTCACTGACTAGCTAGCACCTGTTTGATTTAAAACAGATAATGGGACTTCAGCAGAAACATCAGGTTACAAGAGGTGAATAATGTGTGCCTTCATCTCTTCTAAAAGCTAACGAGAATCACTTTGAAAGAATATTTAAGAAAGCAGACACCAAGGACCTCAGTTTGAGCAAAACCAAAAACAACTCCTCAAGAGCAAAAAGGACAGAATAGGAGTCTTGTTCACTTAAAGCTGGGACTGAGTGCTGATGCCATTTTCCTGTGCTGCCCCAAAATGAGAGAAATGGTGCAAAACTAAGATAAGTTTTATTATGAAAAACTTACATTCCTCTACAAATGCTGATTCTTTGTAATACGAACATATAGTTACATATTTTGAACTGTTTTTTTTCAAACCATTTAAACATTTTTCCAAAATTGTTTAAGTCAGAAAAGTGACACGTGCCTCATGTTCCAACAGTTGGTCCTCAACTGACCAACACAACTGTGACTGGAAGTCTGTTTGTAACTTGATATGTCTGTAAATTCAATGTCGCTTCTATCACTATATAACAGTAAGTCAAGACTTAACAAGACAGACATCTCTTAATTTATTCACAGATTCGGTTCTTCAGATAAATCTTTTCTGTAATACTTTTATTTATTTCACCGAAATACAATTACATTGTTTCCACAAACTTATTCAGTGCTAAAGGGGGTGAGGTGGCGCAGTGGGTTGAACCCGGTCCTCCTCTCTGGTGAGTCTGGGGTTCGAGTCCTGCTTGGGGTGCCTTGCGACGGATTGGCATCCTGTCCTAGGTGTGTCCCCTCCCCCTTACGCCCTGAGTTGCCGGGTTAGGCTCCAGTTCCCCGCGACCCCGTATGGGACAAGTGGTTCAGAAAGTGTGTGTTATTCAGTGCTGATTGATGCCCGTTTGTGGTCTGATTTGTATTTCAAGGCTGGATGTGGAAATTTTTAAAAAGTTAAAATTTCAAACATCTCTTAACCCCGGTTAAGGGAGTGGTAGATGCTTGTTCGATTGCAAGCCAGCCACAAATGGCTGATTGATATTGGTCTCATAATAAATAAGGCGGCGAACATGAGTTTACAATAGTCCACTAATACTTGTATGATATAGAGCTGAACGAAGGAACTTACTCTGAGAACCTGTGATGGCTGGACAACTGTGGCAGAGGAACACAGAAATATACATTAGAATGTACATCAGAAATATCCACACTGCATCTGGAAGTGTAACACACTAAGGGAGAGTACAAGGCATGAACAGTCTCTGTAATAGCATGAGTGGATATTTTACTTGTTTACTTCTTCCATTTTTTTGGTTTCATTTTATTTACTCAAACCTAATATTTGTGTGTCCAGTGCAGTATAATAAAAAAATCCTTTTACTTCGTAAATATTTAATCTGTGATAATTATGTTTTTTCCCATGACAAACAAGCACTGCTGCAAACCCCCTATTTCTGAATCTGCGCCGTGCTGATTCCTACCACATAACAAAGAGTCATGCCGTGCCAATTATGCCATCTGCGGGAGGTAACCACCTGGCCTAAGCGTTTCCCTCCAGGAAACCATGCGCTGTACACAACTACAACTCAGATGAATGCAAAGCACTGCAATGCTGTTGCTCCTCAAACTCTCAGACTGAATGCACTCATTACCATGGTGTAATCACAATGGCATTTCCAGCAGGGAATGCACTATGGGTAGTTTTACACAGAATTTGTACAGAACCAAACACTGAAAATTACTTACACTGGGAATTTCCCAAGTGGAAAAAACTATACAACTTAAACCTTGAAATGTGTGAAATGGAACATGTGCTGTGCAGGAGTGTGACTTTCTGATTACCAATAATTGATTTACTTTGCCTAAAACCTGAGACAGAACCATGGGACAGAAGTGTTCTAATCACAATCTCTAGTCCTGAACAAGTGCAACACGTCTGTTCTGTACGACATATTGATTTAAACACGATTCGGTTCAAAAGATAATGACTGTACGACTTTAAGCAAAATATTATTGTATTTTTCATACGACAAGTAGAATAACTATATAAACCCATCTGTCAAAGTAAAAGTCAAAATCAACCATAGATCAGCGGTCTCTGCCTTCAAAATGGTCATCACTGATGATCTTTTAAGGCTTCCATCTCACACCAGAGAGTGAGAAAAAGAAGAGAAGAAAAGAGAAGAGGGATTTCAGCCTCTGGGATGTGTCAGAGCTGCAGCCCTAATGGAACGAACAGTGACTTCCTTTCAGAGAAGACGTGAGGGTCACGAGGAGTTGCTCGGAGGCAATTAGGCAGTGAGAGCGCTCGAGAGCACAGGGGTGGACATTCATACCCTCGTGTTTTCTGCAGCGAGGTCGGCCTTGCCTTTTTTGTACAGCCCGTTACACAAAAGATGAGGGAAATACCAGTTGCAAAGGAGAAACTTGTGTAACATGATGACCAGCACAGAACCTGTAAATCATTTTCCAGAAAGGCATGTTCTGCTCAGACTGAGGCTGCGAGAAATTACTAGCACAGATGTAACAGAACCAACTGTACACTTAAGAGTTTGGTGGAACCATGCAGGACTTTGCTCTGGTGAACTAAAAGAGCTTCAGAAGAAGAACATGATAACAGCCGTTTGCATTAAACTCATTTTCATTGGCTCTTATAACAAAAAGTTCATTTATTTGTCTGAACTCAATTATATATTAGTACATGCAGTTTACTGCAAGGATTTATCAACATGTTTATCTTTTCATTAATGTGAATAAAAAAAAATGTATGGTGCTATTGTGCAGTCTTGGTAAGTCCTTATTGAAATGAAATGTCTTGTCAATGAAGTTCAAACTCTCAACAAAATTAAACCAAGTGATGAACAGAGATGGATGGATGGCTGGATGGATGGATGGATGGATGGATCTTAACAATCAACAAAAACTCAGTGAAAACAATATATCTGACCTTGAAAGGTGTAAATTGTTACAGGTGGCGATGGGTTATAGTGCTGAATAAGTCAGTCAGTATTAGCATTCAAAACTAACACAAGTGAGTAAACTACTTACAAGTAATTTATTTTTGTGTAACCCCCAAGAAAGTTATTCAAGAGAAGTCTGAAACATAGTTACCGAATCTGCAACATTTTGTTGTTTCGTTAATTTATTTTGACATAAAATTAAAATAGAAAAGACAGCCCTGACTGTTCATGCTTTACAAGAATTGATTTTTAATTCTATCTGTATTCCAAGTACTGTGTTTGCCAAAATAAAAATATTATTTGTACTTGAAGAGCAGTTTTTGTGTTATGCACTCTGTTTAGAAAAGTTGTACACCATATATATTGATGTATTGAAAAAGTTCATGCCCTGTGTCTGAGCTATTAGTTTTTTTTTTTTTTACTTTCCAGATTCTCTGGGTGTTTGTTAAGAAAATAATAACAGCTCTTGATCGTATCCTGTTTCACATGTTTCGCTTAATGTGCATAATCAGGAATATATGACAAGTGCTTAAATTGATCTAAACTACTGCTGAACTCCTAGCATCTACATGAACGTATAAAGAGTAAATATTCGGATGATTATTTTACTTATGTAATTACAGTGTATGGTCAAAGCAGATGTTTTAACAGAGAACTTTAAGGAGATTAATAATATAAAGTCAGGTTTTTGTTTTGTAAGATACAACTGTCTGAATGAAAACACTATTGTGTCAACAGTTACATATAATTTTACACTATTTGTACTACTTAACTCTTCCAAATTATATAGATACTTAAGAGTAGAAATGCTAAGCTTCATTTCTGGTTTCACTTTAAGTGTATTAAACTACGCTACACCCATCCTGAACCCATTCCTTGTTTCTCTTTGCAAATTATATGGATGTTGATGTAATTTTTTGGATTTTATTTCACCATAAGATAAATGTTTTTCCTTCCCCACAAAAAGTTATAAATTCAACCTGCCATATTTACTTTGGGGGGGACACGGTGGCGTAGCAGGCTTGGCCGGGTCCTGCTCTCCAGTGGGCTGGGGTTCGAGTCCTGCCTAGGATGCCCTGCGTTGGACTGGTGTCCTGTCCTGGGTGCGTCCCTTCCCCCGCTTCCTCATACCCTGCACTGCCAGGCAAGGCTCTGGCTCGCTGCAACCCTGCTCAGGACAAGCAGCTTCAACCACTCTATGTAATATTTACCTTGCATAGGATTTCATCAAGGAGTAAATTTGGTCTTTAATTCATAAAAAAGGTGGGCTCATTTTTAAATTCATCAACCTTATTTAATCTTAAGGAAGAACGTGTTCACAACTTTTCATTGCAGAGCCATTTGCATGGTCTTTTGACAGAGTGTATCCTTTAACAGTTCTGGGACTGCAGCTCTTTTTGCCACTCTGGAGGGTGGTGTTCCCCCTGAGCAGTCTTCATGATCCCTTCTAATGAACTTTTTATTCAGCTCACTGCCTCTCTTCCATGCCCCCTTCACACTCACACAGTGCTTGTGCATGCTTCTCTTTCTTTTGTCTTAATTCCTCCTGACATTCAAGATGGGATTCTTCTGTGGGGTTCAACTGCCTATACCCGGGTGGTTTAAAAAAATGCTTTGTCTTCGATCTTGCTCTTGTTCCTCTTAAGGGGTCAGCAAAGGATCTGATCATTCTCCTTCCAAAAACTTAATTGACGTACATTTTCCACAGTTCCCACAGTGTTTCATGCTTTCTATGTCCTTTTCAGTTTCTCACATCTAAACATTATGTCCTGCATGATCTCTGCATAGTTGATTCAACATTTTTACTCATTTCTTGCTTTGAATTGGCCCCTAATTTTTGATACTTTTCATTTTCTCACTACTTGATATTTTTAATAGTTCTTTTAGACACAATTTACTGTGCTGGGTGATCACAACATCTGCTATTTAAAGTTGTGTTTGTTTTTTTTTCTAACAGATAAATAAGTGTATAAAGAAAATAAGTTATATAAACTAATTAAAAGTTATAAATGCAGACAGAAATGCCCTTTTATTCTGCCATGTGGGGATAGAAGTATTTTTCTTATTTTTCTTGGTATCTGTGTTAAGGGCTGTAATTACCCGCATGGCTTGACTTCTATATTAACTGACTTAACATTTCAACCACACAAAATACAAATGAGATTCTTTAATACTGTTGGGGAGAGCATATAGGTGTCTTTCTTTGGTGTAGTAAAAACAACCGGTGTATAATAAACTGACTAAATATGCCTTTGGCTCTGGGCAATTTAAAGCCCATCTCACCAAGCAAAAGTTCATTTTTCAGAGGACCACTTGTCTCAACAATCAGCTGCATCAGCCTTCAGGCCTGACAGGATAGAACTTCATACAGCTCCAACTGTGTTCATAAAATGTGTTCCACTTTTCACAAATTGTACTCTATATGAAGTCCCAGTGTTGGGGTTTTTCCTTGCGGCTCATTGAAAAGTGGCTTGCTAGAAAAACACAAGGATCTTCTTGATTCTGTTTAATTCATTTGTGCACATTTCTAAAATGTATAATGAATTAACTTTGCGGACACTTTTCTTTAAAGTGACTCATGATGATTACAATATAATATTTAGCTGACACCTTTATCCAAGGTGACTTGCAATGCTAGATACAATAGCCTAAATTCCCTCTATTCATTCATCAGTAGCACACACACACACTATGGGCAATACAGAGTCATCAATACATCTGAAACACATTTCTTCGTGAGAAAACTCACAAAAACATTGGGAGAACATTCAAATTCCACACATACTGAACAGGTATCAAATCTAGGTTCAAATTTGCTGCCCAAGTGCTGTGGGACACCAGTGCTATCAGCTGCTTTACTGTACCACCCTCTAATATCACAGCCATTGACATTTTCTCTATACAGTCAGGCTGCAACCTGTTCCTGCAGCTTGAAACATCAACATTTGTGGAATATGCAAGTACTTCCTATCATACTGTACACAGCTTTTGGTTCACACTATGGTGATATTTCCCCAGGTGTTCTGTAGAGCTTTCTATCAGATCTTCTTCCCTCTGCCTTCAAGCCTCTCCAACTGATCCAGAATGTTGCAGCACAACCTGTGTTCAACCTGCCAAAGCGTTCCCATGTATCTCCCCTCCTCATCTCCCTCCATTGGCTTCCTTTACCTGCTTCCATCGAGCTCAAGGGTCTAGTTACGAGACTCAAAGGATTCAAAGGATCAGCACCCCAATACCTAGAGAATCTAATCCATTGCTCCATCCCTGCTAGAATGCTATGGTCCATCACCTCTGGCCACCTGCTCAAATTCCTTGTGACGGGGACTGGAATGAAATCTCTCTGTCCTATAGAACTGTTCAGTACCTTGCAGCATTTAAATAGCTTCTCAAAATTCAAGACTTTTGGGATCTTATTCCTCCTAAGCTCTTAAAATTTTCAGAAGATAGTCCTTCACTCCCAGCTACTTTTTATCTACCTATTCTTCTTTCCTATTCTTATGTCACTTCTAGGTAGCTACTGGAAAATGTGCTATGACAATTGTGGTATTGAAAAAAAAAAAGAAAAAAACAACCTTTGCTTCAAAAATCATGTGTATGCATCTAAGCCCTCTGTTGTGAGATGTACTTTTGTTTTCTCTGAGCTGTATGTCACTTTGAAGAAAAGTGTTTCAACCCAAAAATGTCAATGTGAAAACAGTTGATGCATATGGACAGTATGGGTAATTAATACCCTGTTCCCCTTGTTAATTTGTCAACATTGAGTAAATGATTAAAGACTTGTTCAATAATGGCTTTTCATTGTGGCATTTCAGATGATTCAAATTCAGATCTGTCATATTTTTGCAGAGTTGCCGGTGGAAGCACCGAGTCATTGCACCGCCACAGCCCAGCAGGGCTGACAAGCTGGCCTTGCAATGCTTTATGGAAGTAGACACTAGATGAAAGGTCAACGGTACCCTGAAAAGTGCCTGTGTAAAATTCAGCAAGTCAAGAAGGAACAAAGGATTAAAGCTCAGCTATAAACCCCTGCTGGAAGTCATTTTCACTCGGTTTTGATGCAATGTTAAATCCAAACTCGAGGTCAGAGAAATCCATTAATAATAAATCACGATGAAAAAGGAAATTTGGAGGTCTTAGCAGTAAGGACAGCATCAATGTCAAACTGTGGATCAAGTTGCAGTCATCCACTCTCAGATATGATGATTGTGTTTTCTGGTAAGCCAGCATGAAGTGTTTGTTTCTTTTTTGAGATCAGCAATATTGTGTAGCCTTATGTGACAACACCAGTCACAGAATATTAACATTCTTCATCTCAGATATTTGCTGGAATTTTTCCAGTAACTGTGAAAAGTATCTCCAACACTTGCAAGGATTTTTTGATTCTAACATCAACCTTTAAAAAAAGTGATGGAAGGATAACAATTGCACATAAAATGAAAGCCTGATCTCCTTTGTTTGAGCTATAGCCCTTTACAAATGAAGCTAAAAAAATCTCTGAAATCTTCACCTGCTGTATTGTGAATGAACCAAACACTGAAGAAGCCCGACAGTTCTGTTAATAGGAATACTGTTCTGAGTCAAGCTATCTGACATTCAGTATCAGTTGTCAAGTCATAATTTTGCACAGACCATGTGAAAAATACTCACAAGGAGAAGTGTTATATGTAGACATATATTGTCAATCACTCGATTTCTTTGTGCTTTGTGTATGTATAAAACATATTGTACTCTGATTATTTTTAAAAATATTTCTTGCTATTTTCTGATGATTTTGTGGTGATTGAAACACTTTAAAATAAATAAAGATATATATATATATATATATATACACACACACACACACACACACTGTCTGAAACCACTTGTCCCAAGCGGGACAGCAGCGAACCGGAGCCTAACCCGGCAACACAGGGCGCAAGGCTGGAGGGGACACACCCAGGACAGGACACCAGTCCATCACAAGGCACCTCAAGCAGGACTGGAACCCCAGACCCACCAGAGAGCAGGCACAGGCCAAACCTGCTGCACCACTGGACCCCACTATATATATGAGAGAACACTGACTGGTTTTATATATATATATATATATATATATATATATATATACAGAAAAACCTGTCAATGTTGTCGCATGAGGAATCTATTTATTATTTAAATCCAAAAGCTTGTGAGGTTTTTGGAGAAGTAATCTGTTGTTTACCACTTTAGAAATTCTTCAGAAGAGATAAAATTGCAGATAAATATTATATTTTCAAGCTGTGACAGCAAAGGTAAATCAGACTGAACACTATTCTATCCCGCTTAGATACAGATCTAAGATGAGCTTCCCAAAATTGTGGTAGTATTACAGTGATCATATCTCCATTGAATTTCTTCTGTGGTATGATCATCATACTGCTGCAATGCTTCTGGCAATCTCTATCTTGTACAATTCCAGTTTTCACCTTCTGTTCATTTGAAAATGAAAATGAATGAGCAAAAAATTCATAAGCAAAAAAATATGTGTTTCGACTTGTTCAGGGTGCAGCAGTCAGGTGCAAATTCAGAGCTTATTGCAGTCTTACAACTGATAGAATTGCTCAATGAAAAACTCACTTCTTAGAATTTACGTTTTAAAAAGATTTTTTCTGTTTGGCAAAGGAAACTGCAGATAGGGACAGAAGAGTAGCTCACAACAAGGTACTTAAGATTTATCTTTGATTTCAAAGTGTTATAACACTTATTTTGAAACAAACCTTTTTGATTACATTTACATTTATTCATTTAGCAGACACTTTTCTCTAAAGCAACGTACATCTCGATGCACATGGCTACTTGTGGAACCAACTGACCTCTTTGCAAGAAAATGTCTTGCAAAGGTTGTGAAGACAGTCTGAATGTCACAGACAGTCTGAGTGTCTGCATGACAAATGATGCCATGTGCATTGAAGTTTAAAAACATTCCACACCTTGTTAGAGGAGTCTCTGCTCAGTGAATCACCTGTCTTTGCACTATTACCATAGTTTGTGTAACAGCCATAAATTATTCCAAGAATAGACAATGCTTCCAAAAGAGAAATTTCAGCTTGGTCTTTGAGACATCATTTAGCTTGACATCCTGTGCTCCAGCTTAACTGTCAACCTCAGTTCTTCCATTCATTGCTCCATTTCTGGAAAATGTTTATCCAGTAAAGTCACGGCGATCCATAACTAATCCCAGGAAGTATTGGGCAGAAGGAAAGATACAGCCTAGATGGAATGCCAAGTCATCACTTGGCAAATGTATGTATAGTCACTCACAGGCATGCACTGTGGACAATTCAGGATAACTAATTCACCGCAATCACATAACGTACCTTGGGAAGGAGACACCGTGCAATCTCTATACAGGCAGAGCCAGTTGCAACCCAAGTTCAGAGTTAATTGTACATGTCATGAAATGTTTCATTGTGATTGTGTAAAATGTCTGAACTCTATACACTGTAATTGTAAAATTTGTTATGAGATGCTACTAGTAAAGAGGGCTATACAACTAGTTATGTTGCCAGGTAATTTTTCATTATCATCCAGAGGCTGAACATTGTGCAATCCTGTGAAGATAATTCAGGAAAATGTCCAGAGATAACACACCTGTATTAAGCCATGTGCAATTTTTTTCACAACCATCTGCGAACTCTACCTTAATATGCAACTTTCCTGCTAAAGACAGGTTGGGTTTGAAGCTTTCACCTTTTAATGTATCACTGCCAAAATACCAGTCAAGGAGATACATCTGGACCTCAGATGAGAGATGGCAGAATGGAGACGTTTTATTGTCTGGGCAAAGGAATAACCAGCTGTGGCATGTCTGGTCTCCTGGTGCTTTTCAACCTCTCTGCATGGAGATATGATGTCTTGTTGAGACCAAATGACTCAGAGTGGTTTGGACTGGTTTATAATAGATTGCATAAGAACAGAATGAGAAGGAAGTTTGTGCCCATGGATCATGGCTAACATTCCCAACATAAGATGAGTTCCTTTAGTCACTGAATTATTTTTATATGGCGTACAAAGAGGCACTTTTGGGGACCCTCCTTACCAGCATATCGGCCTCCACAATGTCAGTCAAAGGCCTGTTAGCTCCTAAACATCGCAAAGCAGTGTTGTGCGTTGAACACTTCTGACAGCACTAGTTTGATGGATTTATTTTCTGGTATAATGGTAGATAAAGTTGACTTTTAAATGTGATTTTGTCAGGTATAATGACCTTGTTTACATCTCATGTTGAGCTGTGTCTGTGAATTTCCCTAAAGGGATTAATAAAGTGCCATTCTATTTTATCCTATCCTATGGACCTGAAAATATAATCTGCAGAAAATAAAAATATAATCCGCAGTACTACATGAAACTGACTTTTGAGCATTAACCTTAGAGATGTGCAGAAGGAAAATGTAAAAGAGGCAGGGACGCGTGAGCCACCGTCCTTAATTGAAAGTCGGTGGCATTTTGGTGAAAGTTTCTCCCTGCTCAGTGTTCTGGAGGGTTCTCCTTAGGGAGCTCGGGAGGCAGGGCTGCTCCCAGTGGGCCGAGACGGACAGGAACGGGAGGGACACTTTCCTTTCCTTACACCCACAAGGGCTTCTTTACGCGTGGTTTCCCCCGTGACGACTGTGCGATTGAGCTCCTCTCAGCCCATCCCTTATTCACATTGTTGCGCAGAAGAAGCCTCCGAAGTGACAACAGGAATAAGTGTGAGATAATGTAATGAGAGTGAAGTAGAACCGCAGCTGCGGTCCTAGTGGCGGGTCCTTCGGGGGAGAAGCGCGCGCGGGACGAGCGGAGACGCGTTTGCGCAACTTCTCCCTCCTTTTTTATTTGCGATGGAATAAGTGCGCAAATCTGTCCCTCCCAGCCTTCACTTCTCAAGAGGTGAGTCGTAATGCAAGCCGCGCTTATACACACCAAACATCATTTGTTCTAAAATTATTCACTGGATATTTAAAATGTATTTTTAAAAAAGTATTACATATTATAATTTTGTTTTTAATCGTTTACCACATTTACCGCAAAATCAGACAACACTAAATAAATTTCAGTATGATTGATACGGATAATTCAAAAACAGCTTCATTGATTTGTGTTTTTATTTTTTATTTTTCCCCTGTATTCTGCATTGTTTGTATAGGGTCAGTTCCGCTGACAACACACAGGATAAGATAAAACCTGGAGGCGCTTCTGAGGATATCGATATGGCAAGAACTTTCTTGATACCTTTAATACATTTTTTAGCTTCTGAGCTCCTCATGGTCGTTTCTGCTCAGACCGGAGGAGATGAAGGACAGAAGACAGTTTTCTCCTCCAGCCAAGGGTGGGCTGTCAACGTGTCCTTGCCCCGAAGCGCAATCCCAGGACGACCCAGGCCATTCCCCCCCATGTGTTCTGGTCCTACTGAGATCAGAGACACCTTTAAATACATAAACACTGTGGTCTCTTGCCTCGTCTTTGTGGTTGGCATAATCGGAAACTCCACGTTGCTGAAGATCATCTACAATAACAAGTCGATGAGGAATGGACCCAACATCCTCATTACAAGTCTTGCTTTGGGGGACCTTGTGCATGTTGTTATAGACATTCCCATCAGTGTCTATAAGGTGGGTGGACTTGATACAGTAGTACCATCATCAGTCTGCAGTGTCATAAATCATATTAACAGCAGTTTCCCAATCACCATGCAGTGTTTAAAGTGCTCCCTGCCCTCAGGTGTTGGGTTATAAGGACTGCAGAAGAATGATCTGAAATTCCAACCCCAACATTTTATAGCCAGAAAAATCACTGGACTTAATGAAAGGTCGTTCCAGGATACATGACAAAGTGTTTCATTTTTTTGTGGTATTTCTGCCCTTCATTTTATTATATTTACTCATTTATCACTTCTCTGTAAAGCAACTTACAGTGTTATCTACAATTATTTACTCATTTATACAGCTGGGTAATTTTACTGGAACTAGAAAGCTTACCTTGCTCAAGGGGTCTACAGTAGTAGTAGAGAGTCAAACGAGCAACCTTGAGATCCAAAGGCAGGAGCACTTAGCACTATGCTGTCAGCTGCTCCACTCACATTTCTCTAGACTAGCAATATACATTACACACATACACAGGCATTTTTTTTTTTTGGGCATTTACATCAAAAGTTAAAATGAGCGCTTAATAGGAATACTTTTTTTCTAAAATTCTAGTTTTCATTAACTGTTTCGTTAGTTCCACTTTGAAATTCTTGCCATGTGTTCTATAGATGCTTTGTCCACTAAAAATTATATGGTTCATGTCTGACAGACGTTACGTCTTCAGATGATTAAGTCTGGATCAAAACAAGCTTTAGCTGAAATTGCATAATTTTCGGTACAATTTTTCTGCCTGCAAATTTAAAGTATAAACCTGGGAGGTGCAAAACGGGAACATATTTCAACACCTGGGAGAGTAATGTCACACACAAATGTATCATACTGGCCTGTCTGCAAGTAATAGTAAGATTCACATGAGTTGCAATTAACCCTCAAAGTGAAATGAACCCAAATTAAATGTGAATTAATAATTTTCAAATTTTCCAAAAGATTCAACATTGTTCACTGTTTTCTTGTTTGTTCTGAAAGTGCTGCATTTAACGGGTAGTTCAAAGGCTTGCATTTTATTCTTAGTTAATAGACACTTCTAATGTATTAAAATACACCTATCAGGTATGGTAACAGTGCTGTCTTTTTCATTCTAGCTCCTGGCTGAAGACTGGCCCTTTGGTGTGGGGGTCTGTAAACTTGTACCGTTTGTTCAAAAGGCTTCTGTTGGGATCACAGTGTTGAGTTTATGTGCACTGAGCATTGACAGGTATATAATACACTCGTGATCTGGAGAACAGAAAAGGCAATTATGCTTATTTATTTATCTTTTCAGCTACACACCAATGTTGGTTTATCAACTGATCCTCTAGGTATCGAGCGGTTGCATCCTGGAATCGCATCAAAGGGATTGGCGTTCCACGATGGACAGCTATAGGAATTGTGTCGATATGGGTCATTTCCATTCTTCTGGCCATCCCTGAAGCTTTTGCTTTTGACATGATTACAATGGATTACAAAGGAGAGCACCTGAGAATATGCCTTCTTCATCCCGTGCAGAAGAGCCACATCATGCAGGTAAGTCATTTGTTCTGTAACGGAGGGAAAAAAGACTGCATTCATACAATAATTCAAACAATATAGTATTGGCAGATAATTTCAAGTTTAGTTGGAAAGTCAGTGTGACATTAAGCTGATCAAAAATGAAACATTTATGTGTTTTGAAAGGAATATACATGGCTGTACACAAAAGTGCTATGTAAAATTATTGTTTTAACTTATTAATGTTTTGACTGTGTTTGTACGCCTTTTTCAGTATTTTCATATTTAACAATATGTCCAAATAGTAAAATATTTTAAAACTCAGTAGTGCTGTAATCAGTCATTTTCTCACCCTTGGAATGGTGTCACTGTGTGTCCTTCTTTGGTATTATGATCTATAATCCTGAATGCGTATGCAGGCTTGTCAGATCAGCGGCCAAAAATCCAAAGCTTTTGATGCATATTTTTAATTTTTGTTGTCATTATCATATTTATTTCTCAGTTTTACTTTGTCAGCTTTACCGCACAAATATTTTGTTTTTATCCGTCTAGTTTTATAAGTCTGCAAAAGACTGGTGGCTGTTCAGTTTCTACTTCTGTATGCCCCTGACCTGCACAGCCATATTCTACACGCTCATGACATGCGAGATGCTCAGGAAGAAGAATGGGTTGCAGATTGCTCTGTCTGACCACCTGAGACAAGTAAGAAGTCCGCTCCTTTACTTAAATTTAATCCATACTAATGGCACTTGGGTTTCTGAGATTTACTCCTGTTTTCTCCTCCTCTGTAGAGACGTGAAGTGGCCAAGACTGTTTTCTGTTTGGTGCTAGTGTTTGCCATCTGTTGGCTACCTTTGCATCTCAGCAGAATCCTGAAGCTAACCATTTACAATGAAAAAGACCCAAAAAGGTGTGATCTACTGAGGTAAGGTTCTGGTAAATGCCATGCTCTGTGGTACTGTTTTAAACATATTTATTTTAATTCAACTTTTTTAAATGATATGTTTTGTATTAAGCTTCTTCCTTATCCTGGACTACATTGGCATCAACATGGCATCAGTAAATTCCTGCATCAACCCCATCGCTCTATACATGGTCAGCAAAAGATTCAAGAATTGTTTCAGGGTAAGAACTTTTCTCCCAAAGTACTGTTTGGTTTCATGTTAATTCCTTTGAAAAGTTGCCACAATTACTTGTTCTTCATGTGCACAAGCAGAAGTGAACAGGCAACATGTATAATAGTGCCAAAATGTGATATTTGGAATTTATAATTTTCTTTTCTGTGGGTGGTCTTCACATATACAATATTTGAACTAGCCATGTTTTATGGGGTTATGGGAAAAGCAAAAGGGAGATGTAGTCAAGTTTGTTCCTTGGGGATCTCCTTGCCAAACAGGTTAGAAGGAGTTCTTGGAAAAATGTATCTGAAAACACCTTCAAAGAAAAGCTTTCATTTCTGCTGAAAAGCAAGAGAGCTTTTGGTTTTCATGGAAAAAAATGAAGTAAAAAGTTGCTTGAAAGGTTGTAGGAAAGGACTGACTGATTTATGACTCCAAGGGAAAGGGAACAGGAGAAAGGACATTGCGACTTGTCCTGGATATGAGTGGTCTTTCCCGGAAAAAAGGTTCCTGATGCACTGGTAAAAGAAGGTAGCAGTTCCATTGCAAATGCTTTTTGAAACTTTTTTCTTTGCTTAAAGCTTCTAATAATGAAGATACTGAGTTCATTAATAGAGCTGGGTTTTTATTGGACTTTTAAAATAGTGATTATTCTTTCTTGAAAGAATTTTTAGTATTATTCATTTGTTGATTTTTCATTGGGGCGTGTGGTGGTGCAGGGGCACAGTGGGTTTGGTGGGGTCCTGCTCTCTGGTGGGTCTGGGGTTCGAGTCCAACTTGGGATGCCTTGCAATGGACTGGCATACCATCCTGGGTGTGTCCCCTCCCCCTCCAGCCTTGTGCCCTGTGTTGCTGGGTTAGGCTCCAGCTTACCGCAACCCCACTCAGGATGAGCGGTTTCAGATAATGTGCATGTGATTTTTCGTTGGGTGTTTCCAGTCCTTAACAGGAACCACTGTAATTTATTGTAATATTAAAGTCTGAAGACATTTTCTTTTGACAGCAAAGCGCTGACATTATACTTGATGGAAAGAAATTAATTATACCACCCTGTTATTTCCAAAAAATGCCTTTTTACTTCACTCCATCGGAAGTCTGTTCAGTATCAGCTGAACAAAAGCAGAGCCAACAGTTTTAAGACTTTTGCTTACTTAGTGGACTAACTCCTTTTGAAAAGTTGCAGAACTGTAGTTTTAAAATGGAAAAATACATATAGAATTTAAATTTTTTTTAAAATAAATCTTCAGCCAAATGTTCAATTTCTTTATGAGTATAAAACCACAAGGATCTACCTTTGTCTCTTCATTTGGAAACTTGTTTTAATATGTTACATTTCTGTAGTATTGGTCTGACATATAAATACATGACTAAAATCTTTCTGTTGTCTTAAAATTTGATTAACATAACACTGCTAATAAATTTCAAATTTAAATACTTTCACTAAATACTATAACTTTGATGTAAAAGTGGCTATTAGAAGATTTTAAAAATTCCTCACAGATTTTGGATAGTCATGTAATTTGGAGGCATATACAATGCTTTCATGTATTTAAAATTTAACAGTCCCTAAATTCGTTCGGGATAGTTTAGGAAAACTACACGTAGGTCCCATACGTGATTTTCTATCTCAGTCAAACTACTGTATGGCCATTGTTATTACTCTATTTATATATAACAATAAAGTATGACTTGTCAGCTGCTGTGTTTCTCTCTGCAGGCTTGCCTCTGTTGTTGGTGCATGTCTCCCGAGGTTGTGCTGCCGGATGAGAAGCCATCAGGCATGAAGTCCAGGGTCAGTGAACACGGCTTGGAGCAGAGTAGCTCCCCGGTCACCAATAAGTCTGTGTCAGCCTGAAGCAGGAGCTGGTCTTTTCTGCCCAGTTTCACAGCCAACACCCCACCCCACCCCGAGAGTGCCAAGGCTCTGGAGCCTCTAAGTCTCAAAGAAGTTTTTCTCTTTTTTCAAACATGACACATGATAAGAGTCCAAGCACAAACCTTAGTGAGAAAAATGCAATATAGAAGCTATTTCCTGGCAAATCAAAACAGAAGGCAGAAAAGGGCTTACATAAATATGAAGAATGAAAGCGGTGTAAATGACAGGCAAACACCATGTTTTGAAATGAAAAGTGAGTGGATGCTATTAAGTCTGTCTGCTCCTTAATATTCCATTTGTGTATATCCATCCTGATTTGAAATGATTTTTCATATCAAACCGTTTTATCTTCTTTGATGAAAATTGAATTGAGTCCTGGAGATTATCACAAGCTATTAAAATGTTTTTTGAACCCCCTGCTGTTCATTAAATTGTTGTCCCAAGGCAACTCTATGCTGCTTCTTTGAAATGGTACACATTAAGAAAATATGTTCAATGGGACCTCAAAAAAAAAAAAAAAAAAAAAGAATGTGGTCTGGGTCCATTTTTCTTATAAATGTACATTAAAAAAAGTTCCCTTACTATCATATCATTATTTTCCAATGTTAGTTTAAATAGTTGATAAAAAAAGGAAAAAAAAAAATCAAAGCCCAATTCATTCATCAGTGACAAGCTCATGTGGTCAGAAGTCAGCAGAAAATCATGAAAAAGAAGAAATAGGAAAACAAAGTCTGCTGGAATTTGTTTGAAAAAGACTGAAAATGCTCAGTTTTAAATACCAATTTGAAAGTTCTTTTATTATTTTAAGTCCATGTCTGAAATGTCAGTGGTCTAAAGATCTGTATGCTTTGATTTCTTGGTACAGTTTTATTATTCACTGGTACTTCTAAAAAAGTTGTCTTCTTTTAGTCATGTTTGTGTAAACATTTATCTATTATTAGTTTTTAGTTATAAGCTTAATAGTTCACCAATAATGGCACAGATTTAGTATTCATGCTTTATTTTGTGGAGCAGTGCAAGACTTGGATCTGAACTACTCAAAAGGAAAGCATGATATTTTGTATATTTTCACATTTCACAAAGGATTTATAGATTTTTCTCAGTTTTCTTTTACATATGCTGAATAACTTCATAGTTTAAAATGTATGGTGTTAAATAACTAGGTTCATTTCTCTTCCTGTGTGTTTAGAATATTTATGTCTTATCACAACTTTTTGATTTCGCAAATAAAACACTTAAAATATAAGATGCAGCCTTATTGAGGTGTTTTTACATAATTGTGCCGGCCGCATCTATCTGCTTCCTTTACACAATGTCACAGGAAATACTGGCAGATACTTCAGCAAAACATTTATTCAGAATTCATGAATCCCAATGTACCTGTATAATATGTGTCTTTTCCAGCTCTAAGGTCCTAAGCAGATCTGACACTGGGACAAGTATAAGAAAAATAAAGTATTGCTGCTACACAGATTCTGGGAAAACTTTTTAAAAAATAGAGACTGAGGTATCAAGTGTAAAGCCATGGTGGATGACTAGATGATTGACTTGGGTCCATCCTGGTGCTTTGCTTCATGCATACTGCATGGAATTGCTTTTGGTTGTTCTGTAGCAAACGGAAAGACCTATGAGGAGACAGAAGGAGATGACGGAATGGGGTCAGAAGCAGACAGGAAGAGCCGACTACCTGATCAGTCCTGTCAGCGTCTAATGCACATTGCATTGTACTATAAAGCTGGAAACCACGATCTGTCCATCTGTTTGCCTGGGTATATTCCTGTCATTGTATATACTTCATCATGTGTATGTAAGCGTCAAAGCATGCAGTGTTCCAAGTATCTCATCATGTTGCAAGGAAATTAAGGTTCTGCTGTTTCAGCCCTTGGACTACTTAATTCCGAGCTTGTGCAATACACTGTGATTTTATATACAGTGTATATATATATATATATATATATATATACACACACACACACACACACACACACACACATACATATACACACACAAAATCCCCCTTTCACCCCCACATGGGTGGTGTGTGTGCGTCTTCCTCAAGCTAGGGTCCTCTACCAGAGGTCTTGAAGTTTGAGAATTCTGTGCAGTATCTTATATGTAACTGTAGTGAATGAACAAACTTTGAAAGTTCCACCATACAAAAATATGACCTAGGCAAGGATAAATGATTTTAAAAAGAATAAACTGGCAGTGTAAGAACATGACACATTCCAGCTACTGTATATTTTAAGACCACTAGGGAGCGATAAAGACAAGATTTATAAAACACCTGGGCATATTTATCATAAATTTTTCTTGGTGTAATTTTTTTTTTTTTAAAATCAATAGATTCTCAATTATTACATACTAAACTGTCATTTACCTGGAGATGAGCAAACAAAAAATGGCATATTGATTACAGTTGCTGTCCTATAGGTGGACAAGTTTAAATCCACACTTCCTCTATGGTGTCCTTAAGCAAGATACTTTGCCAGGATTGGAACAGTAAAATTTACCCACCTTCACAAATGGGTTCATAATTAAAAGTCATAGCTGTAAATAAATGAGCAAAGTAAATTATTCATTAACATTTATTTGAATTAAACACATTATTTCTAAATAATTTGTAAGTCCACCTCATCTCTTCCCAAAAGGAATAGAAAATTTCTGTTTCCTATTTTAAATATCCATGAGCACAGTCTGCATGTGCTCATTTTGAAATAAATTTCAGCAGAATTAAAACAGCAAAGTCTGAAATTGTATTAAAGACATTTTTATTTCTGCAGAGACTGTTCTGATCCTTCCGCCTACTGTATCAATGACTGGATGCGCCACATAACACAAGCACATGCAGAGAAGTATGCTGTACAATCAGGGTAAAGCGGTACCATATGCAGGGTGTGTGAGCTGGGTCACAGATGTGGGAGTCAGAAACAACCAGTAAATAGACCTCTAAAACAACCAGTAAATATAGATATATACTAATAAGTCACTTCTAAAAAATTGAACTTTTGCTTCTGTACTGCAAAATGCGAATCCAGAAATAGCAATGAAAAAATTATATTAAAAATTAAAACAATTTCCATTTGCCTCACTTCCATTTTGACTTTCGGCAATGATTTATATGGGACTAACCACCACCCTACAGCCAAAAAGTATGTTTGATTATGATAGGAACACTTACTTTGTAAAAAAAAAAAAAAAAAAAAAAAAAAAGTAGTAATAAAAGGAATAAATACAAGTACTCAATCTGTTGTTTCAGAAGGTTATTGCACGGCTGAACAGAGATTATTGCGTGTCACAATGCAACATTAAGAGTCTGCATACAATATATTAAGGCACTGAAAACAAGTAAAGGTTTAAGAGACATAGTTGAGAAGAGTGATAAGAACATCAGAATGTGTAAGAACCTCTACATAAATGATCAATGGAGACAACACTTGCTACCGAGGCAACGGCTCGTTTTTTACTATGAAATAGGCCAAGTTTGATAACAAGGGACACATACAAGAAAACATAAACTGTGCTGATAAGCTACTTTACATAATATTGCTGTTGGCTAGCCTGCACTTTTACATGAAAGTTGTTACACTCAAATCAAAGCTGACCTAGAAAAGAACCACAGTGCTGCAAATATAATTTTTGCTGTATATAAGCCTGCTTACAAGCTGCATAAAATAGATTAAAACATTTTACTGCACCATAGAAATACGCCAGAGATTTTTTTTTCTTCTTTTTCAGAAAAGATTAGCAGCAAAAAAACACTGCAAAACAGCACTCATGTTTTTAACCATTAACGAACAGACTTGTTTTGCAAGGCTTGGAATGAAAAAGAAAGCATCCATAACATTTACTAACTTAGTTCCAAAAATCAAATCTGATGTTGCTAAATATAAAAATAATGAAATAAAATAAAAATTTTATCTGGCAACAACTCCAATTAATGCCTCTATTTTGCACACATGTTGAATACACTCCAATCCAATCTTAATGGAGGGGCAGCACGACACGTAGTGGTTAGAGAAGGATCCGGGTTCGAATCCTACGTCCAGCTGCAGTTCCCTTGAGCAAGGTACTTACTCTGATTCACTCCAGAAAATATTACCCAGCTCTGTGAATAGGCAATTCATTTTATGTAACACTGTAAATCATCTTTAAGAGCAAAAAATTAGCAAAAATAATAATGATAAATGAATAAAGAACAGTTGACTGCACAGAGTATGTGTTCGAGTCTGTTGTGTTAAATGAAGTGATCAAGTTGTAGACTAAGGTATGGTGCTGTAGAGCAGTGGCTAATATCCTCTGAGACTCTGCTCACTGAGGCTTGACTTGGGTTACCACCCCAACCTCCACCTGCACATTTCACTTGAACAAGTGGACATCAGGTTGAAGTATCTCTCAGGGGTTCACTGGGCATGAGGGAAAGGTTGTACTGGGGTTCCGGGCTGCTATTCACTCTCGCTCTGGTTGGCAAAGTTCTGTTGCCCCGTTACACTGGGGAATTTAGTGGGGTGATGTGGGCAGCAATGTCAGTATCTCGATTTACTATCAATAACTTTAACAAACAACAAAGTCATCCAAGGTTATAAACTGTCGCTGAAGGAATGAGGAGGACAGTTGTAAAGAGCCAAAACGTCACAAGAACAGCATGGTTCCATTGGGACACCAACAGAAGATTACCCTGCTGCTTGTTAAAAATCAAAATTATTTCTTCTTGTTTACAAATGATTTTGCTTTCATGAACACTTTCTGTCATTTGTAAATACAGATTTTGAAACATAAATGTACTTTCCCAGAAGAGTGAAAAATTTTTATATATATATATATATATATATATATATATATATATATATATATATACACACACACACACACACACACACATTTTCTGAACCGCTTGTTCCATACAGGGTCGCGGGGAACCGGAACCTACCCGGCAACACAGGGCGTAAGGCCGGAGGGGGAGGGGACACACCCAGGACGGGACGCCAGTCCGTCGCAAGGCACCCCAAGCGGGACTCGAACCCCAGACCCACTGGAGAGCAGGACTGCGGTCCAACCCACTGCGCCACCGCACCCCAATATATATATATATATATATATATATATATATATATATATATATATATTAAAAAAAATAATAATAAAATAACTCAGAACTCTATTGCCAGCATTTATGCTGGAATTGATTGTGGTTTGGTGCTAAACATGAAGCACAATATAACAATATACAAGACTGTGAAGGACTAGGCGATGACAATATACAAACCAGTCACCATACTAAGAAATACTACAGTAACCATGACGACTCAATCACAATAGAGTTATACATTTGTTTGCCAATCCAGATGATAAAAACAATGTTATTTTTATGTATAAAGAAAAAGCATGCTGGAGGTTGATTAGCAGTGATTCATTTTGAAATTTTAACCTCTGGAATGGTTCTTTTTCAGGTTTGGCTGCTCAGTTTGATGCTCTTGACTAATCTGACATTGTACAGCTTATTTACGATTAGGGAAAGCCTTGACGGAGGGCAAAGCTGCATCTCAGAATGCTCACTCAGGTTTTACATGGCAGCAGACCACCTTTTGAACCTGGATCCTGAACCTCTCTCCACAGCTCATTATTCTAGGCTACCCATCGTTTATTTTACTTCAACAATGATTTATTACAAATTTAAAGTTTTCATATTCTCAAGTAAGGACTCAAGATTTTTTCAGCCTTTGCGGTAAGAGAAGGTGAGGACAGTTATATTGCCAGTCTTCTCCTTTGGTGTAGATTTGGCAAAGGTTTCTACATACTCACTATTTCATTCCTTTTTGCTTGAACAGCTACACTTGATTGTCATATTGCAAACATCTGAGTAAGAGTTTAAGGCAACAATCATTTTATGATTTATTTTTCTCTAAATTTCCTCATTGTTCTGTTTTTTTAAAACATCTTCCATTGTGGAGTGAACATACCTGAATTTTTGTATTACATAGCTTTTACTTGCTGTGACTCAGTGGCAAAACTGATGTTGGCTTTATGAATAAATCAGGTTACAAACAAACTTTCAGTCCCCCTTGTGTTTGTAAGATGGAGTCAGTGCACCAGAAAATGCTGTACGCTAGATACATTACTCTGAATTTTTGGGTAAAGTTAACCTGGTACTCCACTGTATTCTGAGAAAACATTCTAAATTTTAAATGAAGATGTCACAATACCTGTGGGCTGGTACAGCTTCAGCTCCTCAGCACAGTTAAGTTTTCTGACCTTCTTAGTAACCTATTGTGGCATAATATGGAACAAGGGCTTAAATTTGCTCACAACCTCTATTTAACATGTTTTTTTCTCTGATCTTCTGTCAGTTGTGTTCACAACAGTAGGGAAGATTGGTGTTCATAGCACACATTGTTGACTCAAATGTTCACCACACTTGCCCAGGAGACTACAAACATTTCATCATCAGTGTTTAATGAATGTGTTGCTGGTTCAAATATCAGTTTTATAATGAGTCTGGAACCTGGAACCTTCCTTAGGCTTTGATTGGATTGGTTGATTGAGATGACCTTTCACATGGGTTTGCAGTTTGCAGCTGTAACTGGTTCTAAACCTGATTTAACCCAATTGACCTGATTAATTAACCTGATTGATTAATTGACCTAATTAAACCCTGCCAGTTTAGTTTTAGGCTCATGTTGGGTGGTCCTTGCAATTGTGTTCATTTGTCAAATGCTTCCAGTTTCAAAAATTATCATGTAAATTCAGCAGATGCTGCTGTAGTGATCATCAGTGTCCATAGTTGTTTGCAGATGTAATACACAAGAAGAGACATTCCTGAGGGATCTGACCTATGATGGTACAGCAGATGCTTCATGCCCATCTCCTAAAGGCCTCTGGCTTGGGCCAAGGACCCAAAGAGCCAGTCACTCCCACCTGTGAGTTAATGGTATCAGCTGAGCAGGAGCTGGCAGAAGTTAAGACACACATGCTTTCTTCACACTTGAACAAAATGATTACGTTAGCTATTGATGTGGATAAATGTGCTTAACTCTTCAATAACACATGGGCTTGTAATGAAAATATTAGACAAGTACCGATACAAATGTCTGACGTTTCCTTTTCAAGAAGTATAACATGCAACAGAAATATTGCCAGCAGCAAAATAACATTAATTTTAAACTCTTTGAATTGAATAGAAGACTTTATTGTCATTGTACTGCTGTGCAATACAATGAAATTATAGACGGGACTACCAAGCTGCTGCGTCCATATGCGCCACCATCTTGAAAGAGCTGCCTAGATCATGCTGTTATTAAAAGCAGCTTAAAGTATTTGAGCCATCTTGGCTGGAGGTTTTACACTGGAGCAATTAAGATGCAGTAAGTTCAAGGTGACTAAAGAAGGAGTTGGTACTAGAGAACCTGCTGCCTATGCAAAAGCAATTCCTTGTACTTCACTCTACTGCAAATATTACTAGACACAACTAGTTAACGTCATGCTTATGATGAGGGTACCGCTTTCAGAAAGATGCGGTGGTTGTTCACCCACGTGCGGGTGCTGACAGCTGAAGCTGCTGGGGGCTGTGGTTTGGGAAGACAATCTGCCAAATCTTCATGGCAACAGGTTTTTCTTAACTTACAGACAAGTCTAGCTGTAGTAGCTGCTCTGGTAGAGGCATCTGACTTAATGAAATCCTAAAGCTGTTGAGTTCCACTTACTATCTGTGGCACGGTACATTACAGGCAAAATCTTGCACTTGATTTGTGGTGTAAAAACAACAGGTTGCCAGACTAAGGGTACCTTACTATGCTTGAATGAGAATTTTGATTTTGCTGATATTTACATTTATCTGTTTAGCTGCTGCTTTTCTCCAAAGTAGCTTACAACTGTGTACACATCTATACAGCTGGATAATTTTACTGGAGCAATTTAGTGCAAGTATTACATTTGGAAGAGAGATTCAAATCTGCTTGGGGTCCCAAGGCAGCAGCTCTAACCAGTACACTACCAGCTGCCGCTTAAATATAGGAACAGGAATCAAGTGTTTTTACGGCATCTTCATTGCCACCAGTGTTGGGGCGGAGCAGCTGGAATTGCTGGCTGACCGTTCAGAAAGCAGCCAAGGTTGTAACGGGAAAACATGAGATGAAAGCAGTGGAACAGTAGATATTACTGTGGCTGAAGAGCTGATCTTTCACCAGGTAGGTTTCAATTTCAAGTCTTGTAACGGAAGTTGTTGTAAGATACCTACAGCAGAAGTTGCACTATGAGTCCTTCCAGATTACATCAGAATAAACTAAGACTATCCCTAACCAGATACCCTGAGTAAAGAAAGTAGCAATGCTAATATCAGCAAACCTGTACTGCAAATCTCGGGGGCCTCACTGATATAACCAGCAAAATAAGGACAGCTATGATCTAAAAGAAAAAAAAAAATGCAGAATATAACCTCATACAGAACACTGCAGGCCAACTATTTTGAACCACCCTCCACGCAACCCACTTCTTCCAGGATGTGTAACGTTTCTTGATACCCTCAAGCGAACACAATCCTCCTGCATTCAGGCGACTTCACAACATTTGTTTTTGAATCCAATATTTTACTTTTGAATGACATGTCTCCCACCGAATGTGTTTGCTTTTTCAACCCATTGGAGATGTGCCATTCATAAATGATTGAGTTAGCCGCTGAAAGACAACGAAGAGTTATACTTCTTTCCACACCTGGCTCATTTCAGTTGGATCCAACCCCCCCCCAAAATTAAGTGTATTTATTGTTTAAATCATATTCGTGCTCAAATGGAACCTAGATTCTTACAAGATTGATTTGAAATCAAACCAAGCTTTGCCTTTTATTTAGGAAACAAAGCATGGCTCTGCCTTTTCCAGCACAGGCAGAGCTTGTTTTTTCATACAGTTGGAGTTTGTATAAAAGAGAATTTCTCATGTCCTGTTTGTCATTATAACATTCTCACTGACATTCGCAACCTGTTGGGGTTGTCTGTGATGATTAATTACTTCAGTGATTATTTATAGTTAGAATCTATAAATAACTGTTAAATAATTGATTATAGCCTACATCAATGTCTGAAAGCCAAAAACTTATTGACCACAAGTTGCATCACCAGTTCTCATGTTTGTTTCCAACACATGTTAAATTGAACTTTTTTCTGATTTTTATATAATTGATCTGTGTATTATGAGAGAGAACTTTACCAGTTTTGAAAATGAATTGGACACGTACTGTATGTCTTCACAGCTGCAGCATTACTTGGGAAATGTTTGTATCTGAAATAACAATGAGTAGCTGAAAAAATAAATGAGAGCAGTTGTCAGCAGTACATTATAAAAGTCTGTGTTTACATATATGCCAGACATCAAACTTATAGGTGTCTATCAACTGGAAATTTTTTAAGATTATCTTCAGATATATGAACGGAGGACAAATTAGGGCTGTAACAGCACAAGAAATGTGAGACCACTTTATACACAACAAAGGCCTGCATATAGCAGTATGATCTCTATTGTAGTTCAGACATCGAGTTTTTCCACTTTGAAGGATGAAATAATGTTTTGGAATTTCTTGATGCTGTTGCAACAGACAAAATCATGACAACAGGAAATGTAGGGGTTACAGCTACTGCCTTGGACTGGTTCAAATCCCACTTTCTTGTGAAGTACCCTTGGGCAAAGTACTCACACTGAAGTGATCCGCTAAGAGTTACCGAGCTGTAGCCTCCGGAAATGGATAAGTCATTGTAAGTTGCATTTTGTGGACTGTAAAGACATTTCGCAGAACCACTGGGCAAAGGAAACTGTGACACACTGAGGTATGACCAGGTGCTGGGCAGTACTGAGTGGACATTTAGCTATTTTTATTAAGAAACTCCATGTGTGGAAGCAAACACAAAAACTTTAGCCAAATCAGTGAAAACGGAAAGGCTTTCCCATCTAAAACAAGGAAAAAAACAGAACGAAAAAAAAAGCAGAAGAAAGCCACAGTATTTAACACTTGCAGCCTCACTTCAAGAGCAGCAAGCAGTGCAGTAAGTGAATAGTTTACACTATTAAGCGTTCCGACTGCACCCTTATGTGGTACAAAATTTATGGTTAAACATTATATATTTTTTCACTACTGTGGGATGGATATTCAGTGAAGCTGAGGGCCAGAGATAGGTTTACAGATCAGTTTACAGACACATCTGAAAAGCTGGTGGCTTGGACGAAAGACACTCCTGGGGGATTTAATAATACCAACCTCTAATCACGCTTCCTGTTTGCTTCACAGATAAAATATACCCAAATTGTGTGAAATACAGAAATAGACAACAAAGGGAGGTAAAATGCAGCTGAGCAACGAAACCACGTAGACAGCACACGGGTCAAACAAATAAGGGAATCCACAGCGTTGATAAGGTCATCCAACTCCTGGAGCAGCTCCAGCAGCAGCATCTGCCCACCGTTACTGCAGAGATACTTGCAGGCTGCTGCAGGATGTCCCAGCTCAATGGCCTGGTCAGCATGAATTGTTGTCGCAGACCTTGCAGATGGAAGCATAGCGGGATGTGCAGGAAAAAGACTCCAGCAGGGGGAACCAGCCCTGACATTCAGATATGGGTGACAAAGGTGAAAATGAAGCGGACAACTCTGTCTTTACCCTGCTAAAACTGTTGATGTAAGGTTGTGCTTTTCAAAGTTTTACAGAAAAATGTGGAAGATCTTGTATGTATTAAACAAAAATAAATCTGGGTAGTATGTGAACCTAATTAAACTTAAAATTGAATTTTATTTTTTGGGTTTCTGCAAACCATGGGAAGTATGCCTTCTTAGTTAAAAAAAAAAAAAAATAATGGGGAAAAAAAATTACTTGGAAGGCCTTTCTGAAAACAGTTTAAACTCTGTTTAGATGGAAAAACAAACAAAAAAAATCTAAATTAGTGTAAGTCAAAAAGTATCTGCAATAATCTATATTCTAGTTGTTATAGCAGATACCCTGATTTTAGAGAGACAGAAATCTTCAGTTTAATTGTCGCACTGACCACACCTTACATTTTATTTAGCTGACATTTTTCCGCAAAGCAACTTACAATGTCAAGGTATTTGTGATGGTTTTTCCCATTGACATAGCTAGGTGGTTTTTACTGCAGCAATTTAAAGTGCCTTGCTCAAGGTTACTACAGCAGGGAGTGGAATATAAACAGGTAATCTCTGAGCTCATAGATGGCAGCTCTAACCACTACACCATCTGCTGCCACCTTCTCGGTTACCTGCTATTTACAATGTTCTGTCTCTCCAGTGTATCTGCAGGTAGCATTATGAGAAGGAAACGGACCGGTGTATTCCTCAATACCATCCAGCAGACCACAGCAGCGGTAGTAGATAACCATGGACTTTATTGTTGCCATTTTCCAAATCTGGAAAGAATGTTCGGCAGCTGCAGAATGCAGAGAGGGATGATCCCTCAGGCCAACAGGCTACTGATGCAACCAGGGCCAATGTGCCACAGCTGGTGTCCAGCGCCTGGCGGCACCATCAGCTCTTCAGTCATCAGCAGCCTGGACAGCAAACAAATACGGATAGCAAACAAATACAGACAGCAGCACTGAACACACAGAATCTGAAAGACATGGATAGTTTTGCTGTGGTGGCCTTCATTGTAGCCTTATGCGGTTTCCCCACCATTGTTTGGACGCAGTCACCCCAACACCCTGGGCTCAATGGAGTCCCTTCACCTGAATTTACACACACATGTGCATTCATCTAAAAGAGCTTTGGACACACTTTTAATGGAATTCCTTTTTTTTTTTTTTTTTTTTTATATCTATAACTCACATGTGACAGTAATGCGGTATTGCAGTAGTGCATTGTGTCAATAGTCAGCTTTATTATACTTATTTGCAAGTCCAAAGCATGCTTTTTGAAAAGAATAATAGGTAATATTCATCCCAATTACACTGTGGCTAGAACGGAGGTTAGAGCTTTTACGGGTCTCTTAGGTTGAGGGTTCCCGGTTCAAATCCCTCTCTTGCTATTGCTGTCTTGACTAAAGTACTCACCCTGAATTGATACAGTAAGAATACTCTTCTACATAAATGGGTATATCATTAGGGAGTTTATCTAACACTGTAAGTCACTTGGACAAAGGTGTCAGCTTAATAAATAATTAGAATGACTATAATGATAGAAAAAGGATAAGAAGAAAAAGTTTATGGGCTTATTTTAGTTTTTTACTGTATTTCTATATGGAAGAAACAGACACATTTTGCACTTGGTGTGAAAGCTTGATAAATCTGCCCCTAAGTATTTTCTCTAAGGAGCTTAATAGGGCTTCAGAAAAGATGTCTGAGAGAGAAGATTGCCTCTGCCGGGGAGCATACGCCCACCTTTTACTGCAAAACTCTTGCGGTAAGGCAGAAATAAATACATTGTAGATATACGAACTTCATCAGCTTCTGTGGTTTCTATTTGTGCATATTTTCTTTTTTAATGTAGATTCTGCCAGGCCATTGAAGTTGTGTAGCTTTTTATTATTTGTATTTGATGCATAAGATGTAAAACAGGAAAGATTCCATTTCAGTCTCTGCTAAAACAACTTCCTGCTGGGAAGGCCCCCAGACCTGTGCATTTGCATAGGTGTTTGGTTTTTGTAGATCACATCCTGGAATAACCCTTAAAAAAGTTTTTAATAGTGTTTTTGAACTTTCAGTTATCCTGAGAAAATTTCCAAAACCTTCAGCCATATGCACAATTTGCTATGTACTTTTATGCATTTGCACTATTTGAACAAACTTTTAAAACACACACACACGGAAGCTGCTTGTCCCAAGTGGGGTCGCGGGGAACTGGAGCCTAACCCAGCAACTCAAGGTACAAGGCTGGAGGGGGAGGGGACACACCCAGGATGGGACGCCAGTCTGTCACAAGGCACCCCAAGTGGGACTCGGACCCCAGACTTTAAACTATTAAACTAAATAAACAAATAGTTGAGCTGCCACCTTTAAAGGATCTAGATGTAGGGTGTGAATCTAATTGCAGTAATTTTTAACTGGCAGAGAGCAGCTTCATTCCGGGGTAAAAAATAAATAGTGACCAGAGCAGACAGCTATCCACAACTTGTTGAAATGCTCTTTACCTTTGTTGTAAACACTAAATAACACATAAATATCGAGTAGTAGTTCAGGAGTATTTTCATTCTGAATATCTGTGATCCTTCCTGAAACACATCCAGACAATTCTTCATTTGTAGAATGGGATGTGAAGCTAATTTTCAAGAAATAGATCTACAGCTATTTGAGAGATGAAGGACATGGAGGTCTTATCCACTATTTACAACTACCAAACATCTCATAAAGTTTAATAATGTTTAGGTGCAGCTCCTGGAGAAGCCATAAAAGGCATTTCACGTCAACCTGGTCTCTATGAAAGCACTTGAACTGCTGTAGTGTACATTTTTCATTCTTCTCTTTTCTAATTACATGATTTTGAGGAATAGTCTTTGCCCCATAGGGTGCATCTGGTTGCCAGAAATGGCTTCATGTTCCTTAGCTGATGAGAGCATGCAAAACAATCATCGAATCCAACGATTTTCACGAGATGGTTACCCATAGCATTACGAATCCACCATGATATTTTTAATAGCTGGCAACAGAAAAATGTGAGTTGAAGGCATGCTTTGCATTTCTCAAGAACATAAACCCAACTGAACACAGAAAAAAAAAAAAAAAAAACAGTGAAGTACAGTTCATCAGATCATTTTCAGCATTTCACACTGCTCTAAGGTTCAGGTTTTGTTCTCATTACTTCGAGTTAAGTAATTTTGTGTAAAGGTTTGGGATACCATACATTTCTCCTTCAGTTCCCATTGATGTTTCATTATTTTGTTTTTACTAGTTGTTATTAGTTGTTTTTAGATATTATCATACTCACAGTAGATAGGATGAAACACATCTGTTTCAGTGTTGACTTACCTGGCTTGTGGAGTTGCCTTAATAGCATTACATGCTGAGATATACTATGAATTTTACTGGAGGGACTGATAAAGTACCTATGGTATCATGAATGACAAATTGGTGTAATTGTTCATGAGCAGAATTCTCAGTTCTAAGCATTACTCTGTTTTTCTGTTTTACAGCTGAAGGACTTGTGTAGTTGCCTGGTTTTACAGGTTAAGCATAGAGTCCATGAAAAAAAAAGCAATATATAACACACCATATGTGTTTAAAAATGAATTAAAGTACATGGTTGATATTTGTGATCCAGCAGCATGGAAGTAATTTGCTCTTGTAGCTCTTCATGAAAATGACAGAAAAGGTCAATGTGCAAGGTTTGCAAAGCTACAGGGAAATGTCCAGAAAGAACAGTGGAGATTTTTCTGGGAAGAATGGAAGAGCGTCCGAGAAGAACCGTAATCACTCAAAGTGTTTGTGCAGTTACAGCTGAGGATTTTTTAAAAATTTGACATAAAATTTAATAATTTACACTCCAGTACTTGCAGTGTTCAACTGTGGATAACGCCATAGTGGAGATAAACAGGATTTGCACATATTGATTTTCACTTCAGAAATCTGACCTACATAAAGACTGCTTTTAGGTTAATCCAGCTCTTTTAAAAAAAAAACATTCAGTTATTTATGACATGCATAAAATTCTTTCCTAAATATTTTGTTTTGAATTTATAGGCATACCTGGCACTAGAGACAGATTGAAAGTGTACCTGCTACAAAACTCCCAGAAATGTTTCCTTATACTCCACGCTGCTACTTTAATCATGTTCAACCAAACTTGCCAGAACAGAATTTATGCCATGTAAAAATTTCTCTGTTGGTAGTTTCTTCAACAACGAAAATGATTTGCATCCATGTTTGAGTGCAATATAGTAAATGCCTTGCAGTTAACTTCAGTTACCCTGCAACGTACTCATGTGTTGCCCACAGTGTACCCTGCCATGCCTAACCCTAACCCTAATGCTTTGGGGACAGGCTCCAGACCATTGCAACCCTGCATTAGGACAGGCAGTTATCCATAGACAGAGAGTCGTCAACTGCTTACGATGTCTGGATTACAACCGTCAGCTAAAGATTGTTTTTTGCCAGGATAAAGCTTTACTGCAAGTAGTGTAGTTTCCTAGTTGGAGAGAATGAAGACTTGAAACCTGAAGATTCTTTGTTCCAACGCTACTTACCGCACTGTTATTAGTCTTGTGCAAGAAACCATCACAGATACCGAAAATAGAGCTGTTCAGATTGAATTAAATTATAAATTGATTTAGAAAAAAACAAGCTAAATATGAAAAACAAATGTATGGTAATCTTTCCTACACAAAACCAACACATAATCAAATACGGTATGGTAAATATATGGTAAACACTTTTTTCTCTGTTCTAAAAACATCTTTTTCAACAATATCTTCTTCATAGATTAAGACCATTGTTGCTGTGTTATCAAACGGCGTGTCGTGGCTTATTTAAAATTTTTACTTCAAAATTTGATTTAAATTACAAATCTCATGCTGGCTTGCTTTGTTGAACTGGAACGAGCAATGTAATTTCACCACATTGTGGTGCTGTTTCACCTCAGATACTACCTTGGTCACTGGCACTGCTAAAATTGATGAGCAACTAGTCCTTCTGTCTTTGTCTTGCCTTTGGATTAAATGAAATAACTTAAATTTAAAAAATCCTTCAATTTTTTTTTAATGTTCTAAATTGATGTCAACAGTAGGCAGGACCTATTCCAATATTGTAATTAAATATGGTAAACACACTTTAAGTTTAAGCCTCGTACAGCAACCAGTTGTGAGGGGTTGCCCCTTGTTTTATGTTATGTGTGTAATTGTTTTTTTTTTTTTAATGAAAATAAATGGTAGCCAGAGACATACATCTTCTGTACCCTGATTGAACGAGGTGATTGTTGGTCTGCTCAGGTGTCAAACTGAATAACATTTTCGGATGTTGATTATTTTCCTGGTGATGACTGGCATCAGACAGAATCTCCAGCACTATGGTCAGAAATTCTGGAAAGGGTGACGTTGCTATTACCTTTGAAGAAAAATGGGTTACTTAGACCTCTCCCCGGCCCTCCTCCCACTGGACAGTGAACAAACAAGGCCCACATATTGTTCCCCTGTATAGGGACTGTGACTGTGGGTTTAATTAAAGCGTGTGAAATGAATTAAGCAGCAGGGTGGCAGGTAAAAGGATTCTTTACACCCACACAAGATAAGCATTTCATGTGTGCCGACAGTTATTAATTTGTAGAACGTTTCATTATAGTATATGATTACACATATATGTGTTGAAAGCTAAAAGATTAAAAGGCATGGAAGGAAAAAAAAAATCTTACAAATTATGAAAATAACAGCGCCCCAAATCAAAGTATGAACCTGTGTTTGATCTATTCTATAAATTAATTAAAATTTTCAGTTCTGTATAATAATTTGGTGCAAATTAGATGGAAATGAGATAAAATATTAATTTAGTTATCTGGGGAATCTGCCTGGAGGGCTTTTTAGTCTTCAGTCTGGCTCAAAACGCTGTCCATATGGCAATTATGTACAGTAGCGTTGCGGGAGCGTTGCGAGAGCGTTGGTCTGATGCCTGCTGGCGGAGAGGAGCCTTCTGTGACACGCTGCCGTTCGGATTGGATGTGAGCGGAGGAGGATAATGAGGCTGCTGTAAGTCCTAAGTACGGAGCCTAGCCCAGGGGTAGCATATCTCAACGGCAGGCCTCATTGTTGCGTGCGCTGATTAAACACACGTTCTCCCACTCTTCATCGAAAACTTTATCGGCATCAGAGTGGCCACTTTTCTGGATGGCCGCTCTTTTGTGCTTTAAACCCTATTGCTCTGCAAAATAGCTGCGGTGGCCCTTGACTGTTTTATATGTTCTCCTGGAGGTCTTTGTGCACACGCCGTTCCTCTCCTGAGCCACTGACCTTTTTTTTTCCCCCGAACAGGAGACGCAGCTGTGGGTACACTGCGGCCCGCTTTATTTTTAGAGCTGCGGCCCGTTTTCATTGTGTGCCTTGAATTTTTTATTTGTGACATGAGGAAATTAGCGCACGCATCATTTTTAAGGACGAGACAGTTCAGCCGCTCTTGCTCTGTCTCCGTTTCATTTTTTGCGTGACACAGTCGGCCTGACGGAGGCAGTTTCTGTGCCGCTGACTGCTGCGGTTAAGCTGCCGTCAGGAAAAGAAGCATTCCTGAAGATCCATCTCCTTCGCCGCATGGCGCCCGAGCAGAGCACCCTTAAAATCCTTTCCAACAAGGTCGGCTCTGCTTTCTTTTTTATTCCTCCATAAGGGCGTTTGTGCTGGACCACCTGCGTTGGGGAGAATTTTTCACCCTTTACTCATTTTTACAGCAGGATACTTTCCGAAGCTATTCAAAATACGTGCCTTGCTCAGGGGTACCGTAGCAAGTCTGTTCTTGGGACAAAAAAGTCTACAGCTTTCACACAGCCGCCAGTTAATACCATTTCTCCAACTGAAAATATTTACCATGTTTTCACCTGTTCAGTGGTTATTGCATATTTCCTCAGTAACGCATGAGATGCATGCCACCTTCATGACTGTAGGACGCACTGATATAGGATAACAGCACAGCTTATAGCACAGCTTTTCAAAATGTTGTACACCAGCAAATCACATAAGCCACTAAGCAGTTGCATCCTGAAAGCCAGGTATTGAATGTCGAAAGACAAGAATTCAGCGGGGGGTGAAAACCAATCAATACTCCGATTATGTAAAAAAGGATTACACAGTAGAAAAATGTGTTAATTAGAGCTGTATGCGCAGGAATGCGTACAAGCAATTTGCTGTGTAAGTGATTAAAGTAAACAGGGCTGTCCTTCTGGAATGGACTAGCGCTCTGTTTATCAGCGAGCGCTGGGGTGCCGCATATTGAACAGGCAGCGAGGAAGGCCCTCCGAACACATCCCGCGTTTCCGCACTCGGAGAAACTCTCAGTCAAGCCTGAACCGAGGAGGCGGAGTGAGAGATGCGAGCGCTCACTTAGTCATTTGGTTCAGCGGCGATCCATTCGCTTGTTGGAAGCGAATTTAGTCGATCAGCACTGATGGGGGAGGGGGCCGGAAACACGGCTTCGGAGGGTACAGTCGTGTCATAGGCCCTCTGAAATGCCATGATCATGTAAGTTATCGATGTACACTTGTGTCAATGTGTCCCTTTGTAGGAAAATTAAAGGTTTTAATTAAAGGAACCTCCTATTTGGGCTGGTTATATATGTAAATTGAATGAAGGGAACAGAGTGTTGCTTAGTGTTACAAATGTAATGCAGGCAGTTCTGTGCAGTTGCAATTTTTTTTTTTTTTTCCAGTGTTCAAAAAAAAAGAGCAAACAATAAAAAAAACAAGTTCAGTTGAACAAGTTTCAGTGGTCTCAATCGCTGTTGTTAACTCCTTGCCTGAGGTTATGTGTGTTATACAGGCATGCCTCAAAGGCACATATTACCAGTATTTGGATAATAAATGTAGAGCAGTTAAACCAAATTCAGCACATACGCACTAACTTAGAGCCCAAACACAACCTCATTGCCTCCGGTGTGTTCCTTTCACAAGTTATTGGCCTTTATGTGGTTGAATATTCAGCATGGCCGTGCAAAAAACCAAAATACTGTAACATCGCGTTATTTACCACTGTAACTCTCTTCCAGTTTTGATGTCCTCGCCCGTGAACAAATACAGATACGGAAAGCTGGGCAAGGCTGTGCAACTGCACCCGTCTTTTCCTGTTTGGAAGACTAGTGGGGAAAGAGGTTTGTCGGTGCCGGGGCAAGATCCCCGGTCCTCGGCCGCCGCGCTGCCTGTGTCTGCAGTTTCCCATTAGCACCGGGGTGCCGGGAGCAGCGGGTCAGCACTCACAAAGCGCTGTTTGTTCCCTGGCCCGAAGGGCTCCCAGGGTAAGCCTGGCTCCAGACGGGAGCGTGCCACAGAAGCAGCTCAGTCTGCAGCAGCGGGTCTCTCTGTGAGCACTCCCTCCCCCAGCCCCCCCCCGTTTCCTACCGTGTTCACTGGAAGCATCCATAGAGCTGTGTTTCACTTCAAGGAGCGAAAAGCTAAATAAAACCTGTTTTTAGCACAGAGCCTGAGGATAGTCAACCCTGTGTAGAAATTGTAGGCTTCTGATTTGATTAGTACAAGAACATTATGGTAGCTCTGTAGGTAAGGTAGGTGTTTTTGTGCTTTTTACGTTTTTGGCTCCTCTCTGAAATAGAAGGATTCTTCTGTCTTTTTTTAACTCGGAGTTGGTTTAATTTGGTCCTTTGAACAAAAGTGCAACTTTTCCTGCTCTGATACAGTGACCTACTTCCAACGTCGACGAACGTGACATGTCTTCAAGAGCAACATTCAAATTCACTTGATAAACTTTTCAGGATCGTCTGATGACGCGAAAGATGCGCGGCTGGTTTTTCTTTTTTGCAAATTGTCCCTTCCTCAAATTGGACATAATCAGCCTTTGAGGCTTTTTTTTCATAATTGGAAGAAATATCGCCTTATTATTATTCCCCCCATGGCTGTCAGCTCCAACTTTCTGATCCAGTGCTATGTTCCAGAGCCCAAATGCAGGGCCTGTTATTGAGAAGGCTTGGAAAAACGCGAGGAACGTGATGTGCGCCGGGCTGATTTAGTTTAATGACCGTGACAGTGACAGCACGGCGATAGGAATTGGACTCCCCTTGCAAATCTACATCACTTCGGGGTACTCCAGTCTCTTTTAGCTGCTGCACTCTGGTGCGCAAGCCATCAGGAGGTCCTGGATATGTCATGCTTGTCACCTTCCTTTAAGTGCATCCGCAGACATGGGAGGTAGATTAATATTGTATAGCCTGCGGAAGCTTTGGGGACTGTCTTATCAGCACTATGCGTGCGATTACCACTACCTTTACCCGGTGAAAAACCTGAGAGAATCTTCCAGCACAGAGATGACAATTTGTGTATGTGTGTCTGTGTGTCTGTGTGTATGCCCACGTGTGTAGGCGTGTGTGTGTGCGTATGTGTGTGTTTTTTTCCCTTGATGCACTGTCAGTTAAGCTGTTTTTTATTTTTTTTGAGAATTTTTTTTTTTTTTTTATAAAACTGTTCGTTTTGGAATTGTGTAAAATGGCCACAGTGCTGTCATTTATTATTTGGCCCAGCCGCTATTGCTGGATTTGATTTGGATTTGACAACCTGATCCGCCAGTTCTTTTCACAAGGCTCTGGCCTCCCATGCGGCTTCCTAATTCAACAGGAGCCCGTTTAGTTGCTCAAACATCATGAATTATATATCCATTGGAAGCAATGCCAGGAATGCCTTCTAATTATACTGACATCAGAACGATTTCTGTGAAGTTCTGCTCTCTTCAGCACTATTGTGACGAGACTGTTTACGATGGCACGTTCTTTTTAAAATTTTATTTATTTATTTATGTGTTTTCCATTTTTTGGAAACAGGCATGTTGTTCGATTTGGTGCCATTCACACAAACCTGTGCATCTGCACTGTTGGAGAGCCTGTGGCTGTCAGCCTCACAATCTCATTAACAGTTTGACTTTTCCACCCAGACTGAGATTAAGATGAAGGAGACCAAAGTTATATGCTGGGAGAAGCTGAGAAGGGAGGGGGTACAGACCAAAGAAGAGTGCTCAGTCCAAGTCGGTCCTCCAGGAGCTGAATCCTGCTTAAGGCAATGGTTTCTGAACATTGTCAGCATCTTAAAGGAGGAGCAAAGGTGTCCAGCAGCTCAGACACACTAGTGTCAGAAGCATTGCTGCTGTCCAGATTCTTATACATTGCAGATTTGTGGTTTATATGTAGAGCATGGACAAAAAACATCTAACCGTGCTTCTAAATTCAAACTACGCACAACTGTAACACCCGTTTAAAATTATTTTTAACATGTAATGTTCCTTTATTAGTTTTACAAATTCCTGGAAATTAGGAAACCTGACCTGGTCATTTACATTAATGTTTTTCTTGACCAGCACTACATTAAACCGATGTGGGACAAATTGGTTGGAGACAATAAGGATGAGGAGAAGAATGAGAGGCTGGAGGAAGCTGCTGTGCTCAACCAGCTGCTCTAACAAATCTTTGCTGACAGCTCCGATGAAGCCAAACATGGTATGAATAAGGCCTTTGTAAGGCGAAGCATCCTAGTTTATTTGTTTAAGGTCTTAACAATTCATGTATTTCCTCAGTAAAGGCTGTATCTTCTACTCTTTTTCTTTCGCTGTTTAGGGATCTAAAGATATTATGTTTAATATTTAAGTTTGGCTAGTTCTCGTGACCCATCCTGGGTGTGTCCCCTCCCCCTTCAGCCTTGCGCCCTGTGTTGCCCGGTTAGGTTCCGGCTCGCTGCGACCCCGCTCGAGACAAGCGGCTGTAGACTCTGTGTGTGTGTGTGTGTGTGTGTGTGTAAAATTCTCATTAGGGTGTTTGGTTAATGCACACATCTGATTGGCAAGATATCAGGAACACTTAACAGCATATGATAATTAAGTAACCGATGACAAGTACAGACACTCTTTGCCTTCAGAAGCTTCAGAGCTTTGTGGAATGTTGCTATACAAGTCCTGAAGCTCCTAGTTCTTGAAAACATAAACGAGATCAAAATGTATTTTTGTGCTCCATTACATAGAGATTCAGTGGTGTTTTGATCAAGGGGAGAAACAATAGAAAACTTACTAATGTGTTGCTTGGCTCTTGCTTTTATCTGAAAGCGACAATATTTAACCCATGTGGACAGCTGGGTGTTTCAATGAGACAATTCTGGGAAAGTGCTGGATCTTGCTCAAGGGTGCTACAGCAGCACCAGGGAAAGGGGCTTTAAACCAGCAACCTTCAAGACAAATACAGCTGTGAAGTCCACCTGTTGTTTTCATCCTAATGTATTGATCTGGTTGTTGTTGTCAGTCCTGATTCAGAATGTCCCCTTGTGTGGTTTTTGTGACTTCCTATTACCTTCTCTTCCTAATGTGTACAGGAGTTTTATTTTCATTAAGTCTGTGAGCCATAGGATTATCTGAGTTCCATAATACTTGGCCATTTTAACAGCAAATAGAAGATTAGTAGACCCAAATTGTCTTAGGTGATGGCTGCCCATAATATTACAGATCATCACCATGTTTAAAAGTTGGCAACAGACAATGTGAGCTGAAGGTTTTCTTTAGACATTAATCATGTTTGTTGTTTCAACCCCCTACCTCCTGTTGCTCAAGGTGCCAGATTAATTCACTGTGTTTATTTAACTTAATATTGTTCACCTGTGTAGCTGCAGTTATAATTTCATTTTTGCGGTGGAAAAATCCAAATATGTGACTGGATGAAAACGTGATCTAACCAAACAGGCACAGCACAGCTAAGCATTCTGATATTCTTTCTTAGTCCTTTTATTTTATGTGTTATTTTTAATATCTCATTTATCATTTCTGCTTTGCTGTTTGTACTACTTACTATTGTTTTCTTTCAAAAAAAATGTTATGGACAGATAAAGTACCAAATTAAAGTTAGGGGCAAAATAACCATGGACAAGTGGCATAGAAACAAATAGAATCTTTGAATGAGAGAATTTTTACTTTAGCTGATCACTTTTAGATCTATGTTAACACATTACTTTTACATTTTATTTATTCTTTTAGCAGACACTTTCTCCAAAGGAACCTAGAGTTCAGGATAAACAAGAATGTGTTTCACAACAGACATAGAACTTTAGATATAGACCCATGATTATCAAAGCACAGTGTCTGACACCACAGTACTTGCTGGCAAACATTGCTTGAGTAACTGCCTGTGCAACTGAGCCTGATGGAAAATAGTAAGATGATTGTGACAGATCTGTTATGAGTTACTGTAACTGCTAGTAGTTCAGGGCAGAAATGAGTCCAAAAGGGATGTGTTTCAAGGCCAGTTTTGAATGCAGGAATGGATTCAGCAGTTCTAAGGCAAAGAGGGGGCTCATTCTGGTACACTGGAGCAAAAACTGAGAACGTATAGCTTTTTGATTTTGAGCCTTGTGAGTGGGACTACCAAGAGGTCAGAAGTAGAGGAGGGCAATGCTCTTGCTGGGTGTAGGCAACGAGTACCACCCAAACCTTCAGCAATGTCAGAATAAGGTGCTTTCCTAGAAACAATGTTCCACTGTGTGAATGAAGCATATGCCTCTGGAGGTGCTTTACTTTTATTCATCTAAAGGCAAAAAAGTGTACTAATATTAAATGGGAACACTTAAAAAAAAAGAAAAGACCCTAACCATTCAAGGACAGTTCTTAGTCTTCAAGTTCAGTTATTCAAGCCAGTTCTGGTAAACTGGGCCTCCGTATCGGGTGTCCTTTCTGATTTTTTTTTGAAAATGATGTTTTCGGAGAGTTCTATTTTTGTGACCACTTTCCCCTCGTCTTTCCCAAACAAAGTTTTGCGTGTGTCCATATCCGTAGGAAGAATGAAACATTCACCAGCTCTGTGTGCCTTTTTACATTTTGCAATGTGCTGCAACACCAAATACAAGTCCTTTTGGGTGCACTCAGAAACTGACGCACTTTCAGTCATCAGTTCCTGATGCTTTCAAGTTGCCTAGCCTTGCCTTGAAATATTCAGCTGGTTTTCCAACCAGGTTTGAATGTTCAGTTCCCAAGTTCCTTTTCAGAAAAGCCAGCTTCATGCCATTCATTTGCAAGTTTCTCCAAACAAATCATACCCTTGGGAAGGGCTTTAGCCTCGTCACTGTCATTGAAAGTGAATCAAAGTTCTCACTACACCCATTTACACTTACAGATCTCTTCAAGCTTTGCTGTTTTTGATGGCTCGTTTGGACCTCCTTTGCATGATTTTCTGTTACTAATGATATGTTTTGAAAGTTCGCTAACTTGTGTGCATCTTAAACGTTCTGCCGGAAAAAGTCTGATGTTACACTTTCAGGAGGTGATTGACCATCCACAAGTAATATTTTTCCTTTCTTTATTCACAGTCATGCTAGATTATAAATACTGGCTTCAATACATAAACGTGCAGATATTCCACTGATGTATTTGCATTAATGATGTCAATGTGCGTCGACCGAGCACTCGTTTTGTTCTTTCAGATGAAGTCTTGTGAGACTAAACACGGACTGGAAGGTCATGGGCAGATGAAGGTAGAGTAGAGCCTACAGATGATGACAAGTAGAAGATGTTCTGAAGTACATCTACACAGCCTGCTGGTTGATGTAGAACACACTGACCTTCAGCCTGCATTTTAACAGCATAGTAAATTACATTCTCACACAATAGGGACTCCATGGGATTCCCTTTGTGGTGTAAAGCAAAACCTAAGCAAAACCTTTCTTGCTCATCACACCATATTCATTTTACTGTTCTAAGGTCATGTAGGAACTAATGCCTCCAGTGTTACTTAGTTTATTATTTTCTCTCCATTAAAGTAACACTACTAATTTAGAATTGCAGTTCAATCAGTAACTTTGAGGTATGTATTATTACTTAATCCTTTATGTTGTGTAAACAGTTTGTTAGATTTCTCAGACACTATGCTAAACATATTTTTTTCATCTTATTTAATGGCCTAGATTCTTCACCTTCATACTCTTCAAAACCCTTTGACTTCTTCAAGACTCCAGTTGTCTGTATTACATTACTTCACTGAGGAGTTTAAATAAAACCATTATTAACCTTAACTTTGCAAATTTGCACTGCTCTGAGTAGGAATCATACCTTAGAAGTGCATAAATATGTATCTTCAAGTTATGTGAGGCTAATAAAATTTTAATATATATCACACATTCATCTTTCCCATTGATCATTAGATTGTGACTTCAGTTAAAAGTCTGACTGGCATTCCCCCCTACTTAGTGACATTCTGGCATCAAAAGAAACTGTGATTAACTGTATGAGTAAGATTTTCAAGCCATGGAGTAATTGAAACCATAAACCACATTTATTAACCATTTGTGGAACTGTGTATTAGTAGTGTACATAGCGTTCGTTTAGTGATAGTGCACCAAAATTCTGCACAAACACAGAGGGCTGGGTTGTGGCAGGCATACAGCATAATTCCATCACAATTTGTTATGAAACTAAACTGCATATAGCATAAGTACAGTACATCTGCCAGTGTGCCATCTGTATTAAACATAACTGGAAATATGTATTCCCAAAAACTGATTTATGAAAGAAGAGAGACAGGAATAATTCAGGAGTTTATTAGTACATTGTTAGTACATTAAGTTCTTAATTACTGTATTTGTACTAGCATTCCATTGCCAGTAAAAATGGAAATGTAATAAATAGTAATAAAATAGATTTATAAAAGGACAGCAAGGGATAATAAAGGGATTTATTAATATATCAAAAGCAAAATAAGGCAGACTGCAATTTTTCATACAGCCAGTCACTGTTGAGAAAGCATATACTTGGTAATATGATTAATATCCCTAACAGAAGAAGAAGTAATACTAGGTATAAACATGTAGGCATTTGCTTCTGTCTGCTATAACAATAGTCTCCCTGCCATTCAAAGAGAAAGATTAGTATTAGCAACCTTATAAACATAGTTAGGCACTTTATTATTTTATTTACATTAAGAGACAAGTGAAACAAAAGGATGCAAAATATTTGCGTTTAAATACATTGCTTATGTAAAACAGCTACGGGAGACAATAGGGCTTCATTAGCTTCTGTGTATGTTGTCTGTTTCTGTTAGTTGAGGATTCTACACGATGCCCAGTATGCGGCCCACCCACCAGCGGCAGGGCATAATCACTCTGCAGGCGACACGGCACCCTCTGTAAGCATAGGGCCAGGGCATGTAGCCCCCAAGCGGCTCGCATATCCTCTGACAGTGGGTGTACCCACGTTGGCATTCCGCGCAGCAGATCCCCTGGTGATCCAGCATGGTGTCGAAAGTCATGCTCTCTTCTCCTTCCAGATTGCGCTGTGACATTTCAGGATAAAAATAATTTCTTACAATAATTTAAAGAAATTCAGTGTTGACTGCTCCTTCTCAAATGTAATATATATTTTCTAACTTTCCTTATTTCAAGCTACTATGGTTTTTTCCCCACATATTGTGTTGCAAATCAAGTGTTATGGATATCACACCTTTCTCTATTATAATAATTAAAGGTTTGGTTAAAGGAATTGATTTTGAAAGGACACTAACAACACTGGTCAATTATTTATAGTCAGTGTAACTGCGTAATTATGTTCTCCACGTGTTTCCATGGACTTCCTCCATGTGCTCCGGTTTCCTGGCATAGTCAAAAGACATGTTTTAGATGGATTATTGACTTTAAATTGCCCTCAGTGTGTGAATGTGTAGGTGAATGAATGCGTTAGTGATTGCAATGTGATGGATTGGCTTCCATTCTGGGATATACCCTTCGTCATACGCTACACTTCCAAGATAGGTTTCTGACAATCGCAACCCCATATGGATAGATGGATGGATGGATGGATGGATGGATGGATGGATGGATGGATGGATGGATGACTACTCAGTTTAAATAATGCACACAACTACAACCTGAAACTGCAGCCAACTCTTGTTTCAACTTTAAGCACATTAAACTTGCTTGCATATTCAGTACAGCCATTTTTTTAAGTTTTTTTTTGGTTTTTTTTTTTTTAACTTTCTTTCAGTATTTCCTATTTTTCTGATTCTTGCAGTTGGCTTCCTTCATCAGATTGGGATTTATCAACCCATTTACTTACTTCCTTAAAGGGTTTTTTGCCATCATTAAGAAACTACATATTGATAATACTCACTGGGTCAATAAATGTTGCTTTTTTTAAATGATCTAAATCACCTTCTACATTACTTACCCTGCTGTATGGTTGCTTAGTCTTTTTAGATCTACTGCTTCAGCATAAGGTAAGTGTGTGGACACAAATGTGGATTTTTTTTTCTTTAGTTTTGCAACTGATAGAGCCTTACTTTGTGGCTATTTCAACACTGGGAAGAAGAAAAATCCTTGAGTTGTCTAAATCTACTTTACAAAAAACCCTTCGTGTGCATTTGGAAGAGAAGTGGCCCTTCCTCAGGGGTTGACCCTGATGAAAAAGATGAAAGTAAAACTCACATGATAGGGGTTCTCAGGGTTAAAGGTTGGCTCCTCTTCCTCCTGCCCACGATCCGCTGTGTTCCTCTCTTCAGCTGCTGCCATGTTGTTGCTGCGAGGCTGAGATTGACGCTTGGCACGTCCAAGATCACGCCTCTTCCTCTCAACGTCTGTATCGAGAGGCACAGCGATAGCAACAGCAGATCACGCCATCGTTGTTCTGCCTGTGCACACTGCCCAAAACCTCCCCTGCACACTCTTCACTAAATGTTACTCAATGACACTGAATGCGGAGCTGACAGCAAGTACAGGAAAGATGCCTCCCACTCTGTATTTTGCCCACATCCTACTACAGATCTACAAATATGATTGTAAAAGAGAGTCCATGATATTTTTATTTCTCTTTATCAGCTCTTTGTAACATAAGAATCATGAAAGCCTTCTGCTTTGTTTGTTTGCCAATATTTCTCCAAAGTAAACTTTATTTTTATATATTTTCTCTAATGCATTTTCACATGGCTTAATAATGAAATCAAATCTAAACTCATTAAAGAGACATATATCTGTCATTTGTTAATTGGTATGTATGTATGTTTGTATGTATGTATTTTGTGTATTGTATGCTGTTGTAGCAAAACAGAATTTCCCTCTGGGAATAATAAAATACACACACACACATTTTCAGAACCGCTTGTCCCATACGGGGTCGCGGGGAACCGGAGCCTACCCGGCAAACATAGTTAATTTTAAAATAGTTAATTTTAGCAGCAATGTTTGTTTTCTTTAGTACATTGACTTAAAACTCTTTGTACATAGAACAGATAATGGGGAGTCTATGTGCAAATGACATAACTTTGTGTCTTTCCCAGTGAAACAAGCTGAATGGGGTGGATGAGCAAATATAGACTAGATACCTTTTGGATACGTGGGCCGAAGCCAGAAGATTGGCAGATCTCCACATAGGTCCAAAATTTTGGAGCTCAAAAAACTATTGTCCTTTAGTGGTTGGTCTGTAGCCACCCAGATCAAGGACTCATCATCAAACTTGACTGGCATGATCTCATCTTCCTGAAAGGATCATTAGTACATTATTGTGAAATCTTGTACATTTCAGAATTGTAAATCTAATATGTTTGTTAGTGATTGTGCATTAAACTGGTATTCCAGTCATCAACAAAGTACAAATGAAAACAAATGAAAAGCACACTTTCATTTGTTCCTGGCAATTGAATAGTTTGCCAACATTTACTTAATAAAATATCTAACACCATTAATATATACCGAAAAAGTGCTCAGTATACCTGAGCAAAAGTTATATATTCCTTAAACTTATAAAAACAGCCGTTCAAGTAGTTAAAACTAGACCTTATAGTCAGCTGCATAATATCTTTCCTTGCAAGAATGAAAACTGATGTCAAAAATAAAATTATCTGCACAAACCAAGCATCTCAAGAAATGTTTTGAACCTCAGAAGTTGAAATGCAAAAAAAAAAAAAAAAACTGATGACTGAATTATTCAAAAAGCTGCAAAACTCCTAAAAGGATAACAAAAAGGAAACATTAACATCAGTTAACAGCACCAAATCTTTACACTGAATGTTATAGTTGTTTTAACCTTATTGTCAAAGCCTTTTTGTTTATTTCCAAATGACAGCCAATGCAAAAAATTTTAACCAAGCATATTAATAGTGGAAAAAGTGCACATGTCTCCAGGAGATCTTTTCAGAACCTACCAAGTCGAACATCAGTGACTCCTTGTTCAGTGTTTCAACCTCTGGGAGGTGAGCTTTCGCTTGCGTCTTTATGTAACATTTCTCCCCACCAGCAAACCGAATTCCAGTGATTCCCTGTGCCAAGAGTTACAACAGTTCAGTTCTATTAGTGGAAAATGCAGAATAAATTTAAACACCATTGAAGAATTTACCATTTAAGATCTTAGCCATGATTGAGCGATTATATTTGCAATATGGGCATCGTATCATGAAAATTAATTAGTTTTGCTCCGTGTATTATCTAAAGAAGTATTGGTGTTAGGGAATCCAGTACCAGGCCTAAATGAATAATTTCAAACTCTAAAGTCTGCACATAGAATAAAACTCCTCTTCAAAAACACAACCTCTATTACAATGAAGAAATCAGAAACAACTCGGACTTACAATATGGAAATCGTGCACTTCCACAGCTTCATCATTTCCACTTCCTGTTACAAACCTCTCCAGATTGTTTTCGGCATCAATCTCCATGGATCCCTCCTCAACTTTTCCATTGATGCTCATGCTGTAGTGAACATTGTACACCTGTTGGCAAAACCAATACAAGACCAGTGTAGCAATCACAGTATTTTCCAACACAAAGTTCTAACAGAAAACGGGATGACTGGATGAACTGACCCAAATAATGCTTTGCAACTCAAACTTGAGTTTCTCACATGAAATTAGCACGATCGTTGTCAGTACATTCATCTGCAGACTGAAGCAAACTATTAAGAGCAGTCACACCTTTTGTGATTTCGATGGGACCCAGAAGCAATAATATCTATCTATCTATCTATCTATCTATCTATCTAATCTACTGTGCTGCCGACCTACTTACCTACCTACCTGTCTGTCTGTCTCTAAATTTTGCTGTTATTATGTATTTAAAATGCATTTCAGTGGAGCACATGAAGCTAGATGGTAATAGCTGGTAAAATCAGCCACTGTAATTTGAACTGTAAAAAGTTTTGTGGAGGGCAACAGAGGGAGGAACACCACTTGGTCCTAGGGCTACAGGCAGACCACCTGGACCCATCCCGCTCATTTCACACACCAGCATCGTGACCATGAACACAGTGGAGTGATGAAACATAAAGCAGAAGGCTTAATAATAATAATAATAATAATAATAATAATAATAGCGCCTTACATGCTTGTCGCTGACTTTCCAAAAGTAAAAAGCACCAATAGCTCCGAAAAGCAGCAGAAGCGCTCCTGTGATGAGAACCAAGGCTCCGATCTTGAGGAGACGTCCAGAGCCGGAGGGCTTCGCGCTGCCTGCAGTGTAAGCCTTCACAAAGCAACATGTACCACAGTAAAGCATGACAACATGGGGAAAGGGCACTGCCCTACCGGGAAGACATTATTATTAGATTAGTTCTGCAATCAGACTCGCGCAAACTTTTTTTTCTTTTGTTTTTTTTTTTTTTAATTTTAGGAAGAAAGAAATGGGCAACCACTGGCAAACTTCAAAACTAAAAATTACTAATTTGCAAGACAATTCGTATTGATAAAGTAGAACGGTACTAGAAATACTGTAATTAATGCTTGGTTAAGGAAAGGTCTGCGCATATCATTTGTTTCCTCATCAACTCGTACTGCTTGATTATGGCAAAAAAACAAAAAAAACTATACATACATAATAACAGTATAATTAATAAGCAATGGCAAAGTGCTTGTTGGAATGCAGCAATGCATATATTTGCAGAACTTACAGGAGGCAAATACTGGTCCACGTCGTCTACTCCAGCCATCGCTATGGGGGTTTTCTCCGTGCTTTCAGCCATGCTGCGCTGGGACTTGTGCAGCGAGAGGGACAGCAGCGCGCCTCGTGGACCCTCCCCGCAAAGCGCGCGCCAGTGACGACAGAAATAACGGGCCCCGATCATACGCGTTACTCCACAAACAGGCCACCTACAAAACATGCTGCTGTATTCCTTCATTTATCAAACGATTTTTTTTTCCTTTCCGCAGGTAACTTAAATGCTTAAGTATATTGGAATTTGTAGCTTACACTATATAGTGTTATCATCCTCTCTAAAAACCTTTCATGAGAGTCCTTATGTGACCAGAGTTCACACTATAATGTGAACACCTTCATTCCCCTAAAAGCAATTCGTGGAGGTGTAAGATGTATAAGAAATATATCTAATAACTACATAAGTATGTATGTACCCCAAGTGAGTATCTATGCACTCCAGACTAAGGTACTTACCTTGAATGACGTCAGTGAGAACACCCAGCAGGTGAAATGGGGGAATCAGTGATGACTACTTCAGACTCATGCAAATTTCTGCAGCTTTATATACGGCACCAATACATGTGTGCACTTTGATACCCGCTGCACTGTGCAATATACAGTATATATTTGAGTTGTTTGGCTGTAGGTTCGAATCCAGCTCAGTCCATGCGCAGTTTGGATGTTCCTCCCCCCTCTGTGTGGGTTTGCTTCAGTTTCTGCTGTTGAAGAAGTTTCCATCTTATGACATGGTTGTAGGGTCAGATCCTAGACTGCCTGTTACTAATATTACTACAGATACTAAGAGTAATTAAATACCCAACTGTATTAACTGTTGAAAAGACACAGCTTTTTGCTGCCTGGTAAGAAAATAACTTTATTTTTGCAAAAAAAAATGTGTTTAAACACTCACAGTAAGTAGTATGTATAAATAATCTTGTATTTTGCATTTTGTGGACTTTGTTTAATCTTCTAGTAGCAGTGCGTAAATAGGTGACTGAAAACAGAGCAAGGTGTGACAGAAAGCATACATTTACTTTTGGAGTGCATTTGTTTGGGCTTCCCCGCCTCAACAGCGCCATCATTTGTCCCTTGAAGGTATAGTGAATTCACAGTGACAAAGAAAGCCAGTCAGTCTCCTGGTGTGTGAACAAGTTCTAATTTGTGCTTTCATACTTTAGAAATTATAAATCAGAACAGCATTCCATTCTTTATTCTCGGGACGTCGTAATAAAATTCTAAAACACGTATATAAACATAATTTGCATTCAAACAACTTACATTTTCCCACAGGGTTCCCCACCATAAAAAACTCGGGAGTGTCTTTATAACGACAGAGCCTTCATATTTAGACGCATGCCTTTAAAAAAACAACAATATTTTATTTACAGCCTTGCGCTTTACTGGCTATAAAAATATATATATATATATACTCTCTATATACAAAACCTTGCATAATATACATAGTACTTCAATTTGAACGTGGTCATATTATAAGTGACTGGATGCAATCGACTTTGACATAAATTAAGTATTAAATACCTCAAAGCCCTCAGACTTCTGAGATTAAAGACATTTGTTTTCTCACTATAAATTGTCAAAAAAAAAAAAAAAAAAAGCTTTAGACGTTGTTGGAGGGACACCGCGGTGCGGGGGGTGAATACACGGGGATCGCGATCTCATTGATCTCATTGGCTTCTCGCACGCGGCTGGGCCGCTGCGGGGACACGAGCACGTAATCGTACTCTCTGTGCAGGACCTTCTCGTAGACGCTCTGCAAGCCCACCGTCTTGGGAATGTGCGCCGCGTGGCACGTGTCTCTGCGGAGGGGGTCGCGCGGCAGGGACGCCGTCTTGCTGAAGGAGGACAGGTGCGGCACCGCCGGGCGCGCGCCGCCGCTCTCGCGCGTGGCCGAGGGGCTCCAGCAGCGGTCCGAGTGACCGAGGATCTTGCACTCGCTCGTGCACGCCCACAGACCTCATGAGATTCAAAAGAGGAAAAGGCTATTACCACAAACACCACAGTAATTAAAGTGAATATCTCCTGTATATCTGTTACTGGGTTATTGTTACATTTGCAGCGTTAGCTAAACAACTTCACTTTTTTTGACACAGATTATACTTGCAGTATCACCTTGGGATAAAGACCTTGCTCAAGCACGCTGCAGCAGGGGGGGATTTGAACTAACACCCTTCAGACTACAAAGCAATAGCCTAAACAGTTTGCAACTTGGTGGACCTCAATATAAAATTCAATCCGCAGAAAACTCATTTAATTTTATAGCAAATGCTAAGTATGAGCATCTGTTTAACACTAATGTTTAATTAAGCATTGTCATCCTTGTGTTATTAGTAAAAAAAAAGAGCTACACTGACTGACTTCATTACTTGCCATGGATGATCGCCCATTTAAACAATAAATATATCCCTACCATTCTGAGCATTAATTTGGAAAGAGTCCTTCTTGCTGCCGTCTCCGCTGATGTCAGAGTCACTGTCGTTGAAGTCGCTGTCCCCCTTCCCGCTGTCCTTTCCGCTGAACTGCGGGTCTCTGGCGGGGATCGTCGAGTACGAGTTGCCTTTCCAGATTGCGATGGGTTTGGCTGCCTCTTTTCCGTAGCCAGGGAGGGTAGAGTATCCCTGTGCGGGGGAGAAACGCATCGGTTACACACTGGAACGCGCGCGACCCATGATAGAGCACCCAAGGGAAAAAGGAGCTGATAAACACAGACGTACCTCCAGTTTACCACCCCTGATCCTGCTTTCAGCCTCATAGCTTCTCCCGCTGTCATTTTCCGAGCTTGCGATGTTACCGCTCGTGTGCGATTTCGTGAAATGCGTCTTGCTGGAAAACGGAGCGGCTTCAAACGCGTTTCCGTCGTGACCCGAGATGAGAGAATCACTGCTCATCTTCCCTTTCTCCAGCTGTGGCATGTCCACATCTTCTGGAAATCCGCTGCCTTTCCTTAACCTCTTCCTTCTGTTGCATGTGGTGGCAATTAAGATGATGGCTAACAGGAGTATGGAGCAGCTGCCCGCCAGAATGAGTATTATCACAATGGACGTGTCCCACTGAATGAGCTCCCGCTGCTTGTTCTCTTTAACTGTTGCACGGCCACTGGGGGGCGCTCCCGCGACGATGGTAAATCGGATGGTGGCTGTAGAAGTCAATGAAGGTCTGCCGTTGTCATTGACTCCGACCGTCACATGCAAGCTTTGGTTAACATCATAACTCAGCACGCGGTTTAGGTATATATCCCCCGTGGCCTTGTTGATGGAGAACACCGCATCCTCCCCACTCAGGATTTTGTAGGACAACTCTGCGTTTACGCCCTCGTCAGCATCTTTACCTTTTATCTGGGTTATGATATAACCCGAAGGAGCATCTTTTGGCAGCAGGACTTCAGCAGACCCGTTATTAAGGGGGGGCTGCGCGATGGAAGGTGCGTTGTCATTCTGATCAACTATTTTTAGATTGACGGCCGCGCTGCTGTGAAGGGGTGGCGACCCCCCATCCGTAGCCTGGATCCGCAGGGACAGCTGTTTGATGACCTCGTAATTGAAACTTCTCAGTGCATAGATGGAACCTGTAGCTGGGTCAAGCGACACGAAAGTGGACACGGGAGAGCCCGTGACATACGAGTCCAAAAGGCGGTAAATGACTTTGCCGTTCTGCCCCAGGTCTAGATCCCTGGCCACCACGGTGGTGATGTACGCACCTGGCGCGTTGTTCTCCACCACGGAAACTTCGTACACCTGTTTGCTGAATTGAGGGGCGTTGTCGTTCTCGTCGCTCAGCCTGATGGTGTACTGAGTTATTGTCCGAAAGGGCGGTGATCCCAGATCCTCGGCCACCACGGTTAAATTGTATTCTGCTATCTTTTCTCTGTCCAGGGGAGCCGTGGTGACGATCATGTAGCTGTCTTCGTAAGCCTGCTGGAGTTTGAAGTGGTCGTGTCCGTACAGAGTGCAGTGCACCTGGCCGTTCGCTCCGGAGTCCCTATCCGAGGTGCTGATCAGCGCCACGAAGCTGTCCTTGGCCGCAGCCTCCGTGATGTACGCGATCCCCGCCGTGATGGAAGTCATGGGCGTGATGCTGATTTCCGGGGCATTGTCATTAACATCTTGAACCTGGATTATTATTTTGCACGTCGAAGGCGTCGGGTTGGGACCCAGGTCGTACGCCTGGATGTCTAACTCGAACGTCTTCTTCGTTTCGAAATCTATTGGGCTCTCGAGCGTCAGGCGACCTGTTTTGCGGTCCACTTTGAAAAGTTGCCGGATCTCCGCAGATACGTGGCTCCCGAAGGCATAGACGACCTCGCCGTTTAAACCCTCGTCGGGATCAACTGCGTTTAAATCCAGCAGAAGGAAGCCAACCGGTGCGTCCTCAAGTAAATCGACAGTCAAACTGCTCTGGTCGAACACGGGACTATTGTCATTGAAGTCTTTCACTTTGATGTTTATTCTGGTGGAACCTGATCTGGAAGGTGTTCCTCCGTCCACAGCAACAAGCTCTAGAACGTAGAACGACTGAGTCTCCCTGTCGAGCTCTTTCATTAGCACCAACTCCGCATATTTAACCCCATCTGCTCTGTTCAGCACGTCAATGGTGAAGTGACTGTTCACTGAGATCTGGTAGCTCTGAATGTAGTTTGAGCCCACGTCCTCGTCCACGGCCACGTCCAAAGGAATCCGGACCCCAACCGCTGCGTTTTCGGAGATCTCCAGGGTGGACTCATTGTCGGGAAACTCGGGGGAGTTGTCGTTGATGTCCTTCACCTCGACTTCGACGTGGATCAGCTTGAACTGGTCTTTGGAGAAGCACACCACGTCGAAGGAGATGACACACTGGAGGGTGTGTTTGCAGATCTTCTCCCTGTCGATGCGCTCCCCGACGGTGAGCTGCCCGTCGCTCTCCCTCAGCCGGATGAAAGAGGCGTTGAACTGCTTCATCATCCTGAAACTGCTCTTGGCATCCAGAGAAGGGTTGAGGAACATGTCCTTGGCGAGGTTTCCGATCACCGTGTCAGGGGGATCTTCTTCATAGGTCTGGTACTTCATCGTTTTCCCAGAAGAGATGGCAGGTAGAACAGCCAACGTGTGCATTAAGGTGAACCCGAACATCCATCTGTGCCAGACAGTTAAAAAACCTCCTAGTCTTTTTGACCCCATATTAACCGGTTAACTATGTGAAAAAAAAACACACTTCGATTTCTTAAACTGCCAGAATATCAGACTGAATTCATCTGTGATCAGCGCAGCAGATGGTCCAAGCTTCTATAAAAGTTGCCGTGCGATGCGCGCACACAGCTGTGCGCGTTTCATGAATCCCTTCCACAAACTCCTCCAACTGCAGTGGAGGGGACATTTATAGACAGTCGCATGCTAATGAGGTGATGTGTGACCAATCCCCTGCTTTGAAATTAAAAAACTGCACTTTTTTTAAAAAATAAAAACCTATAAGCCTATTTGGAAATTCCTTGAATGTGCAATGAACTTGGCAACAAAAAAATAAATAAATAAATAAATAAAAATAAAAATGCAGATCTTGTTTTCAGTGATTTTATGTTGTCTTTCGTCCTTGGTATTTCTAATTTGAAATTGCACATAATTATAGTGGGGGCTGAGACAGATTCGCGTCCCATATGGTGATAACAAACAGGAATGGCAACAACAACAACAACAAGAACAACAACAGCGGCGGCGGCAGCAGCAGCAGCAAAATGTATTGTTATTGGTTCTTTTTTTTTTTTTTTTTTTTTTTTTTGTTAAATAAGCATGTTCCCTTATGTCTCTTACCGAAACAGCACATCGCCCTTTTCTTCCTCCCGCGTGCCATGTAATCCAATAAACTCATTCAGTTCCCATTAACACAATATTAGATCAATTAGGCAATATAAAAATCGCATTTGAATGTTTCCATCACGCGATCAGAGCAGTGATTTGCTTTTGAGATGTCTACTGTTTGTAGTGTTTTAACATGCGTGTCACTGCTTATGGAGCTTTTTTCCTTTTCTCTAACCTTACCCCGCTGGCCAGGTGAAGAAAGCCCGTTTTCAAATAGGATTTATTTTAAGCGCCAGGAGATTTGGAGGGATTTCTATGAAACAGATTATATCAAAGGCTTATGAAGCCCTCGTTAGCAGTGTAGATATAATAGCATAGTGGGGTACCCCCTTTTGGAGAACATCAAGGTCTGCATTATTCGAGCAAGGGAGCCTATGGGGATAGGAACTCCCAACTGTTTCCATAGAGGGCTGCACGCATAACTTAAAGAATAAAGAGCAAGAGCCACATGCATCCATTGTCCCTCTCCATTTAGCTCAAATCAGTGCCATAACTCCTGGACCAAACGATGATGGGTGCTCAATTGTACAGGATTTTGAAGTCGCATTAGAATACATTTAGGGACTGAGGAAGCCTGTCACAGCTATTTGTGGGTGCATGCATGGGTAGGTGGGTGCGGGTGATGTCCCCCATTGTTTCCTTCAAGACCTTTTAAGACACAGCACTTGGCTGTCCAGCAGAAGGACAGAACATTTGTCAAAAAAAGCCAAATGCAATGAAACCATCTGCCCATATCAGCATGAAGAGACAGGGCTTGAGTTAAATACCAGGGCCAAGTACTAACATGTCCAGGGATGCCTCAGTTAGGGTGCACCATAAAGGTTAAACATCTTCAGATCTCACACTGAAATACTGGAATAGTCATATCATAATGGCTTCTATTGGAAAACAACGGAATTATTCGTTGTGTGTAAGTGTTTTGTAGAGCATATTTCAGTATTGCACATATAGGAACTCCCTTAAATGCATGAGGGTGTCAAACAGGTTCTGTGGATTTAGTGCAGGACTGCACGCACAAATAGCAGTAAAAACAGAATAAAATTGCGCTTTAAGACATGCCTGGGCGCGCTATTAGCATATAATGTAGGCTATTTTCCCCAAAAAATGGGATTATGGTCTACATTGATGGTGCGCTCTCAGCACCAGATTTCTTTGAGGAGGTGCAGAGAAAAGAAAAAGAAATATATAATATAAGCAGCAATGTTAAATCTCCGCTGGGTGGATTATCGTACTTGTGGGAGATCTCGTGCTTTTTAAGATCTCTTTAGAATGCCAGACAGACTTGCTCCGACCGCGCTCCCTTTTGTGCAAGAAGGGGGCTTTGCGATCCGCGGCACGCACCCGTGTTCGCTCACGTGACCCGCGTGTCAATCACCGCCACCGTCCGCACGCGAGCTGCGCGGCCATTGAATTCGGAGGGAGCCTCGAAAATCCGCCTTTTGTGTGCCCAGTCTTATTTGCATTTCCTTAAAAAATAAAAAGAGGAGAGAAGTCGGCCATTGTGGCCACATCCGTCCCCGTGATTTGCCAGAAGCTACTGTCGCCCAAAGTTTCTAGTGCGAGGTGTTGCTTGGAAGATACTCCTTTTCGCTCACGATTACAAGGTGATCTGTCCTTTTGTCGTTTCCGTAAGTGGCGGTCGAGAGGAGGTTCACAACCACCCATCCTCGAACTTGATGCCGTGGTTTGGATTACATGGTTCCCCAGAGTCCCGCACAACCCGGCCCACCTCTTGCATGCTGAACTTGCGTGCCATCATACTGCGCCATAAGTGCTGCTTAACCCAATTAAATAGTAATTCACTGGTGAACATCTCAACAAAAGGGGCAGCAGGTGGCGCCGTGGTTAGGGCTAATGGAATCTGAAGGTTTTTGTTTCAAATCCCACTCATACGCCTCATAAAGAAGGTTCTCAATAACTCCTTGAATAGCCTGTGATATAAATGGGTAAATCACTGGAACGTTGCTGTTCTTGCCCTGCGAGTTGGTCTTGACAAAAGTGTCAGCTAAATTAAAGTTAATAACAAAAAAGCCTGAGCGTACGTTGACCTTAGAAGTTGTCTAGCGTAAGTATAGCCTGTGCAGTAAGAGAACAGGTAATGAGATATGAAACGTGACGCCCTTTACTCTATGTATTGAATTCTTTATGATGGACTGATCAAAAAAAGTGTGTAGTTTTGCTAACTGAGCTGTTATCGTTCTGCATCAACACAACTGCACTGCCATCTGGTAGACCGCTCAGAATCCCAACAAGGGCGAGCAAATGTGGGACAAACCCACTAAAACAAATGGTTAACCACTCATGAATACATTTAACACAACAAGAGCATGGGGAAAACTTTAGGAGCATTGCATAACTGAAGAAACGTCCCCCGAAACACACCCTCCCGTCTTCCAGTCCATTTGCAGCATTATCTAAAGAGACAGCTTCTTTGTGTTTAGTTCCCTGCAATCTGTGCTGCCCACCCCACCAGATTTCTAATGATTTTTTTTTGGATGATTTAAGAGTCTCTGTCACCCCTCATTCTTCCATTGCTCAGCAGCCTTTTGCATAATATTTCCCTTTGTTAATGGTGTTTGGTCACAAAGCAAGAAAATGTAACAATCCACATATGGGGTCACTATGTTGAGCCAAAAAACATGGGAACATTAAAATAAAGCAGGTTACATTAAACCTCCTTCTGTTATTTGTCCCCACTATTGCAAACAGAAATAAAATGACTCAGATATAAAAAGGTTTTGTGTAATAAACTAGGCTCACTAAGTTTGTTGTGATCACACAAGGCTAAATATTGTTGCGTGGTATTTGACATTTTATTGCAATTACGAAGCATTCCACTCAGTAAAGGTATAGCAATTACAAAATAAAATGCCACCAATTTTTGTTTCGTAGAAACTCTACAGGTTTCTTCTATTTGTGGATGGGATAACACACACACACACACACACACACACATATATGAGTTAAAGTTCAAAAGTTTGGAGTCACCCAGAAATTTTAATATTTTTAATAGAAATTAATACTCTTATTCACCAATGTTGCATTAAATTCAAAGCAATAGTTAATATATTGACAAGATTATAACATTATTTTTTTCTCATATAACTGTTATATGCATCAAAGCTTGCATTCATCAAAGAATCCTCTATTGTGCTGACCAGTCCATCAAAGACAGTACACCGACTTCCTATTTCTTCACCAAACAGGGTTTGCAAAAACTTAAGAATATGTTTTGGATCGTTGTCCTGCTGCATGATGAAATATGCACCAGTCAAGTGCTGACCACTGGTGATCGCATGATGTACTGAATATCTGACACCATGAATCTGTTATGTCAGACTTTCTGATTTTCTGAGAACTATGGTTTAATGTCAGAAGTACACTTTGGTGTCCAGACATGTGGCTTTGCATCATGTGTTTTAACCTGCATGCATTGATTTCTTTGCCTGTCTATTATGCTGGCATATGAATTTTGCTTTCATGCACTACTACTGTTAAAACAAGTAAGTAATTTAAATGTTGTTATTTATCTACATTTTTTATCCTACTAACAACAATCTTCCTTGGATTTTGACTTCAGAATGTAACAGGTTGGAATGCCATTTCTGTTGTAATGGTCTATGGTGATTGCAAGTTTTTCCTTATTACATCAGTGCTATGTAAGCCAAAATCCCCAGTGACCCCTTTCATGTTGTCGTTTCAATATAGCCTGTTGCTTCTTTAAAACATTAGCCCATTTCATATAACCCGTAATGAGGCTTCATGGTGTTGATTTCTGAAGACCTTAACTGCTGCTTAAAACTTATTCTTGGAAAACCAATGACCTTCTAAGTAATCATAGTTTTCTTTTTTTTGCTTTGTCTTCTCTTTCACCTTCAGAAGCACCATGTGGGATATACCAGCATAATTTGTTTAATAGGAAAAAAAGTTTGACCTTGGATGTTTCTACACATCCCTTTATAAGAAAAAAGGAGAACTACCAGAAATGATCATAACTCATAACTGATCACGGGTACATTTTAAGGTTTAGTAGTATGCACAGATTGTCTCTACACCATGCTGAGTCAGTATATATGTGATCCAGCAAAACATTATATACCTTATGTTGGACCAGTCCATTTATCAGAAGACTGACACACTGCCAGTAAACCATAACACATGCCTGCTCACAAAGCAATCTGGATGACACAAAACACAGAAAGTACATACATACATCAAATACATAAAAAAAAAAAACAATTTGGGAAAAAAAAAACAAAAAAAACATGACCCTGCCTAGTACAAGTGAGTGAGTAAGTGAGGGAAAAACATAAAAATGTTATAAATCTTTGGGGATGCACATTTCTATACTGATAACAGTTAAAATGAGGAATGAAAAGTTTATGCTTGTAGCCACATGGTAAATTTTAATACATAATTCTCTTTGAATTGTAACCAATCTTACAAGAAAATTTTATATGATAGAAAAATAAGGCACAATCAATGTGTCAAAAAAATCTCTCTGTGTCAATGTTTGAAGAAAAACAGTTTCCCAAGAGTGTAAATAATTGCTCTTTGAAAATAATAAACACATAGAGTGAAATGCTTAATAAAACAATTCTTTTCAAGTTTTCTAATAAATATTTAAAGCTTTGCCCTTGATTGTTTACTTCTGTCAGTGAAATCACTAAAAAGATTTGGAGACACACTTATCAAAGTAACTTTTCTGAGAGCTTGGCAGCAAATCCCAGTAGAAAACAGTTATTTTAAGGGAGCATAAAGACTTAAGGTAACACAAAGGGTGTTCAATTTAGTTTTTATAAATGCATTGATAAATACTACAGTGATGTTAAAACTTAGATTGACCAAACATTGCCCAGAAAACAAGTGTAGACATTTACTGTTAAAAAATTGTGATTTCATTGAAAGTGTCTGGCTATTGAATCCAGGACAAAAGAAGGTATCACATGTGTTTATATGCAATGTTTCATGGATTTTCCCTAACGTGGGAAAGAAAATCACTTAATTATTATGCTGCCATTGTGTTATATCATTTGGCTCAGATCTGTGTCTCAGACATCTCTTATTGATGTGTCTCTGAATAACTAAACAAATAAGACAGACAGACAAAAGAAAGAGTGAAAGAAATAAAACTATGAACGCACAAAAGAGCTTTATTTTTTCAGCATAGTGAGACAAAGTGAATTACGGATGAAAATTCAACCTGCCACAGTGGATCCATTGCTCTTACTCCCTGCCTGATCAATCTTTTTTCCTCTGACAGGACCTGTATTAGTGATATCTCATTATGAGGAGTTCACATGAAGAAAATGATCACTTCATTAAATGTAAGTAGCTTGCAAAACATTTCATATGTGTCATGGGCAAAATGAAAAAATTATTCAGTACTTTAAGAATGTTATAAGGTAACTGAAGGATTACCGCTTACCTAACTTGTCTGCTGCCTCTTTCCTAAACATTTACATTTATTCATTTAGCAGATGCTTTTTTCCTAAGCGACGCACATCTCATAAGAAAAAACAATTCGTGCATTACATTAAGAGAAAGAGACATAGCTGCAGATGTGTGATTCTCCAGTACAGTTTGTTTACTTCACTATATGCAGCGACGTTCATCGCATGTTTTTTGGGACACATATAAACATTTACATTACATTGCAGGAGTGTTTTGTAAAAGATTGATCCGAGCATGATCATGAACATGTATACCTTACAGGCATGAACATTTATACCTTAAATGAACTTAAGAGGAGGGGGGCGCGGTGGTGCAGTGGGTTGGACCGGGTCCTGCTCTCCAGTGGGTCTGGGGTTCGAGTCCCGCTTGGGGTGCCTTGCGATGGACTGGCGTCCCGTCCTGGGTGTGTCCCCTCTCCCTCCAGCCTTACGCCCTGTGTTGCCAGGTTAGGCTCTGGCTCCCTGTGACCCCGAATGGGACAAGCGGTTAGGAAAATGTGTGTGTGTGTGTGTGTGTGTGTGAACTTAAGAGATCATGGGCGAAGTGAGTCCAGAAGAGATGAGTTTAAAGACCCTTTTTCAATGTGGACAAAGATTCAGCAGTTCTGAGTGAGAGGGGGAGCTCGTTCCACCACGCTGAAGCCAGAACCGAGAACCTCCGTGCTTTACCTTTCGTGCGTGGGACCACCAAGCGGGCAGATGTGGAAGAGCGCAGCAGTCTGGAGTCAAAGCAGTCAAAGCAAAGGAGTGAAAGTTGTAATATTCAGCACTGGAGCAGCAGGTGTTTTTTTTCTTAGCAGTGCTATTACAGTTTGAAAGAACATAGCTGATCAATTAGTTACATTTAAAAAGAATATCTGATTTGCTGCGATTATTGAAACATAGCCAACCAGTGAGATCAAATGGTTGCCAATAAATGTGATTTTGAGATCTGTTTTTCATCGGTTGCTAATCAAATGTTATTGGTGGTTAAGTAACGGTGATATACAACTGTGCACAGTCTTTATTTTTTCTAACTAAAGTTGTAGGATTTCTTTTTTTTTTTTGCCCTACTGTAAAGCAGCTGAGATACTTTTGGCTTTCAGCCTGAGATGGGAAAGCCCAAGTGCATGCTGGTCTGACACATCTGAAGCTCTTTCACTGACAGAGTCTAGAGTTTCAAAGGAATGGCCTGTAGAAGGCTTGGTATGAGGACAGGAACCATTCATACTGAACGCAACAATCTGACTGATGATTAGGTACTGATGACAGTCTGTAGGTACAGGGCTCCCCAGCCAAGCTTTGCTTTTAGTTCAAGAGCAGGGTCTGAAACTATTCAGAATGGGAAATGACTGCTGGCAGCGCAGGGGCACTATGCAAAACCTTGGGAGGGGTTGAAAATCAGATTGCCAGGTGCATGCCAGATGAGAAGTAACTGAAAGGCCAGCCAGAAGGGAGTCAGAAGAAAGAGATGAAGAGAACCTGAACTACAATCTAGGATGAGTGGAGTGGACAGAACCTTTAGATGGTGCAGGTAACCAGATGTAACCAAGTGCTCTGGACACTCCTTTTAAGAGCTCTGAGAAGATGAGATGGTCATGTGTAGGCTGAAGATGGGTCTACTCTTTCAGTTCATGCTGTGCTCTATTCTCTACCTTTGTGAATGACTCCTCATTCTCAGCGACAGTAACGTCTCTTCATCTGGTTCACTCTGCTAAAGGATAATAAGATCATATCACCTAGGCTACGATAATGAATGAACAAACTGCATGAGGATAATCTTCACTGAAACCACAGTAAAAAGCAAATTAAATTCACAGCTCTCATTTAATCATACCTTGGAAAAATGCCATTGAAACAATATAAACTGAATGTGTAAATTAAGAGACTCAATCCCTGTCTACTAACAACAAGCCATGAGAGGCAGATGGCTGCAGACAATCAGGTTAGGTTCTCATGTCATGAAACTCCCGCAGAAGTCAAACTGAAAGCTATGTCTTGAGGGGCAGAAAATCCTGAAATTACCATAACTGAGATGTCAATAGAGGGGATAATTAACAGTGTTCACACAGTGCCTTGTCAGTCTTCCTTGTGTGAATAATGTTTGCAATTGTAAGAGATCAAAGCCACAAGCCAATACATTTGTCCATAAGGTATTATGATGGAAGAATTGAACCCTTAAAGTTTAAAGACCATAGGTGAGGGTAGGGACGTAGACCGACCAGTAAAAAGAGAGCTTTGCCTTGTGGCTCAGCTCCCTCTTCACCACTACAGTCCGGTACAGCAACTGCATTACTGCTCCCACTGCTCCCAGTCTGCGGTCGATTTCATGCTCCTTTCTTCCCTCACTTGTGAACAAGACCCCAAGATCCTTAAACTCCTTCATGTGTGCAAAAGTTTTAAGCACTTGGTTAGGGAAAAGAGCTGTAAAGTGAGAATGCTTCCAAAAATAATGCTCTGAATTAATAAACTTCCTACAAAGCTTAGTAACCATCCATTGTCAACAACCTCTTGGCCCGGACAGGGTTGTAGTGTATTTGGCTGGGTCCTGCTCTCTCGTGGGTCTGAGGGTGCCTTGCAATGGACTTGCGTCCTGTCTGGGGTGTGTCCCCTCCCCCCTCCAGCCTTCTGCCTTGTGTTGCTGGATTAGGCTCCGGTTCGCTGCGACCCTGCTTGGGATCAATGGTCGCAGACAGTGTGCATGTGTATACTTTCTTTCTTTAATGACACACACAACCCTTACTGTAAGGAATGCTTGGGAACCTGAAATATGCTGTTTCCCATTGACAGTACTGAAGATGAGGGGGGCGCGGTGGCACGGTGGGTTGGACCAGGGTCCTGCTCTCCAGTGGGTCTGGGGTTCGAGTCCCGCTTGGGGTGCCTTGCGACGGACTGGCGTCCCGTCCTGGGTGTGTCCCCTCCCCCTCTGGCCTTACGCCCTGTGTTGCCGGGTAGGCTCCGGTTCCCCGCGACCCCATATGGGATGAGCGGTTCAGAAAATGTGTGTGTGTGTGTGTGTGTGTGTGTATTGAAGAAGACAGTAAATAACCATTGAAAACAAATATTTTTGTGAAACATCTAAGTGCCTAAGACTTTTGTACAGTAGTGTTTATGTATACATATATATATATATATATATATATAAACATTATATATGTGCAATATATAGATGCAAATATGTATGTATATAGATACATATATACATATACCATATATACAGTATATACACTATGACTATATGTAAATATGCATGCACATATTTTGAAAAAAAAAATTGTTGGAATCGCTACTGTACCATAAGTCCCTTGTTATGAATTATGAATTAATTATGAATGAACAGCTATTTTTTTCATCAACAACGTCTATGTCTTTGGGAAATGTAAAACACGATGCCATAATTTCATTTTTTATTAAAATGGCCTATTCACAATAATTGCAGTATGGCTAACATTCACACCATCATTTTTAGACTTATAGGCAAATATTTACAGTTATTGCTCAGCTGAAAGTATCAAGTTATAATTTTCAGAACCATATCTGTACAATGGACCTCTTGTTGGAATTGTTCCATGCTTCTTCCAAATGATGTACATTGACCTGAATACATTTTTTTTGTCTAATTTACTACCTTGTAGCTCAGAGAAACGTGGCAGACGTGTTACACATTGATGGTCCATGAATAATAGTCCATTTATGAACTTCATTGAGTCAGTGAAATGTGTAATCGGGCCTTCATAACAAGCAGGATGAAAACCTAAATTATTTAATGAGCCAAGACTAACATGATAAAGACAATTATTTATGATTCTAGTGTGTTTTAGACAAAAGATGTCATGGGTGTTCTCACTAACTGCAATACAAAAGGCGCTCACAGTAAGACACCCATTATTACCGAAACTCTGAAAGGAAAAGCGTGTAGGTAGCCTTTTAACCAAGGCCTTTAAATTCAGCAGCCAGTCTCTGCACTGTGTAATGGCACCTTGCTAAGTTTAAACAGACATATCAAAGTCTGTAGGTAACCTTTTAACTGAGACCTCAAAATTCAGGATCCAGTCCCAACATAATGTATTTGTCACCTTAATAAGTTTGAATAGGGATATAAAAGCCACACAGCAACTGGTAGATTCAATATATTTATTTTTACGAAAGTCATTAAATTTAAAATTTTAGTGAAAGGTTCTCTCTATAGGTGCTGGGTTGTAAGTAGACTCATCCCAGATCTCTATGAGGTAAAACACATGCTGGGTTGTTTCATATTACTATGACTACTCTGTGTGTTTTACAATTATGTGCCAGATTATTGCCCTTGCAGCTTTTTTCAGAGCCATTCACGAAGCGGTTAGACAAATTACTGCACTATTTACATTGTTTTCAATGGTCCAGTATATAAAAGCAATACTAATATGTACATAAATACAATACTAGTCACCTTAGTGAATAAAGTGTGTGTGCTGATAACACTACATAGAGTTCATTTGAAGTGGCTTTGGAGAAAAGCGTCTGCTAAATAAAGAAATATATCAATGTATATGTAATTATCCAGTAAGATGGGATCAAGTAACTTACCATGAATTCTGCCCAATATTGACCTCTGGGTTACTTTTGCATTGGCACTTTTTCAGTGTTGGGTGGCTGAAAAGAAAGATTAAGGCACCAAAAGATACCACAGTAGCCCCTCATGCTAAGCATTTGCCTGACAAAACAAAAGTATGATCTGTTTTTTGAAAGTAATGTCATTATTTTTACTCTGGCACATGGCAACTGTATTCAGTATTTATGTAGTTAATGGGGTCTCTTTTAAAAACTGAGCAGCAAGGCTGTCATTTTCTGTTTGTACATCAAAACGTGGATTTCCACATTTATGGTGACACGTTTAATTCTATTCTGTTCCATTGTAGCAGCGACATATTAACACAATACTTACGCATTTCTCTACATGTGCGAACACTATACATGTATGAACAACAGTTCCCCATATGTCAAAAAGGCACATTTCAAATTTTTTGTCTTCTGTGTAACTGGATTCTAAAAATGAAGTGAATGTACATCTGACATCTGCTATGGTGGAACAATTTGCACTGTTGACTTAACTGAGTTGTGTTCTGTTTTCTGTATTATTCTTATTTTCAGCAGATGGCTTCTACAGTGACCTTCTGCATAGATATGGTATTTCATATCTACAAAGATGTCGAAAATAAAGATAAAGCAAGTTCAGTAGCCAGCAGAAGGATGCTATGAAATCCCTTATTTTGCAAATGCTAATTAAAAGTGTCCCGTCTTTGAGAGGAAATAACAAAAGCTGTAGCTACACTGCCAGAGTTGACTTAGTTTGGGATTCTCGACATGGTTCTCCCAGCCCGTAGGAAACAGCTTAAGAAACAACACAGCTGAACAGCTGGTGTGAATTCTTTGTTCATCGGAGACCAGACACTTGTTTGGGTTGCGACTGCGGACCTTGCTGCCAGCTCCATTTTGCCTCTCCGAGGACCAGACTGAACTGCTTATTTGCTTGATTCCTGATTTGGCGTGATGTATAGGCTATGCTGCATTCCATAAAAAAACATGCATAATGAATCATTCAAGAAGCCTAGATATTGACATGTCAGTCCTGGAAAGTGGAACAGAAAAGTTACACTGGCGAATGCGGGACGTATGGGAACACAAAGCAGAGCTGTTCCACTGCTTTGTGAAAATGATATGTGGTAGACTTTAATCCACTGTGTCCTTGGCTAAAAACTGAATAAATTTCCTCATTATGATTAATATTTCAATGGCTGGGTCTGCTCTGATGAAGTGTTACAGGGCAGCAGTCTACCTTCATCAGGAGAGGGCATTGAGCATAAATACTTAATGGCACTTATCATGAACATATGCATCCGTGGGCCAAGTCCACTGGAATTTTACACTTGATATAATTGGTTGGAAAGGCTTTAGACCTTCTCTACAGTGATAGTGGAAATTCTTGGCATGCATATCTGAGAATCATTAAATTTCTTTCCTTTCTGTACCACAGCTCCTAGCGTGGGTTGCTGTTTAGATGTAAGGGTCAAGGTTTGAACCGACTCTCCTCATGTTGCTTTCCCAGCTACATTCTGGTTTCACCTGTCACCAGGTACGTTCAGAAACCGTTTTATTGCCATTCCAGGTAGTAATTTCAAATAAAAGCACGGCAACGACTGGAAAAAACTGAGAGCCATACAGCAATGAGTGTAATTTCCTCTTTGATGGAGAGGAAGATTGAGAAAGAGGAATGTAATGTGAAGTTTTTACTGTTGACTGACTCTGACTGAAGAGTATGTGATAAACACAGGAGCTCCATATGCAGAAGCTGTCACCAGCTGGGCTGCTGCAATTGTGTTCGGCTTTCTTTCTAAATATGACTGTGCCTGTTATTGTCCAAGGCCAAATCTCAAGGTGTCCGCTCTTTATTGGTAATTCCATGGAATTCCAAGTGGAACGAACCTATTTTTTGTTTGTCTTGAGCACATGGTGCACTTCTCAGGAGCGTCTTGCCAACGAGCGGTGAAGCTAAATTGGTGTTCCCTCATTGCCCCCCCAACCACCCCCACCCTCCACCCCCACTCCTTTCCCGCAAGCTGTAGCCGGGGCACGTGAAGGGAATGAGAGGGGGAAAGGACAAAGATGAGCTCATTTATCAAGGACAGGCAGAGGAGAGCTTGGAGTGACACTTCAGCAGAGAAAAAAAAGTTTGAGCCTAGAAGTTTTCCTCTTCAAGATGAATGGGCTTAGTCAAGAAAGCGCTAGGAGGAAATACAAAGGGTGGGGGGTGGAGGGGGGGGGGGCTTCAGGCTTTTCCTGTGGGGTTGAATAGGGAAAGAAAATCCTACGGCTATGTAGGGTGGGTGGGCGGGGTTTGTGTCTGATTAGTCCCTGGGCCAGTTATGTTCAGGGTTTACTGCTCAAACATTGATACATCGATTTCCCTCCATTCTCTCCCTTGGAATCCTTTGAACTACAGAAGACAATTACTTCCTCCACAGCCTTTCCCTCCCTTTTAAAATCTCAAGAATTTTCCTCTAGTTAGAATGAATAAATTCTCTAGTTAGAATTAATGAAAAATAGATAACAGTATGATCGGACAAAGCTGCATTTTTTTTCCCCTTTTTTTTTAATCTTTACAGTTTATCTGCCAGCAGAGAGCTCAGTGTGAGGGAAGATTTGTGGATGGCAGTAAAGGACAAAAACATAAAAAGCTACTAGAATACATGCCCTCTCTGTGGGGGAAATACAGCTGAACATGTGACACTAGAAGTGTAGCAATGCATTTTCAAATTCAGACTTCCATCGCCTTGCACCCCCCCCAAAAAAAAAAACAAGGCCGGCTGACCAAAGGAAATTTTGAAAGCTTTCATATGGGTAAGGTGGTAAAAGGATAGCCTTAAACATTAATAAGGACTCACATTCAAATTCCAGTAGTATTGTCCTAAAGCATGTCAGGGAGAGTGGAAAAATAGAGCAAAAGAAAGATGTTTTCATACCGTTTAGCATGAAAACCTGGAAGTGAGATGTATTCTTAGAAATGATGTTTGCAGCTTGAAGCAGTAATAATTTCACCTTGGGACAGGTTAAACTTTCAAGTTCTTGCAAAGGCTTTAAAACACAGGGGACGCGTAATAAGAACATTAAGCACAATCGCTAAAACTTTTCTTTTTAAAATGCAAAGGGAAACAAGTGCATGGGATTGTGGTGATTGCCTATCTCAGAGGCACACATAGCAGAGTGCACTTTTCTTAGAAGTACGGTAAGAAGAGAAAAGCGTAAGCCTAAACAAAGGCGCGCCGGTGGAGCGGGCGTTGATGTACAAAGCTGGAAGTGTCGTTAAGTTCACAATTTAGAAGTCGGCATTTTAAAAATTAACAACGGGGTGATCCGCTTTCCCCGCTCTTCTGAAAAAAACATGGCCAACATGTAGCAATCTCTCAAAAGATGTTAATATGCTAGCTGGTAAATGACTAATGTGCCTTGGAATACACTCCACCTGTTCTGTGCTGTCATCCACATTTAAATGCACTGAAAGAGTGATGAAAAAAAGGGCCTCTTTTTTAGCCCGGGTTTTGACAAGGACGCTGATATAAATAGGGATGCTGAAAGCAAGGCGACGAAGTGGCATCAGTTCCAAGCAAAGCGTGCAAATGGTAATCGCGCCTGACGCTCAGCCTACTCAGCCTACGGTGCAGGACAGGTGTAATTAATATTTCCGTAAGCTTCTGTGTTTGCTTATTCAAACAGAGCACTTTCATTATTTAATTTCCATGTCCAAAGTTTTTATCCTTTACTATGTCTTACGTGAACTTGACAGTATGGGGCTATTAATTTTATGTTATTTCAGTCTTTAGAATGGCTGTCAAATGGCTGTCTTCATTGGTACATACATACAGGGAACGGCAAAAACTTTAAGGAAATGATCTGTGTTCTCATGGGCATACGGTGTGTCTCAGATGTGTAGCTGGTGGCACAGCGGTTTAAGACAATCTTGCACACTCCGTTCGAAATGAGATACAGGGTGATTTGAGTTCCCATTAAAAACACAACAAAGCATAATATGTTTCTGCCTTCATTACTCAGTAAAATTATATTAATATGCTGCTCTTTAACAAATACTTTACTTGGGTATAATTACATATAGAAATAATCTCAGTTGTCCGTGAGAGCAACTGAAGACTGAAACACGCTTGACAAAACGTTTTAGGCCTTTGTCGAAGGCAGCTTAAAATGTCAGCATTGTATACCAAGCTCCTTGCAATTTTTCATCCGTTTATACAGCGCAGTAATTTTCACTGGAGCAATTCAGGGTAAGTATTATGTTCAAGGGTGCTGTAGATGCATTCCTGTACCTTGAGACAACATGGATTGAAAACGGTGTATACTTTTGGCATGTTATTGAGGCAAAAAACTGAGAAACCATTTGGCGAAACAGGATAGGGGGTATGGGCTGAGTCTAAAACTGACCCTGTTTTGACCTTGCATAAAATCTACATAATGAACTGTCGGTGCAAAACAGCACAAACGCACCGTCTGAAACCATTTATCCCAGTTGGGGTTGCGGCGAACCGGAGCCCAACCTGGCAACACAGGGCGCAAGACTGGAGGGGGAGGGGACACACCTAGGACAGGATGCCAGTCAGTCGCAGGGCACTCCAAGCAGGAATCGAACCCCAGACCCTCCAGAGGGCAGGATCCGGCTAAGGCCACGACATCACCATGCACCCCAGCACAAAGCACACAGTCTAAAAATACCACAGAACATCATACACAAATTCAAAATCGTGGTCCTTTACAGTTTTGGAACCGCAATAAACTGGATATTTATTAGAGAAGTTATGGAACAGTGCAACAGGGAACCAAAGCATTTTATTACCATTCCATCTAAATCTTAATTTATTACCGAGTTTGTCAGTACTCTGCACTGCCACTTAGATACAAGTCTTAAAGGTGGCCATAAAGCATAATAGAAATTTTGCACACGCTTGTGTGTGTGTGTGTGTGTGTGACGGAGGGATCCAGCTGAGACAGGTAGGCGGATGTGCACTGAGAGGCCAGTTCTCAGAAGGCGAGTGGCGTGCTGCCATTGTCGTTGAGAACACAAAGGTGGAATTGTGCCGCTCTTGTTTACAGACACCGCTACCTCTGGTTCTCTCAGCAGGGGCACAATAGCCTTTCTAGGTGCTGTGATTCCAGTGGGGTGGTCACGAAGAACCCCCCCCCCACACACACACACACACACACATACCCCTGGCAACAAATTGCTTGTGAATCTTACGCTGAAGGTAAATGTGTTAAGCTGAGCGCAACACATCTTTTCTGGAGGGCTCAACGGGTGACCCCGGGCACAACTCCCCCAGCCACCTCCTTCCACCGCCAGCATGGATGGTGGGAGGTCCAGGGACGCTCTTTCGCAGAGCTCACAAAGCAGCGGGGCCGTCAAAGGAACAGCATTCTTAGGCAGCCACACAGAACCGAGAGAGAGGAGCGGCCCCCTGCTAAATCATCATTGTAAAGTCATTAGAATCCTGGCAGGGAAAGGGGCACAGATTGCGCAGGGAGGACACAAAACCCCCTATTTTGCGCCGCACAATGACACCAATGAACTGGAAGAGAAGGGGTGGGGCCGGCCACCACATTTCCTGCGCCTCGTCCCAAGAGCGCCTCGCCTCCTTCCCCTTCTCCTCCTTCTTCTCACCCCTGACATTTATTTGCCACTGTTTTGCTCACATTTTATTCACGTGTTGTTAACCATTGTGTGGACTCTGCAACATTTTATCTGTCTGACCCTCACCCCGGCCATATGTTGGAGTGTTGGTGGGAGGAGCAAGGCATCTGGAGCCTGACGGCACCCTGGTACTGTACAGCGTGTCTGAATGACGCTCACATTGTTCTCACATAACCTACTGCCCGTAACTTTTCTGCAAGCTGTGATGATGCTCTTTCTTTCGGGAGGCACATCTTTATCCAGCTGCAAGACTGACAACAAACATATGGACATTTTAGATTATCATTAAGTAATAGTCAAAGTGTGCAGAAGATTTCCCCCCTTCCTAATATAAAGGGGTTAATTCATTCGAAGTAACTACCCTGTCTATCAGTTTTTTTTTTTTTTTTTTGCCGTGAGGGATCACATCACACACACACACACACACACATTGTCAGAACCGCTTGTCCCATACGGGGTCACGGGGAACCGGAGCCTACCCGGTAACACAGGGCGTAAGGCCAGAGGGGGAGGGGACACACCCAGGACGGGACGCCAGTCCGTCGCAAGGCACCCCAAGCGGGACTTGAACCCCAGACCCACCGGACAGCAGGACTGAGGTCCAACCCACTGCGCCACCGCACCCCGGATCACATCACTCTTATTAAAAAAAGAGAACTGGTTCTCGGACAAAAACATGTTGTTTTGTACTTTTACATGCTACAGTCAATATGTTCTAAGACTGGCCACTGTGCAATACTACTCTGGTTCTAAATGACAGGTTTCACATGGCCCAGTAGTGCCAAATTCCAATCTTCTTTCAGTTTATCTTAGTCTAGTTTTATAGCCCAGCTCCTTATGCACTTTGTTTTCAACTCCTTCAGGGGACAGTTTGTTAATTTGGCTCACGGTAATTCGTAATATATACTATTAAAGTTCAACGACCACTGTCTGCATTTTTCAGTTTGCAAAACGTGCGGACACTACGCTATTCGAGATGCTGTGTAGTGTTACTAACAAACTGTAGATGTCTACGTTTATTAATTTAGCTGCTTTAGTTCAAATGTTTTACATTAGCTGATCTTTGTTCAATCACTAGATTAAATCTTTATTTACACTAGTGATCCCTTTTTCCTGGGTAATTCGGTTGGTAATTCATTACATTTAGCCAGAGAAAAGTCAGTCTGAGAGAGAAAAAAAGGCCTTTTTTGTTTGAAGCAACACATGTGTATCGCTGTGATACAAGCAAAAATCTGGTAGAAACATTGATGCTGCAGCAGAAAATAAAAAGCCTGTTGTATGAAAACGTGTATATATTTTCATAAGTCATCTTGTGGTTTTTTTAAAAAAAAAATGTTGTAAGGAACCTTGTTATATAAGGGGTGAACGTGGAGGGAAAGGCCCAAAGCAATAATCGACAATGTATAGAGCTGCTGCGCAGCGGTCGAGGTCAAAGGACCATCGCTACAGACACGAGACACAGTCCAAGCATACGGAATGTTCCTTTGATTTAAAAAAAGAAAAAAAAAAAAAGGCGTCCGTTCACTTGGTGTTAGTCTGAAATGTGCTGAGCCACAGAGTGCTTCCACAGAACTCATGGTTCACTGCTGCTGGTCACTGTCTGTCTGCACCAGGAATTCACAGTTCAGAGCACCCGACGAGATGGGAAGAGCCAGCCTATCTGTGGCACCGCACGCACGTAGGCCTTTTCACAGGACATCGCCAAATCGTGTTGGCGGGAGAGGAAATGAGCTGGCATGGCCCGATGAAGAATTCATCCGCACGTTTCCCGGAGAGCTCGAGAGCATGGAGACTCCTTAAGAAGTTGTCGCCTGCTCTGCAACAATGTGACATATTTCGTCATACATCGGGACCGATTCCGTGTTTTGGCAACCAAATAAAAATCATCTTAATTTCTACAGAAAGAACAATTTCCGTATGGAGACTGCGGGGGTGATAAGCAAATCAGCGATTGAGAAAGAAAGCCTTCATGCTACACTGGTCCCAATGAGCTTTTAAAAATGATCTTAAAAAACAAGTCAAGATTTTTCGCCCCCTTTAAGGGGATTTCACTGCAGTAGCTTGAAAACACAATTAGGTCTGAAGAGTGGCATGTGACTGGAGGTGAAGAGGAGAGCGGAACGCGCCAGGCAGTGGCGGAGAGCGAGCGTGGAGTGGAACGGAGGGAGTGATGAGGTCTGACAGAACGGCCCTCCCTTGATTTGCTGCAGACGACTCGAAACCACATTGACATGAGCTCGCAGCCATGGCAGACGAAATGAAGTGAAGGTGCTCCCAACCACACTTTGATAGAGACGATCTGAAAACCCGATGTGCAGCCACCCAAGTGAAGCGCAGTGAATAAAAAAAAAAACAAAAATAACGGAAAAATAAAGCAAAAATAAGCCCGTGCTCTTAAATTAGCCATTTTTGAGCATGTCGGCTGCCTGTTTTGTGCGAGCGATGTAAGGAAATTTAAAATAAGGAGCATAAAATAAAGAGCGTGATATTTACCGTACCCCAAAATAGCTTTACGGGTTTTTGTAATGCACTCAGCGTGCAGCTGCTGCACGAGCTTTATGAAAAAGCAAGACTTAAAAATGGAAACAACGAGATATTGACTTTACGAAATGCGATGCTTGTCCTTTATGCGTGGACAAACCACAGCAGTGGCTTTTCTTCAGGACAAGGCCCGAGCACGAGAAAGGCAGTGTCTTGCTCCAGATTAAAAGAATATGTTTGAATTGGGTGTGCAGGTGAGAGTGGTCAATCAATACCCCTACCCCCCCACCACCCCTCCACCACCCCTCCACTACCCCTCCATTTCCATGACATTGATTGTGTGACATTGATTTGTGGCCAGTGGTTCCTGCAGTGAAGCAGTGCATTATGGGTAGGATTAGAGAGAAGCCAAAGTAATGGCAGTCCCTTGAAAAGAATCGGAATTTCAGGTACTCGAAATTGTAAGAGGCAGGTTTAAATATTAAACCAAATCTCCCCCCCGGTGCACGGTACTTAAAATGAGAGTCCCAACGCTCGCCTGCTCGGTGTGATGTTGAATGCATTCACACTGCACAGTTAATGGGAATTCGGCTGATAGCGCGCCTATAAAAATCTCAGTTTATAAATGATAGAAGGAAGTGGAGAAGTGTACAGGTTCCCTAGTGCGGAAAATAATATAATCAGCCTGTACACCGATTACACTTCTCCCTTTCCGTGTGGACATCGTATGGACGGCACACACAGTCAAGGACACACCATTCAGGAAGAGTCTATTTTTCAACCGAAATGAAATATTCATGGCTTTCGAAAGGGGGGCTATCGCAGCTTGATGCCCCCCAGTTTTCTCATAGCATTGTTTTACATAACTCATGATAGGGAAGCCAAATACAATTCATACATTTTAATATGCTCACAAAGAAGCCTTTAGTATGCATGAGGCATCCAAAACAGTTTACTATGCGGTATAAAAGCACACTGGCAGGAATACTGACCCTCTCTTTTGTATGATTTACACCACGGGTGGGGATGTCATCTCTCCTGGCTAACCAACATAATTATTACAGAATTTATCTTTAAATGCATGTGACTTTTACTCTCTTATGATTCACCAGCACCACCGGTACTTCCTTTCAGCCGTAAGCTGCTCTAGTACGTCCATCTACGTACGTTATTGTTTCTGCGGGATTTTTACAGAATCATCCTCGGAAACAAATACAGGCAAGGAATAGCTTCACTAGGCCCTACTCTTTCCAGTGCACTCTTACTGCTGTCTTATTGTGAGTAACAAGTGTTGCACATAGCATGCAGCCACATATGTAAAAATGAGTCAGTGTAATTATTATGCTAATGATTATGCTGAAGTCGCTTGCCTTAATTAGCCCCTAGGAGGACCTTCAGGTGGTTTGCAGATTTGTTTTGATTTTAAAGTGCAAGACTTCTCTCCCCCACCCCAACCCCGAACCCAGTGCTGTACACTCTCCGTCGCCCCTCTCTGTAGCGTAATTTGTTGACAGGCTGCTCCTGTGAGGCCAGGGGGCGACGGTGGAAGAGGAGAGGGCTGGCATGATCGTCCCGGCCCCTTCGGTGAGGAGGTGGCACGGTTGCTCTGACAGCTCTGCGTCGACACGTCGACAGCACCTTCTGCCCCGCGCATCCTTCCCATCGTCACATGGAAATGAGATTTTCCATCTCGCTTGATCCCTGCTGCTAAAACACCTTAAAGCGCAAAGCTGCATTGTCTGGCCTGTTAACAAATTTCCTCTTCTGACAACTGCTCAATTATTTAAATAGATGGCAGAGAATTAAGCTTTTGTTAATTCGGCAAATAGACAGTAGCACTTTGGCAGGGAGTGGATTTATGGTTTCTGTTGCTAAGATTATTATCTTATTAATCATTTTCATGCTCCAGAAATGCTCTGGTTTATCAAATGGTTGTCGAAAAGCAAAAAAAAAAAAAAAAGTTCCTAATTACTCTAAGTGATGAATACACCAACATGTTTAATCCATTATTTAGCTGTTACTCTTCCTATTAGATCAAATAAAATTGCCAGTAATGGAATCGATTTGATTGCCTCCCGTTAAATCAACTCCCAGAGTAAATTTTAAGTCCTTAAGCAAATGTCAGTCAGAGAAGTGCAGTTCAAGTTGACCCGCCGAGCACACAGCCGCGCTTCTCCAAGCAGCTACTTAGATAAGAGTGTGAAATTAACTCCATACTTTAAAAATCAATTAAGCTTGGCTGCCCTCCATTTCAGACGGAACAGAAGTGGGGAAGATTACAGCTGAGCTCAACAGTCAAATAAGAATTTATGAAACTGAACAGATTAATTAGTGAGGCTTCTAAGAAATCTCTTCTGGAAGAATTGTTTCTGTATGTGCAAAGGGCCTCTTTCATCTGTTCTTGTTCTGTGAAAGTGTCGACACATGCTTCAGTTTTTTAGCTCATAATCGACCTACTTGAAATAATAGTTCCTGGGATGTAAGGAGGATCTAGTTGAACTCTTAAATCCAGGACAGTTAAAGTATTCCATGTAGCCTATCGAAAGGTTAAACATTAGTTTACTGCTCTCATTCATCTATCCGTCCGTCCATCCGTCCATCCGTCCATCCATCCATCCATCCATCCATTTTTAATAATCACTTATCCAATGCAGGGTCATGGGTCTCCAGAGCCTATCCTGGAAGCAGAGGTCAGGGTACACCCTGAAATAGGCGCCAGTCCATCGCAGGGTAATGACACACACATTCATCCACTTACCATTCTGTTGCTTTCATCAAAAGTGATTCACAGCATTTGAATAAATTATGTTTTGCCTCTTTTGTACTGGAGCAATTTGTGGTTAGAACCTCAAGGAGAATAAGGACCTTAGAGAAAATAACAGCTGCAAGGTATGGGGCCTGAACCCACAGCATTGGGGGGAGGAAGCCATGCTGTGAAGGACTGTGCTACCTACTGGCCCAAGGGTTTGGGTGGGGTGGTACTGCAGTTTACTGTGTTTTTTTAATTAGGATGAGACTCCTAACTTTCCAGCAGAGAATAGTGCAGCACAACAGTAGAACAGTGGATGTTAATGTGCCAAAAATATTTTTTTTTAGGTGTTTTCTGGTCTAATAAAACCAGATCTATGCTACTTTTCCAGCAATTTGAATTCTTATTCATACTAAATGTTTAAGACAAATCAAAGTGTTTTTGTGCCAGGCTGATCCATTGGCATGAAATCATTTTATTTTTATATAGCAGTGTGGAGAAGAAAACCAATTTTAGGATCAACTTAAACACTATTAGATTGCTCAAAAATAATTAACGTTTCAGTTAGTAATGAATGGGTTTATATTTCCCCAAAGTCACTGTATTAACGTTCTTATCCGAGGGATTTGAAGGATGTGCCCAATTTTTCTGCTGCCATGTCATTCAAGTTCTGAGAACTAGTTCTGCATGTTCCCCAGTAGATGAAAACACACAGGAATTTGGTGCAGGACACACAGTCACCGGTGTGTCGTTTGACTCTGACCACTTTCCTGGCCTTAATCGCTTCCAATTCATAAACCTAATTACTTTGTCACAATAGGCTTACAATATTAAATTTAAGCAAACCAGCTCAAATCCCTATTTATTAATTTTTGTTTTGCTCAGCAGAGCTTAATCTCATTAGTGGGAAACCTCTGAAGCAATTAATTACACAATTTATTACCCAGGTCAAAATAAATGGCCAGTATTAAGAAGTGCAAACACAGCTGGGTGAATTCTCTAACAATTCATGTAATAAGTTTGACTCTTAGCTTTTCATATAATGCTTATAACACTGATTCAAAAAAGCTGCATTAAAGCTGTGTGTGAAAAAAACCTGCAGTGCCATGAAGGACATAAACAATGTTATGAATTTCAGTCTTTTTACGTAAATCTTGACTTTGTCGGAATATTTTCGACTGATAAGAAGAAATCTGCTGCTCTGAAACTGCCTGACCTGGCCCGCAAAACATCACAAATAAAGGTGTTTAAAAGAATTTAGTGTTGGTAAGTCCAGGCTAAAAAATAAAAGATAAAAACAAAAAAAGGCTTCTTATTAATAATATTCCCTCCAAATGGTCCCATGTGACAACACAACTATTTTTGCTCGCACTCAACGTTGCCATCTAGTGGCCACTGTGAAAAACGGTCAAATGTCCCAAACCAACAGGTCCACTAGGAACCACAGCTGCGCACCTTTGTGGAGGGTCTCGACTTATCGAATGTGGGCACAACCTTTATAACATCTACATTTTTAAAGGTTGCTCTTTCTTCTGTCCATTGGCATTCATTCAGTCCTCACCATCCGCCTATGCAAACACATTTTACACACTGCTCCTACTAGTACCATGCCTAATAAGAATACACACACACACACACACACACACACACACACACACACACACACACACACACACACACATTTTCAGAACCGCTTGTCCCATACGGGGTCACAGGGAACCGGAGCTTACCCAGCAACACAGGGCGTAAGGCCAGAGGGGGAGGGGACACACCCAGGACAGGACACCAGTCCATTGCAAGGCACCCCAAGCAGGACTCAAACCCCAGACCCACTGGAGAGCAGGACCTGGCCCAACCCACTGTGCCACCGCACCCCCCAACTAGAATAAGAATAATAAATGAAATTGAATTGTCTCTAAATATTGTATTTATTGCATCTGTTCTTACAGTTTCTGTCTATCTGCTTTAGATATTTTATGTCATATTGCGTCAAATATAACATGTTGTCTTTCACGTGGTGGGCAGTCGAGGGTCTCCTCGTAAGTGGCAAATGTTTCACCTTATGGGACAGATGCATCAGATCCACTCGGCTCCCTTTTGTTGCCAGGTTGCCTGTGATGAATGACAAGTGGCAAGAGAAATGGAGAGGGGGGGGGGGGTGAATTGGAGGAGTTGCAGGAGGTGTGTGTATGTGTGTGTGTATGTTGAGTGTGTGTGTGTGTGTGTGTGTGTGTGAGGAGATGGGTTTATGCTAGACTGAGGCCACAGAGGGCACAGATGGAAAGAACAGCCAAGCACTGCCAGAGTCCAGCCTGCTCCAACAGTCCAGCTTAGGTTTGTGATTCTCTAACAAATATGCCGGAAATCACACAAGTTAAGGGAGTTGACAACTTTCAAACTTAAGCATCATGGCAGTGAATGCTAAAACAGGATGCTGGCAAAACAGTTGTCTTCATTATACAAAATAGTTTAATCAGTTTAGAGTATTATCATACCCCCACACACTTGGTTCTGTGCATATTAAGTATAGCACAAATCTCTTCATGGAGGCTATAAGCAACCTAGTGTTTACTGCAAGATATAAATGAAGCACTGAAGTTTTAGCCCCGAGCTTGTAACAAGTGCATTTTGTATATTTTACATAGTATACATGAATATAAAACCAGGGGAGACGTACAAGTCATCAGTTTAATTACTGAAAAATGGTGCATGTAATGTTCATGCAACGCAAAATCGGAATTATCGTAGGTCGCACAGAAATCGATGATTTTACAAAAGGGATGTTCATAGGAAAAAATGCAACAAAAATACAAATGCATTCTTTTTTCTCGACAGCACATTCTCATACCTTGGGGTGGTGGAATGCAATATTCGCTCCGAAATGCCTTCAACATAATTGGATTGAAACATTCGCTGGAATGTTATACAAATGATGAGGTACAAAGTGTGCCGTAGGATCTATTAACATATTCATGAAGGTAGGTCTGATTTAAAAAAGAAAGAAAAAAAAAAAACGCCCTTGTTTCACTTCTGTGTCAGCTTTGCAACAATATTGGGAGGTATAATGATGGTTGTGAATGTTAAAGCTAAACTGCGACACCACCACCCTCTGAAAAGGTTTTTTGAGAAGCTGCAGTTCTGTCACTATTGCCATAATCTGATTGATTTACATTTATGAGAGCAATATCTTTGTGCCAACTACATACCTGTGGCACTGATTTGATCTGATGCAAAAGTCATTAGTTTGTGAATACTGTACTTACATGAAGAAGTGCACTTCTATTAGAGACCTGGTGGTGGCACTCTTTCCTGATGTTTGCCTATTGTTTACACTCTTAAGCACTTGTCAAAATGGGCTTTGTCCTTGTCATACGCATCACAAGTAGCTGGAAATGTATTCAAATGTTTCATTCTGCTGGAAAGAGGTGTGTCTGTAAAAATGAAATTATTTGCCAATAAACATTCTGTCTTCCGCAATGAACTGCTGTCGAGTTCACGGCGTACATCCTCAGCTTTGCGCCCCGTTCTTCCAGGATAAGCTCCGGACCACTGTGACCCTGTGCTGGCCAAGTGGGTATTGAAATTGGATGGATGGATGGATGGATATTCAGTCTTCATGTTTCACTGGTTTTGCTTTTTGGAGTTTTTTTAGATTCATAGGAATAAGGTGCTTTGCCTGAAAGAAAAGCATTTTTCTATACAACATTATGCAAACATTATAGTAAATATAAAAAGGAGGGAAAAAAAAATGCAGTGTTAATCACATGGACCTTTCTGACTGTTGTTAATGAGGAAATGAAAAATACTACAGTCTTAGTCTGTAATAATACCTAGTGGGACATCAGATGTCCACCCAAGGGACATTATTTAAGTTAAATATCTAGGCTGTAATTGGCACATTCATGTTGGCGGGGGAGGGACAACAGAGGCACGTCGAGCGCAGCGCAGAGTCCCACAGCAAACACCGTGAGCATCAGAGGGCCCCACCCCCACCGCCACCATGAGCAAACAGGCCAAAGACAAATCCTCTCTACCGCTCCCGCTCATTTATTAAGTGCGGCGCCAGTGGCTGGTGGGGCGAGCGCCACAGGGGTGTGGGGGCACATGCAGAGAGGCAGCCCGGTGCGCTTTATTCCACAGCGCCGGAGCCCCTTTTGATCCCCCTCTGTCCTCGGAAGACGCGCCATGATCACAGGGCGAATTCAGCGCCGCGTCCTTCAGCGCTCCTGCTTCCCTTCGTTGCGAGGCCCGCCCAGAAAGACGAAACATTTACTCATATATCTGCCCACGTTCAGCTGGGCCGCGTCTGCTTTAACCATGACAAATCCATCGAGAACCAATTACCGAATTTCGGCGCATTTTTCCAAGTCGACCCTTAAAGACTAATTAATTTTTCATGTAAAAGTAGAATTACTTGATATTTACGAAATGTCTCATGCATTTCATTTGAATAATTGGTCTTTGTTGTACAAATCTGTTTCAAGTTTTCCTTGACACAAAAAAACGGAATATGAATAATCTGATATTATGAAGGAGGCATTAGCAAACGAATCTGTTCTGCCCCCTCCATCGCCACCAGAACTCACAGCAGATAAATAAAGAAATGAACTTATAGGTTTAATGAATAATTCATACAAGAGTTTATGCTGTTCACATGAATTCTTTGAAGCTGTGTTTGTGCCATTATATGGCAATAACACACAGGCAGAGCAGATTTAGCTTAACATCAACATCATCTGTAAAATTCGTAATTTGCCGCCACACTTTTGAGCGCAGAATTTTCTTCTGGAGGGTATTTAGATGAACATATTTTAAACATGATACTTCTTATTTGCTAGGTCCCATGAGTCATTTGAATGAAAAAAAAAAAAAAATCTTACTCTTAAAACATAAAATTATTATGAAGAACCCTGCCCTTGCATACAGAGGTGTGTTATAAAGTGAAGTGTATTCTCGTCTCGCCTAGGACTATATAAGTCACACCGAGGGCTCAAGAATTCATGAGGCCACTCTGTGTCTGAACTTTTACTTTTCAGATTTCCTGACGCATGAGTGTGCTACGCCTGAGAGTTGAGACTTTTATAGAAAGAAAAATGTATTTTATAGTGAAAAAGAAAGCACTGGAGTTATTCTATTCCACGGAGCTGGGTGGTACCGGCACCTAAAAGGTCCCTCCGCTCCTCCGTTAAGCCTCCCCGCCTGCTGCATCACCCACCCCCAGTCACCCCCCTCTCTGCCGAAGGTGTTAATGCCACGGAGACAGCGGCCCAGCCCTCCCTTCTGTCACCTCTACATCTGCCGGCCACACACCCTCACATTTGTTAGCCCAGTGGCCATTGTGGCCGAGGCTAAACCCGAGCTGCCTGCCGCACAGGCCAAATGGCTTAAATTAAACGTCACCTCTCCCTGGTGCGACTGGCCCCGTGTTGCCCCATGGGTGAAATAGACACCTCTGATCATGGGGACATTTAGGGTTGCAAAGCAGTCCCTGACATAGAACTGGCAGGAAGTTATGCATCACTGGAACCATTATCATAGTTCGTACCGTCCTGTAACACAACACACATCTCAAAAGCCATAAAAGTAGTAGAGTTACATTCCATCTTCATGTCAAAGATATATAATGGTTCCTCTGACATCTGGTACTGTACTGGTTAGAACTACTGCTTTTGGATCCAAAGGTTGCAGGTTCGGTTCCCACCTCCATTACTACCCTTGAGTAATCTACTTACACTAAATTGCTCCAGTAAAATTACCCAGCTGTATAAATGAGTGAATAACTTTAAGCTAGTAATAGCTGTTACCTTAACATTGTAAGTTGCTTTGGAGAAAAGCTTCATCTAAAAATGAATAACTGCGAATAGAAAAAGATTATTATACACTTTTCAATAAACATGCCTTTAATAACCTAGACCTTTCTCTCTTCTGACCAAAAGAGGAAGTAGCATGACGCAAGTTCAGAGAATTCATTATTCACCTGTGTCATTATTTGACTTGTCCCAGTGGTGGTCCAAACACTGAGTGTCCTCTTAAAATCGATGATTGAAAAGTGATTGATTAGTGAAACAGCACTGGCCCTATATTTGTAATGGACAAAGCCTCTTGCTCCAATACTTTCAGGTCCACATAATACACCAACAAGACATTGACATAACATGCTGTTGATCCCCTCATGTGCACTAGAACTGGTGAATGTAGAACCTGACAGTGGGAGTCAGTCACCTATACACCCTGGACAGGACACCAGTCTATTACAGGGCAATCGCACACACTCATTCACACACACTACAGTCACCAATCTTCCCAAAACAGAAGACTTTAGTCCACAGAGACTAAGCCAGATTCGAACCCATGTTCAAACTCACTTTGAGGCACCGATATTACCCAAGGATTGGCAACCGAATAAAGTGCTTATTGTATTTTCTCTTAAAAGACGTTCCTTGAACATCTGCACATCTTTCCGTGTTACTGAGGCGTGCTCTGTGACACTAGACACCCATAAAACACCGGTGTAACTCTTAGCTTTAATTAAAAATGTGTTAAGACCAGAGCAGATGGCTGATCCTGTTTGTCTGGCTGTAATGCTCTTAGTGCCTCTACACTGGTCTTTATCACAGCTCACATCCTCCTTGATCACCCGCCTTAAATGGCCAACACATATCACTGTAAGGTCACTTCAGGCCCACCAGGGCAGCTCTTTTTTCCTTTTCTGTGCAACACAACATGCAACAAGCACCATTATCTCTTTTCGACAAACCCCGTAACAACACAGAATTGGATTATGACCTCTCTTTCATGTGATTTTGATTGCCTAAATCTGCATGTATTGAAACAGCAATATCCATTTTCCCTTTTTTTTTTTTTTCAAAAGGTACAGAGCTCCAATCTTTTCTGGGTTGTACCCCAGAAACGGTCAAAGATTTTAGCACTTTGCAAAACATTTTTTTTGTTAACTTTTATTCATATTATGAAATGCAGAAGATATGTAGCATCTAACAAGTGGTCGGCTTAGGGGGCTTTGGTCTCATTTTACACAGGGAATAAGTCTTAACCCCTTATGAGCCTCTTAGAGACAAACAATTCATTTGGCCGAACTGTTTGCAATTATCCATCAAAGAGCCACACACCGGTCACACACCCCGGGTTTACAAGTTCAGCCAGCAGACGTCTGTCAGCTTAACGGTAATGTAGTTTAATGATAGCAAGTCAAAAAAGTGCAATTTTTGTTGTTCCATCATTTGACATTCTCATGACAGTCCGAAACAGAAACATGTTCCCTGCATTTCCAAAAGAACACTTGTTCTTAAATGCTGTACAGTTCTCAACAACATTTATTATTTTTTCCTGAGTAAAATGTGAGTCCTTTATTAACACAAGCAAATTAATGATATTATTACATGTATGGCAGAAAGGGGAGAAGTCTATATTAAGAGGCAAATTGGACGTTGAGAGTGCTGGCTAAAAGAATGCTTTTTTTTGCTCTATCTTTGTTTGACGGATTGCAGATATCTTTGAATGGTTAGTTTTTTACAACCTTCGTTTCAGTCGGGTACCATATGCTGTTAGAAGTAACAGGTTGGAGTCAGTCCCACTGAAGCAATTCATTGCACAGGGGCTCCTTTGGTCCTTTCAGACCCTGCAAATCAATGGCTTGATAATGAAACCCCTGGGAGCGGGAGTGGGGCCGATCAAACGTCACTTAGTGTGGGGGGACAGAACTCACTCAAGTCTGTCGATCCATACCTGCGAAGTGGGAACTCGTTGCTATTCCCATCCATTTCTTTTCAACACAGCAGTAAGTAAAGACGGCAGATCTGTGGTATCTAATTCAGTGGGAAAGACATCAACCACCCTTCTTTCATTCTCTGTTGTTACATAAAGGGAATTAATCATTGATATAAAGATAGATGTTACAGAATGAAATATAAAAGGAAATAGAATAGAAATATTAAATGGAAAGACTAATAAAATATATATACTAATAAAATATATTTTAATCAAGTCACTTTTGAAATATAGAGGTCACTGGATCTTAATTGATTCATCCAGTTCCATTAACCGCTTCTGATGGTAAGGATTTCGGAGGTCCAGAGTCTAACCCAGAAGCACTGGGTGCAAGGCTGATGGGGTACTCCCTGGACAGAATGTCAGTCCTACACAAAGTAGCCACACACAGACTCAACCATTTACATAAGGCTGCCACTTTTGGTGACACGAATCCACACAAACTGCATGTCTTTGTACCGGGGGAAAAAAACCCATGGTAGACCAACCAACCAATTTCAAGAACCACTTGTCCCAAGAGGGGTCACGGTGAGCCAGAGCCTATCCTGGAGACATCGGGCGCAAGGAGAAAGGGGCTGGGCACATCCTGGGCAGGATGCTAGTCTATCATAGGGCCACAGCTGGGCAAAGGTACTGGACCAGTTGGAGGGCAAGTACCTTGCTCAAGGGCACTATAGCCAGAGGCAGGGATCAAATCGGTATCTTCCAGAGCAACCACTCCTACCACTACACCACCAGTCACACTACCCATGTAGCCCTGAGGAAAAATTGTAGACTTCTCACAAACTGAGCTTGATTCAAACCTATGCCCAAACAGCTTTGGTGCTGTGAGGTGACAGGACTACTTGCTGCAGCACTGTGCCACCCATAAGCTTCTTAAAGAAACAAGCAAACAAACAAACATGAACTTACTGAAACTGATTCTCAGTTTAATTAATAAGTATGCCAGTTTTACACTTTGTGTTTAGTATGCTGACTTTTTTCTACTTGTTAAATGTTATATTTTCACTTTTAACATACATGAATTGTACACCATTGTGCACTTGTAAAATGGCATCATCCGTATACTCTTGTTTAATTTTTGGAATTAGAACTTTTTATAGCTTCTACAGTATATTTGTGTAGCAGTTTCCAAAAACGACGTGTACTCCTTAAGTTAAAAATGTCAGTCCTATATTTTACACATCTTTACACCTGTACATTTGCTGACCTCAAAGTTAACTGACTCAGGGGTGAGGCAGCATTTGCCCATCTGCAATTTGGACCAAATATCTGTTCACAAAAGTGTAGTTTCTCTGCAACAACACCATCTGTTAGCTCATTCTGAAGCATACACTTTTTAAAACCATGTATATTTTTAGATTTTAAAAGACAGCTAACCTCATAAAATGAGAGATGACATTGCACAGATATCGAAAACTAAAATATAGACGGCTGCATTAACATGGTGTTCTTCTACAGTAGGAGAGTCGTTATAGCATACTGTCAAGTCTAAAAATCTGGTTAGAAAAGATAGAAGTGTTATTTTGCACAATACAAGCTTTTTCACATTTTTCAAGAGAGCCTTATAGTTTTCAGTAAAGTACATAATTGTTAACTTGGGAAAGTTGTCCTAACAGTATATTTTTTGTTTTATATTGCAATGAATGTCATACTTAAAACCAAGAGCAATGGTTTCCTACGAACACTAATGAAAGAATTTGAAAGCCGCACTGGATCAACTACATGTAGTGCACAAGCTGAGTCCAGCATCTCATGCATTTGACCAAAAGTTTTCCTCCCCACCGTGATCACTTTGCAAATATCTAAGTGTTTAGGCCAGGTATTTGGAATAATAGTTAAAAACATTCGTAGTTTCTCAGCATCGTCCAGATGGCTACTTAGTGCTCACCCTTATGCAGTCTGCACAGTGCCAAAATGCCATGGCTTATCCTCATGCTGAAGGTCTTTATTAGCACTCCTAACACTCCTTAATTTCAAATCCAGATTATACAACTACATGAGGGGGCGACAAGTTTTGGTACCCGGTGCTCACATGCCACTTCTAATAATTTGCAGAAGTCAATCTAAATACGATTTAATGCTTTAATTCTTTAGGAGATTAAAGAAGACCACCATCAGACCTATTGAGACTTAAATGATAAAATACTGTTAAAATTTTTAACTGACAATGTATTAGTCATCCTTGTGTTTTGATTTTTAAATAAAATTTTTATGTTTTGTGACACAGTGTACAAGTGGCAAAATATTTAGAAAGCATTTCTGCTGTGTAAAGGATTTTAAGTTTCTATTACGTTTGTTTCAATGCTTTTATTTATTTTTTAAACAATAACCAACAAAGCTATAGGTAAACATTTTATTTTGGAGAACATTTGTGTGACACCAACTTTTGGAGCGCTTTTGCATTTGTACCACATTTGTAGCAAAGCACAAACTGGTGTCTGACTGGAAAGGCTCCATTTGGTGGATCAAGCAGAGATCATGGGGATCAGCAGTGATCATTGGTCAACAGAGCAAATAATTTGCATGAGGCAGGATTTAATTCCCAGAGGGACCAGCACAGGGACTGTCACAGTGAAACCTCAGGGACCATCACACTGAAGCCACACAGAAGCTGCAGAGTCAGAGTGAAACCTAAAAGAAGCCAGTGGATTGCTCTGCAAATGCGAAGTAGAAGAAACTACTCAGTGAACAAGAACATCACCTGAATTTTTTTTTCCTTTTCTTTTTCAGTATTAATTGCATAAGGTCAAACATGGCTTTATTCCAAAGTCCTTGGGTAGTCTGCATAATGCTTCTTGTTATGCCACATTCAGCCCACAGTACAACCACCAAGTACTACACATATGAAGAAGATGCCCCTGGGACTGAAATAGGAAACCTGTCCCAGGACCTGAAGATTGAGCCAGGTGAGGACCTTCAGACAAGCTTCCGCTTCATGCAGAAAACCAACTATTCTGTGATTCACATGAGGCAGATGGATGGACTTCTTACAGTGGGTGAAAGTATTGACCGCGAGGAGCTGTGTCCCCAGTCCCCCAAGTGCATCATTACCTTTGACGTCGTTGCCTTTTCCAAGGAGAAGTTCCAACTGATCCACGTGGAGATTGAGGTGAGGGACATAAATGACAATTCTCCGCAGTTTCCATTCAATGAAACGTATCTGGAGATCTCTGAAAATTTGCCTGTTGGTACACGCTTCCCACTCCACCCAGCGATTGACCGAGATGTTGGCAGTAACTACATCCAGAGCTACCAGATTTCCTACAACAACCGCTTTGGCATTGAGGTGAGCACCGGAGAGGATGGGCTTAAAAATGCAGAACTTGTTTTGTTGAAAAAATTGGACAGAGAGCTAGAAGATTTCTATACCATTGAAGTGACAGCTATGGATGGTGGAAGACCACCAAAGACAGGGTCAATGGCTGTTCATATCAAAGTGCTGGATTTCAATGACAACAGTCCCACATTCGAACACAGTTTCCTTAAAGTTGAGCTGAATGAGGATGCACCTCTGGGATTTCTTCTCCTCAAAGTGCATGCATTTGACCCAGATGATGGCATTAATGGTGAAGTGGTGTATGGCTTTGTGGAAGAGTCATCAAATGAGGTAAAGCATCTATTTCACATTGACCCGTTCTCGGGATCTGTCACCTTAAATGCTATAGTCGACTATGAAACCAAGAGGTCATATGAGCTGAACATCCAGGCTTATGACTTAGGAATGAACTCTGTCCCATCAACCTGTAAAGTCATTGTAGAGATTGTAGATGTCAATGACAACGCACCAGAAATCAGCATCAAGCCGATGACCTCCATGAGCGATGGAGTTGCTTATATCACGGAAGCTGCAGCTGAAGACAGTTTTGTAGCCCTTATTAGCACCTCAGACAGAGACTCGGGACCAAATGGCTACGTGCGCAGCAGCCTTCATGGTCACGAGCATTTCAAGTTGCAGCAGGCATATGGAGACACTTTCATGATTGTCACAACTACAGCTTTGGACAGGGAAAAAATTCCAGAGTACAATCTGACAGTGGTGGCCGAAGACCTTGGCTCTCCTCCCTTTAAGACCATAAAGCAATACACCATTAGGGTGAGTGATGAAAATGACAACCCTCCCCTCTTCAGTAAGCCAGTTTATGAAGTTTCAGTCATGGAGAACAATGTTCCAGGCTCCTACATTGCCACGGTTGTAGCCCGTGATCCAGACATGGGCGACAACAGTAAAGTCACATACAAATTGATAGATGGGGAAGTGAATGGGGGGGCTCTTTTATCCACCTATGTCTCTTTAGATCCAATTTCAGGGTCCTTGTACAGCGTAAGGTCTTTTGATTATGAATCAGTGAAGCAGATTGAAGTGAAAATCCAAGCAAGTGACAATGGCTCCCCTCAGCTGTCGAGCACAGCCCTAATCGAAATCAAAATAGTGGACCAAAACGACAATGCTCCATATATCACACATCCAGTTTTGCAAAATGACTCCACTGATGTGCCTATACCTTACAATGCACCGCCTGGTTACATTGCTCTGCGGGTCAAAGCTCGAGATGCTGATGAAGGTATAAATGGAGAGCTTTCCTTCCAAATTTTGGAGGACGAGCAAATGCTTTTCTCCATTAACAAAGAAAGCGGGGAGATGGTGTTAAAGTATGGCCTGTCATTCTTACATGGAGATGTGCTAAAAGTCAAGATTGGTGTCAGCGACAAAGGGAGGTCGCCCCAGGCAGCCAGCGCCACCGTCCGCTTTCTAGTGACAGAAATGGAACCAGAAGATCAGATTATCATGGTGGTGGAGGCCAGCACCGAAGCCCGGAGTAAAATTGATGCCTCATTAATAGTTATAATCATGCTCGGCGGGGGTTGTGCCTTGTTGCTCGTAGCAATTGTGGCCGTTGCATTGTCATGCAAACACAACCGAGGAGAGAGGAGCTGTGGTGGAAAGAAAAAGAAGACCCAAGGACTCTTTGAAAGGAGCAGTCTCTCATTGCATAAATCTAAGGATTCAAGCATGTACAGTGGACCAAGAGTTCTTGTCAATGATCGAATAGCATCATCCCATGACGACTCAATGTCCTTGTATGGAGACAGGGCCAGAGAGGCAGAGACAAAGGTAAGTAGATTTGAAATGAGGAATAATAACACTGTGAGTGTATTCATTTAATCTGACTATAGGGAATGCAGCACCATTCTAATAATTTTGCTTTGATCTTTTTCAGGCCTTCCATCCATTCAGCATGAAGCATTTTGAACCAGTGGCTCTGTGGCAGGGTGATAAATACAGTTTGCAGCTGAGGTAAGACCGCTATTTACACGACCAGCTTATAAATATAGTGATTCTTTGTTTAATGTGCTTTACTGAAAAATCTAACCTTCTTTGGTTAATTAAGTCAAATTAAGTTTTATTTAGGGTCCCAGAGTGGTAGCGGTATTGAAAGTGAAAGCAAAGTGGATGCAATGTACATTGGTGGAAAGTTTGCTCGATTTGTTGCAGATGCAATGTCACAACCAATGCAATGCTTGTGAGGCTCAAAGAAAATTCTGCTGAGAGGGCCTTTCTGCAAATAGAATTCAATTCATGAATGGGGCTTAGTTCCAGCAATGTTGTGTAGAAAATTTAGCACATGCAAAATGCCCAAGTTACGTTTACAAGACAACTAGGAGTTTTTACCCGAGGGGGAAACATTACACAATTTTAATAAATTTGCATTTTAAAAAACTATTTAAATTGAGGCTGCGCATAACTAAAGGTTTTGCCCAGGGTGAAGGCTCATTTTCCCCCCACTTTACTCTATATGGGTCACAAACCATTTATGTCTACAGACAGATGGTAATATTTCTGACAGCGCACATCAATAATCAGATAGTCCATCTGATGCATCAGGGCAGGAGTTAATGTATTTCATTCTGTTCATAGTGGAATACGGAATAATGACCAGCTAAGCGTGAAGGACAGCGGCAAAGGAGACAGTGACTTCAACGACAGTGATTCTGATATCAGCGGGGATGGATGTAAGAAAAGTCACAGCACTTTCAACCCACGGACAAACAGTAAGTTACTGATGACTTTGGGTCATGCCTGGTTACCGAGTCACGCTGTAGGTCGATTCGGATAAAGGCATCAGGAAAATAAATACATGCAAATTAATTTGTTGGAGACTGAAAGCTGTGCATTTATGTAAGCTTGTTAAACAGCTGCAAGCTATGTAAATGTACAATGAAATCAGTTTACAACGAACACATACTGACTATAATTGCAATGCATGCATCATAACTGCAATGCAACATCGACCTTAAACATTTCTGTTGGACTATTTTTGAAAAAGTAAGAGTAGTCTGTATTTAATTACGCACTTTTAACATTAAATCCGCTTATTCTGTAAATGGGGGATGATGGGATCGTGTGTTTGCAGTCATTGCTGGGTGTCATAGCACCATGGACCCTCTGGTCCTCAACTGCCTGGCTTACGGTGAACTAAACCTCATTTCTGCTCCTTTTCAGATTCATTTCATTCTGCCAACACCCTGGGTGCAGATCAGCAGGGTGGGTACTGCATAATCCCCACCCGCTCGCCAGCAAGCCCCTGTAGCAATGCGTATACCATAGCCTTCACTCAGGTTCCAGCACACAGCCACCCAAACGCCAACTCCGGTTCCTGGAGAGGCTCGGCTTACAGCACCAACATCTCCAAAGCCAGGGCCCAGCTGCAGACGTTCCCCAGGACGGGAACTCTTCCACTGGGCTTCGGCCAGCACAAGCACGAGACAGGAACCTGTCCTGAGGAGCCGCATCAATCCGGCCAGGAACCAGCAGCCTTGGCTGAAGTGGCAACTACCTTCTGACTTCAGGCAACTGGGATTCTCTAGAAATGAAAGAGGCATCACCAGTGAGAAATCCTTATGCTGTTAGAATTTTTAAAAAATATTCACGTAAAAGGTCCTGCATTCCCGGCAGTGTACAACACATGCTGTGACAGGACTTGAAATGGAAGCGTTACACATTCAACACTGTTATCAAGAATTTGTACAGATTTTTCTAGAATTTTATGATGTACCAGTTGTCAAAAAACCACCAACCTGAAGTATGCGCTGAAGTGAGTGTAAGTGTAAATATTTAAGTGGATTGGATGAATCAGAAACGTGTATATGGTGTAGTCATGTTTTTTTTATTATGTCACCTGTACATTTTATACAACTACAATGTTTGAAAAGTGTTTTTGATTTTATGCATTAAACTGTAAATATTAAAGAAAACATATAGTGAGGCGTGATTTGTTCATGCTCTGAACTAATTCTTTAATGATAATCGGACATCAAAGCTTTTTTTTTCCTAGGAGAAATGTTTTAAGAAACCCACATATGACCTTATGTAAGTTATACATTTCAATTTGTTTACCATTTATATGAAACACACAAAGTAACTTTCCCATTAGCAGAAAAACACAAACTGTTCTGGGACTAGATAGGCTCCATATAAGCATGCATTTGCATTTTAATGCATTTAGCCTAAAGTAAGGCTAATTATGCACGGTTTAAGTTTTTAGTATTATGCAATTAAATATTAGTTGAAAGAGATGCACATTATATAAAAGTACCTGAAGCATTTGCTGTCAGATGTTAAAATTCACTTAGTTATACAAAACTTTGCTGTGATGGGTATTTTGGAGATAGATACATGACACTTCTTTGAGAATATATTCCGTTCAAGACTATGTAAAATAAAAAGTCTAATTCAGTACAAGTTCACATCCCCATCTCTTGTGTCAGCCTTTTCTGCACAAAATAAGAAGTGAGGTCACATACAGGCTCTAGGGGATCATCATCATCATTCTGCTGCTGAATATTATGGCTTCAAAGATGTATCTTGTTCAAAGATTTGTCTGTCTTGTTCACTTATTACTGCATGAGGCCGGAAGGACATTTTCCTGACGCTGTTCACTTGGGTTTACGTCCGCTCATGCTGAAGGATATATGTTGCAGATTTCCTTCCTGTTCAGTGGGTGTTGCTTACTTTGTGTCTTTATAGGAAACAATGCATTTTACCTTAATTATGACTTAAAAGCGCAAAACAGCCATGAGTCATTTTAAAAATGTTTGTGGTGCTCGCTTATGGATTTGTGGACTGCACTGCGGAAATTTGAATATACTCCTCAGCTGTAAAGCTTTCATTACTTTTACACATTTTACCAAGTGTTACGACCCCATGGTGTCTAGGGGTAGAGGGGTGTAACATTAAGTTGCCTGGAGGCCAGTGGTTTGGATGGGGACCAAAAGAAATGAGCATGTATAAATGAGCATACTGTATATACTTTTATACTGTATATATAGTTAAATTTTATTCTCTCTCTATATATATGTGCGGGGGCGCAGTGGGTTGGACTGGGTCCTGCTCTCCAGGGGGTCTGGGGTTCGAGTCCTGCTTGGGGTGCCTTGCGATGGACTGGCGTCCTGTTCTGGGTGTGTCCCCTCCCCCTCCGGCCTTATGCCCTGTGTTGCCGGGTAGGCTCCGGTTCCCCGTGACCCCATATGGAATGAGTGGTTCAGAAAATGTGTGTATGTATATGTATATACTTTTCACTCGCCTACTTCTCACTTACGTATAGAGTAAATCACTGTTGCACCAAAAGTCCTGTGTTTGCATGGGGAAAGGAACCTGAGTGGTGTCAAAGGAATGAACAAATCAAAAAAACAAATCTAAGGCAGCACAGATTATTCTAACTAAACAGTAACACATCAGGACATAACACCAAGCAGAACCGGAAATCAACAAACAAATAATACATGCAACACCACCGTGATTCTTCGCCTTTATTTTTGCTTTCATTTTTTTCCCACATTTCCAGTCATTCAGTTCTGACATACACTCTATTGAACCTTTTTTTGTCTTTTTTTTTTAAATAATGAATTTGTGATGTCATCCTTATTCGAGGAATACACCTGGCGCTGTGAGGTTTTCATGGAGACAGTGATGTTGTGTTCACTCTTCGTGATTAATGATTCCACTTCTGACAAAGCGGAGCATTCTAGGAGCTGGCTTCAGGACATCCTTAACCAACCGGGGGATGATGACAAATGAGTCTGCAATGCAAAAATCACACATGACAACTACAATAAAAGGCTGTCAATTGAAATGAGGGACTGTTAATCTCAGTCTTTGTGTCCTGTCCTTAAGTTACACCACTTCTTTTTTTTTTTTTTTGTAGTGAGCAGCAATCACAATAGGGGATCTGAACAAGACCCCCTTGAATAAACTAACTTAGTCCAGATATTAATGTCTCCATGTCTTCAGCAGCTTGACCTGAGCTGCATGTGGACACATTGTGCTTCTGGTCATCCCCGTGAAGAGTGCTCCTGCATCTGCCGCCAATGATCATGATGATGAGATCTGTACTGTGTCGAGTTCCCCTCTAAGACAATACTTTATAAAGGGCAGCTGGCTCTATAAGCTCTTGGTACTAATTAATGCTTCACCACTTTATGGTTTTTAATATCCTCACCTACATCCCAGTGATTCCAGGATAGTCTCTGGTCTGGCCTGACCCTGACAAGGACAAGCGGTTACTAAATCTGAGTGAGTAAATATTATAGGTTGTGAGAGCACCCGAGTAACCTTGATTGGCACTGGTGGTACATTTACATTTATTAATTTGTCAGACACTTTACTCCAGAGTGACAACCAATAAATACTACATAGTATCAAGATGACACCTTTTCCCAAGGTGACTTGCAATGCTTGATACACTTCATCAGATTACCTACAAATCATTCATTCTATACACTACACCCATGTGGCGCACACACACAAACACACACACACACTGACTGAATGTTCACTGATTTGCTGAAAGCTGTATTATGGTCTTCGTATGTTATTACTTTTGAAATATACTCTACAGTATTTTTGCAAACATACCTTGTTGGAAAATGAAAAATACACACACACACACACACACACACACACACACACACACACACTTTCAGAACCGCTTGTCCCATACAGGGTCACGGGGAACCGGAGCCTACCCGGGAACACAGGGGCGTGAGGCCAGAGGGGGAGGGAACACACCCAGGACGGGACGCCAGTCCGTCGCAAGGCACCCCAAGCGGGACTTGAACCCCAGACCCACCGGACAGCAGGACTGCGGTCCAACCCACTGCGCCACCGCACCCCCATAAAATGAAAATACTACGAGTGAACTCGTTTATAAATTAGACTACTTTCTTGATACTTCAAGATACTCTCAATATGAATTCTTGATCATCGTCATAGTCCAACTGCCTCATTTGGTCATCATAACAGAGGCTATTTCTAAAAATCACATTGTGGGCACGGGGGGGGGGGTTTGCTCATTTATAGTATGATTTCTAAATGACATGCAAATAAAATACTTAAAAGGTACACAGAAACTAATTTGTGGCTCTCCAGCAGCCTTCAGGGAGTTCTTCTAGTGTGGAATGCTCTACTTTAAGTTTGGAATATCTTTTTTTTTTAATCCCACCTGCCACTGGCAATTATTTATCCCAAATGGAAATTCTAAACCAGAGCTCCAAACCAAATATTTTGTAAGATGACCCCACCAAGTGATCTAATATAACAGTTGGGTGGTACAACGGCACAGTGAGTAGTGCTGCTGTCTCATACTGTTTGGGTGGTGTAAGAGGATGTGGGTTCAAACCCCACTCAGTCTGTGTGGAGTTTGCATGTTTATAACACTACCTAGACTTTAATAGAAGTTTCTTTGGAAAAAAGTGCTTGGTAAATGAATAAATGTAAAACTGTTGTTTGATGCACTCTTGAACTGAGAGTTGAAACTTTAAAGATGCAGTGAGATCAGATGATACCAACTGGTAACCACCATATGTCTAATGAATTACAGAAACATTTAAATATAGTCTGCTGTTGCTTGATCTCAGAGCTATGCCCTGTTCAACACCTACGTGAGGAAAATGAACGTAGAGATCAGTAAACCAGTCAATGATGTTTCGATTAAATGCAATACTGCTGGTGCATTTGTCACGACTGTATTGGTACAGTGCTTGCTGATCTAGGTCAAAAGACTGAAATAACTCACCCGTTCATGGAGACACAATCAAACGCAGAGCCCCTGTTGCCAACCTTTGGGTCAGTTGACCCATTCTCTGGTTGGACAAATAACGCAAGGTCATGGAACAAAGCGAAAATGTACAGTATAGCTGCTCTCCAGTGCCACTTATCATAAAGTAACACAAAACTGTAACAACACATTTTATGACACACACCCCTCGGAGTTAAGATCACAGTGATGATTATTATGGACATTTACTAAAATGAGTTTAGACATGGTGTGTGGAGCTCCTTGGATAGACTGTTTACATCACCAATAGGTTGGAGATACTGGCAAAGTTGGAAAGACTGAGCAGTAATACCCTTGTTTTTATGTTACTACCAGAATTTTGGAAAATCAGCGGTGGGCTTGATCCTGTCTTGTCTGTACTGTAGTAACATTGATGCCACAGAGGGCCTGGGATGTGCATTCAGACATGGGTTTCATCTCTGCTCAGTTTTAGTGTTTGTCCCTGTTCATGTGGGTTTTCTCTGTGTGGTCCACTTGCCTACCTCAATCCAACTTTGTGTGTTTCTTGTGGATTGGTGACTCTAAAGGGCCTTCAGTGTGTGTGTGTGTGCGTGTGTGTGTGCGCGTGTGTGTGTGTGTTCTAGGTTCAAAATAATCACTCCATGACAACATCTGAAGATGAATTTTTTTTCTCTTGTTATAGCAGTTTCAAATCTCCACCTGAACATATTTTATAATCCTTACTTTCTTAGCATAACTTCAATTCTAAAAATACTTTAATTTTTCTTACAATAACGTATGATCAGGACCACATGCGTGCGCACAATTAGTTACGCTTTACTTCGTATGTTTATTTTATTCAGTTTTAATCTCATTTCACATGGTGTGCCATTTTACATGCCTTGTTTTCCCGCGTATCATATGCGTGTGGGAGATAAAGGTGCCAATTCTGGATACAAGCAGTACTAGAGGTGACATGATGCTGACAAACCAAGAACACATTTTTATTCCTTTACCCCCCTCCAGTGGCTGTGAGAGCAACTAACATCTTACTCTCTCCCTCTCCCTCTCTCGCTCTCTCTTTCTCTTTCTCCCCCTCTCTTTTTCTCCCTATCTCTGCCTTGCTCTCTCTCCTTCTCTCCCCCCTCTCTCCCGTTCTCCCCCCGTCCTTCTCTCTCTCTCTGCCCCCTCTCTCTCCTTCCTTTCTCTTTTTCTCCCACTGTCTCCCTTTCTCCTTCTCCCCCTCTTTCTTTCTCTCTCTCTCTCGCTCTCACTCTTTCTTTCTCTTTCTCCCTCTCTCTTTTTCTCCCCTTCTCTGCCTCACTCTCTCTCTTTCTCTCCCTCTCTCTCCCTTTCTCCCCCTCTCTCTCACTTAGTCCTTCTCCCCATCTCTCCCCCCTCCCCCTCTCTCTTTTTCTCCAACTCTCTCCCTCTCTTTCTCTCTCGCTCTCTCTTTCTCTCCCACTCCCTCCCTCTCTGTCTCTCCCACTATCTCTCTTTTTCTCTTTCTCCCCCTCTCTCTTTCTCTCCTACACTCTCCTGCTCTCTCTACCCCCTTCTCTCTCCCTCCCTCTCCCTTTCTCTCTCTTTCCCTCTCTCTCCCCGTTCTCTCTCCCTCCCTTGAGCAATAGGTGTTTCTGAAATAAAAGAAAGGGTCCATCTGGAAGATGTGAACTCTAAAATGGTCTAAACAGGCAATGCATGAAACTTAAAAAAACCTCTTTTCACTGATGAATTAAATGCATTAGTAATATCTTGAATTAATTAATCAGTAAATTAAAAATGTATTCTTTCACAAATGAAAAATTATTTCAATTAGCTTGTAGGTAACAAATTTCAGTGTCACCATTGACAAATTCCTGAGCTGAACTTTCATATATATGTAATTTTTCAAATCTCCTCCAAATGAAGCTCAATCATTCATCGTTATTGATAACCTCTTTTCCAAATGCAGAATCTCGGTGGTCTGTCCTAGAGGCACAGGGTGTGAGGCAGGGTCCATCACACAGGAATCACACACTCATTCACTCACTCACACAGATTGCACAAAAGGCAATTCAGAGTCACCAGTTCACGCGAAGCACAAGTGTTTGGACTGTGGGAGAGCATGTAAAATTGGATTTGAACCTACATCCCAGGAATACCAGCTGCCACCCTCCAATTTAAGCTCTGTTATGTTAAACAACAAACATGAAAGTCATCATTTAAGAGCAGATTCAATGCTTTATAGCAGCAATGTGTGTGAAGAAGCCATAGAGGGTAAAGATGCAGTTTAAATAAATAAATAAATAAATAAATAAATAAATAAAGCTACACTTTTCCAGCTTGGCAGGGTGACTTTAATTACTTTCTTACAGATAAAGATCGCTGGTAGAACCCAGCCTAAAGACAATAGGCTTTTTTTTTTTCATTTTCTGCAAGCATCTGATTGTTCTGTTTTTGTAATTAACAAGATTGCCATGGTGATAAGTGCCCCAGCGCAGAAAAAAAAAAGGAGCAAATGAAATGATTCATAATGAGGAAATGGTTCAGTCCCACAGTTTGTAGTTGAAGCTCCTGATTACTGGGGTTTTTGCAAATCAATGGCGATTAATTGAGCCGACTCTGACGCACCGCCTGCCTTCAAACTGATTTATTTTTCAAGATTCGGCTGAACAGGGTCAACCACTGTGAGATAAGAGATATGGATTGCATTCGTTGCACATCTTTACTTTTAAATATCTTTTCATGACCAAATGACACTTTTAAAATTTAAATAAATTGTGGCATGTGGGGGAGACAAAACATAGGATGTCACTATTCAGCATCATGTAGAAAGCCACACACTGTACATAACGCCACCCCCCCCACACATGTGTCCCATGATCGTGGCAACCGTATGACCTGTTATAAGAACCCCTTTCCACATTGAAGGTACTCCAGCCGGAAGCAAGAGATGGAGAGTCACTGGAGACTAAGGGTTTGGGAGTGTGTGCCTATGCCTCCTACTCTGATTGCCCACCTCCTTGATACCTCGCCTAGCTGAAAAAGTTGAAAAATAAAACTGGCCTGAACAAAGATGTGGAGAAACATGTCAGCAGGATGCGAGGTTCAAACTCTTGTGCTCCGAGCTCAAAGTAGCAGCTCCAACCACTACGCTACCTGGTACCTCGTTGTCTATTGGCGAACACTTGTCCCAGTCAGTGCTGTGTTGGTTCAGAGCCCATCCTGGAAACACAGAATGCAAGGCTAGGTGGGGAACTCAGGGGACAGGGCACTCCAGTCATTTTAATACCTTTATTGAATAAAGTTTAGAAAGAATTATTTGTTTTGATCAATTATTTATTTGAATTCTGGTAATTCTTTATGGGTTTGGCACAGAAATACTCATTGTTTTAAGCAGTTTAACCCACTCCGTGTGAACTCCACTCATGTGGTTACCTGTCAAGTGATTCTTGTTCTTTGATTAGAAGACAAAAAAACACTGACACCTAAATACTGCTAATGACTGCAAATATAGATTACATTTACATTTACTCATTTAGCAGACACTTTTCTCCAAAGCGATGCACTTCTCAGAGAAATACAGTTTGTGCATTACATTAGGAGAAAGAGACATAGTTGCAGACATGTGATCCTTAAGTAAGCCTAATTTGTTTCTTTCCACTTCATGCACCGATGGTCATCGCATGAGTAGGTGCATAAAACTCACAATAGACTAATGCTGATCACCTTCCTACAATTTTCTTCTTTTTTTTTTTAAAGTACACAAACATTTACATACAATACAGGAGTAGCGGCTGTGTAAAGGCTTATCTGGGCATGATCATAAAGTCACGGTGCATGAACATTTACACCGTACATGAGCTTGAGAGGTCATGGGTGAAGTGAGTCTGGAAAAAGTGATTTTTCAGACCCTTCTTGAATGTAGACAGAGTTTCAGTAGTTCTGAGTGAGAGGGGGAGGTCATTCCACCACAACGGAGCCAGAACTGAGGACCTTCGCGCTTCACTTTTTGTGCACGGGACCACCAAGTGAGCAGAAGTAGACGAGCAAAGCGGTCTGGTTGGGCTGTAGCGGTTGATCAAGTCTTGTAAATAGCTAGGAGCAGTTCTATTGTTGCATTTGTAGACAATAACCAGGGTCTTAAATTAAAGATTAAAAACCAGTACAACTGTTGCTATATGTCTGATTTTTGCTGGATTTCTTCAGGTTAGTAAGTGACAAACAAAAAGAAAGTCATGCCACTGATCACAACCAACATGTGATTTGAAAGTATCACCTATGTAAAATTCTGCAACATTTTTCCTAGAAATATTTTAATTATATGATGTATTAAGGGGGCGTGTGGTGGCGCAGTGGGTTGGACCGGGTTCTGCTCTTCAGTGGGTCTGGGGTTCGAGTCCCGCTTGGGGTGCCTTGCGGCGGACTGGCGTCCCGTCCTGGGTGTGTCCTCTCTGCCTTCTGCCCTGAGTTGCTGGGTAGGCTCCGGTTCCCTGCGACCCAGTATTGGACAAGGGGCTCTGAAAGTGTGTGTGAGTGAGTGAGAGAGAGAGAGCGAGAGACCGAGAGAGAGAGAGAGAGAGAGAGAGAGAGAGAGAGAGAGACCGAGACCTATTAAGGATTCACATAACACTGAGGTAAATTGCTGAAAGGAAATGTATGCAGCCCATAAATAAAAGACTTCTTGCAGAGAGCAGAGCTTATCCTAAAAAGGAAGGAGTCCAAAAACAAAGATAACTCACTATGAATAACTTTCTGATCAGTGGATAGACATGGTGGTCTGGGACCTATCCTGGAAGCACAGGATGTGCAGGCGTGCACAGTGAATCCATTCATCGGAAACAAAGTATGGATATTCAGTTGATCGTATGTGGATTGTAATCTTTGTTGCAATTTAATCTTTGATGCACTTAACTGTACAAATGGCGGAACACATCCTTTCACACGAAAAAAAAAGTGTCACATTAGTTAAGGACCCTGTAATGTGAGCTGGTCGTGTAGTGGTTAGAGCAAGTGCCCTTAGTCCCTAGGCCACAGTTTCAAGTCACACCCACAGCTGTAGTACCCTTGAGCAATGCACTTAGCCTACAAAATTGCCCAGCTATTTGAATCTGTTAATAATTGTGATCACCTTAGCACTGCAAATTGATTTGGAGAAATGTGTCAGCTATGTGGGCGGCATGGTGGCACAGCGCCTAGGTGGTGCGAGAGGGAGTGAGTTCAGTCTCCACTCAGTCTGTGTGGAGTTTGCATGTTTCCCCGTGTCTGCGTGAGTTTCCTCTGGGCGCTCTGGTTTCCTCCCACAGTCTAAAGACATGCTCTTCACGTTCCCCCACAGTGTGTGACTGACAGAGAGAGTGTCTTCCACTGATGTATGGATGAGTGACCCAGTGTAAGTAGTGTATCTAGCAGTGTGAGTCACTTTGGTGAATAATGTGTGTGGGTTAATAACACTACGTGGAGTTCATTGGAAGTCACTTTGGAGAAAAGCATCTGCTAAATGAGTAAATGTAATTGAATAAATGCAACTCACAGAAAACTTTCATGTGTTAGTTGTTTAGACCAGCAGGGGGAGATAAAGCATTTTGTAAGAGTTGCATGGTACCGTTAACGTTATACTCTCCATTTTACGCTAATGTGGTTTCATCAGATCCTAACTATCATTAGGTTCAATTAGCAGAGGTTGTGTGGAGTGGGAAATGAATGGAAAAAAAACAAAAAAAAACAAACAAAGTGTGCTGATTTTCTGTTTTGCCCAAGCTAGGGACAGCATTCTGTACTCACACTTGATTGACTGAGGGGCCTCCTCGCACCACAGACAAGGGTTGGGGCTAATGGTCTGTTCATTACATTTAATGAATTACTATTAGGCACTGAAGAGACCTTTAAGCCAATTATGACACGCATTTCATGGTGAAGTACGTAGTGATTATGCAGAAGTTTCATGAAGTTGCTGACATTGCAAAGCAAGAGAGCTACGAGAAGCGGTTTTTACTGAGCATTTTCGAGTACATGTGGGAGGATTCTATCTATGTGACCTCTGCACAGCGAGAGAGACTTGGGTGTGTATAACCGCTCCAATCCTGCCTAACCTCATCTGCTTAACCTTACCTTACATGCCCTGACCTCTTGTATGACATATTTTATTTTGGGATGTTGTAGTGGACTCAATTAGTTTACTGTTGAACTGGAGGAACGAACCCCGGGGGACAGAGTTTTACTGGGAGTAACCCTGAGGTCCTCACTCCTGGATGGTGTGCCTGGCACAATTAACCCTCAAAGACAGCTCTGTTTCTTCTGGGCTGCAAATCACCTGACCTTTTGTTGTTCAGCCCACTGTGCGAAGACCGTGAAAGTTTTTCTCCATCGGCTTTTCTTCGGAGAGGAGCGTCCTTCCGCTCACCGTCTCTCTTTGCCAGCAAATAAAGGTTTGCTGATAGTGTATGTGGCACCCGTCTCGAAGTCCTGCTCTGCGACTGGTGCCTGGCAGCGTTGCACACAACCCATGACCGAGCCAGAGCAAGTTCCCCAAGTTTAACATGGTTCGGAGGCTAAGGGTACAAAGTGAGACAGTAAATGCTTTCTCCACATCTCCGTTTCACAGGCAGACCGGTAGATAATGTCGTTGGGAAAAAAAGCGCTTATAACGAAAACATTTCAAGCCTCAGGAAGGACAATACCTGTGCTCTTCTGAGCAGAAATATCAACTCGAGTGAATGTAGGGCTGGAGGCGTGGGGGCTCAGTGGGTTGTGCTGTCACCTCACAGCTCCAGCACTGAGGTTTTTAATATGCCCGTGGCTCTGTGTCTTTGGAGTTTCTCTGATTTCCCATGTCCCAAAGACCTGCTTTTATTGCGGACTTCTAGAGGAGAAGGTCAGCTCTAAAAATCTAGGACCTGGGTGAGTCCTGATAATTTCTGATGTCTGGATCCTTTCCTCTTGTTTTCATTTAATGACAAGTGACACCTTTAGCAAAAGCCCTGTCCAACCAAACTGCTACAGCCCTCCACCTCTGCCCGCTTGGTGGTCCCACACACAAGAGGTCCCATACGCAGAAGCTCAAAAGTTATCAGTTTTGGTTCTGGTGTGGTGGTATGACCTCCCTTCTCACTCAGAACTGCTGAATCTCTCTCAGACTTCTAAAAGGGTCTCAACTCACTTCTCCCCTGATCTTCTATGTGCTCAGTACATGAGTACTACGTTATTAGTTTACACACACACATACACTGGCTGAAACCGTTTGTCCCGAGCAGGGTTGCGTCGAACCGCAGCCTAACCCGGCAACACAGGGTGCAAGGCTGGAGGGGGAGGGGACACACCCAGGACGGGACGCCAGTCCGACGCAAGGCACCCCAAGCAGGACTCAAACCCCAGACCCGCCAGAGAGCGGGACCTGGCCAAGCCTGCTGTGCCACCACTCTCCCCCATTATCAATTTATTAAAATAAAATAAATTAAAAAAAAAAAGTTACTTTTGTAGTGTACTGCTTACAGCAAATGTACTTCTATAATGTACTGTACTGGTTTATAAGGTAGAATGTGACAAACTGACTGAACTCAAGAATCACGTGTCTGCATCCAAATCTCTCCTTCTGCTAGAGCAATGCACCATTGTATTGTTTTCTCAGATGTCCTTCGCTTTGTAGAAAAGCTTCTACTAAACGAATAAACATAGCGGTTAGCCACTTAGAATTATTTCACCCATTTATACACCAGGACACTGTTACTAAAGTAATCTGTGGTGAGTAGTCTGCTCATGGGTACGGGAGGAGGAACAGTGGTACAAACAGGAGAATTTGACATTACGAAGGACCAGCTATAAACCACAGCACTATCTGCTGGCCCCAGTGCCTTTCATATCTTCTTTCTCATTTCATACCTCTAAGAGTCAAGGAGATGGTTATAGCGCAAACACAGTTGTTGGCTAAAACCACTTTGGTACAATCGTCAGAAGAGCAGGTAGCTTCTCGAAACAGTGGGCGAATTTCTGTCGAAAGTGGGTTGAATTGTGCCGGGGTGCCGTGTCTCCAGCCGAAAGTACCTGTGCCTTGTCATTCTTCTCCCACCTGAAACGGCGCTATGTGTCAGATATTGTCTACTGAAATAATGTGTCCTAAAAACGGGTGTCCAGGAAGGAAGGTGTAACATTTATTACAAAGGATATTTTGGCAAAGGGAAGCAGTGAGTCGTGTTTAAGATTTCATGTTGGATGGGTTCCTGTGGAGAGCACGGGATAATCTGAGCTTATTAAAGTCTCTGTGTGCAACTAGCAGTGATAAAACGACCTGACGTATGTGTTATGAAGAGCCCTAAAATGGAAAATTGACCTTCCTCTTGAATTCTGACATTGCCTTTCATTTGAATGTATGAGATATTTGTGCCGATGAACCAATGTCTGTTTCTAGGATGAACCCTACCTTGTGCACTATGCTTTGTGTAATTAATCCATAATAACTCGTAGAAATCATTGCGGACAAGAGGCTTCTAACACGTGATGGATTGACGAAATGGTAAAGGTCATTGTTTATGTAGGATTTTTTTTTTTTCCCCCAAATATCTGGAGATATTCTGTCATGAATAAACATCTGTTCAGCCGTTGTAAACTAATGGTCTGCTTTTCTAATGGTTCTTTCTCAAAGTTTGCATGGGACTTGTTGATGCCCCGGGACAATAGTGAAAAATGCCCAGTCCTCGTAACGGTTTAGCTAATGGGTTCAGTGAGGTAGTTGTAAGTCTGGGGAATTTTCCTGGGCTCACCAGTCAATTTGTCATAGTCTCATGTTGTCTACCTCTTGATTACATTGTCTGCTTTGAGAGGTTTCAGCGTGATTACATTCATTGCTCGTTCTTGAGCTTCCTGGATGAGGTTGAACATTGCATAATGCGAGAAAGTGGCTTCCTTTGAGCTTCTTGCTGGATGCGATGAGAGCAGTTGTGTTGCACTGTCATGGCATGATATTCCTGCGTGAACTCATAGCTATTGACCAGGTCTTATAATGTCGATTCCCCTACAAGTGTCAGCAACCAGTAATTGTTCAACTTATTTGTAGATGGGAGCCTAAGGTGTTGCTGCGGCTTAAACCTCATCACCTTTTCCGGGGGGCCGTGCAGGGACGGGCTCCGCTGAGGGTGATGACTCAGCAATACAAAGACAGGATGAACTGACCTCGAAGAGTTTTCATGATGAAGCAGGGTCAGCTCTGCTGTATTGCATTTACCCCTCTCCCTGTCTGTGGTCATTTAATTTAAAGAGCCCCAACTCATTTTTAAAAAAATCAAACCGGTGCAGCTTGGGCAGACTCACAAGCTGTTCCTTAAATTCAGTGAAAACATTGCTTTTCTGTCAGAATCAGCTCTGAGCAACAGTTCATTTCAAGAAGTTGGCTCTGCACGTTCTCAGCGTTTACACCTTTGGTCAGGGAGAAGGCTGTCCATCTCTGGCCCTTTAATGACCCTGAATGGCCATTTCTCTGGACCCAGTTTTAAACTGTCGGCTCTGATTCAGTCGTGGACAGTGGTGTGAGGGCTCTCACAGTGGGGCTGTCAAGAGCAATAATTTCAGAGATGACTAAGCAAAGCGATTTTGCCAAGCAACATTTCTGGCAGATCCAAGTAGAAAAGATCAACACGGTGGTGGATGTGGGTGTTTTAAAAGTCGTATGCTGTGCTAATGATGCTTGTGGATCTTGTGTAGAATGCAAAGAGGTCCCTACACCAAACTCATAGCGGCATTTTGCATTGAGTTTACAATGAAGTGTAAACTCTTGGTAACATCTGGAGAATGATGTATCAGATGACGTACAGCAAGGGACAACACACACGTTGTCAAAGAGTGAATCGTTTTCCGTGCAAAGTCTTGAGATGACAGTGGCATATATTCTAGGGCCTGTATCTTTATTACTTTAAAGAATCTTCAATGTTTCCCAAAATTGCAGCTGTTGTAAAATGCAGGGCATGACCTTGGCTAGTCTTTCAGCAATGATGAATGGTTCTCTATATGGGCTAAAGTCTTCCGTGTTGGAACCTCCATCAGCATCCAGAAACAAAAAAGTAATAGAATTTACCTTGTTCCTGTGTGGCCAGTTTCCAGGGCAATCTCAGGTGTGGTTATAATGAAGGAAAGCTTCATTGATACACTTCTTCTGTCAATGTGATTCCCAGATGTGCAATCACAAAGGAAGGGGGACGGGGGGTGGGATGGGCATGGCCAGGTTCTAGCCTTCCACACCCTTGTATTGTACCACACAAGTCTATTGCAGCTACTGGGTGTATTGCTTCTGTCTCTCTGTTGGTGTGATGCAGTTCTGTTCTGCTGCAGATTTTTGCCTGATGGTACTAAAAGTACTGTATGCCTTTTCTTTTTTTTATATTTTTACAGAGGTGAAAAAATACATGATATGAATGGTTTCTTCATGAGAGCAATGGAATGCACTTGCAGGACTGAATGAGGGTTGGCTTGAACTGTCTTTATTGAATTATTTTTTATTTCTACGACATTGTCTGAAAAAATGTCATTTTTTGGTGAACCTTGTGCAGCTGCGTGCATCTTTTATTTTTGGTGTGAAGCAGATCAGTGTACTAGATTCTTTCAGTTTTTCTGCAGGCTCTTGACACCACAAGGAATTTGGAGGAGTCGAGGGCACTGAGGGACACAGATGCCCAAACGCACAACCACCTTTGTCTCACCTTGCATTTGAATTGCACCCTTTCCCTGTCACATTTCCTGAAAGTACTATTAGACTTGTTTCTGCAGCACTTACTGGTAATGCAAATCCTGTGTGAAAATCAGGTTCTAGAGTATTATATACACACACACACACACACACACATCTTCAGAGCCGCTTGTCCCATATGGGGTCACGGGGAACCGGAGCCTACCCGGCAACACAGGGCGTAAGGCCGGAGGGGGAGGGGACACACCCAGGACGGGACGCCAGTCCGTCGCAAGGTACCCCAAGCGGGACTCGAACCCCAGACCCACCGGACAGCAGGACTGTGGTCCAACCCACTGCGCCACCGCACCCCCCCTAGGAGTATTATATAGTGTACTAATATTGCATGATTTTGTTTTTTCTTCAAAATCCATCTTTCATTTTATAGCATAACTGTAACATACCCCCAACCATAATAATGCTTAAAATTATTATTTTATGGCTGAAAACAGGGCAATGAGAATAACTTTCCTGCTGTTCAAATAAACCTTAGTTGAATCACCGACACAGTAAAAAATTATTTGACTCTGTTTTACTAACTATATTTAAATTATCATTTAATGGCCAAATTGGGTTCTCTTTTATGTCAGTCTGAAAAAAGCTCATATAGAAGACTATGTACATATGACATGGATATTCAAGGATGTATAAAAAGGGCTGCTGGTCTAATACTAGGAAGCAGAGCTGCCTTTAGATGGTGTTTGTGTGACTTATGGCTCTGGGGAATCATCTGGGGTTCAATGGACAAAGAAGCAGTTCATAAATCTTCTAACATGAACAGCAGTTTATAAACAGTGGAAGTTTACTTCATGGCACAGCTGCTTCTTGCTTAGCAAAACAACCGTGTTCGGGTTATGGATTACAAAAACACATGCAAACACAGATCCATACACTTGATAGAAACAATTTTTTGGACAGTGTTTCATTTTGAGGTCATTAGTTCCAGTAGTTCTTTACTTTCCTTCTTCACCAGACAGTTCTTGTACAACTTTGAGGTGTGTTTTGAGTTGTTTTCTCGGTCAAGATGATGAACTAGCCAACAAGATGTAAACGTGATAGAACAGCATATCTCTGAAGTACACTATGATAGCCATGCTGGTTGAGCTATGTAACCAGGATAGTAGCCCCAGACCAAGGACACCAGATTCTCCATGCTGGACAGTGCAGTCCACATAGGTCCAACTAATACACTCAGCCTCTAGGTGTCTCAGTTTTTGGACCAAAGTATTTCAAATTTTTACTGTTTGGTCCATAAGTCCATACTCCTTGGTCCTTTTTGGTCCTCACTCTACCTCCCACACACTGAACTTGCCACCAAAACTGGATATTGTATACTGTATATTTTATTATGAGAATATTGTACATGCTGTACAGGTGTTTATTGTGCATATTGTACATATTTTTTTTGTTGTCTGTACATCTGTAACTTATGCCGAACAGCTGCGGAGAATGCACCTAAGATTTTCACCACCTGTACACTTGTGGTTGTGGTGAGGGACAATAAAGTGTTTTGATTTCATTTGGTAAGGTAAACTTCCACTCCTCAAACGTCCCGTTTGTGTATTTTTATTTTTTGCCTCGGCACATCTATACACACATACACATTTAATTCAGTCCTTTATTGCACTTCTACTTTTGCCTCCATATTCTTCTCTCAGATTGTTTATGACCTGGATGAAAATTGCACATGGCAACTGGCCGAGTAGAGCACCTCCTTCAGTGTCCTCCTAAAAACATACACTAAAAGGACATCGGGGAAGATGGGAAGAGACCCTTATCTGCACCAAGGTCTCATTCCTGGCAGTACATGAATCCATCCAGCACCTTGTGTCTTTTTTATTATTAAATTGTGCCTCACCACCCAAGTGCTATTCCTAAAAAAAACTATTTTGAGTCTCTCAGGAACTTGTTTATCTGGGTCTTGGCATTCAACACAGTCCATCAGGATGTTATTTATTTGTGCATCACCTCAAAGCCTTCATGTTAAAATGCTCTCGCACTTTATCTCATTCTTTATCCCAGTTCGTTCAAAACACATTGATCAGGGATTACTCCTACATTACTCTAAGTAACTGCTTTGAAGGAGCACTTCTGTAATTGCGCTGAGCATCACAGCATCAAGAATTGTGTGTCATTACACTTCTAGAGTTATAAAGTAGAACTTTTGTGCATAAATTTATCACCAGTGGAATGTAACCTATTTTCAGTTAATTAACAAATGTACAAATGCATCTATTTTCAAAATTCTCATTAATTTTATCCTGTTTTACTCAAACTAGGAGCAAGACTATACTTTTTCTCCAGTTTAATCTGAGCATAAACCATGATTATAACAGCTGTTACTTAATGCAGTTGTCTGTCTGCATTTGTCATCTCTCCTATTTGGATCTGGAATTTTGACGATACCATTTTGTGGCTGTCAGAACATCATGATTAATGACAGCAGTGTAGAGTGCAGTTACTGAATTGCAGAAACAAAAGTAAATGCATTAAAGTGTGCTTGATGTTCTAATAGTGCTCTATTAATTCTTGACAATAAATACAAGTTTTCTGCTACATCTTCAGTTTTTATAGAGCCTGCCATGTTTTTTACAGCGGGACTCATATTTCCATCTCTGCACAGGATAATTACTGATTTATAAGAGAGTCATTGTGCTAACATGATGTGGCTGTTATGCAACGTTAAGTTGTAACTGTTAAGCGTGAGCCTTGTTGGATGGTTTAAAAGTTCGTAGCTAAACACTACTCTAAATCCCATAGCCACTATTCTGTACCTGGAAGGCTGGCCAGAGATGATTACATCTCACAGATGCATCCAGCATTAACAACAAGTCATCATGGGAGCTACAAGGCTGTTATTAATAGAATGGGGTGCAATTACAGTCTGTCACCAGAAATTCTAAGAGAAAAGGTGCAATGCATAATATGAGTCTATTTCTGATTACATCTCATGGTTTATTCTGAGAAGTCCACATAACTCCTGTGATCTCTCCTAATGTTTTAATATTAACCATTATTGACTGGATGTCTTTGTCCAATCCAATTTGCATTGTTAGTCTTGTTCACTAAGCTACTTACAATGATTTACCCATTTACACCACTAAATCATTTTTATTGGAGCAGTTTAGGGAAAGTACTTTGTTCAAGGGAATGATAGTAAAATTGAAGATTCAAATGCTGGCCTTTCAGTTGCAAGGAAATTGCTCCAACCACTTAACTACACACTGCATATAATGAAAGTAAGGATTCTTTTTTTTCCAATTAAATAGCTTAATGTGTACTACAGTACAGAGTCCTGAACAATTATTTAGTTTGGTAGTACTAAGAAGGACCATTTTTTAATGGATGTATTGGGATAATTGCTTCTTGAAACGAAGAACGCTTCTGTTCACTAAGTGTAACATATTACTGGCCCAAGGCAACGGTGGACTCTAAGTACTGCACAATGTCATTTGGAATTTAAACGTGTTAAAAATTTGCTTTTTCTACAATTAAAAAATATATGATTTTTAAAAATTTATTTGTTTAACATGACAACAAACATAATCTCAATTCCTCATGCAGTTCTCCCACTGTTTTGCGCTTGAATTTGGAATACACTACATTGTACCGCACTGAAAAAAAGAAAAAAGAAAAAAAAAAAGAGCTGTATTTCTGGAAAATTGTCATTTCTTGGAGCTTTGAAATGCTTTAGGGACTATGAGAGATTTTAGTAACTCTCCTCCAATCCTCAGCAGTTTTCACAAGCTTATTGTGAATATCCCAATTAAATGCCTATGTCCTCTGAGAATTTGACTAGTTTTCCTCTTTTTTTACTTTCCCTTGCAAATGTGCTACATGTCAGTAAAAATCCAGCTTAGTTTAAGTTTGAAACAAATATGGCTATTTGGTCAAGGGTAGGAGACAGGAGCCTTAAGAAAAGTCTTTCAAAGATGGCCAGAAAACTAAATTCCTCAAGGAACAGTGATTCAAATAGAGATCTGTGAGAGACAGTAACCTAATGCTATCCCTCTCTCCAGGACTGATGGCCAAAGCTGGGGAGGGCTTGTTAGGCAGAAGTGAGTGCCAAGTGTGGCCAATTAACCCTCATGGTAACTCCTATTAAAAGAAGAAGGACTAGGGCTGAGATCTGAGATGTAAGTTTTTGGGTATTTATGGGATGTGGATTTGTAGCTGTAGTAGACTGCTATACATATGTATATGAGACATGGAGCTCTCTTGTTAGTTTTTTTTTAGACAGCAATGTGTTTTGTGTGAAATGTTAACTCTAAATGTGAACAAATGAGTGTTTTTCCCTAGAACACACTGTTGTCCCATCCTGGATATACCCTGCCTCAAACTGTATGCTTCTGCCGTAGGAACAGTGGCATGACTTAGAAAAGAGACAACTAATACTCGATGAACAAAAGAACCGAGTTTGCTTTCGATTACTTTGTTACAGAGGGCTATATGTTGAGTCAAAAACTGTCAGTCCACCTGTTTCTGCCACCTGCCTAGGGTTTTGCTGGACCACATGCCATGGGCTGTCATAACTTCAAGTTTAAGGATAGTTTTTATGGGTGAACATACAGTCGTTTGTCTTTATACAGTGGAGCTGTGATGCTGCAGCAAGGGGACAGTATGATGAGGGCTCCATGTAAAGTAAAAGAGCTGGTTTGAAACCACAGCTTTCACGCTGAAGCCCCAGGAGTCCCTTCTGTTAGATGTGTTGTATGAACTGTTTTCAAGGATGGGAACAGCAGAAACTGGAGACTGCTAGCTGCCACTATCTGCTGGTGAAAGCTACTTGGAACAGTTGCTGTCTTGATGGGCAAGCAGAATCAATGCAACCTCTCTTTCCCCACTTGCACCATATACTTTCCAGAGTGACACAGGTGAGGAAATAAGAAAGTTAATATGCTCCATCAGCTCATGTAAGTGACAAGGTTGTCCAATTAGTCTGTGCGCTGTGTAATTCTCTTCCCTTTGGGCTGCTGGTGGTTCTCCGTCTACTGGGAGTGGATTAGTATGCAGGTGAAGGTGCAGCTGTATGGTGGAGGCCAGTCTATGGAAGGTTGATTGTTTGTGTTTCTCCCCCAGTAATCTCACTTCCCCTTGTGTGTTCATATTTGTCAATCAGGTGTCTTGTTCACTTGCCTGTAAACGGCTGGATCTGGATACCTTTATTCTACTAATTACCCCTTGTTATAGCTCTGTTTTCAGAGCAGTGCCACAAAAGTACTGAAATAGTCACAGATAAATGCGTCTTCATTTAATGTATCATTGTGTCAGGCACTTTTAAGTTGACTTTGAAAAGTTCTTTCTTAAAGAAGCATACCACTAAAAAAAAGTTTTATTTTAATTTTAAAGCAGTCTCATCATTTTGTAAATTTCAGTTTTGATTCTGATGGTTTAATGTTTGTTTATTCAAGTGTTAGTGCAATTAGTATAACTCCTAATACACTTGATGGAGATGACAGAGGAGAGAGTACTATGGCAGCTTCTTCCCTTAAGATGTATTGGTCCTTGTGTGTAAGTCTTTTTGCCCTGTTTTTCAGTGGTGTCACAAAATAATTGGTTGTTTGTTAAATTTTCTATTGACCCTGTCTAGCTCCAAATAAGTCAGCAGAATACAGTAAAGATGGTAATTAAAAATGAACCTTCAAAGAATTTTTAATGGTTTGTTTTTGGTAACAAAAGGGCTGTGGTCTCCTAAATGTACTATTTAATACACCTTTTGTATTGTAATTTGGATACTGATTCCATTATACAACAACCAAAGCTGAAAGAAGTTCCAAGTTTAAGGATAGGAAAGTGTGGGGGGGAAAAAAAGTTTTTGTTTTTTTTTTTTTTTACAGGCAGGATTGCTGGGTGAGAGTTCTGCTGAAAAATTGATGTTTACACAAAGAAACATGGAGTTGGACTATAGCAATCATTATAGACAGTGCTTTTAAAATTACACATTGTTCATATAAAACAAAATAGAGAAGCACTGGAATTTGACAAGCAGCTAGTTGTTCAGAATAAGTAAGCAAATTGGGGTGGGTGCAGTAAGTGTCAAAGGTTCAGTAAGCAGGAAATCTGAGATTTGGAAGCAATATCTTAGAATTGGAAGGGAATTTATGGGAAGAGACAGGGTGCTGTAGCGTGTCTCTTATACAAGAACAGGTGTCATCCAGTGAAAGAACAAGCAATCCTGGCCAAAGAGCATCTGCAGGAATCATGGGAAAGCAATAATGGAAGCTGAAAAGTTCTTTTTCAAACTCTGAAAATGTGCAAGTTCAGATAACAGTCTGAGGATTTTCTTTGTGTAGTAGATATCTTGTTAAGGCCAAACCGCATTGCGCAAGAAAAAATCTCGAACTTTTACAAGCTCTGTAAATGTCGAATGTCGTGAAGGACTGCACATGTGTTAACTGTGAAGGTCATGAAATGTCAGTTGGTACCTACTGAATCAATTGCCCTGCAAAGTCAGATAGGTCATTTAGTAAAAACAGGTCACACTATACACATCATTTATTTTAAATAAAGAAAATAATGACTTGCATAAACATACTGGTACACAATTCATGAATAATGGATATCCAAATTACATTACTTTGCAGGTTAAGTCTTACTTAGATGTGATAATTAACATAATTAAAAACCATAGGGTCACTCATCTGTCGCCAGATGCTTATGGAGAAGTCTGACTGGAAATTAGGGGAAAAAATGCTTTCAGCTATGGATTTTGTTTATTTCTTCCTTTAAAATGGAGAAAATGAAGAGTGATGTTTTAGTAATTTAAATGAAGAAAGACTGATGTAAATGCTTTGCTGAAATTTAATTTCTTGTAATTGAGGAGTTAAAACTAATGGTAGATTTGGCAGAACACTTGGCTTAAATACCTGTTGCTGTATGAAAGCTCCCAACTAAATTGTTGAGTTGTCAGAACCTGGACGTTTGACTTTTGCTTTATGTCATCGTTTAAACACACACAAAAAAAACCTCTGAAGCACTGAAAGTTCAAGGTTGTACATTTACAGTCTTTAAGTGAAGACCCAAAGAAAAATGTAAATAAGATGTATGCTGAAGAAGTCTAACATATCATGTGCACATTAATAGTGTAAACAAGCAGTTTTATTCAACTGAGACTTTAATATCCAGAACGTGGAATGTGAATCAATCTTTCTAATCCCGCTGTACTCCGAGACAGAATTCAAACAGCCGTCTAACCACACAGGTGGATTTATTACGTTGTTTCACAAAGATAATGAAAGACTCTGAACTCTAAGAGATTTGCACCTTGCATTTTCCAGCTCCCTCTTTGGATTCCGCAAATATGTACGACAGACATTCCGGCTGGCGAAATGAAGAGTCCGCTGTGTTGAAATAAAGCCATGCAAATGATTCCACTCGAATGAATTCATAAGAACTCCCTGGGATGAATCAATATATTGCACACACTTGGATGAGATGAAAGGGTAATATAACAGCTCGACCACCAATGTTTTGCTGCAGTAGGCCTATGGGTTTCTTCCCGAGGGATGAGCCTGAACATCGAAACTAGCTTGTGGCAGCTATCTTCTGAGATGAATGGGGCAGGAGAGCGCTGCAGGGCTCTTAATAAGCAGTCGACTGATATCAGAACAGGCATGTCTTTGGATCAGTAGCTGGCGTGGGTCCAGCGGTAGGGACTTTAATTAAAGCACGGGGCTCTGTCTAGCACAAGGATGGTCTTCAAGGAGAAGAAGTGTATGTCTGGCCTCAGATATTGGAGGGTGTTGTAAAATTGCCTGGGCCATAATTATGACTGAGCTAACAGCCGGGTCAGAATTCTTCACAACTATTATTATGATCAAATTATATCCTGGTGAAAACCTGGTTATATGTGGCATGTATGACCATAGTCTTCAAAAATTTCTCTACTCTCAGAACTTTTATGTAGGGCTGGTGGTATGTATGCATAAAAGTCAGAGAAGATTAACGCTTTCGATACTTTTTAAAATTTCCCTGATTTGCTCATTAGACAATCCCATAATGGTTTAAGCGATTACCCATAAAAATTGTATTGTGTATCCATCATAGAAATTTATGACAAGAGATGGCGCATAAATGGTTTCATATGGCTTATTAAAAACAATCATGCCCAACTCTCATTCCATACATTTTCCAAAACTAAATCCCTTTGCTTTAAAATGCCTTATACATTTTACTGTTTATAAGTACTATGTCATTCCTGCTAAACATAATCATCCCACTCTTGTTAACATGCACGGAATATTAATCGGAGAGGAAATGTCTTAAAGGAGTTAACTGCCTAGGAATAAGGAATACAGAATATAAATCAGAATATGATTAAATATAATGTGCAGGACATTAAATGGTGTTTAACTTTAATCATCACTTTTCTGAGTTTAACTTAATGAATAATCAAAGAATCAAAAATTAGACAAAGATTAGAACTGTAGCTAAACTTTACACTTCATTTTTTACATATAAGATTGCAAGTAAACATATACAAACTGAGACCAAGTGTATATTTCCAGAACATTTTTCATTATTTGTTTTCAGATATTATAAGGCATTTCAAGTATTAGTACTTGAACATATGACATAGTTTAACACTGAGTTTGTATAGACACACACAGTCTTCCTGGTGATTCACCCATTCAAGTTATAAGAATGTGACTTTAAATGAAACTCCCCATAATCCACTACTTTGACGCATAATGCTTTTTTCTGCATTTTTTTTTCATTTTTAAGAGGACCGCATTTCGATTGTATGCCTCTCCCAACAGCTGAGCAATGTAGGACATTTACATTTATTCAGTATTATATGCTTTTCTCCAAAGCAACATAGAATGATTGTGGTATTTGGCTAATACCTTTATCCTAGGTGACTTACACTGCTAGGGACATCACACTAAATTGCACAATATATTTAAATCACATTTGATGTATTGTATAGGACATATTTATTAAGGAGAAAAATGTAACACATGCACGCGCGCCCACACACAAACGCTGCTATAAATACGGCAAATTCATCTGAAGCAAATGTTTTTGTAAGGAAACTCAGATGAACAGGATGAGAACATGCAAGCTCCTTACAAACTGAGCAGACATTGATCCCATGTTGAATTGCACAGGCCAGATTGTACGAGTGGCCTCACCACCTTGTTTTGAGAGCGTGAATTCTTTTGCATTGATTCTTTTTTTGCGTTAGAGCTTGAATGAATGCATAAACCCCGAGTATCAAATGTATGTAACGTTTGCTCATAAGTGTTGAAGTGTACAGTACATTATAGCTAAGCTGGAGTGCAAGTAGACAGATACACAGTGTGTTACATTACATTACAGAGATAGTTATCAGTGCTTTTTAGGATAAAAATATCTTCTTTATTGGCAAAAAAATGGGACTGCATTTTATTTAAAATTTAAAAAAAAGGAAAATAAAAAAAGATTGCAGCATACCTGATGTCAGTTTAACATGTGATTAATTATAATAAGATTTATCTACATGTGTCAAAATATAGTGTTTTTTTTATATATATATATACATATTACAGTAACTCAAAAGAAATTCATCTTTATTGATGAAACTATTTGATCTTCAGGGGAGTCTTTGAAGGGAGACTTGGTGAGAGAGCAGACCAAGTGTTTATCTTTCATTGATTGAACCATGGATGAGAGAGGAGATAATCCACAGAGGAGTGGAGAAAAGCCTGTGGCGGTGTACAAAAAAAAAAAAAAAAAAAACGTGTTATAGAAGACCACACGACTCCTGTCCAAAAAATAAACAATAAAACATAAAAACTTTGTCTAGCTAGATTCTAAAAATACTTAAACAAAATGCCAACAGAGGCTGTGACACGTATTAAACAACATTTTTACTTTTTTTAGCCTTAAAATGTTTTTATTTCAAGTCAACTTCCTTTCCTGTTAAACATTTGAGTGAAGCAGAGATCGGAATGTGATGTACGTTCGTTCGTTCATACAACTGTAGGGAAGGTTCAGTGAACTGCTGCCATACGTATCTGCGGATATGTACTCCCAGAAACAGTGTACATTAGGGCTATGTTCCAGTAAAACACAACAGTAAGACAACTTCTGGATTGGGATTCCTTTCTATCACAAATAATTTAGAATTAATTCAAAAAGCCATGAAATGCTGTAGACACCCCATGTAATGCTTATTATTCCTCATTGTGAAATTTCAAAATGTGCTGATTAAACTGTAATACTTCTTAGTGCTCTGTATTTTTGCAATATTGCACATTATGACACTGACGATGGTTATATATGCATGTGTGTACACTGTTTGAGAGACTGATGTAGCAGCTGGTATGACAATAGATGCAATGTTTCCTTCAAAGGTGCTTCCGAGATTCACGAAGAAATGCACTTGCTGAAGACCATTTCCTGTGCTCTGTTCTCACCATATATCACAAGATCTCCACCTCTGTAGGAGAGCGCCAAGGTGAGGAAAGACCACTCCGAGAGGTTGAAGTGTGTCTGGCAGGTATTGCCAAGCAATCTTGAAGGAGCCTGTGCTCAGCTCCATTACTGCAGAAGGCCCAGGGACAGCATGCTGGCAGGAACCTGCATTCACACGTTCCATGGTGAGGAGGAGCTGCGGCAAGGGTTTGCTGGCACGACACCCTGAGCTATATAGCTGTATAGCAACTCCCTTATTTGATCAGAAACAAATGACTGTTAGTTTTCTTCATCTACCACTTGACAGGTGACCATGTTGTCTGAAACTCTCCAGACAATGATAAGCGACTCCTCCACCATTGCACAAAGCAGTTGACTAAATGACCAGGGATTCACTAGGGAAAGAAAGTGATATTTTGTCCATTTTTTGAACACCATGGTCTCTCAAATGGAAAAGTCTGAAGGGTCTCTGATAAGATAATGTGTTGTTTTCACTTTCCAATGAGTCTCAATATAAGGGGAAGAAAGGTCTGCTTTGCAAAGTTTAATGTACCAGAAAAGTTTATCTTTCACACTCACTTATTTACTGAAAATGCAGACTTTTCAAATTCAAATATTTAGGGAATTTAAAGTTTCATTAAACATAACACAAAACAAATCAAAGCAGTTTTTATGCTGAAGAAAAGAATATTAGAACACAATGCATTTCATGAAAATTGCTCTTCTTCGGAGGTTACTTCACAGTGAATAATATATTCTCCCAGACATACCTTTAATTTTCTAAAGGCTAGATCACCTTGCCTTTTATCTTCAAACACATCAGGCTCACTGTCCGGCAGATGTTTCTAGTACAAGATGTTTAACCATAGGGTTGAATAGTAACTTCAAAGATGAAAGAAATAAAATCTATTCAACATTGCCCTGGCCTTAGAAGTTAAAGCTGAAATTACCAATAAACTTTTCGAATACTTATAAAGCTAATAAATACTGCTTCAACCATGTAATGATTATATAACTTTAAATATAATTAATAAAGGATTTTTTATAAATATATTAATTTTTATTATTTAAAAAAAAAAAAGAAAATCATGGTTCATGCAAGTATGGTTCATGCCTACGGTTGAAATCTTTGTTCCATATTAAATCAAAATCACCTACATATTTTTACTTTGGGGACATAACAGCTTGCTTTTTAGGACATGTTAATAAAACACCATTTGACCTGAAAAGATGCAAGCACTATTAGGATTTGGTCCGTTGGATAGAACCTATTTTACTTAATCAAATATATCATTATGTCGCCTCTGTTTCAAGGGAAGTTATACACTATTTTCTTCTTCCATTTGTACAGCTTGGCAGTAAAAAGTCTCAGAGTGTGCCTTTAGTCACACAAATATGCAAACACTAACCTATTTATTTCTTTCCTTCCAACCATTAAGCCGTCCTTCTTATGATAATTTTTGCATTTTCACACACAGTCAATTGATTTTTTATGGAAATGCTGAATGTCTTGCAGATCCTGGGGAAATTAATTGTCGGGGGAACAAACCTGTTGATCCACGTGTGCTCATTTTCAGAAGTACAGTAGGTGGACCAATTGAGCCTGTGCGGCGTGCATGACTTACGATCCCTGGAAAATGACTGACCTGTCAAAGTTTATAATTTAAGTGGTCATTAGGGAGCCTACTTAGAACACTGAGCTTGACACTTCATTCAGCTTTACTGGTACCTCGTATCTTTTCAATCTAACTCAAATTACAGTGGAATAAAATTAGAGTTGAAATTAAAGCTTTTCCTTTTTTATATACATTGCCTGGCCAAAAAAAAAGTCACACACTCTAATAGTATGTTGGACCACCTTTTGCTTTTATTACAGCATGCATTCGCCATGGCATCGTATTGATAAGATTATGCAATGTCACAACATTTATTTCCATCTAGAGTTGCATTAATTTTTCCCCAAGATCTTGTATTGGTGATGGGAGAATCGGACCGCTGTGTAAAGTCTTCTCCAGCACATCCCAAAGATTCTCAATGGGGTTGATGTCTGGACTCTGTGGTGGTCAATCCATGTGTGAAAATGACGTCCCATGCTCCCTAAAGCACTATTTCACAATTTGAGCCCGATGAATCCTGGCATTATCATTTGGAATATACTCGTGCCATCAGGAAAGAAAAAATACATTGATGGAAAAACCTGGTCATTCAGTATATTCAGTTAATCAGCTGACCTCATTTTTTGAGCACATAACGTTGCTGAACTTAGACCTGACCAACTGAAGCAACCCCAGATCATAACACTGCCTCCACAGGCTTATACGGTAGGCACTAGGCATGATGGGTGCATCACTTCATCTGCCTCTCTTCTTACTCTGATGTGCCCATCACTCTGAAACAGGGTAAATCTGGACTCATCAGACCACATGACCTTTTTCTTTTGCTCCAGAGTCCAATCTTTATGCTCCCTAGCAAATTGAAGACTTTTTTTCCGATTAGCCTCTCTGATAAGTGGTTTTCTTAAGGCTACACAGCTGTTTAGTCCCAATCCCTTGAATTCTCTTCGCATTGTGCGTGTGGAAATGCTCTTACTTTCACTATTAAACATAGCAGTGAGTTCTACTGTTGTTTTTTTTACAATTTGATTTCACCAAACATTTAAGTAATCTCCGATCGTGATCATTCAAGATTTTTTTCTAACCACATTTCTTCCTCGAAAATGATGGTTCACCACTATCCTTCCAGGTTTTAATAATGCGTTGCACAGTTCTTAACCCAATTTTAGTTGTTTCAGCAATTTCCTTAGTTGTTGTCTTTGCTTGATGCAGGGCAATAATTTGACCCTTCTGAAACAGAATAACATCTTTTCCACAACCACAGGATATATCTTCTGACATGGTTGTTAAAGAAATGAGAAGCTACTCACTGCATCAGTTAGGGTTAAATAACTTGTTGCCAGCTGAAACAAATTAATCACCAAAGTAATTATCCAATGGAAGGCTCCTACCTATTTGTTCAGTTAAATCCAGGCAGTGATTTTTTTTTGGCCAAGCTTTGTATATGGCAAGTCCCTCCTAAATTAAGATTTAGAGATCAGTGCTATTTTTGTTACTGAGAACTGTTCACTTGTATTTCTCAGCCCATAAGGATTTTTTTAGTTTTTGTTTTTTTTTTTTTTAAATTTTTTTTTGATATGATACGGTGTTACCTGTATAAAAGATTAATTTTTAGATCATATGAGGATCTCTGCAGGTAACTGTGAAGCTGTGAAGGTATTTGATGAAATTTCTAGCCAGTATGTCTGTACGGGCCTCAAACAAGTTACAAATGAGCAACAGTAATGCGTATAGTATATAAAAAATTTAACTAATAGTGTAGAGTATAGTGCAGAGGGTAGCAGTGATTTCATGTGATTTCATTCCACAGTCCAAAGACATGTGTTTCAAGTAAATGACCTGTGTGATTCTTTGAATGACTGTATGCAAATACTCAGCAATGGCATGGTGTTCCATCTCTGCTTTACATCCTATACACATTAGCTCCAGACCACTGATGAATGGAGCAGAATTTCATGGCATTCTATGAATAGGCACTTTGAACGATTGCATATTCGAAAGTTTTTATTACTGTGATTGTGTATTCATTGGTTTTGTATGTTTTGTATGTATTTATCATTCAAATAATCTTCATTCACATTGCAAAATATGAAGTTCCAGCTGATCTCCATCTCTATGGTTAAGGTTCATTTGCCTTCTTTGAAAGATACTCTCATAAGAGAGATCTTTTTTTTTTTTGCTGGTAATTGTCTCAATGTGCCTTGTTATCGATACCTTGAACAGCCCTGTTTTCGTGTGTACTGAATAACCTTGGCCTCTGGAGAACTTTCCAAGGCAATGATTTTGCCGGTATAAAAACGCCTCTCTCATGATTGATTGGCTCTTCTACAATTCCCTGCCTCTCCAAGAAGAAATGCTTAACAAAATGTTATTACTCTGCTTGCTGAAAGTACATTCCTGTGTGTTTAGATCAGATGGTGTTTTTTTTTATTGATACAACTACTTTAGCTTGGTATGGCAGACCAGTTTCTGTGAATCTATGTTTATTTAGAAGAACAAAATTGTAAAATGCAGTTTTCCATAATAATTTACATTACACACAGTGATATTGCACCAGCTCTCAACTTAGTGACTGACTGTCCATACAGGAAATTATGTTGTTCCAGCTAAACATAAACGACAGTAAGAACAGTAAGCTTTTAAAAAAAGAATAACTTCCCAGATCCTACTGTAATACCCTAGGTTAAGGTACTTACCACTTACCCCAAATTGCCCCAGTAAAAATTACCCAGTCGCAAAAATGAGTAAATAATTCTAAGTAGTTTAGTGTCCAAACCTCACATTGCAAGTAGCTTTGGAGAAAAGTGCAAGCTAAATGAAGGAATAAGTACTATTGTAACATCCGGACGTGAAACGATCATGGGCATGTTTTGCTATAAAGTCCAGACACGGATGTACAGCGCAATGATCTCAAGAGCAGGGCGTAAATACAAGTGTGCAGAGCGAACCCAGAAATGAAGTGCATGAGTGATACTATAGACACAGAGTAAAAAGAGACACATGGGGTGTTGACCAATACGTGAAGCAGTACAAGTGAACAGAGCCAATACAATGAGATGTGGACAATACAGGGTGAGACACAGGACCTGGACAGGACCACTAAGGACTAGTGTGGACAGGACAGGAGCTCGGGACCAGAGCAGAAACACACTGGAACGGTAACTGGAGGAACGGGTCAGTGAACAGGAATCGGTAGACAAGCACAGTAAAAGCAGGAAAGTGCTGATCAAGGATCCACAAAGCAGTAGTGTACTGTATCTTTTCCCTTTTTACGGGGCCGGGGACTGGCGATGGGGTTAATTGAAAACAGGTGCATTGGGTCAGTTATGGATCACAGGTAGTGCTTCTGGTGAACACCAGCGATTTCACCCCTGGGGTCATGACAATTATTCTTGAGTTAAAGTAGACTCCACATTCAGTACACTAAGCTAGATTTGATGCCATTTGTGAACCCACAGCTTGTGAGCTGTGGGGCATAAGCAATACCAGATGCACCACTATGTGGCTCCATGTATTATTCTTGGTACTACTACTACTACATTTATTTATTTAGCAGATGCTTTTATCCAAAGTGACTTCCAATGAACTCTATGTAGTGTCATCAGCCCACACACCTTATTCACCAAGGTGACTTACACTGCTAGATACACTACTTACACTGGGTCACACAGTCAACTCCACACAGACTGAGCAGGGATCGAACCCATGTCCTCTTGCACCACCCAGGTGCTGTGAGACAACAGTGCTACTCGCTGTGCTGCTGTGCCCCTTGCCACCCATAGTAGTGCTACTGCTCCTACTACCACTGCTACTACTGCTACCATTGCTACTGCTACTGCTGCTACTAGTGATATTCAGTGTAAAGTTTGATCAAGGGTGGAGCAGGTGACAATTCAGGTACAGCACTGGTGTGGAATCTCTCTAAGTTCTCTCAGTAAAACTCGTGATTCAAGGATTAAAGTATTTATTTAGAACCATAATTGGCTTTGGTTTGATCAAAATCACTAAGCTGTACACATGTCACCATTCAATATGTTTCAATCACATTTGTTTCCTCGGTGCTACCCGTAATAACTGACAATGTTCGCACGGAAGACTAGTCATCGCAGTTTTGAGATTGGAGAACAGAACTTGTCTGCCGCAGATTGTGGCCTAGGATTTTTTTTTCCCTCACACTCTACATCCCCCACCAACCACAACACAGACTTACACATTCTTCATTTCCATAAAGTTTTATTTCCATTCAGTTCCACCTCGCTGATTAGTCATATGTTTCCGGAGCTTGCCGAGCTTAAAGGATGGGGCTGTCGGCCCATCTGCGGTCCTATCAACACAGCACAGAGGATGGGAAGCGCCTCTGCTTCTCATGTCAAGGTAGCAGTTTCTGTTCCATTAGTCCCACTTCAGCTGACAGCCAATCATGCACGAGTAACCTCATCATTTTGGAGGGAAAATGTATTTTGAAGGTTGAAATGTACAGTTTCAAAGAAATCACTGGTTATGAAACTCAGAGAGACAGAAAGTGTTTGTCTTTGGAGAGCATTTTAACATAAGTGAACAGTGTTACGCACTTTGTTGTTGTTTTTTTTTTTTTGCTTTATGCAAGATCTAAAATGCCTTTTTATGCTTTTTGTTATAGTAATCTCAACGGATGCCTTAGTTCACTCTGCAATGAAACACTGTAGACAAGTAACTTATCATTTTTTTCCTAATGACAGTAATGCAATTCAGTTTGTTTTGACAGTTATGCCTGAAAATAAAAAAAAAAAACCAAATTTTTAATAAAACAAATAAAACCTTTACACATTTGTTTTATTGTTTGTGCTATTCATAAAATTATCTTTCTTCCATAAGACAAAATTATTGATCTTTGTTGCATGGGATTTTCTTTTGAAGTAAAGATAAGTAATATCTATTAAATACAAACACAAATTATTAATTTGAAGCAGAAAAATAAATTGAAATCTGATGTCTAGCAGCAAGAGACTGCATCCTCAAACAGTAAAATGTTTTTTCAAAAAGTGTTTTTCAGAATCATATGTATGTCTGTGTCTATAATAACTGGACATGTTTTAGATATTTTTTTCTTGGTATCAGAGGTCCATTATGAATCAAAATTTTGTTATAGCTGAAATTTTTTTACACTCAGTTAATTGTGTACTGAATTCTGTATCTGGCCTGTTTTAATGGTACATTGTTGAGATTTTTTGGTCTCTGGTGATCAAATGATACAAGGAAAGCAGTCCCTTAATGTTACTGGTTTATTTCTGCTCCTTGAAATGAATAATGCAGCATTCAGTTTAATTACTATTTGATTAATTAATTGCAATGTAATATTTGTAAGCCCTGAGCAATTAAGTATCTAAATGATTGATTAATCTTAATTAAACAGAATACTAATTTGTAAAATTTTTATGGCGGACGCATATGAACAAAACCAAAATTAGGGAACATTTTAAGCTGTTTATTAACAGGAACCTAATGTACTTGGAACCTTTTAGTGCTGCGGGCTTGTGACCATGAATGTGTATAAAATATAGATTTCAACCAGTCAGTCAAACATAATAAATTATATGGCTGGCTGGACCAAAAATGCCATATGTTTTAGAGCAAGGGCTATGCTTAAGTATTAATTTTTTAAAATTAAATTTTTGTTTGCTAGAATGAGGTGGGAGCCGTGGCTTTAGGTATACATCAGCTTCAGTGGTGAGCAATGCGATGTTCTTTGACCAGTGCTATGTAATTTCAGAGGCATTAATTGTGGTGTGGTCTTTGTGCAGGGATGGTTGAAATGCAGTATGGAACAAAGCAAACAGAACCCTTTCATTTGTTAAAAGCTGCTCTGGATATCAGTGAAACAGACTGCTCATAACCAGTTTTTTGGATGGCACTAGGCATTACAGAGGAAATGAATGAGAAAAAAATGACCGCTCTCTGTGTCTCAACTTGAGAGGCGCTTTCCGTACATAAAGAAAGTCTCTGATGCATCATTAGCACTCGCTAATGTAATGGTGTCCTCAAAATTCCAAAAAAATCCAAAAATACCACACCCTACGTAATGATTGTAGTGAATTTTGAAATACAGTTTATGGTCACCATTTTCTAACTTGGTGGGTCGTGCTGCATGACCACTCCTTTTAAATATTGTCACCTTTTGCCCTTGTGCGGTATTTACCTCTATCTGTATTATTCGCATTTTCTTGGTTTACTCATTTCATATCATTTGCTACAGTTTCAGTTAGGGAAAGAGAAGCAACAGCAGAAAATATGCATTTTAATACATAAACCACCCGAAGCTGTTAGAAATAATAGTCTTTAAGGAGCGGTTAATAACCATCTTTGCTTGTATGTTACTTGATGTGTGTATCAGTGGGTCAGAAACAAGTGTTCTGTTTTCACTTGCAGTGCCTTCATTGAGACTGGGGGAATTCTATGAGTAGTGTCACTTGTCAGCATCATGCCCACTGTTTTTCCCTGGCAGACTTATTAACCACATTGCAAGACAATGCAACCATGGTGCTTCGGAAAGGTTAATCAGCCTCATGAACCACATTTTCTGAACTGAGGTTATTTCTGTTTCCCATTAATAAGAGGAACTCAAGAACAACCCGTTTATCATGACAAATACGGGCTCTTGGAGTGAATAAATAAGTAGGGGAATAATCATATACAAAATATCAGTGTGATTCATTGAGAAAAGGCTTTTAAAAATATTTCTGCAGCACACAAACGAGTAATAGACATTTACCTATATTTTTGACTTGGGCTAGTTCAAGGTAATGGGGGCATGGTGGAATGGTGGCACCCCAGGTTTGGCCAGGGCCTGCTGTCCGGCGGGTTCAAGTCCTGTTGGGGTGCCTTGCGACTGAGTGGCGTCCTGTCCTGGGTGTGTCCCCTTGTGCCCTGTGTTGCCGGGCAAGGCTCCCGTTCTCCGTGACATCACGTGGGACAAGTGGTTTCAGACAGCGTGTGTGCGTCTGTAGTTCAAGGCATGTTTTGCATTTTGGGAGAATGGGAAAATTGTGACAGCACAATGACTACCATGTCAAACTTGTCCTAACAGGCTTTCGTAGCCCCCTCTATGCATCGCAGGGCATTTGTCATAACGCACACACCACTGTAACACCAAAGGCATTTCATTACATTATTTAATGCAAAACACCCCTCCAGACATGGATAAGACATGCAGCACAAAGGATAAGGAATACAGAACCCATTGAAAAGTCCAAACGACTTAGCTTACATCGACAAGAAAATATTTCAATAAAATTCAGCAATTAAACAATTTCTAGTTTGTATTATGAGTTTAAGCTGTACCGTTATGATAATTATAAAATTCTTGAGAGATTAAATATATTTTTCTTAACAAGAAATCCGTTCTCTTGATAGTGTCTCTCTAAAGACAATGGAAAATTACGGTAGCAGTAAAAATCTTGGCTTGACACGTTGTGTTAGCTTTATGATCACGTTAAGCAGGCTACATCACTTTAAAAGACTAAAAGTGGTATTTTACTTGAGTAAATCCATGTCATAAAAAACACACACACACACACGCACAGAGGCAGGAGCTCCCTGTAAAAGCGAAAACAAAATGGTTCCGTTCCCTCTGACAGTTTGTGCAACATGGATAGATCTTTGCAATTTAACACCGCAGTCAATGCTTTCCAAGGCTGACTGCAGATTTTCATTTACAACAGGTGAGCTGCTCGATGTCGAGTGTTTCCTTCTGTTTCTGACAAACTCCTCTAAGACATAGCAGTTTTGTTTCAGAAAGAAGGTGCGCGGCCAGCTGATGCAGTATATGGCATCGGCAGTGTGTGATTTGCTTCAGCCTCAAACAAACGCAGCGTCACATGAACTCCCACGTGAAGTTCCACAAAGAGCTGCTGTCAGGATTGCTATAAAAAGAGTGTGATTTGGATATTGTACTGGTGGAGTTCAAGTCTCATCAGAAATGATTACTGTCACCTATTGCTCATGAAAAAAAGGGCTTAATAGGAATTGAGGTCACAACACTGTTATTTTAGGGCTGACATGGAGAGGTGTGCCATCTATGTTCATAATGGAAAATACAATACATTTAATTAAAAAAAAAATGCACTTAAACACAAAAGGGAGTTTATTAATCACTCACAATCTCTGAATGATTTTTTATTTTTTTTGATAATGATATTTATTTAGGGTCAGTACAGTGGAACAGCAGGAGGTGCTAGTGCCTGACAGCTCCTAGGCTGTGGGTTTGAACATCGTTGGAATCCAATAAATTCTGTGTGCATATTCTCCCCATGTTCATTTAAGTTTCCTCCAGATGTTCCAGTTTCTTTCACAGTCCAAAGACTGATGTGATCAATTACTTACTCTAAATTGCCTATAGCGTGTGTGTGTGTGTTTGCATGTTCTCCCCATGTTTGCCTGGGTTTCCTCCGGGTACTCTGGTTTCCTCCCACACTCCAAAGACATGCTGTTCAGCTTCACACATAGTTTGTGAGTGACAGAGAGAAAAGAGTGTGTTCTACTGATGTATAGATGAGTGACCCATTGCAGGAAGCGTATCTAGCAGTGTAAGTCATCTTGGTGAATAAGGTGTGTCGGCTGGTAACACTACATAGTGTTCATTGGAAGTCGCTTTGGAGAAAAGCGTCTGCTAAATACATAACTGTAAAGGACAGCCTCTGCACCAGTGCGACCATGCACTGGATAAGCAGGTGATGATAACTGATGAAGGAGTGCTTTGTTGACTGAGTGATTTTTTAAGTTGTTTTGTGCATAATTAATTGTATTATTTTCTTCAGTTTTTTTTCAGAAAAAAAAGTGTTTGGCACTTGATGGCACGTAAATATTTTATTGTCACATGAGTGTAGAAGTTAAAAGCTTTTCTTTCAACACAAAAGTCAGTGATTTAAAAATTAGGTGGCCAGCCAGAACTGAAACTGCGTACAACAGATATGCATTTCAATGGCATGAGAAAACTTAAAATGACTTTTTAAAAAAAATCTATGAACAACCTGAACTGCACGGCTCCTTTCTGAGATGCTTTTTGCGGACGAGCTCAATACGATCATGTTGTCATCCGACATTTGAAAAATTGCCATGGTAACCATGGCTGCAACCTTTAAAGAGAAAAAAGCAAGACCATTCCTACTGGCCAGGCTTAACAGACACCCTTACCACACTCAAAATTTGCCATCATCAGACTAGAGACCTCAGGCTTTATGACTCAAGCTTTTACATGATGTCTCAGCTCTAAGGTCTACAAAGATTTTCTGAGTTGTGGCACAGAACCTTGCCCTATGTAATATATAAGGATTTTTAATGAAAGAATGGTGGGAAGTCATTACAAATAAAGCCATCTGACATTACTGTCCTTGGAAATGAAATTATGTCATATAAAATGAGTACCTCCTGCAACTACCTGCATTCACTTTTTTACAATCCAACTGCAGCAAATGTACAAATATTGTGTTTCCATTCTTAAATTGATAGCAGCGATGGAGAACTGCATTGTGTTACTTTGTGATGCTGCAGTTTCTTTCCTCAAGGCTTTGTGCTTTACCTGCATTGATGATTCAACAATGTCTCAAGGACCTGGATGAGTGGAAATAATTCAGAGTGCTATTTGTTGTCAGAGAAAGACAAACTCTCCTTCAGGTCTGTGTGCTGTGAGCAGAATATACATAAGAAAGTTCAAGTTGTCCTTTTGTTCCCTTCACAGCAAAAGGGACACAACGTTCTAGCGATGTGTCATTGTAAAGCTGCACCCATGGTTTATCCAAAGGTCAGCTCAACCATCAGACAAAACCTACTCCAAGCGTGCTTTACATGGCAGGCCGTGATATACATTTTGCTAGTACGTTCCCACGCATGTCTACTGAGTGATATTTAGGGTTACGTCCACCCATTGTCATTAAGAGCTTACCCAGCGCAGGGTCACCGAGGTCTAGAGCATATCCTGAAAGCATAAGGTGTGAGGCAGGGTATGTCTTGGATGGAAAAAAATCACACACTCGTTTACAAACAATTTATAGCCGCCAATTCACTTGAAACGCATGTCTTTGGGAGGAAACGGACACAAACGTGAAGAGAACATGTCAGCTCCAAGCAGAACAAGGTGGATTTGAACCTACAAATTGAAGCCCGTAGTCCAGGCAATGTGAGACTCCCGTACAGCCCACTACGCTACAGTCATCAGCAACTTATATCCACCTCCCATATGAGGTTTTGCACTGACTGTTGGCCTTTTTGACTCTTTTGAAGGAACTATGAGCGCACATCTTTGAGGACGTGATACATTAGAACTGCTGTCGCACTTAAATGCTCCGACACGGTGTGCTTTGTAAAGCCTTTAACTGATACCAGCGTATTGGACTGTATCCACTCTGCTAATAAAGAGATCATGAAAAGCAGTTTTAATTGATGTAAAATGGGTAAGCCAGCGCTATTTCCCTGATTTATGGTGGAGGATTTTAATTTGCTCAGTAATTCTCACTGCTTCTGTCTCAGACTAGGCCCATTTAAATAAGCTGCAGGGGACCTCTAAACAACTAGCAGGGGTAATTTCCTATGCTGGTTCTATTCCATCCACTTCACATATTGCGCTATGCACATTGTGAAACTCTCAGGGTGGGCCACCTCAGGAGGGGTGGGTTGAATTGCTCAGATGATCCCTGTCGCACCTCTGACACCACGTTGGGTCTTCCAGCCTGAGAGCCGAGATGCAACCTCCACTTTGGGCTCACATGGAGTAAACAGAATCGTTTCCGCTGCGCCGTTTTTGTGACGAGCAGGAAAACGTGGAAACAGCACCGTACGCGTTACTTCTATGCAGTGTATCACTGGAAGTGGGAATTCGTTGAATTAACTGCGGGGTTTATACCAAAACGAGACTGACTGGGTCCTCCTTCCCCCTAGATGTTTATTTGACAATTTTCTCCAGAGTAACTTACAGTGTCAGCCTACTTACAATTATTGACCCATTTATACAGCTGGGTAAGCTTAGGGGAACAATTTAGGGTAAGTACTTCGCTCAAGAGTACTGCAGCTGAAAGTGGGACTCAAACCTACAACTGTTGGGTCCAAAGACAGCAGCTGTAATCGCTACGTTACCAGCTGTCCCTGCATGGTTAGGATAGATCATGTTTCCCTCCTCATGATTTTGACCAATGCAGCGCTGACTTAATCATTGACTGTTATATTCTTTTTTCAGAAAATGCCATTCTCATCGTTTAGGTTTGAAATCATATCAAAGAGAGTAAAATAACCTCAAGTTAAGTGATAAAGCTGTTTGCTCATATTTTTGTACAGAAATTCCCACTGAATGTTGATCTTTCTCTGGGAAACGACCTGCACCAGGCAGGAGCCCGTTGTCTCCCGGTTGAGTAAAACAAGCATCAGATGCAGCCCGTTCGGAAGAATGAGGACATTGGAGGGAAAGATGTCTGAGAACACTGTGAGTAAAAGTTTGAACTTTGCATGCTCTGGGAGTAAATTTAAGTGAGCTGAGAGTGTTCAAGGGTTTTATGTTGTTCTTTTGAGTTAAACTGCGTTTATGTCTTGTGCTGTAACTTGTTTGAATTGCAGTAGTTGGTGGTTTATTAAAGGATAGTCATCAGTTTCCTTGTTTTGTTACTATTATTGAAATATTATGGTAACATGGAATAAAATGGTTTAAATTCATCCACCACTGCTCCCTACCTAATTCAAATTAGCTGCACACCTGTTATGACTTTTTTCCCCCAGCAAGTCCAAACTCAGCCCAGGTCACCAACATTCAGTCTCAATTTTTCGGTCATTTGGTCAGTCTACATAAAATATTGTTTTTATTCACAGACTTCATGAACATATTCACACCTGTTGAAAAGATGCGGGAAAAAACGAGTGCTATGCATATTTGCGTGTAGAGTAATTGCGGACAAACGTCGATGTACGTGGATGTACATTCCCAGGACGCAGCCACTGTCATTTTTTCATCTTGCACATTTGCACTGAGACCACTTGCAGCATCTGTAATCCAATTGTCATTAGTTTTTTGCATGTTTTTAACATTTCCTGAACAAAGCTCACCCCTTACGCAGCTCCCACCTTCACGCATGCCACAATAAAATGAATACAAATCCTTGTGTCCTTAGATGCAAATGTCTGGAAATCTGAACTCGGCCTTTGAATTTGGGAAATGTAGCGGAATAATTTTCATGGCTTCTCTCATTTTCCTGCACAGAAATAAATAAATAATGGAGAAGAAAAAATTATTTCCGTGGGGGATTGACAGCCAGTCTCGGAAGTGCCTCAAGTAACATTTCAGCACTATTTGGATGTATATGTAATGTGACAACAACAAATTCATGGTGTTTACACTTCATGCATTATTTGTGGCCACTGTGGGCGATCCTCTTAGATCTTCCCTCGGAGGCAGAATGTGGAGGAGCCCAGATAATGCGGAAACGAGTCCGCTTTATTTATTTAGTTATTCATTTTAATATTTTGTCTCTGTGCACTGCATATACCTGTGAGCGGTTACCTTTGCATATCTTTAAAAAACAAGTAATGCGAATCCTTTCTCTGCATTAACGCTCATTAACGACTGAGACGCTCTTCTCCTCCCGTGCCGTGGTGGCATCCGCAACCCGTCCCGGAACGCGTCCCTCATTTTATACACAGAAAATAATGTATGGAACTGAAATTCAGCAAGATTCAAGAGAGGACAGTGAAGAAAGTCTCCAAGGGGACTGACCCCGCCGACGTGCAGTACCTGTGAGCGCGGTTCCCAGGGCGAGGGCCACATGCACTTCCCCAGGCAGCCACTAGGTGTCAGGGCTCCTCCAGTCATTCCCGCGGTTGACCCAAGAGCACATTAGCATCTGATTAAACGCGCCGTCGCCGTCTTCTCCCACCTCACATGGATAGTCTTTCACAAAAAGCCACAATAGCTTGCTAATTAGAGCCTCCTTATTAGATCGGCATTACAAATGCAAACATACTGGAATTACAAACATATTTTAATTGCTGTTATGGTGCTGGATTAAAATTTGATTTTGCGCAGACGCACAAAGGAATGTAAATGAATCTTCAGGGCCCCATGACTGCATTTCGCCTCATTTGAGCTGACTGCCATTAATCTTCATGGCGATATCCATTCAGTACAGCAAGGCATCAGCACTTTCCTCCGAGTTATTATTTGCACGCGCTGTACATGATTGCTCAAATGTTTGCTGATCGTTTACAGTTTCCCGTCACATGTTGGCTGCATCTGAGTCTCACAAAACTACCAGTGATTTCTCTGTAAACACAGCTTGGGAGAAAGGCAAACTTGTCGAACGGCATCAAAACGGGCGAAACTGGGATTTCGGTCGGCGTGGAGTCAACGCTCAAACAGTTTAGCACTTCAGAGGCTAATAATAGGCCAGAGCGCTTTTCTCTGTGACTCAAACAAATCGAAACGTGTGAGATATTCAAAGTGCCGTGGTGGTGTTTCGCCGACTTGTTTCGTAGGTAACCAATTATGTGATGAAATAGGGGGAAATCTGTAACGTTGTGGTGGAGGGGGGGGGGGGGAGATGCTCCTTGATAAAGTAAAATTTTCATTGCTGTGCTGCAAAAAAAAAAAAGTGGCCTCTAGTAATTTGGGAAACAAATTGTGTGCGAGGTGGGGTTATTAGTTAGCGCTCGAATTAATCACAGTTTGGCAAACAGTCCTTTTTAACCTCTGTCTGCAGGCGTTTGTGAATTGGATTGCATTGCATTCGGAAGCTTTGGGACTTATCTTGAGGAATCTACTAGAAGGAAAAACAATCTATGATGTTTCAAAGAGGGTTAACTTATCGCTTGTGTCTGAACTGATGTGATTTATTGGACATTAATTTGTAGCGGCTGAGATGACTACGGCTTAGAGGGATGCCAATGTCAAAATGATGCTTTAAAAGCAACACAAAATGAAGCTAAAACAAAAAAAAATCTGTAACATTGCGGAGAAGTGCGTTTCACAAAAAAAAATCTAAAATTTCAGATCTGTGAATACTTCTGGAGCAAGGAAAAAAAAATACTTCTGGTTGGCAACTTCTACTTTGTAAAGACCCCACGGTGAAGGGTATGTAAAAGTAAATGATAGCGACACCATTTGTCAGCGAAGATCATATTTATGCTTACCAACATGTTGCAACAGCCACACATGATATTTAAACATTTTTCACATCCCGAATTAGTTGCAACTAATTAGATTTTCCCATCTGGTAACAATATAGAATGAGACTTTTCATTGTTTTATGCTCTGCACAGAGTTAAACAGGCAGCAAAAAAGAACATGTTCTTGTGGAAGGAAAAGTACTGGAAAGTTTTGCAGTGGCCTTTCCAGACTGTCAGGAGAGCTTAGAGGGGTACAAGTCCCCATGTGATTCTCCAGACCTATGGAAATTGGCTGATTCCAAATTATTTTCTGTTTTGTTCTATAAGTTCGATACTGATATTTTTTGAATCATTGAAAGTCCTTGATTGCTTGTTCCCAAAAGTTAGAGCAGTGCCTGGCCAAAGTAATTTGAGAACTTAAGAAAAAAATGACAATGTGAAGCTGCAGCTGTGACAGAATGGCCTTCGCAGTAAAACTTTCTGCACAGTGCTTGTTCTGAAGTGCTGCGGTAAAATATGCTGAAGTAGAAAGAAGTATATTCAAAAAAATCAGGTACCAACAATGACAAGAGCAATAATTATGGTGTAGAAATATATATCTTTCCCTAATTCATGCAGTCCACCAGTATGAAAATTTTTGACTGTATTTAATGTTTACAACACTGCCAAGCAGCAGGAATGAGTCCAACTAGGACAAGACCTGAAAGAGTTTGTAAATGCTTATTAAGAAAAAAAAAAGTCTGGATGGTAGGCAGTGCAGTGAGAAAGGGAACGTGGCTGGCCTTGGAAAATAAGAGGCGATTTCCAATTGCACGTGGGGTGCTGCGTGTCGACGGGGGGGACGGGGGCGGAAGGAGCTCAGCTGGTGTGGAGGCTGAGCACTGCGCCTCCCAGACCACCTTCATCCACCGGGGAACTCGGCCTTCCCACAGAAACCCTAATCGAGTTAAATATGCAAGGACCTGGGTGGGACGCTTGTCACCGAGACTGGGCCCGCGCTGAGCCGACAGCAGTCAGAGCTCAAGTCCACTTCTCCTCCAGTCCCGAGCCATTTATGCTGATTTGTTTCCGAGGATCGCAATTAGGCTGCGTCCTGAATTGGCAGTTTGACTTACACTCACTTGCTGGAGGCGGGCTGCGGGGAGGGGGGCGCTGGTTTATTGTCTCTGTCGGGCACGTGGGATTTTTCTGGGAGAGACCATCAGCGACCGAACACGTAAGGGATGAGTGCCGGTAAGGGATGCGTCCGGCGTTTCCAAGTGTAATCATCAATATCGTGCGGAATTGCCTGTCTCTCCAGCGCGCCGTGCCAGTATTTTCTGATTTGTTCCGAAAGGTAGACGGCGTTGGTTACAAGCTATAAGGCTGTGACTGAAACACATCTGCACCTTAGACTGCTGCGCTTTGTCAAAGATAAAGTGTCAAGGGAATTTTCTGATGGAATTTCGGGATATGTATGTGTGCCATTAAAACTGCTCCCCATGGTAACAGCGTTTGCGAGTTTTGATTCTTCTGAATTTTCTTCTCCTTACGCATATGCATATCTTTCTGCTCACTGCTTGTTATATCAGACAAAGTCAAGATATATTTTCAGGTCAAGCTGCGTACACTCAAATATGCTATTGTCCACAGGCAGCCACCTTATTCCTGTTCTCGAAATTCATGCAAGCCAGGATTGCTGATTTAACCCTTTTATGTTATTTGCTTATTTGCATTCTCTACAAGTCTCGCTATAAATGTAAAACATTAAGAACATGTAGGTGAATCATTTAACAACAGTCATGCTCATCATGAACAGCAGCCAGAAGAAAGTGAGTTAAGAACTGAGCGAGAAACTCTTTGGTTTTGGTTTTCAAAATACATTTTGGTAATTATTTCTTGCAATGGAGAATTTAGGTTACGGATGATGCTTACTTGGTTCTGAATGACACTTGCAGAACATCTAGGACTACTGAAAACCGTAACTGGTTTTACTTTTTTTAAAAAATTAGCCTTTGGAAATGAATTTCTGTCATAGAGTTTGATTAGTTCCTCTATGTGCATCAATTTTCTCAGAAATTTCAGTGAGCTGCTGAAGAAAAAAAATGCTCTGAAACTAGCTGACTCCAGTTTACACTATGCGGCATGACATTACACTGCATGACATTTTTAATGAATATTTATTTGGTAGGCATTTATTGAGAGTCATTTAAAATGCATATGGAGCAGGAGCAGATTTCAGAAAGAGTACAAATGTGAATGTGACAAATGTGTATGCAAAGTGCATGGGACACCGAAAAGCTTTGGGAAAAGCTTATAAGTACATATGAATGTGTTGTATATAAATACCAATGTTTAATATTGCTAGTGGAGGGGCGTGATGGTGCAGCGGGTTTGGCTGGGCCCTGCTCTCTGGTGGGTCTGGGGTTCGAGTCCTGTTTGGCGTGCTTTGTGACAAACTTGCATCCCGTCCTGGGTGTGTCCCCTCCCACTCCAGCCTTTCCCCCTTTCGCCCTGTGTTGCCGGGTTAGGCTCCGGCTCCCCGCAACTCCGTATGGGACAAGCGGTTTCAGACAACGTCTGTGTGAATATTGCTAGTGAGGATCCACATCAGCAGTATATGTAGTACTGCCAAATACATTTTGCTGTTATGAGTGTAACCACAGTCATCTTATCCAGCACACAGGCTGTACTAATTGGCATTTAAATGGAGAAAATAAATCACATTTGGCCTAATTTACAGAGATTTTGCACTAGTGTGAGATTTGCAGCTGCATTTTCTGGAGTAAAACACTTTAGTCAATAATTAAATTGCAAGGAATTCCATCAAAGCAGGAAGCGACAGTACATTTCTACATTGAACCATACATTATAACCAATACTCATAATTAAATGATATAAAATATGGCTTGAAAGTATTAGAAGTAAATATTTTGCAAGTAAAAACGCACAAAAAATATTTGTTATTACTGGTTTCCTAAAACACACCCTCATATTGGCTGAAACTGCTCTTCCCATGTGGGGTCACGGGGAGCCGGGGCCTAACCCGGCAACACAGGACGCAAGGCTGGACGGGGAGGGGACACACCCAGAACAGGACGCCAGTCCATCACAAGGCACCCCAAGCGGGACTAGAACCCCAGACACACCAGGGGGCAGGGTCCGCCAAACTCGCTGCCCCACCGCACCCCCTGTTTCCTAAAACAGATCTCCTTAAAAATATTTTGACGTGCAACACGTCACACGTGGTCAAAAAGGCCCGTGAAAGACTCTTCTTCCTGAAGAAACTGAAACAGGCCCAACTCCCACAGGAACTCCTGCTAAAGTTTTACAGGACCGCCACTGAGAGCATTCTGAGTAACTGCACCGTTGTGTGGCACGCCAGCTGTATATGCCCTGAGCGAAAGGATCCGCATCGCATGGTGAAGGCAGCCCAGCGCATCGTTGGGATGGAGCTCCCCAGCCTGGATACAACATATACTAGCTGACTAAGGAAGAAGCCTGGTGGTATCAGGAAGGACACCACAAATCTTGGTCACTCCCGGTTTAAACCGCTGCTGTCTGGCAAACTGTTGAGGACAATAAAATCCAACACCAAGAGACTGAGGAACAGCTTCTTCTTTCCCAGAGCCGTGGCCTCCATCACACCCTCTCTGCCCAACCATAGAAAACTGATCACAAAATCCAGCTGCACCCCCCCGCCAAGGCTTCTAAGGAATGAGGACATCAAACTTTTAATCTAATTCTTATGTATTTATTTATTTATTTTGCTGCTGTTGTTCTGAGGGCTGCCACACAAAATTTCATTGTATTGCATACAATGACAATAAAGTATCTTAATGTGTTGGTCGTGGTCATATATTTCCAGTAATCAAATAGTACTTTTGAATGTGAAGCAGAAGCTGCCACCATATTCATAAACATAAACAATCAAGACTGCAAATGAATAAGTAAACAAATAAATACACTGACTGACAGACAAAAGAAACCGCAACAAACTAGATCGCAGTCCTGCTCTTGTTAATGTAATGACATGAAGTGCTGGGGTTTGCTGAACATTTTGAATTACAAACAAAGCCCTTGATGAAAACCAAGAATCATACAAGGAATAATTATGAAGCTGCAAGCATGTTTTTCATCACTTTAGACATAATCGGTGTGTGTTTCTGCAGACTGCCACGATGACTGCGCTGTCACAGTTTCGGCAGCGTAGACGTTGTGTAAAAACTTGCAGGTACCTGCATTTTCGGTGACTGAAACTGTTGACAGGTGGCAAGGTGCTGCCTCAGTGTACCTGGGTGGTGCAAGAGGATGCGGCTTCAATCCCCGCTCAGTCTGCGTGGAGTTTGCATGTTCTCCCCATGTCTGTTTGGGTGTGCTCCTGTTCCCTCCCACAGACATGCCATTTAGATCAATTGGTGACACTCAGTTGCCTGTAGATCATGAATGAGTGATTGTGTGCATGTGGGCTTATGCTGCGATGTACTGGTGTCCCATCCAAGGTGTACCCCTGGTGTTCCTGATGCCCAGTGCTTCCAGGGTAGGCTCCAGTTCACCCCAACCCTGCTCATGAAAAGCGGTTATTAAAATTGAATTGTAGATGGAAAATGTTGGCATGGATCAAATTATGCCATACCATTCCCAAATGCACAGAGCCTTTACTTTTCTAACCTTTGAAATCATTAATACTGCAATGCAATCAATAAGAGCACAAGAACTGGTTAAGTAAAATCATTACACATGTGTTCTTTATCAATGAGATTACACTGCTATTTCACAGACTATAAGCAATGTAACATTTAAGTGCAAAAAGTAGTTCAGTGAAGTTACTGTAAAGACAAACTACACATATATCCGTAACTTCTTATAATGTGTATGGCTTTCCCCTGCTTTGCATTAGCATTTGGTGATTGGAATTATTCACACCGGTAAAAAATGCAATTTGTTGAATGATTACACAAAACATTGAATATCCCAGAGACAGCACTCTAAAAGGCCTGTTGGATGCTTTTTGGGCTCATTGTGTTTTGATGTGTGAGGACGTCCCTGAAGTATCATGGGATATCAACAATTCCATTGTAATTAAATGAGTTTTAAACCCACTTGAAATGCTCGCTGTGACAGTGTGTCCCGGTGGACTTGCAGCAGACCCTTTTCGCACAGTAATGCGAGATACTCCGTGTTGAGAAAGTGGAAGCCTGCGCAATAAAACATATACTTGCAACATCAACAGAGCACATAATATTTCTTCAGGAAAACAACTAGCGCTGACCTGTTCTTTCTTTGTTCAGGGCAGTCCCATATGATACAGATAACCTGATTTATATCATTATACACAATGCTGGAGATATTACTGCCATTAGTCATGTAAGCTAAAGTATCTGGGTTCTGTCCTGAGATCAGGTTGTTCTATAACTGGTTGATGGACTGCAATTTAGACACTAATATTTTTTTTATTTTCTCTGTTTGAAAACACAAAAGAAAAAGAAGACTGCAAAAAAGGCTGAACTGGGACAGGTCTCCAGCAAAAACTGCGCTTATGACAGTCATAGACTGAAGTAGAGTAAAGGAGACCAGCCATAGACTGACAAAGAAGAAAGAAACTAACTGCACTTAAGAATCACTCGTCTACAACTATGTCTCTCTTTCTCCAAATGTAATGCACACGTTGTATTTTCTATGAGATGTACGTCGCTTTGGAGAAAAGCATCTGCCCTGTGTATTTGAACCTTGACTTATTTTGTACATTTACTTGTTCTTTTACCATGTCCTGCAGTACAAAAATCAGAGGTTCTTGCCTTTTTTCCTCATGCCGGTATCTAATTCTTTTTGTCTTTGTCTATTTTCATATATTTCTTTCTGACATATGCACTCGAGCCAAGTAAATTCTCAAAACCTAAGGCACAGCGCTTTCCCCACAGATGTTATCCAGTTTTCTCTCATTTTTTTTTTTCCATTTCTTTTTATTTCACTATTAGGGTCAAAACTAGAGATTCAATCGCTGAGTACTACACACCCATTTTAAGAGTTTTGGTTTAGTTAACTTTGCAGGAATCTTTCCGTGGCAGGCAGTCATGGAAGGAGGGCTCTCAGCACCCTACCGTGGGCTCATTAGGCCAGGCAGGTGCCAAAAATTACCCTACTATAGGCAAGGTGAGCTCTGTGACCCCCCTGGATACAGGAAGCTGTGTGCCTCAGTTAACTGTGCATGGCGCATGGTAACTGTGCCCATGTGCCCACATGAGATTTAGCAGTATTTACTCATATACTGAGAAACAAACGCTTTAATAAAGGTCCACGGATCGTCCGAGACTGGTCACCGCCGACCCGGGCACATCCTGGCCCATCGCAGTTCCCCTCGTGGTGCTAGTGGTGGCAGAGCGGTTCCCATTCTCAGCTCAGATTAAAATTGGATGGTACTGCAGTGATAATTGCACGTGATGCCTGTTGGTTTCAAAGGATAATGACCATGTATAAGAAAAAAAAAAACAGACAATTTCCAGGCAATACACATCCTCAAGACAGTTACTGGACCAGAAATAATGAAGAAATGTAATTGCGGCTTTATTTTTTCCCTCTGTGTATGTTCCTGTCAACTCTCAGCAGTGTGTGTGTGTGTGTGTGTGTGTGTGTGTGTGTGTGAACAATACATCTAATTGCATTAGACATTAATCAGATATCCAGGACCTCTACATTTTTTTTTTTTTTTTTTTTAATACACGGAAATGATTTAATCTTTTTCAATTAATGAAGTTAATTTTGTTATCTGACTAGATTTTTCTTTTTTCAGGCGGGCGTAAAATCGTAATTGCATTGTATTACTACTGCGGCCATGGTGATAATTGTCTGCTGCAGCCTGTTCCAGATATTCTCTCCATCCAATCAGAATTTTTTAAGCCTCTGTATCAGAGCTGCAGAAACTACAACTGGGTAATATAATTACTGCTAATCCAACTAAACTGATCCAGGATGATTAAAAAAAAAAAAAAGTTCATACTTCTTGGCTTCGGCTTGTTCTTGTCAATACAAGGCTTTGTGTTTCCTCTTAGGGATGGAGAGCATAATACCGGAGTAAATAATCACAGAGAAGTTGTTGCCTCTTGGTTTGATGGTTGATCAAAATAAAACACATAAATGTTTGTTACTACTGGATAGTTCAGATCGGTTCATATGAGGTTAAAGTCCTACCCTTGTTTCCAGCAGAGAACACAAATAAAATATCGGTATATTAAGTTATTCTAATGTACACGCTGAACAAGGAGAGGAACAAAGTGCAGGTGCAGTATGAACAATGGGTTAGCCAACTGTGGTCCAGCAAAGTTGGAAACGCAGCTCATTCTAATGTTTGTCAAAGAGGCCAGGGGATCAAAACACCCACCATAATTCTTCTAAAACAGAAGGAGTCAGTGGGTACAGTGAGGAATGTTTCGGAGTGTTTGGTGCGCCGGTGCCAGAGCAGAGGTGATTTCTCTGGATATAGGAGAAGCTGGTGCTGTTTCGCTATCTTTGCAGCTCATATAAATCACTGGTAACCTATTTCCCCTTCACTCCTGTAGGGTAATAGTTTTCTGTGGTGCACAGAAGAACTGTATGCTGTATTTACTTACGGTGTATTCAAGAACAACAAATAGTCTCTGCCACACTTTGGTTTACTGAAATAAAGCTGTTATGGGCACATTAGTATAATTTTAATGTGAGTAAAAATGGGAAATACACTTGGGCTGAGGAATGTGACTAAATGCACATGTATGAATACACAGACACTGGTTTTACCCTGCATTCAGCAGGAGATCAGCTGATGCCATGTGGCTACTCAAGTCTAGCTGAATGTTTTTTTTTTTTTTTTGGAGGAATTTACAGTGCTTCCTTTTTTTTTTTTTTTCCACATCCCAGGTAAAGCAGGTTTTAACTGTTGTTTCGATGGTGGTCTGGAGATGTTGCAAAATTCTCAAGTATTGCTGCTGGTTTTTAATCTACTGAACAGCAACGGTGCTCATAATTTCTAATCATAATCTTTCCAATCATAATATTTGCGAGGCAAGCAGTCAGTGTTAACTTACATTTGCATGTGACCGAACTTGTTGTCAACAGAATTAAAATTCCACCATCTGCAGAAAGGTTGCATGCATCTTTCATCTTATATCTTTTCACATCTTTTGGGCAGAGAAAATAGTGCAGTCCTTAGACCATCACTCTGCAAACAAAGTATCCGGGTTTGAATCTAAACTACTACCCTAGTACCCTTAAGTAAGGCACATTGCCTGAGTTTTTTAATTAAAAAGTACAATGATAAGTCCCAAATTTAAGGCCCCCATAGGTCAATTTCTGCTATGACTTCACAGACAATATAGTATTGCTGCTACATTGACAATACTTGTCTCTACCTCCTTTCCACCTCAGACTCTAATGTCTCCACCCATCTTGGTGCATGCTTGGTTGATATATCTGCCTCCATCTCTACCCACCTGCAACTGAACCTGTACAATAAGGATCTACTTCTCATTCCTTGCTTTCACTTCACTCCTCTTAAACTCATCATCATCATGGGCAAAATAATCATGTCCTTCTCCACAACTGGTACCAATCTCAGCAACATGCTGCAGTAAGATCCCTGACATCTTCTACCACATGATGTTGGTCACCAGATCCTGTTGATTTCTCTTGTACAACATCCAAAGAATCTATCTTTATCTCACCACACTGTACAAACCTCTGCAGATTATGATCATGTCTCATCTGTATTACTACAGTTCCCTCTTGACCAGTTTACCCACAAATGCCATCAGATCACTTGTGTCCATGTAGAACATTACAGTGGGTCATATTTTTGACCTTCATAAGCACTGACACGTTTCACCGTTTCTGTTACTCCAGCACTGCCTACCATTTTAACAACAGATTAAGTTCAGAACCCTGGCACTTGATTTCATGGCTGTCAGGAGTGCAGCTCCATCCTGTCTACAGACTCATCAAACCTATCACCCCATCAAGGTCTCAGAGGTCTGCATCTGTTCCATCGCTGAAGGATTAGACCCCACAGTCACATCAATTTTCCTGATACCTCAAAGGTGCAATGATCTCTCCCTTCACTCAGAACTTTAGACCTCCCAAAGATGTTTATTGTAAAGCTCTTTATACACTGATATAACCATATGTTGCATGTCACTATAGATTTTTCTTTTATTTGTTACATCTTTATTCTGATTGTGCTATTTTATGGTTAACAACTGAACAAAACAGGATGAACACACACGAAGAAAGTGTACACCAACAAATTTGGAATACAAGAAGATACCTAATGTAATACAAGGGGAAGCGATTACAATATTTGGCCCGGGTGATCATTTAGCACTGTGTTAGAAGTTCTAAAATGGTGTGAGCATAAAAACAATCCTTGGCAAATGTGTAAGAGTAATAAATGTATTATCATAACTTCATCAAAATTCATTTTGATGTAACAGGAATCTAAAGGGGGACAAATCAAAGTGTTCTTGAAGATCTTCTCAATTGTTGAACCAAGTGGTTTGAGCTGCTGCCTTGGGACCTGAAGATCACAGGTTCAAGTCTCACCTCCAGCTGTAGTACCCTTGGATAAAGCACTTATGTAAATTGATGAACTAATAATAATCCAGCTGTATAAATATGTAACTAGTTGTATTTAGCTTCATTTTGTAAGTTGCTCTGGAGAAAAGTATCAGCTAAGTTAATAAAGATTGGCTTATTGGATTTTTTTTATTGCAGGGTTAAACTGTTCATTTCCAATGTGTACTCAGGCAATCATTTGCTCTTGCATTATTGCTTACACTCTACTTAAAATAGGTTATTCATAAATTTAAGCATGTATTTTTGGGAGTTGTATCTTCTTAAAAAAGGACAGTTTCATTAATAAGGACATAATATTATCATGCATGCCTTACCTTGATGGCCAGATTTAAAGATTTGTCCAAATGCCTTGTAACAGAATGTTTGTCTTTAAAATGAGCCAAATGGACATACTCAGATTATAAATCATAGTCCTTGATATCTGAGTTTCATTAGGAAATTTAAGGTTTATATTAAATTTCTTATTTTACTGTGATTTCACTATTTTTACACACACACACACATTTTCAGAACCGCTTGTCCCATACGGGGTCACGGGGAACCGGAGCCTACCCGGGAACACAGGGGCGTAAGGCCAGAGGGGGAGGGAACACACCCAGGACGGGACGCCAGTCCGTCGCAAGGCACCCCAAGCGGGACTTGAACCCCAGACCCACCGGACAGCAGGACAGTGGTCCAACCCACTGCGCCACCGCACCCCCTCCTCACTATTTTTAATGCCTTTGAATTTTTGATTACTGGGACAAGCTGTTTCAGCCAATGTGTGTGTCTGTGTGTGTGTGTGTGTGTGTGTGTGTGTGTGTGTGTGTGTGTGTGTGTGTATTTCAATAGTGATAATTAAATCAGTAAATAATAATAATTACAAAAATAATAGTGTTTTTTACAGAGTATTTAAGATAAATTATAAAAGTGTAAGGTTGTTTGTAGAGAGACTCATTCAGGTACAATTTTATGCTTTAAATATAGACAGTTGCTGCATAAAGGTGTTATTTACAGGACCTGTAAATGAATTCTGTATAATATCAGAAGTTGATACTGTTGAGTATGTAAACTTTTTCCTAACTATTCCAAATGAAAAATGGTTCCTCAGTGCTCCATGGATGGCACTACTAGGTTTTAGAGCCATAGTCCAACAGACCTTGAAGTCAAACTCAACCTCCCGTGACTATTTTAATACCTACATGAAAACCTTTATTTTCAGTATGAAATGCGCAGGCAACAGTCCCAAGTGTTCATCTTCTGCATATAGAATACAGGAGCGAGACATGGCATATAAATATAAAATATTAAATAAATGTGCTTTGTGTCGGGTCATCCGTAGCGTGAGACACATTTATGAGTGCAAACCACTGAAAGGTTGACAGCAGAGAACGAAGACTGCAATTTCTGATCCCTGCTTAAACCTTCCGGCACATTTCGAGCAATCGACCATCGCCAAAACACATTCCAGCGGCTGATTGCCAAGTGAATGGAGATTAATGTGCCAAAAGTATGAAACCCTCCTTGGAGTCATTGGGAGGTCATAATGGAGGCCTCTAATATGAATTTCAACCTTTTGACACGCCAACTCAAATGGACACTCCCAAAGACCTATAGTGTGCATTATCCATATTTTCTTACAATTGACAGTTGTTACTGTTTGGACAATAACAGACCACATAATGTCACATCAAAGCTTGCTTATGTGGCATCCATTACCAGCTCTTTCAAAGGATAAGAATATTATGGTAATATTATGATAATATTAATGTGATCTGAACTGAGAATAAAAATCTTTAATTGGTGTTTCAGTACAGTGCAGTCATTAAAGGAGTGATTAAAGGACAGAAAGAAGAAAAGAATTACAAAAGCAAAAAACACAACAGCATCCCGTTGTGTGAAACATCATCTTTAAGGGAGAAGCAGTATTTGAAGTTTGAAAAGTTCTGTATACGTGCAAAGTGTCCAATCAAGTTAAAAATAGCAGAAATACAAACAATTGTGTTGGAAATGAGGCATTGTCCGGGTCATTATAAGCAGGAGGTAGGTGTCAGGGGAAATTAAGGATAAAGGCTATTCTTTTTCCAGACATTTCCTCCACATTCTTAGAGTGCAGGCTGGTCCCATGGTATCTTGCAGAAATAAAAGGTCAAACGGCAAGGACACAAGTGAGTGTTATGCTCACACACCTCATTGTCTATTGCCTTAGTCTTCGGACTACAGTCCAACTGGAAAGATGTGCATTCATGCATCACGGTGTGTCCCGAACATTCAACCAAAAACAAACTATTAGTTAAGTGATTTCCTTATGATTTCTGCTCTTTTTTTTCATTGTTAGAGGGGAAAATGATAATATAAGACATGTTATAACTCAAGAGAATGTGTCAGACTGACAAGAAAAAAAGTAATTTCTTTTTTAGGGCAAACGCTGAATTCAGAAAATCAACGTGTACTCTTCCTCATACCAACTGGAAAAAATTTAAACTGTTTTAAGTGCCTCCAAAACTGACATCTCTGACCACCAATTAGTTTACTCATTCAAACGTAATTCAAAGTCTTAATTCTATTTTTAAATCTAGCTTTTCTCAAAAACTCCACTCTTGAAAACCCTTGAATCTATCTCCAAGAAATGGAGAGCAGCTGCTTCCTTTGATACTTACAGGGGCCCTACTGGATTCTTCATTTCATTCATATTAAATGAAGACAGGAAATTGAACTCTGGTTAAAGTTCAGAATCTTGGTACCTTCAGCTTCCAAATGGTTATTAGATCATTAATTTCATTTCTTCATCATAAAAGAGAATGAGAAAAAAAGTTAAACCTAAATTCTTTGTTCAACTAGAAAATGACTCATAAGATGCCAACATAATTTTCAATAATACCAAATCTTTTTAACCAAATTAAGGCACAGAAGTCCGAAGTACTGGCACTGAAACACAAAAGTTATTTCTTTTTTAAAAATTGTATTTGCTAATAAAACACTCCAGCAATTGAATCTAGCATTTATGTGTTGTTTACACACATTATTGATTTTTTTCTTGATTTTTCAGCTAAGTCTTTCACTGGATTAGCTCAAGTTTAACATGTGGCACAGCTGTACTACAGCAGTATTGAGGAAAAGCATTTGAGCTTACAACCTTCAAATTAAATGTCCATGTTGTCAAACATCACTATTTGCCTTAATTAGAAGATCTCAAGATATCTATAGTTGAATGTCTTTCATGAGCTGGTATGTGAAGGCTGAAGCGAAGTCAGTGAACAGCCAACAATATCATTAAAGCATGACAAAGGGGGAAAAAAATTATTGTTTGGTTCTTTACTTAGGGGGGTGCGGTGGCGCAGTGATGCAGTGGGTTGGACTGGGTCTTGCTCTCCGGTGGGTCTGGGGTTCAAGCTCTGCTTGGGGTGCCTTGTGATGGACTGGTGTCCTGTCCTGGGTGTGTCCCCTCCCCCTCCAACCTCACGCCCTGTGTTGCCGGGTTAGGCTCCAGCTCCTCACGACCCCAAATGGGACAAGCGGTTCAGATAATGTGTGTGTGTGTGTGTGTGTGTGTGTGTGTGTGTGGGTGTGTGTTGTTTACTTATTTATTTACCTATTTTGGTTGTTTACATCCTCATAGGCTATAAAGAGCAACATTCAGCAATGTGCTGATGACTGACAGAGAAAACTGATTAACTCAAGAATTCTCAAAAATGCCTACTAGTGTCATGTTGTTGCACTATGCTTTAGACGGGTTTTTCTAAAAAAGTTTTTGCTTCTCTATTCAAACGCTAGCAGACCATCTTCAGAGTTCTTTTTTTTTTTTTTTTTTTTTTACTCACAAGGACATAATTTAACCACCCAGGCCCTAATATATTGTGTCTGAAAAACTAATGACCAGAACTATTGATTTTGGTGTCATTGTGCATTTATTGTTAGATTGTAACGGCGAGTAATAGTGTACTTCAGTATGAGTTCAATTTTATATCAAACAGATGATCTATCTATAGTACCAAACATGTATTTAACTCCATAATGATGCATTTCCATAAATACATTCTAGCTCATTGGGGTCTTTTGTTTAATTTGCTCTGCATACATTTATATTTGTTTATTTATCACATGCTTTTGTCCAAAGCAACTTACAAAGAACACTATGTAGTGTTACTATCAGTCCACACACCTTATTCACCAAGGTGATTTACACTGCTAGATACACTACATACAATGGGTCACTCATCCATACATCAGTGGAATACACTCTCTCTCTGTCACTCACACACTATAGGTGAACCGGAACAGTGTGTCTTTGGATTGTGGGAGGAAACCAGAGCACCTGAAGGAAACCTACACAGACACAGGAAGAACATGCAAACTCCACACAGACTGACCAGGGGTCAAACCCACATCCTCTCGCACCACCCAGGCGCTGTGAGACAGCAGCACTACTTGCTGTGTCACCATGTAGTACACACACACACACACACACACATTTTCAGAACCGCTTGTCCCATACGGGGTCACGGGGAACCGGAGCCAACCCGGTAACACAGGGCGTAAGGCCGGAGGGGGAGGGGACACACCCGGGACGGGACGCCAGTCCGTCGCAAGGCACCCCAAGCGGGACTCGAACCCCAGACCCACCGGAGAGCAGGACTGTGGTCCAACCCACTGCGCCACCGCACCCCCTCCACCATGTAGTATTGCTTCCATAATTTTATATTCCAGTTAACTAAATTCCATTTCATGATTGGGACATTTTGTAGACAAAGGTATAATTCTCAGTAAGTTCAGATTGTATCTCAGATTAGTTTGGATTTTCATAACGTTAGATGAAGATCTTATTGGAACATTAATAACAAATAGTTTAGTACTTCAAATTTGAAAAGGGTTTAACGGTGACAATGAATGGTGCAACAAACATATAGTTTTACTATAATTACAATCTCTGACATGTTGTCAGAATGTATCTAAGGTAATAGATGCTTGTCATAAAAAATACCCAAAATGCAAACTTTTCATTAATATGCAAGAAAGAATTACCATCAGAATTCACACAATAATTCTTTTGTGTTGTTCTAAGTATATTTATGCTTTTGTATTGTTATCTTTCGTTAACATGGTGAATCCTAATGCAGTTTACCATAATATCTTACCAGCTGATGGGGCATCTCATATTTATTATAACTTGTTGGTGAATTATTGGGATCAGAGGTGAAAATTTGGTATGATTAGTTCCAGGGTTTTTGCTCTTGCAGAATATAAAGTTCACTCTTTAGAAGTTCATTTAAATACTAATGTTGTGTTAGTGTCTGACTGAAGGGTTGGGGACTTACTGTTCACCTGTTTAGCATGCAAGAAACTTCCTTGTGTTGAGAATAAGTCACTATGGGGTATCAGATTTTTATTGCCATGCAACTTAGTGTCAGATGCATGCATATTTGTCCTCCTTAATAAGCAGCCTGTGAAACCAATTTATTTTTACTTCATATTTGTTTCTAAATGTTTCTGAAATGTTACTCAGAGGTCAGGAAGTTCATTTCAACAAATTAGTGAAAAGAAATCAACATGGTTAGTAAGTTTCAGGAACAGACAAACCTACCATTGACCAAACACATTGCACCTAAAGTATGAATATTTTAATGATAATTTAAAAAAAATGAACATTTGTCTGAAACAATATTTTTAGAATATTTACCTTAAGCAATTGCTGTGTACTGGATGGCACTCTTGCGGGACTCCTTTCATATATAAAAAAAACGTGTTTAAAAGAATTTTTATATGCTCATACACATTTTCTTTATACAAATACACCCTCATATGCTAATAAGTCATTTTTAAGATGAGTGAAATAATTTCTCTGATTGCATAAAAAGTCTGAATGTTTTAGCCCCAAAGATGATCTTGTGGGACTGTCATCATCAAAGACTCGATTTGTTTGATTCTTTTTTTTTTCTTTAGATTTTGCCCCAGTTTACAAGTTTCCAGTTTCATTTCAGCTGTACAGACACCGTCGGGACCTGCCTTGGAAGTTTAAAAGGCTGAGAGTGCGGTACACTGCTCTCATAGTGTAACACTCTCAGCTGCGGACGACCTCCATTTGTAAGAAGGGCGGATCTGTAATTGGCAATAACAAGCTTTCCCTGCCAGACGTAGGCCTCACGTTGCAATGTGCACAACAATATCAGCCATGTTCTCACTGGCCAAAGGAACGGGCCACACTGAGACCCACATCATTTTGACTACAGCGCCCTGAGTACAAGGTGTATGATAAGAGCAATAGATGGGGAGAATCAAGAGCAGGTGATTCTCACTGGGGATTAAGGCTGTCAATGGAAACAAAAAAAAAAAAAAAAAGAGTGAGCAACTGCAATTCAGAGAAAGGTTAGCTATTTTTTGCGATCGTATTTGGGTACATAACATATATTAGATTATAGTTCATATTTAACTTTTTTGTCTTATCTGCTTTCCAAATGATGTCGGTTGTGGAGAGGGCAAGGTCAGGAATCTGGTTTAGTCATCATATTTCTAAAAACAAAATAAAATAAATAATTAAATCATCCTTCTAAATTATTTACATTACATTATTTAAAATCTTTGCTGCCTTCAGTGACTTTTGCTTTGACCAACCACGGCGCTCACCATTAAAACACTGAAACCAATTTGTTGTTTGAATCACATCGCAGCAACACTAACAACTTTCCGAAACTGACTGTTTCTAAAGTGCAGTCATGAGTTTGTCCTGCTGTCACTGTTACTTCATTTTATTATTGTTTCGGTTTTGAATGTTTGACTTCTGCAGTGGATTACGGACCTAATTATATACTGAGATTCTCCAGGGCTCCATGAAATGAAACTTCACTGTTATACTGCAATTTATATAGATCACTTTTTTTTAGCCAGATTCAAATTAAACAATGAAGGTTAGATGGAAATGTTTGCATTTCAAACTTGGAAAGATGAATAGAAACAAATAATGAATATTAAGTGTGCTCTGAAGTCTGCACAGTTCTGATTTAAATTTGATTTGAAGGTGCACTTAAATCAACCTATTTGAATATATATTGTAATAAAAAAACCTGAAGAGCTCGCCTGGAAGTTGCTAATATATTTAAATTATCAGAGCTCCTGCCTTTCTTGGAGTTTAGATATAGATTATGTTTAAAAGCCAGCTGTCAGGTTTAATAGACCTTTGTTTTCACCAGTGATTGTTGCATTATTTGTACTCTGTGGCCTTAAATAATGCTGAAATGACCAAATCAGTTTCTTTTTTGAACATGCCTGTGTGTTTAATATTCCTGTCATTGTGTTGAATATTTCATTAAAGTACTAATTTCAGCATAGAGCTAATGGCATGATACTTTCTGAGCTCTATAAATTTTTAAAGTTGTGTTGAACAGGCTGTAGTGCAATGTGAATATCACACAGCTGAAGCACACAGGACTGGCCTTGGTGTGTGTTTTCTCATACAGCACCTGTAACCTGCACCAGGTATCCAGCTTAAACAAAAGTTATGCCAAGTGAGTGCAGTAAAAACAGGTATAGGTACAAGTCGGATGAACAGCAGGATTAAAAAGTATAAGAAATATATTATGATAATATTAAGATAATTGTAGAAAGATTTTATTTATGAGACATGAAAATATAAGTGGTTTCTTTCTCCGTGTGGGGAAACAAAATAGCTTTGCCGCCCATGCTGGGCCACACACTTCCCTTCAGCTGAGAAGGGGAGTGTGTCCTCAGTGGGAGTCCTCACATCGTCACACACAATGCTGAAACTACTGATAGAAAAAGCTGAGTGACAACCACACTCCCACTGCCTCAGGAAATAACTCCTTGCTTGGCTTCAAAGTCTGGAGGAAAAAACTGCCGTTTTCGGGGAAAAGTTAGCAGTGGCAGTCACTTTAAATAAATTTGTGTTGTGCACCAAAAAAGCCAATACTTATGATCGATATGCTGTATACTTGTTTAGCAGACACATTAATCCTGGATGAGTTTTGCCAGCCAAGCCATGACCCTGCATTGCCTCCCAGCATTTGCAGAATGATTGTGGACCCAGCCCAGCAACACTCAGGCATGGACACTGACATTTAAGCCTTTCTGCACTGTTTAGAGAAAGTGTCCTGAATTTGTAAGAGTATCTTGAAAGTATCTTGAAATTTTAAATAAAAAAGTTAGTTGAATGGAATCACAAAGGAAATGTTCTATAAATAAAATGCTTTCGTCAATAAAAACCCAGTTCGAGATAGGCACACTGAGTCAATAAAAATTATGGGCTCCTTACAGGATATAGCTTCTCTGTACATACATACTCTGTGTGTGTGTGTGTGTGTGTGTGTGTGTGTGTGTGTGTGTGTGTGTGTGTATGTGTGTGATATTTTGATGCTTCATACATGTAGCATTGTTATATATACCATTTGCAACTGAACTACCATTGCCTTCAACATTATATGTTTACAGAAAGGTTAGGAAGAAGATTCCCATGTGTGCCGTTGGGCTGAAGAGAGTAAAGGGACCTATTGTTGTGCACTCAAAAATACAGTTTTATTTTTTTATTTTTTTTTCTTTGAAGTGTGCCTTTGTTTGGCATGAAATAGGAATAGCCTTAAAATGGCTCAAAGATTTGCTGGAGATGCTCGATTTCAGGTCAGAGCTAGCCATTGTTTGTACTAAAAAGTGTGTGTTGACATTTGCAGAAAGGACTTGGCAAAAGAACAGCACCCTCCCAAAAAGAACAATAAAGCAATGGCTCATGGTGGACTGGAACTGGAAACCTGGTCAAGCTGACTATAAGAAGAGATACTGTATGTGTTGCTTAAGGTAAGGACATCTATATATAGCACTCTGTGCATCTTAAGCACTATTCATACAGAAATATTCACAGACCTGGAACTTTATTATACTCATAGCTTGCCCTCACCGTTACAGAGTCACAAGTTCTGGATCGGTATATAAAGCGTGGCAGCAGGATTGACAGGTTCCAGAAGTTATTCAAATGAACATTAGAATGGAGAAGATGTTTAATATGACTAACTTTCTGCATGACATGATTGTTGGTGCTCACCGTACTTCTTTCAGCATCTCAAAAACGGCCAGCCTCATGGGATTTTTGGCACTACAAATAAAAAGCAGTCTTACATATAGACAGCTCTTTTATAAATGCCCAATTCAGGAAATACAGAATCTCTGAGCAGTTAGAAACACCAGTGACTCATTTGTCCCCTACTTATGCTCAACTGAAATTGGAGGTGTCAACACGAAAATGCAACTGTACCAACATTCTTTAGATGTGTAAAAAAAACATTTCCGAAAAGAAAAGATTAATTCAATGCCCCGAAACATATAGTTCTTGCCGTATAGTTGATTTTTTATTGATATATTTTTTTTCTTTTTCACATGGGGTGGTGTGGGAGGGGCAAATAATTGTCAGATAAACTAAAGGTTAGCCTTAACCTTGCAAAATACTTGAATGGCAATGCCATTGAATAGAAGTAATGGTTTCATTTCAGTTACAATGAGAATTTGCCTGAAAGTAATATATTTATCCATATGAAATAAGCAAACGTTGGAAAATGATACACTAGATTAATTGTAAAATATGGAGATCTTTTTACCTATTACTCATTACCTTTGAGTTTTAGTTTCTCTCATTAAGTATTGCGCCTATTATACATATTTAACATTAGAGTTGCAGTATATTGCCAATAGGCTTATTCATTTCCAGTAAAGTAGTTTAACAACACTGATACAAACCTGCCAAATGTGAGAGGAACAAGTGGAATATTGTTATATATACTAAAAGTCCTTGCTTTACAGCAAATCAAAGTGCATGGAACAAAAAGAATCAAATTATTGAGAAAAAAGATACTTCGGTCATATATAGCCATTGTTAAAAAATAGATTTTATAAAATTTAAGCATTATGTTATTTGATCGTTTTATTGTATGATTGAATAATGTATGTGTTGATTTTTTATTAAAACTGAATTTACATATATTTAATGTAATCAGTAAACAATCAAACCTACTCTAGGATAATTACTTACACTCTACTCTATGACACTTGTCAGTGTAATACATTAACACAACATCTTGATATAATTGTGCATTCAAGGAATTGGATTCCCATGCGCTAATTCAGGCAATTCTTGTTGTGAATACAAATGAGTATCCTATGTATGTCCCCGGGCTCATGTTTGTTCATAAAACAAACACAAAACAGTAAACATACTGTAGCTACTCCCCAAACACGACAGAAGAAACTGTCCTCTGTTAGTTTATTCATTTATTAAATAAGGGAAAATCTGCATTTATGAAATAATACCTGCAGCACAGTGTAGCATAATTATACACATCATACAAAGCTGGTTGTTTTGCAAGCTGTACTGTCAATCACCTTTCTTGTGTGTAAATAAAGCACTAGAGGCGATGCTGTGGGGCTGGGACTTGACTGAAGATATGTACACCAAAAGCATACAACATGTGTCACAGGTACGTTTAAATATGGATGACATCTGCTTGGTCTTTGTCTCTGAATATTTTAAATCTTAATGGATTTAGCATATTCCATACAATCTTTTTTTTTTGCTTTTGTCATCATTTTACTCTATTCAAATGTTAATTTCCATGGTTTCTGACAACTTCAGGCCCTAGTCCCCTTTAAGTAACAAAATAACATAATGTCATACTTTGAAGGCCTGATATTTTCCATTTTTGTTTTTTGCATTTTTACCTTTTCCATCTCTTTTCTTAAATGGCTTCTCTCAAAACATGTCAGTATGGATTTTTTTTTTTCTTTTTTTTTTTTTTTTTTGTTACGAAAGTCATTTCAAAAAGTAAGATATGTGATGTCCAATAGGATGGATCTAGTCTTTCTGTCCATAACCTCAGGTTTTGTTCTGCTCTCCTTTACTCTGATATATAGTAATAAAAGTTCACTAGACAAGAATTAACACATCCTATTGATACCGTTTGCTCATTCTCAGTCCACTTGTAATCTTTAGTAAAAAGAATGAAGACTGGATTTCTTAAGGTCACAGTATCTTTGCTATAGTTGAGATACAATCACTGAAGTGGCCATCTTATTTTTATTTTGCCTATTTCACTTCTCATTTAGATATGTCAGTTTTCATACCAAAAATGAATAGTTCATTTGGGGAGCTATTTGAGCAAGGTGGATATAAAGAGATAGGGGTAAAAAGGTCAACAGATCTGAATTAAGAGGACTTGTACTTTCATAAGGTCAGTTGAGCAGCTATTTCCATACCTCTTTAACACATTTATTGGTCACTTAGAGAGAGAGGGAAAGAGAGAGAGAGAGAGAGAGAGAGAGAGAGAGAGAGGGGGGGGGGGTACTTTAAATGAGCACTGCTGGACAAATGGGATATGACAACTTTGGCAGTAAAGTCATGAAAATTTTTATTGTGATATCAAGGATCTCTTACTTAGAAACCCTGTCTTAGGTGTTAAGAGGACCTGGGCTGCTAACAGACAGCATCATGAGAATTCATATATGGAAACACATTTTGTATTCTAAATTTACTTATTATTCTCTGTTTACAATACCTGCTTTTCTCTGTATAACTGTAGTAGCACACCTTCGGATAAACATTTGTGTGAGATGCATAATTTATATCTAGGGAGGAAAAAAGACAAAAAAATGTTTGCCGTTGTGGGGGAATATGTTTGGGGAGGGTAAGAGTTTAAATTTGTGTATAATTCCTTTCCCATTCTCTATGCCTTCAGCAAACTTTGCATTTCATTTGTTTAATTCAAATATACTAATAAAATGTGTGCCAAACAAAACGTGTTTGATGTGCAAATGTACAGAGTTGAAAGATTCTCCTGAGAAACAATTATCCTGAAAATAAATCACACTATATACATGCATTTTATTCCATTTTGAAGCTTTCTCTAAAGAAAATCATGGCATTTTACAATAAAACAAAATAGCTTTGGTTTGTTGTTTTTCTTAAGCATACCCATTATAATCTACATCTATTATACCCATTATAATCTTCATCTAATTAAGTGGATTTATTAAACAACTCATGTATTATGATTTGCAGTGTAAAATCTATGGTGAAAATCATTTTCCAGTTTTAATAATAATCGCATGATTCACACTATGCTTTTCTGCATGTAACCATGTTCTCCAAATTGATTGCTATTAATGAGTTTGTTCACTGTTAAAAATTGAGAAACCAGTATTTGCACAAGGTTTTAACAACCATTTTCTCTTAAATATTGCTCTTGACTTCCTAGTTCAGTGACATTGCAATGATTGTTAGCTAAATTGTGACTTTGAAATGTTACCACATTTAACATGAAAACTCCCATGTCTGTTTATTGCAGTATCAGTATATCCATGATCAATATTAACTGTTAGTTTGTGTCGAATCAAAGGAAAAAAAAAATAACCAGAAAACACGGTATGAAACACACTGATTTTCTTTTGTGGCATCTTAAGTATCAAGAAGTCTAGCCTGCCTAACTGTACATCATGAGCAAGACATGTCATTCAGAATTACATTAAATTATATTGGAAATAGAAATATGAGGGAACAATGTAATAGAGAATAAAGGTAAAGAGGGAAATTTGATTGAACCTTATTCAAGAAGGCTTCCTCCTCCTTGATTCACCAACTCTCAGTGCGTTACTGGTAATAAACTTGCACCCCAATGAGCGACATTGTGCTTTCTAAGCACGAGGCCTCGAAATTCCATTCCTCATTCAGAAGGTCACTGGGGGGCAAATGAGTCATTTGGAGTGAAGCTATTGTACAGAAATGGTCTTTCAATTTGATGCTTCAAAATGACCAGGAAATTGACCCTTATATAACCTTATAGAAGAAGAAGAGATAATTTAAAGGGCAGTTATTGTTTGAAGTTTTCAACATAATTTCTCATGCAACTTGCCCCACCCTTGCTTCCGAACTACTGTGGAAATAACAGCTGCTTACCTCATATCCCTCTTCTACCTAATCACTGCATCTCACCACCATTTGGTCTCCATCTTTGATTCAAGTCATGATCTTCATAAGTAAGGATTAACACCCCACTCATCCCTGCATGCAAGTTGTCTCTGTTAATACAAGAAAAGGGGCACCAGCCCACATAGTGGCTATATTGGTGCTGATTTCTTAGAGTTAGAGTTAGGTGATATATCATAGGGCAAAGTGTTCAGTCTGTTGTACCATAGTTTATGATCCAGCTGTAACTATATGCAATGTAGCTTTGAACCAACATTTAATTTATTACCATTAAGAATCTTCCTTGTATAAAGTACACGTTGTTTATACAATTATACTGAGATGAATTGGTTCATCCTAGCACCAGTTCCTTTTCAAAAATGGAACAGATATATATTTTTCTAAGCATAAGTATGCTAAACCTGTCTTTTCATTAACATGGTCAATCTTGGAAATCCTGTTGAATGTTTGGAATTGATGGTTATGCCCCAGTACTACATACTTCAAATGTTAGGTCGCAATAAAAAGATTAAAGAGCAAAGGTATAAAAAAAATATATTTTGTGAACTCTTCAGATGTGAGGAATCCATAATTATATAAGATGAATATCACAGGTATCTTGCACAGGCACCTATGGTTACAGAATAGGCACTGCATTGCTTAAAAAGGAAAAACAAGTACAATGTTGTCCTCTTTTAGTGTTTAAGGCAATATGTTGACTCTTGATGAATATTTACTTGAAGTAGCATTTCCATTGAATTGCATGGGAATCCAAAGAGTTTCATGTATATCAGTAATTAGAAAGTCAGTGGTTGTGGTTGAAAAGAGAGCAGAGTAGTTGGGGTTACAGTTTGGAGGGAGGTGGGTAGTGGTGGAAAATTGGTGGCAGATGGTAAGTAATAGGAGGCAGCTGGAGTTAATTAAGGAGGTGTGGCCTTGTTAAGTAGGATAGTTTAAATTTTTGGAGTGGTGCACTGGCAGTTGGTTTGGTGGCAGGTATGGCGGTAAGGTTAGAAGGTATGTATGGAGCTGGGGTTTAAACTGGTTGAGTTAGTGGGTGTCGAAGGATGTTGAATATGTGTGTGGACGGGGTGCATCTGGGATGCCGGACTGCACTGTTGAGCCTTCCAGCGGTCTTGTGGGCCTAATTCAATGAAACACAGACGAAGGGAGGTGCCCACTTGATAACCTCAATGAAATACTCATGTTGGTACCTGGGTGGTGTAGTTTGTTGATTTGATTGGTTAGTTAGGCTTGGTCTGTTTTGGCTTTGTTGGGGTTGGTTGATGGTTTTTGTGTTGGTGGGTTAGACTTGACTTGTTGGTTTAGCTTTGGTGGGGTTGGTTTGATGGTTGTTATGCTTGATTTGTTGGCTTGGTTTTATGGTTGGTTTTTTGTGTTGCTGGGAGTAGGCTTGGTTGATGGTTGAAACTTGGTCTGTTGGTTTGGCTTTGGTAGGTATGGTTTGATGGTTGATTTTTTTTTTTTTTGTTAGTGGGGTGGCTTGATGGCTGTTTTTTTTGTTGGGCTAGGCTTAGTTTAGGTGTTTTGTTGGTAGGTGTGGTCTGATGGTTTTTTTTGTGTTGGTGGGTTAGGCTTAGTTTGGTTTTTTTGTTGGTGGGTTAGATTTGGTTTGTTGGTGGTTTGTTGGTGGGTTGGTGGATGGGTTGGAGAAGTCAGTTAAGCTTCTTGTTCTCAGGTTATGAAGATGTTTGGCTATGCTAGGTGGTGTTCTTTCTGGCTTCGGGTTGGTGGTTGGACTAGGTCCTTGTGTACTGCCGTTGAAAAATACACACAGGGTATAACATCTTTTCCTGAGTATCTTGAAAGAGTTGAAATTCATCTGCTTACAGCAAACATCCTTTTGTTCTTGTCTTTAGACCTGTTCATCTTGACTAAACTAGTGGACATGTGTGTTTCCTTCCTGATGTTTTCCAAACATCAAAACAAACTTATGATAAACGGGTAATTATTCCTGCAAAAATCATATTAATATAAGACAAATGTGCTCTCAGTTCAACTGTTTGTGCTGGAGAAAAAAGCTATCTATTACATTTTAATGGACTTTGTTTCTCTTAGTTTTTTCCCCTCATATAGTCAATGTTTGTGCGAAAAAATATGGGAAACACTTAACTGCATAACAGATTTAATCATTTTTAAAAATATGTGCAATACAGTGGTTAATTGTTGTGCACATTGCATTTATCAGGTCAGGCTGGTATTGATTGTTTTTCTTTAAACATTCTGGAGTTGACACCTACAGACGGTTACAAGAGCCGACTCGATCAATGTCTTCCTCTACCTACTAGACTCGCCTTCTTCACGTTTTATAGATTTTCAGGTATGTCTGCTTGACAAACTCATTTTCTTTACCCCAGAGGCAACCTGCCGTCAATATTAAGTCATAAACAATGTAATTTTCATGGGATAAAGACGTCATTTGGACTGAGGCACAGGCTCCCAGAGTACTTTTATACTGTCTTACAAGTTTAGGAAAAAGTACAAGTAAATTTTTTTCAGTCTCTTTTCCCCCCCACCAGTACTTCTGTATTATTTGTGGCTTTTTGTCAAAATGTGTGTGTCAGTGGTGTGCGTTTTATTTAATTATTTATAATCCAGGCTTCCTGCTTCAGTTCAGTTGACATATTTTTCAAGGAGTCTCACAGGAAAAAAAAACACTTGAATTACTATCATTATCCTAGATAGTTACTTCCATTATTAAGAGACTTTTGCACATCACTTAATAGGGGAATTTAACTTAATAGTGGACATTTTTTCTTATCCTTCTGCACATTATGTTTTAACTCCCATCTTCATTATTTTGGGTTTCACAGAGATACTGCGTATTTTTGCACAGTACCACCGTTCTGTGGTTATAAAACACATTCTCAATGCAAAAAAAAAACAGATACACTGAGACAGTCCGCATTTACATTTTGCATTATGATTCAGCACTATATTTTCGTGTTATGTGTATAAGCCAGTAGTTTAGGTTCAGAATCCTTCTTGTCCATTTTCTCTTAAAATTCAACCTCTGTCACTGCTTATAGCATTTTGTGCATAACAGCTCTTCGCTGTACTCTTCCAGTTTCTATAATACACATCCATTAAGTCATTATCATCAGTGAAACTAGCAAGTTTCTGGTTCTTGAAAGGACTGTGATCTGTACTTTTACATCCCTTCACATCCCAGTGCCACTTTAAAATATCTGTCTCCATGCCAACAGAGACTAACTCACACCACTACCTTTGAATGAGACCTTTCCCATCAACCAGCTTCTGGTATATGTGAATTCAGTTACATAAAGGAACACAAACATAATTACAAATCAAACTGAACTCTGAACTGCTTTAAATGCTTGTAATGTCATTGCTTGGCAGAACATCCCTGTACAGCATGAAGATTTTACAGTTTGTCTTTGGCCATTGGGAGAGACATATGTTTGAAAGTTGCTCAGATGTCTACTTGTGTTGTTGTTTCAGGTAATAATAAGGGATGTCAGGGCAGTTATAGTGGAATACAAATTCATCACATGGGCCTGGTCAGTGTGTCTGAATGTAAGATGAAAGGCAAAATTCCTTACTCAGTCAAGTCACTATACACTCAGGAGCTTCTCTTCACCCTTTACCCCTTTTATCCCCTTTTTCACAGAAGAACACTAAAAGAAGAGCAAAGGCGACTACTCAAAGCTCACTAAATGGGTTCAGGAACAGAGCGACAAGATGGATTATTCGCCCACATTCTGCTGTGATCTGTGTACTTATCGTGGCTTCACCATGCAGGATTAATATTAGAACAGTTTTAACATATCAGTGACAGCGTTAGCAAGATGCTGGTTTGCAGAATGACTCTTAATGCTCATTAGGCTCAGAGAAAAAACTTGCTAAGTAATGTTATCTGACTAAAGTCCTATTGTAAGTGACCAGTAGAGTAATGAAAGTACAATTAAATCAATTCACTATTGCTCCCAGACTTACCTTTGTGTGTTATTGTATGTTCAGTGGATTCATAATGAAGTATTTTCCACGGTGCTACAATTTTAAATAAATGCAACCTGAGGGGGGTGCGGTGGCGCAGTGGGTTGGACCACAGTCCTGCTCTCCGGTGGGTCTGGGGTTCGAGTCCCGCTTGGGGTGCCTTGCGACGGACTGGCGTCCTGTCCTGGGTGTGTCCCCTCCCCCTCCAGCCTTGTGCCCTGTGTTACCAGGTAGGCTCCGGTTCCCCGTGACCCCGTATGGGACAAGCGGTTCTGAAATGTCAAATACTTGAACATTGTTATCATATCATATATATATATAGTGTGTGAGTAGGGAGGCATGGTGGCATGGCAGGTTTTGTCAGTGCCTGCTGTGTGGCGAGCCTGGGGCTCAAGGCCTGCTTGGGGTGCCTGGCAACAGACTGGAGTCCCGTCCTGGGTGCGTCCCCTCCTACTTCGGCCTTGTGCCCCGCATTGCCGGGCAAGGCTCCAGCTCGCCATGACAAGTGGATGTTGACAAGAGGTGTGTGTGTGTGTGTGTGTGTGTATGTGTATATATATATATATATATATATATATATATATATATATATATATATATACACACACACACACACACACATTTTCAGAACCGCTTGTCCCTTACGGGGTCACGGGGAACCGGAGCCTACCCGGCAACACAGGGCGTAAGGCCGGAGGGGGAAGGGGACACACCCAGGACGGGACGCCAGGCCGCCGCAAGGCACCCCAAGCGGGACTTGAACCCCAGACCCACTGGAGAGCAGGACTGCGGTCCAACCCACTGCGCCATCGCACCCCCTATATATATATATATATATATATACACACACACACACACCTTTCAGTCAAATCCTGAGACTTAGAATTCTAATCTAAACACAATGAGCATTGCAGTCAGTCAATTTGTAAGTGTTATCCTGGGTAATTTGCTTCCAGATATTCCCAGATTGAATTTATTTACAATATTTAAATTTTTTCCACTTAGTCATAAAGAACAAAACGTTATCTGTCATAAGGTTTTTTTTTCCTGTCAATGCAGTTTGCATTCACAGTCCTGAAATTCATTTTCTTTGAATTTCTGACAAGGTCTTACTTAAGCATGCTCTTCAATAATAGAGGACATCCCTCTTTTCAATACAAACTACAAGGTCTCCATTATCTGAAGTGTATGGAGCCCACCACGTCACTTTGATAGCTTGTATTCATCGGATGTCCTTGAGGAGCCGGCAGATACATACAGAGTCACACGCTGAGAGGCTGTAGGGAAAAAAAAAATCGTGTTTAAGTACACGTAGATCCTCCCACACACTAAAATCTGAAGGTAATTTCACAGCAATATAGCCTTCATTTAAATCTATACTCGTCATTCTAGGAAATAACCCATTTCTTTAGATATGTATTTCTTATGGCTGCTACTCTGACCCTGGTAGTTGGGACCATCCATAATTCAACAGTGAAGCACCTGGGTAAACTTGAACCATCAAACTATCTAAGTGTCAGTGCTGAGGACTTGCATGAGAGGGAAGACAAGGAGACAAGTCTGGCTCTCAGTTCCGAAGCCAGACTTCAGCTCTCCGAACATGACCAGAGGGTCTTCAGCACCAGGAGCCGAGCTCATTAGCCTACACCACGAACACCTGTTGGTCGCGGCCAACACTGAAGGAGAGAGGATATGCAAAAAGGAGAGTTACCCGCAGGCAAGTCGCTTGCTCAAGGTGACTCGGTGTTTGCTTCTGACAGTCGTGGCCATTCCTGTTCCATAAACCACGAACCCTGGTGTGCACCATTTAGCAAAACCTGTTTGAGTCTTTGTGCTGGTTTACATGCCAGCTGCGGTCACATCCAATATCTCATTCTACTATTGCTCATGACATGCAGCTGAATCATGGTCTCCCTATCGCACAGTGACACTGACAATGACACATTCTGTTTTTAGGAGCGGTACTTATTCTATCTCCTAGCTGCCAGGCTATTATTATTATTATTATTATTATTATTGATTTGTAATTGTTTTTTTTTTTCCAAAGGACAACCCCTGAACAACCTTCTTTACCATTGGAAAATGTTCTAGAAACCACATGGAACCCTAAGGAAAGCCTCTGGCTGGATTACTGGAACTTTGGTGTCCTGGGGAAACTGCTGGGTGTTTATGCTAAGAAGTGTAATCTTTGACATATCAGTAGTGGGTGTCTCTTCAAGGGTGGCCCAGAGCCCTACCCTTGGTTTCCTTTGGTACATGCTGTATCCACTGACAGTATGGGCCTATTAACCCCTGTTTGTGGTTGCCGTGGTTCTGTGGTTTGGCTCCTATATGAAGTTTCTTGGAGCAGAACTCCATGTCACTTTGGGTGTCTAGCTATGCATACGGTATAAAGAACTTTACAACACACTCAGCAAATCTGTACAGCCAAGTTTTCTCTGTCAAAACTCTGCTGTCACAGCACTGGGTTGCATCCCAAGTTCATTTAGATGTCCGCAATCTGTATGGAGAACACCCCTTTGAGTGTGCTTATGTACTGAACTATGCAGGGTTGCGCTTTTGACACCACCGTACACTTCATCATCATGCATACTGTGACTAGTGTGATGAAATCTAATTGGCTTCCTTCCTGTGCGGCTCTCGTTGCTTTTGTCTCACACCTTTCACACATTAATACGAGACTGAGTCAAGGGCGGATTGACTGCTTGGCTGGTGGCCATTTTTTGTTTCCACAGTGCTCACCCCATTATGCCACACATCTGCCCTAAATGCTACATACACTCCCAGACTGGGCAAAATTTTCAGTTCACCCTACTTTACTCTACTGAACAATGGTGAGTAAAACCCCTTCCACATATGCAGGGAATTAGTTTCATCACCTTGGTGCCTTCTGTGGGCAGTAAGATTACAGAAGCATGGATAACAAAACCATCTATCTACAATAATCTACCAGTACTTGATTGCCCCCAAAATAACTTGTCCTATAATCAGTGGCATCCCCTTAGGTGATCACAAGTATGTTAATATAGGTGTACTCCCTAGGTGCCTTTGTCCTGATGGAAATCCCTTTAGTTTAAATTGTTGGTCACTTTATACTGCTGCAGAAAAGGCCTCAGGCTAGAATGTCGTAGAGCCGAATGCAGGCTGTCGTTTTCATCCTCAGTTCCACAATCAGCTCTGCGCCTACATTATATTGATGGATGTGCACGATTACACTGTAGCTGCATTGTCTCTACTCTGAGCTCCCTGAAGCCACACCTACGCTCAGTCGTGCTGTTCCATGATCGCCTATATGTAATGAGGCATTGCCTCCAGCCAGGCCAGCGGGGGTCGTGGCTACTCACTCCAGCGGTGACAATTGCTCCTTGTCCAGCGTGCAGTGAGTTCCATCTCCTCTGGTTGGGGAAGCTGCCTGGCTAGCATGTTCTTGAAAGTGCACTTCTGACTTCCTGTGGATCCTTTACATTCTCCAGTGGGGATAGTGGAGAATCACCAGTCCATCATATTGTCTGACAAAGACAACTTCACAGATTCTGTCAGATGTTCTGCAGCAGGTACTGGCATGTTGTCAAAGTCCCCGAAGGGCCCAGCTGTTTTAGCTTTAATTACGCCATTTAGAATTTACACTGCCAAAAGTTGTTAAATGTTGTATATGCATATTGGTAGCATTATATGCACAACCTGCAGAATGTACACTTAAATTCAACAATGTTTTCTGTGAAAATCTGAGGTACTGCTATGAATTATAATTTCAAACTAACTGATTCATAGGCAAAATGCCATTACTCATGTAGGTAATTTCGGAAACAATTCAGAGATGCCTTTAAAAACCAAACCCGTGAAGAGCTGCTGTTTTGTAAACGTTATTCTTGAGCTCTACGGCATTTTTAAAAACATTTTAGGGCCATTTTAAAGCAGTAAATTAGGTTCATTTCTTGAGATGCGCTGTCACTGTCTTGCTGCTTGTTTGCATTGTTTACCACGTTATTGCCCTCCGCCAACAAAAAAAGAACTTAAAGATGTTACTTTTTATGAGAATTTATATAAATTGAATTCATGCACTGCCAGTAATGGAAAGACTCAAGCGACACCTGCTCTCTGATCTAAAGCTGTCATCTCAAAGAACTGATTGCATGATGGAGCCGAGGTGTTTGCTACAATTTTATGTCTCTCCCGTCTGACAACAGTTCAGTGTCACTTGGACTATTTATCAAATACACTTTGCAGAGCAGCACTCAGTTAATAAATTATTCTGGCGAATGACAACATTTTTATTTCAGTGTTACCTTCCGTCACATCTTCCAAAAGTTTTGCAGTGCCAGAAGTTACAATATTCGTATGATGGAACTATTTTTTCTTTTTCTAGTTTATATATATACAATATATAAACATATGATAAGTTTTAAAAAAAAAAAAAAAAAAAAAAAAAAAAAAAAACAGGAAACTTGCATTTAAAATACCTCAGATGCTGCGCTCTGGGTTCAGATGGGGTGGAAAAGGATGCATGGACACTGGTCATTACAAGCGTTTATTGGAACACCGGCACACAGCGAGAGGTATAGCCACAAATACAAGGAAAAATGCTCTCGGTCCGAGGGTCCCCTTTCCTCAAGGACCTGCACCTCCAGCCAGCCTTCCTAGCCTGCTTAGCACCTCTCAGACTTTCCTCTCCTTCATACTGGCCAACAGACACTCATCCCCTTATATTGCCCGTGACCCCCCACAGCGGTTGAACACTTAATTTACATTTTACCCACAATTCTCAACTATTTACAATAAACCCATTTTCCCACTTAAAAATGACACTCCCCAGTGATGGAATTTCGTTACAATACACACTGAGATGAGACAATTTTAAGACTGTAAAAACAGTAGTTGATCATTTTAAGTCAACCTGTAAACTGCTGCTTTGGAATTTATTGTCAGCAAACAATTGAAAAACTATTTTTAAAAAGGCAGTTGTAATGTTAAACAGAATATAACCTAAAATAAGCACTAAAGCATCTTTAGTCTGATACATATTTTTAAAAGAAAAGACCATTACACATTATACCACAGGCATAGGTTTAGAAAGAGAAGTTATCTTCTTTAAGACTTTGCCTGCAGCCTGGAAGGTCCTTTATTTTGTCATTTTCCCAATATACTACATTTCAATGGGGGGAAAAAAAAAAGGAATAGGTGTAGTGCAGGTTAGCCATGTCTCTCAACATTTGCCTAGGCCTACCCATAAAGGTGTCCCAGTCATCTACAAAGCATTGCTTATTTTATGCACCCCAATCCATCACTAAACGATTTAATGACACAAGTCTACTGCAGATCTTTGGTGTAGAGGCTGAGGAAGCTTAGAAAATCTAATTTTTTTTTTTTTTTTTTTTTTCTCCTGGAAAGGGTTCAGAACATCTGAAAAAAGAAAAACACTATTTCATGAGTTTTTTGAAAATTTTTACACATCTGCACATATGTTTTAGGGAAAATACTGTAGATGAAATTAATAATGGTAAACAAGAGATAATGTTGTGATGCCTGAAAATGGGAAGAGTCGGATATTGTTAAACTTGTCAATTTAGTGTATTTGTTTTGTTTCGCACCATGCTTGCCATTTGTTGTATTGAGATCGGACCTCTTCATTCCTCAAATTGATGACATGCTGCATCAAAGCATACATGATTTAACTTTTGTCTTTTGCCCACCCTCACTTTCAGAAATTTTAATAAGACTTCCTAACTTTTCTTCAGTTCTGAACCAGCTAATGTTACCTCTTCATCCCTGTTATCTTGGACAAAACAAGTCGTGTTTGCCCTTAAAGGTTACCTTCTGTGTTACAGTAGCAATGAAAGAATTCCTTCATGAAAGTTTATAAAAGTGGAACATGAAATGTTGACATTAGCTTCAGAGGTGAAGACAGGAATGTATGTTAGTTATTAAACAGATTCACTTCAGTCACTTCCCTGCGGAAGCAGTTTTTTTTTTTTGTTTTTTTCTCGTCATCTAAGATCCTAAGTTTTTTGGTTGAACTATTAATTGATAAAAAAAAAAAAAAAAAATCACATGGCTGAAATTATGTTGTACTGAAAGGAATAAGAGGACTAAGAAATTTTTACTTCGGCCAAACAACAATGTGTTCAGGAAGGTCTGATTTATTGAAAATAATACACTCTGAATCACTGGTGTTTTTGCAGTAATTAATAATTACTTGATTATTTTAAAACTCAAAGTATGAGTAAGTTCCGAACTTCAATATAGTGCCTGTGAATACTTTTCAACTTACCCTTCTATACCCTTCTATACCAGCTGCTGCCAGTTGTGAAGGACTGCTGGTCTGAAGACTTGAGGACTGATATTTTTGGGGATTGTTTGATGGGGGGTGGTAGGTGGACCTGGACTTGGGATTCTGTGGGTCTTGTTTTCTGTTCAGTTGGTTTAGCTGCTTTCAAATTTCTGGGGGCCCTCCATCATGCAATCAGTTCTTATAAATACATTTTTTTTCTTGTCTTTTTTCCATTGCAGGTATTCAGTGAAGGATAGAAATTACACTTGAGTCCACAACTACTAGTTGTCGTTTTATGACATCAATGTGCCTTTCCTTTAGTGAGCAGCTCTATTCAATCTAATTAATTACAAGGTCAGTTTTAGCAAAAGCAGCATATAGAGAGGTCCACTATGATCAGAACTGAGAACTGTTGTCATAGATCCCATTAAGGGCTTAATTGCATAATCCGGAGGAAAGTTCAGTGGAAACCATGTGTGAGGTTGCCTCGATTAAATCAAATTAAAGGATCTTGCAGGATTTATCTGTACAGACAGGAGCAGGCTGACACAGGTATTTAAATTTGTTTCTTTATGAATTCTAGTTGAAGTAAATTTTACATAGGTTAATAAATCAAGCTTTTGACATTTGGCTTTCTGCACAGAATACAGCAGTGTTTTTCATATCTTTTGGTTGTGCCTTTAGACGCACAACCATAGTCTGAAACCGCTTGTCCTAAGTGGGGTCGCAGCGAACCAGAGCCTAACCCGGCAACACAGGGCGCAAGGCTGGAGGACGAGGGGACACACCCAGGACGGGATGCTAGTCCGTCACAGGGCACCCCAAACAGGACTCAAACCCCAGATCCACCGCAGAGCAGGACCCTGTCAAATTCGTAACTCCACTACAACCCTCTTCTGCCTTTAGAACCCTTTAGATTTTATTATATCACAGGAACAGATGTAATTCATTTTTAATACGTTTTTAGGACAATTTTGTTGCATAGGCAAGAGTATGAGTACAGACTATGTTTAAGTAGTCAGGAATCAATACAATTTTTTTTTTTTTAAAACTAACATGAAATACCTTTGGTACAAAATCCTAAGGAACCTGCAGATTGTAAAGTGATTTGATATAAACCTATTTGTACACATTTAAAGTAAAATGTAGAGTAAGAGATTCTTGTTATAGTTCTGGTATCTTTCAGGTGATGCTCTCATTTTCTCTGTGCTTGGCAAGAATCTGCTTTAAAGAGGCCACAAACCCAATTTCTCTTTTTTCTTTTTTAGTAATGGAAACCTAGTTTTGTTGGAAAGCATGCTGTACCGAGCCTTCATATCACCCATGTGGCTGCCTCCACCTCACAACCAGCCTCACTACATAATTTACAGTTACCAGCATTGTTAGTTGTGTGTGCCGACACATACACTTTAAACTCACATACCCTGTGACTGCTGTGACAAAGCACTTTAAAACTGTGCACAGAAAGACCCGGTAACATGAAGGTCAGACTCAAATACTTCAAACTGCAAAGCAGGGGTCTGCCTACAGCAAGGACCCCCTGTGGCTCCACTTTCGCTTTGCTGGGGGTGGATTGGGTTCTAGAGAAAAAGTGTGAAACATGAACGCAACAAGCGAAGAGTAAAACCCATACACACATCGGAAATGTAAGCAGGAGACCGAGACAAGAAGAGGTGGTGGGAGATGGGGTGGTGGGGGGTGGCAAACGTGAAGAGAAAGATAGATATGTGCTGCAGCATTCAGTTGGCAGTGCTACCCGATGGAATCAGCCTGCAGAGAATATTCTAGCATGAGGAAGCCAGCAATGAGAGGAGAGCAGCGTAATTCATGTTTCGCATCTCAAGTGGCGAGTGTAGCATAAGGACTGAATAATGAAACAAAGATGAGGTATTAAGTATGCTGGTGTTGGAGAGCTCTTGGAATTATTTAAAAAGGTTAGTCTATGAATAAACATGCCCGATCAAGGTCCTTATGCACAAGAAAAGAAAGAGATACTAATACATATTACAGGAATGATATGACAAGGTACAGAAATTAATCATACTCCTTTTTCCTAAAACAGATAATGCAATTTTTCCCCTGCAGGGTTTTACCCAGAGGACAATGAAACAATTATTAAAAAGAGAAGGTGGTATCACAGAAGGCTGTACTCCAAAATAGGACGGGCTGTTTATTGGGACATGACATTCCTTATTGAACATGCTCAGCGTTTCTAAATATTCATTATAATGTTGAGATATCAGTACATTTGGGGGTCTTCATTTTGTTTTTTTTTTTTTTCTTATGCAAATAATTGCATATTCAATAATAATACTACAAGATGTGATTTTTATGGAGGTTGCGTGGATAAAATAAAATTGTACGGTAAGGGGTAGAAATAATTTGTGTACATGTCGCTCTGCAATATAAAGGGCAAATAACTTTGGTACGATTCAATTCACCTAAATGAGTAGACGCCAGTGGAAGGACAGAAATGAAAGGGATTGAAATTTAACATTGCCCACACATTTAATTTGATGATATGTTGGGAATGTCTATGAAGTCGCATGCTTGGTAAACTAAAATGCCTTATAAATTAAATTGCACTGCGACGGTAAACCAGCTTTGCAGAAGTGGACTTCAGCAGATGTTCTGGAGCTTGGCTGACAGTTGAGAGCTGTGCGTAGAGACACTGACCTTCTAAAGCACAAAGCGCTAATCTGACGTTTCTAATTTACTATTCTAACCTTCAAAGTAGCTGAAGCACAAACAGTTATCCAAATATTGTCATTCGAGAGGAGTGAACAACCAGGTGTAGAAAGCAGGCCTCTTTTACATTTATTTATTTAGCAGATGCTTTTGTCCAAAGCGACTTCCAATGTACTCTATGTAGTGTTATCAGCCCACACACCTTATTCACCAACATGACTTACACTGCTAGATGCACTGCTTACACTGGGTCACTCATCAGTGGAACACACACTCACACACTATGGGTGAGCCTGAACAGCATGTCTTTGGAGTGTGGAAGGAAACCAGAGCACCCAGAAGAAACCCACACAGACATGGGGAAAACATGCAAACTTCACACACACTGAGCAGGAATCAAACCCAGATCCTCTCGCATCACCCAGGCCTTGTGAGAAAGCAGTGCTACTTACTGTGCTACTGTGCCACCCTATTTTCCTGCACAGGTCAATAAGTTAAGAATGTGGTTCAGCTCAGATAGATTAACACTAGCAGACATAGCATTAGACGACCTTGTAGGCTCTGAATTCCTGACATCGTATTTTTGAGTAAGGTACTGACTTGCTCTAATAACTATGACCCGCCTTAACAAATACAGGAATTATAAGTAGCTTAATATAAAAAGCTAACATTGTGACTCCAATGGACAAATGTAAGAGTTAAACTCCAAAAATCTCACTTTTTTTTTTTTTTTTTTAAAAAGCAACATATTGCTTACTTTGCAATTGTATGAAGCTCAAATGGTACGAAAAGCGACCGTCATGCCAGCTCATATCACACCACTAAGGTTTGTTTAAATTTGGACATCATACTTTTGCAGTTTTCAGCAAGGTAGTATTTTCTCTGTGTTTCTTTATTACAAACATGAACTGTTTACCTTACGTACAGTGGAGCCTACATTACTTAAATTTCCCCAGTATGTTCACTGGACAAACATATAAATCAGTCAGGATTCTGCTTTTTGCCTATATGTTATAAGGTGTAGACAAATATTTTATGTAACAGGTTTAAGTAAATACATTAATGTAAAACCTAATTAATAGATCTTCAATAGATTTAATTAACACCTGACAAAGTGTTTTGTAAATAGTTTCAAAAAACAGTACTTCAAACTAAGAATACTTTTTCGTGACAGTTTTGCCAACTTATATAAATATCAATATATACGTATATATTGATACTTCTAGCAACACATTCTTTACGTGTTGTTTTTTTAATGCTGTGCTGCCAGTATAGACTGTATATAGTCAATATAAATACTCGGTATGTGCTTTCATAATGTGACATGTTCTGTCACAGTCCTGTATCAAATATACAAAAATTAATGTAACTAAACGGAATGTTGCTGATGAAAAGCAGAAGTCCCAGCCGAATAGGGTATCTGGGTAGATAACAGTCTATTGACAACAATTGCTGTTTGTCTCACACCACTCCCAGCAGCTGAGAACATTCAATTCAATTACGTAAACAAATCAGTTTGATTTCATTATTTTGAACCCTTTAATAAGAGATGCCGAGCAACTACAATTTCAAAACGTCAGTTACATCTCTGCCAACCCCCGTCACTTGCTTATTCCAGATTACACTTTGGCCTGATCTTAGAACTAAAAGCAACAGATGGAGAAGCTGTGAAATGCCTACTGTAATAAACATATGCCTTCTGCACACGTTCAGTTTTTTAGCTACATCCGCATTACTTATCGTTACGTTGATGGCCAACGCTGAGGTCTGGTGGAAACTACTTGCTGCTCACTCTCTGACAGTGACATAGTGCAATTGCCAAGCTTATTAACAAGGCCCATGCAGGAGTGCCTGTGTCCACACCTGCCAGTTTCAGCATCACATAATGGATATACTAGTTTATGTTTGTTGATACCTTTCAGGCTTGGTCTACTGAAAAACTGGCTGAAAGGAAAAAGAAATGAAAGCTCTATGCAAAAATAAAGGAGACTTTATTCAATATTTTGACAATATAAATAAATTTTTCTAGGACAGAGCAGTTATGACTACCTGAGGGAAATAATTTATACATACTGTACATTCGCGGATGGTTTGCTTGATACAAAGCAAAATAAATGGGTTATTTTCTCAATGTCTGGATGTGAGGGATGCTGTTTTCTTTGACAACAACACTCTTTTTTTTGTGACATTCAATAAAATCCTTCTCTCGCTGCTGATTCATTGGGATAAAGCAAGCAGGGACAAAAAGAAAATGCCATTTACTCAATATGTGTTATTAACTTTTTTTTTATTTTGTAGACTATATTTTCAGCTTGTGGTTAGATATGTAATCATGTTTTGACATGATTTTTTTTTGCAGATGGATTACTTTCTTACAGTTAACCATGAGACAATGCATTACCATCTCTCAGTTTTCAAAACTTGGTGATCCGGTTAGGTTGCTGATATTGCAAAAATGGATTGAATATAGTCTACAGTACTTGTGCCATTCAGTCTGACTCATAGCAACCAATGTGTTATTTACAGGGTAAGGGAGGAGCAGATATGGTTTGTCACAGTGTCTTCTTCCATGCACGTCTGTGTGTGTGGGGGGGATGCAAACACGGGAAGAGATGTAAACTTCACTCAACCTGAGTTGGATTCAAACCCTATGCCCACCAAACATTTCAAGACTTGTGAAAGACAGGCTTTGCCTGCTGTGCCACCACATCCCCATGGTTCAATATTTCCCTACTGCAAAACAGAGGTCTGTAAACTCAAAGAATACAGCAGAATTAAACAAATGCTTGTTCTTTTGGCTTTTGCAGTTAATACAAGCAGAGGGACTTTGGCATAGTTAATACCCTAATTTACGACAAACATGAATATAAGATAGGAAACCTGCTCCATGCCAGTATATTTTAGTTCTATGAAGTTTTAATCCAGTCATGTAGGAAAACACATTTTGGAAATTATTTGGATTCTGGAAACTGATTAAAAATTAATTGTTGCTCATGGAATTACCTAAAATCCCACCAAGCTTTCTGAAACTGTATAATGGCATTAATTGAAACAAAATTAGTTTAAAGCTTAGACAGCTTTGCTGTCTTCTAAAAACCTTTTTAATAAATTCAGATTTATTATTCAATCCTTTTTCAGCAAAATTCAAATTCATGGCCATACAGTTTTGCTTAATTATAAGAGGATTTCATTATTGTATGTTGTTATTTATGTAACACATTTTCCAAAGTAACTTAAGAGAATAAAATTAATTCATAAAACTGACAATTTAACTAGAATAATTGAAGTTAAGTACTTTGCATGAGGTTATTGCAGCACGGGGCTTTTTGAGACTTGAATAGACAACCTCCAGGTTACTCTGTCCATAAAATATGTATCGCCTCTTGCATTAAGTTATTCTGTTTTATTCATTGAGAATGCCTGTGATCAAATGTTCAGTTGTAAGACAAATGCTTCTCTCTCCATTTGGTCTTAATACGTGTTTTAGGTTTACAGAATGCCTGATGTTTATGAGCATTTTTGTAACTTTTCTTCTCACCATCACGGCTCGGAGCGGAAATGTAGAATTACGTTTTTGATTGTTTAACAATTCATGTCTTCCAAGAAGTAAAACGAGTTCTCGTGCAATGGCCACTGAAATCTTAATAGCAACATAAACATGTAAAGAATACACACTGTCAAAAGCATCCTGAAAATAGTACAGTGAGTACAATAGCACAATGGTACAAAAGCAGGACAAACACTTTACAAAGATCACTTTCCTGCCATGTGTTCATGTAAAGAGCTGAATAATAAGGTGCAGTTATGGAAAATAACATTACAAATAGCCCAATTATCACGGTAAGGGGAAGTTAGTAAATCTTGATTAATACTATTTATTTACTCACATTTCTGGCCCATCAGAGAAGTCTGAAATTTACAACAATAGGCTTAATCTTTATTAGCCTGAAGAACTGGTTTACTTTTCTTGTCAGTTTTAGCACCTTACAGGGTCTCAAGTGAAGCAGGATTGTCCAACCACACAAGTCAGCTATTTTCATCCCCATGGTGGTCTGGTGGTCTTAGAGAGACAGAGCTTGAGGTAGGGTACAACCTTGATGGGATGTCAATGTATCACATAGCAACAACAGCAGCCCTCCCCCGATGAACCTGTATCCCGTCCAGCCGTTCTCAGTGTACAACCTTAGCTTTGAGGCCTGTGATTCCAGGATAGGCTCTGGCTTACCATGATCATGCTCAGGACAAGTGGTTATCGAAAGTGGATAGATAATAATAACGACAATAAGAATGGGGGCATGGTGGCGCAGCAGGCTTGGCCGGGTCCTGCTCTATGGCAGGTCTGTGGTTCGAGTCCTGCTTGGGGTGCCTTGCGATCCACTGGTGTCCTGTCCTGGGTGTGTCCCCTCCCCCTCCAGCCTTGCGCCCTGTGTTGCCGGGTTAGGCTCCAGATTGCTACAACCCCATTTGGGACAAGCGGTTTCAGTCAATGTGTGTGTGATGATAATAATAAGAATAATCTGTACACAAAACTGGTGACTACAAAATGCCTGTGAATGTGTTTGAAATATAAAATCATTTGGGGGAAAAAGTTAAAAAAGGCACTGTTTCAACCTTACTCTCCTTACATTTGCTTTTGAATCCTCACCACTTTTTCTCCTGGTTGCTTAGAATCGTATGCTAATCTCTCTCAGTTGTTGAGAGACATCTGTTACTCACATTCTGCTTGGCAGAGAGGCATTATGCTTTTCAAGCATTAGCGTACGGTGTGCAATGCGCAGAGGCACAAATATACACTTGTGTGCAAAGGGATATGCTGTCACACGCCGCTCTTGCACAAAGAGTCTTTCTCTTCCAGACATACCTGTGCTGCTTGAAACAGCAAGTATCTGGATCCTTTTCAGTCTCCAGGAGTAGAATGTATATGTTACAGAATGTTGCCCCAGTGGTCTTCAAATTGTCCATCTTTGTAGTCTGTCCTCATTGTCTTATCCATCATTATAAGTCATTACACTGTAGTAAAAAAACTTGTTTGCTGTCAGTTTAATACATTAACAGTACATGTGTTATGCTGGTTATTTGTAGTTAAATGTCTATTTTAAAAGAAAGCTTCCCTAATAAAGAAGAAGAAGGCTATAATAAGGAGTGTAGGATGTCATGAGTGTGTCCCACGTAGTCTACTTTGCTAAACTACACATTAAATACACCACAAAGCACAATGCATTTCTTCTCCAATACTGAGGAATGAAGGATCCATTTATTCCATGTTTACTCTTTATTAGCCTGCCTCCCGAGTTGTCATGACCCCAGCACCATGCAATAAATTTCCAATTTATTAAGCAAACTTGATCCTATTTGATCATGTATTCTTGTGCTTATAGGCTATGCATACTTGCAGTTATGCATCAGAAATACATCTATTGAACTTCTAATCTTCTAATGTAGGTATCAGTAGTGTAAAACCTAAATATCCTGTGCTTAACTTTTAGTCAGTGAAAATCTTTATGTTAAGTTTTCTCTTTTGATTATAGCATTCATATTTTCCAATAACTCTAAACAAGCCACAGGCACCACAGAGCATTTATTTTTTTTCTGTGTCTTCCTTTAAGGTATGTTTTCCACATTCCCAGAAAAGGTCAAAATTGGCAAAGCCTGCACAGGTGGTTAATATTTCAGATGCACCTTGAGTCCAATGTGCAGCAGGTCTTGTTTTGCTGGATCCAGAAAGGTCTGGCGAGGTGCCTCGGCTTCAGCCTCCCAAGTCTGCTGCTATCACTGGGCCATCTGCCGCTGTGCGCGAAACACCCCCGTCCATCAGGGGACTGTCACAGCAAAAGAGCAGTGTCTCTCTTGTTTACATTGTCTTTCGTCTTTACACTCTAGAGGCAAGTTAGAGGGCTTTTTGTAGCACATGGTAGCTGCTAACGCCTGTCTCTCCAAGAATATGTTACACATCAAAAGCAGTGCCTCGCACTCAAAGGCCACAGGATGGAGTAGTGGTTAAGGGGCTAGCCTTCTGTCTTCAGTACTGATGGTGCAAGTTACAAAGGGGCTTGCTGTAGTAGTTTGAATGTCCCACCCAATTAATCCAGCCCCATTTATATTCATTTTAAATAAAAAAATGCCACTGAACCATGTAGGGGAAAAAATGTATTCTTAAGCAGTAATTATGATACATAAAGAGAGAAAATGAAGAAAAACAACACATTTTCAAGCATATAATAATTGTTTTCTAAAAGGGACATGCATGAGTTAAAAAACATTACATTGTTAATTATTATATTTTGAGTAAATTCTGAGTATTGAATATGATCATAACTGACTTCTGTTGTTGACTGACAGTTTTAAAGTGGCGTTCTGTACCAACCAAACACTTAATGCCACACCCATGAATGCAAGTCAACCTTTGAAACATTCAGCCATTTAGCATTTTAATTTAGATGCAAATATGACAAGTTATTGCTTTTTATTAATAGAAACCTATCTTCCTGATGGATGTGATTAATCATTTATAATGTTTCTCTCAGAACAAATTCTGTGTCTGGCATCATAATTGAGTTCAAATGCAGAAAGCAACAGAAGCAATAGACCAATGTCTCCGTTCAAAATATTTATCCAAAAAAGTGTGAAGCTCATTTTATAGTATACACATTACATATTTTCACTTTGTTCATTTTAATAATAAAAATTTTAATCAGAATGGTTCTGTATTACTTATAATGCCATTCAAATGCTTTTCACAGCCCACTTACTTGAAGCTGGGATATTGTTACGTTCATCTTCATTTTGACTCATTGCCTCTTTGGCTAATATCAGGCTGGAATTGTGACAAAACACATGCAAAAGGTCCTTCATGTTGGTTGTTAACTAATTATTAGCTTGTCTTTTTTCCTGATTCACCTTTTATTTGAAGCAGCAAGCCAAAGAAAACATGGAAAGAAAAGATGAGTTGGTCAGTCATTGGAGTACAAAAAAGTGAACATCTGTTAAAAACGCAGAAGTTTTTAAATAGAACATTGCAATAATTCAGTGTCATGATACAATTACGCTTTACATTTTGAGCTTTGGAAACATTACTGTCATGTCTAGAAGACATTATTAGTTCATTTTTGGGGTTTGGAACGTTTTCCTTTGTCGATAAAGTTCATTCAAAATTGAGCGCATCACTTCCGGTTGTCAGACCAGGAAAGGCAAGGAAGCCACATGGATCTGATTGCATCCACAGCTAAGGACTGAGAAATCAATGTCTTTTCACTCCATGTCTTGGTGAAGGAGTCATCAGTAAAGTCTCAAATACAACAACGACTCGTCTCTTTATCTTGAATGGAGTTTAGCGTGGTGTTTAGTCTGCGGTTGTTACACCTTGACGAGAACACTAGAGGGAAAAAGACAAGAACGGATCAGTAATCATCAGGATGGCTTCCAAAAGTTCAAAATCAGCTGCAAGTGAAAAATCCCGAAGGGTAGCCTCAAGTGCAAAATCTTCAACCTCTTTTGCCAGTACTGCAGGACGTGCACGAGCAAAGGCCGAAGCAGCTAAGATAAGAGCAGAATATGCAACCAAACAACTAGAGCTAAAGCTGGCAGCGGCTAACAAGGATTTAGAGGCAACTAGAAGAGATGCAGAGGCAACTAAAAGAGATGCAGAAATACAGTTTGAAAGAACGAAACTACAAGCAGAACTCGAAGCCTTACGTCTACAATGTGAACCTGAAGCAACAGCCCGTGAGGCGCAGGTTTTGGAAATGGCTGAGGATTTACAAATTGTAGATGAAGTAGTGGCAACAGAGCTTCAAGATAAAAGGGAACTTACAAGTGAATATGTTTGTTCACAAAACGCTCTTAAAGAAAGCGCTTCTCCGCCACATTTACCTGTTGAAAGCCAATCGTACAAAGACCAGGAGAAAAGCTTTTTAACCCATCAGACATTGGCGGATGACACTGCAAAGCCTTCACGAGGCAGCATTACAAGAGACTTTGAAGAAAGGGACGACGTGTACTTACCATTAATAACGAAAGTGAAGAAGAAGATTAAAGGGACAGATATTAAACAAGAAGGAAACATAAATCAAAACTTCCAACCATACTCTCCAAGACAGTTTAACGTGCATGCTCAGCCTTTTTTCCCCAAGTAAGGATCCTGCAGTCTTACCAACACCTGCAACAGACCCTTTAGCACGGTACTTAGCCAGACGAGATCTCACAAACTCGGGCCTGTACCAGTTTGATGACAAACCTGAGAACTATCGTGCATGGTACGCATCATTTACTAGTATAACCAATGACATTCAATTAAGTGCAGTTCAGCAACTCGACCTCATGATCAAGTGGCTTGGGAAAGAATCCCGTGAATATGTGAAACGCATACGGGCAGTTTATGTCAGCAATCCATCCGAGGCACTGAACAAAGCATGGGAACGGCTGGGGGAGTGTTATGCTGCTCCAGAGATAATAGAGAAGTCACTTTTTGAGCGTCTTGAGAATTTTCCAAAGCTCAGCGCAAGAGATCACGTCAAGCTCCGTGAGCTTGGAGACTTGTTGACAGAAATATTTGGTGCCCAAGAAGACGGCTATCTTACCGGCTTATCTTATTTGGATACCTCACGTGGCATTTCACCAATTGTAAGCAAGCTACCCTTTGGCCTCCAAGAAAAATGGCTTTCTGCTGGATCACAATACAAAGAGGACAATAATGGACATTTTCCTCCTTTTCAGTATTTCTGTGCATTTGTGTGTTATGAAGCAAAAAAGCGAAATGATCCCAGCTTCCTGAACCAAGGGAGCAGCACTGTCTCCTCAAAACAAGACAGGCCAACTTCAAGAAAAAACGACAGAATTTTCTCAGTACAGAAAACAGATATTTGTTCACCACAATTTAACAAAGCAACAAATGTTGATCCCACAAAAACCTGCCCTTTGCACAACAAATCGCACTCACTACAAAGTTGTAGAGCATTCCGGAACAAACTTATAGAGGAACGAAAAGCCTTCCTCAAAAAAAACGACATATGTTTTAAATGCTGTGCTTCGACTTCGCATCTGGCCAAGGACTGTAAGGCATCTGTAAAGCGTCTGGAGTGTGACACCACCTACCATGTCACAGCCATGCATCCAGGCACATCAAGTCAATCATCAAAGGCCCCTCGAACACCAAAGGTGGACGGCGGGGAGGCTGAAACCACTAATGCAGACACAGCTGTCATAAGTTCAAGCTGCACGGAGGTATGTGACAAGGGACAATTCAGCCGCTCATGTGCAAAAATATGCCTTGCAAAAATATACCCACATGATGCTGTCCACAAAGTGGTAAATGCATATGTGATAATAGATGACCAGAGCAACCGCTCATTGGCCAGACCAGAGTTCTTCAGCCTGTTCGGTATAAAAAGTCAGCCTTCTTCATATCAACTGAGAACCTGTGCAGGTTTAGCTGTAACAGCTGGAAGACGCGCTGAAGGATTCATGATCGAATCCATAGATGGCAAAGTGGCAATTCCTCTTCCACCACTTATTGAGTGTAGTGACATCCCAAATAATCGCACAGAGATTCCAACTCCAAATGCTGTGATTCATCAGCCCCATCTACAACATATTGCTAAACATCTCCCAGAACTTGACTCGAATGCAGAGATCTTACTTCTTCTGGGTAGAGATGTATTAAGACTACACAAAGTAAGACAGCAGGTAAACGGGCCACACAATGCACCGTTTGTGCAACGTTTGGACCTTGGCTGGGTAGTAATAGGAGAAGTGTGCCTCGGAAACATTCATAAGCCAATCATCAGCAACTTCAAGACCACCGTGCTGGAAAGTGGCCGTCACTCCATCTTCCGGCCATGCACAAGTTACATGCAGATAAAGGAATCATTACCCAACCTCAAGCAAGCCCCTAGGATAACAGAGGAAACACTAGTAAAAACAATGTTCAACAGAACTGATCAAGACAACAGACCTGCTCCATCAATCGAAGATGCAATGTTTATGGAAAAGATGGATACTGAAGTCTATAGAAACAGTAAGAATACCTGGGTAGCACCACTTCCGTTTAAGGAGCCACGACCGCACCTTCCTAACAATAAAGAGCAGGCTGTTAAGAGATTCATGTCACTGCAGAAAATGCTCAAACGGAACCCAGTAATGCAGAAACAGTACTTTGCATTCATGGACAAAATCTTTCAAAATGGACACGCTGAAGTAGCACCACCACTAAGGGACAATGAGGAATACTGGTTCCTTCCTACATTTGGAGTATATCATCCTCGGAAGCCCGACCAGATTAGGGTGGTGTTTGATTCAAGCTCACAATACCAAGGAATCTCCCTAAATGATGCATTACTGACTGGCCCAGATTTAAACAACACGTTGATCGGTGTTCTGCTCCGCTTTCGCAAGGAGAAAGTAGCCATGTTAGCAGACATCCAGCAAATGTTCTACTGTTTTGAGGTAAGCGAGAACCATCAAAACTTTCTTAGATTCCTGTGGTACGAAGAAAATGATATCAACAAAAACATCATTGACTATCGAATGAAAGATCATGTTTTCGGCAATAGTCTTTCGCCTGCCGTCGCCATCTACAGGCTGAGAAGAACCATTAGAGAAGGTGCACCACATTATGGCGATGATACTGTTCAGTTTGTGGAAAGACATTTCTATGTCGATGATGGTCTCATATCTGTACCAACTGATCACGAAGCAATTGACCTGCTCAAAAGGACACAGGCCTCTCTAGTGGAATCAAACCTTCGCCTTCACAAGTTCACCACAAACAGTCAAAACGTCTTAAAGGCCTTATCCCCAGAAGACTGTGCAACAACTGTCAAGGACTTAGACCTCAGCGGAGAGACACAATCCATCCAGCGCAGTTTGGGCCTCCTGTGAGAGATAGACAGACACCTTTACCTTTTCTGTATCAACAGATCCAAAGCCCTTCACTCGTCGTGGTGTGTTATCCACTGTACACAGCATTTTTGACCCTCTAGGTCTGCTGGCCCCTGTCACTGTCTGTGGGAGAGCCCTTCTTAGAGAGCTTACTGCTGACCTCTCCGATTGGGACAATCCTCTCCCAGAAGAAAAACGTGATAAGTGGGACTCATGGCGCGAATCGCTTCACGATCTCAAGCAGATGCACATACCACGAACCTATACGGACATGTCACTTTGCAACAGTGAGCACAGTGAGCTTAGTGTGTTCTCAGATGCCTCGACAAAGGCGATTGGAGCCGTTGCATATCTCAAGATCGTTCAAAAAGATAGTCACGCTGAGATCGGATTTGTCATAGCTAAAGGACGGTTAACACCCAAATCCGAACCTACCATCCCACATCTAGAACTCTGTGCAGCTGTTTTAGCTGTTGAGTTGGCGGACCTCATCCAAGAGAAGCTAGATGTAAAGTTTGATAAGGTTAATTTCTACAGTGACAGCAAGGTAGTACTCGGATACATCCATAATACCACTAAAAGGTTCTACGTCTATGTGCACAACAGGATTCAGCTTATACGCCACTCTTCCAAACCAGAACAATGGCACTATGTTCCATCTGAAAAAAATCCCGCGGATCACATTTCAAGATTCCTGCCCTCCTCTTGTCTAGCGCAAACAACCTGGTTCTTTGGACCATCTTTCCTACGAAATACCCCTGGAGAAAGCAAGCACACATGTGAAAGATTTGACTTAATACAACCAGAAAAGGACATTGAAATCAGGCCAGAAATAAAAACTTACAGTACACACCTGATGGAGAACATACTCAATCAAGATTGCTTCCAGCGCTTCTCTAGTCTTCATTCACTCCTTAGAGCTGTTGCATGCCTGACTCACATAGCTAAATCCTGCAAACAATCGGGCAAAGTTAGGGCGTGCAAAGGATGGCACTGGTGTAAACAACCACGTTCACCTGAGGAACTTGACCAAGATATGAATGTTATTCTCCAAGCTGCACAAAGATCTGCCTTCCAAAAGGAACTTGTGGCTCTGCATGCTAAAAAGCCCATTCCAAAGGATAGCTGTCTCCAAAGGCTTAGCCCAATCATCACAGATGGCTTGATGTGCATTGGAGGCCGGCTACAACATTCGAACTTAGAAACTAATGAAAGGCATCCTGTGATTTTGCCTAGGAACAGCCATGTAGCCTTACTGCTGACACACCATCACCATGAGCAAGTGAAACACCAGGGACGCCACTTCACTGAGGGAGCCATACGAGCAGCAGGATACTGGATCTTGGCTGGCAAAAGGCTCATCAACACAGTCATTCATAACTGTGTGACGTGCAGGAAGCTTAGAGGTAAAGTTGAGGAACAACACATGACAGACTTACCTACAGAGCGTCTCCAGATATGCCCTCCATTCACCTATGTTGGACTAGATGTTTTCGGTCCGTGGATGGTTACTGCTAGAAGGACCCGTGGAGGACACGCAGAAAGTAAAAGATGGGCAATCATGTTCAGCTGTTTAAGTTCTAGAGCAGTACACATAGAGCTGATAGAGTCTATGGATGCATCAAGTTGCATAAATGCACTTAGGCACTTTTTCGCCATCAGAGGACCAGCTAAGCAGCTGAGGTCGCACAGTTGAGGACTGTGGCACGAACTTCATCGGTGCAAGCAAAGAACTTGGAATGGATAAAAGCCAACTGGACTCGGGAATACAAAGATACCTCAGTGAAAAAGGAGGTGTTTGGGAGTTTAATCCTCCTCATGCTTCGCATATGGGCGGCAGTTGGGAGAGAATGATAGGCGTTGCTAGAAGGATCTTGGACTCTATGTTGCTAAATGCCCGCCTCACCCACGAAGTTCTCTCTACATTAATGGCGGAAGTTGCTGCGATTATGAATGCGCAACCATTAGTACCGGTTTCTACAGACCCGGACAACCCTCAGGTTCTTTCTCCATCCATGCTTCTCACCCAAAAGTCAGGTGCTCCACCACCACTTGGTGACTTCTCGGAGAAGGGTATGTACACTAAACAGTGGAAACAAGTACAAGCACTGGCAAACCAATTCTGGACACGATGGCGCAGAGAATACCTGCCTTATTTACAGCGCAGACAAAAATGGACCACCCATCGCAAAGACTTGCAAGTTGGAGATGTGGTCCTGCTCAAAGACAAGCAGGCCGAACGCAATTGTTGGCCTATGGCAAGAATAAGCTCCACATTTCCTGGAACCGATGGTCATGTTAGACAAGTCGAGGTTAAAAGAGTTGAGCAGGGTACTGTGAAGACATTTCGCAGACCAATTACAGAAGTTGTTTTACTTCTCCCTGAAGATGTTTAGGTTGACCTGTGGTATACATATGGGTAGTGACCTCACTGAGGTCAGACGGGGAGTGTCATGTCTAGAAGACATTATTAGTTCATTTTTGGGGTTTGGAACGTTTTCCTTTGTCAATAAAGTTCATTCAAAATTGAGCGCGTCACTTCCTGTTTTTCCGAGCGCATCACTTCCAGTTGTCAGACCAGGAAAGGCAAGGAAGCCACATGGCCAGCAGCACATGGATCTGATTGCATCCACAGCTAAGGACTGAGAAATCAATGTCTTTTCACTCCATGTCTTGGTGAAGGAGTCATCAGTAAAGTCTCAAATACAACGACGACTCGTCTCTTTATCTTGAATGGAGTTTAGCGTGGTGTTTAGTCTGCGGTTGTTACACCTTGACGAGAACACTAGAATTACTTTTCAGCATACTAGAAATCTGTTTTCCCTGTAGGAGAAATGAGAAATGTTTACCTGTGTATTTATAATGCAAAATATTACCAATGAGAGCACAATACTAATTTTATAATGTTGTGTTATATCTATAATATATATTTATTAAATCAATTAATGTATTTACCATCTTCTTCTAATAGCATTATTATTATTATTATTATTATTATTATTATTTTCCTAAACAGATATGGTACCCTTTAAATAGAAGCAGGACAGAGTCCAAGCATCACAGGGCTTGCTAGATGCACAACACAATTATTTCCTGAAAAAGCAATTGGTACTTTCATTTAATTAAGGTCTACTTACAGCTAATGATTGCTTTTCCTTCAAAAACACTTGAGCCGTCTGACGCGCATAACCTCATTTTCTACAGTGGCCTGTGTCCTACAGGTAAACCCCAATTACAATCCAAGAGACGTTTGTTCATCCTGAAGGATGGAAGGCATGACATGAAAGCAGGTGACCATTTATTGCAGTCCATCCAAGGTTCATCACAATAGGATACTGCTGGGATCCTCCAATCAGCTATTAGCCTATATGCAAAGATCTCATTTTAGTGCTACCTGTGGTGACCCCCCGTGTATGTAAATGCTATTGTGAACAACTGCATCTTTAATTTCAGTAAAGATGTCTGCAGACTGAAAAGAAATGTATAAGACATTTATTTAAAGCAGGAATGAGACATGTACATTCTAACATATCATAACTGAAAATAATTGCTATCATCTCTTTATCTTGTTGATGCACAGATATAGTATCCCAACATGTGGCAATCTTATTTGACAAAATATAACCCTCAATGACCACTCCTTGCTTATAACAAATCTAAGTTTGGTTTTAGGTGTGCTGTCTTTCCACTTTGTGCGCCAGTCCTTTTCCTTCTTGTTTAACAATTTACTGTTTCCTCCCTCACCAGTGTTCTACAGTTGTATGTACACACGGTGGGAGTTGTCAGTTTCTGTGGCGGCCTGGTCTTTTCACCTGAGATTTTTAGCAGTCCCTCGTCGCCCAGTATCTGCCCCGCCACTGTAGAATGGCCCAGTTGACACTCAGGGAACTTGGGTCCATTGTCGCGTGTTGTCACAGCCAATTTGGTTGAGCCACCCCGCTGGCTGGGTGGGAGGGCACATGTATCTCCTCAAACTTAGGTAGCCTCCATCCTCGGTGAGACAGAAAAGCACTTTTTCTCCTGAGAAAGCAATCTCCTCCCCTGGGATGGTAGTCCAGCACCTTTGTAGCTTGGTTAGACCTGCCAGGGCACACGCCCCACTACCACAGCTGCCGGACAGCCATTGTCACCACTATGTCACAGTGAAGCGCTGAGGTATGATTTGGCGGCAGCAAAATCTTGAGATGGGCAGAACATATAGAGCAACAGCTGATGGACTGATCAATCTAGGGATCTATCCACACTGCCTGGCCAAAAAATAAAGTCACCACCTGGATTTAACTGAACAAATAGGTAAGAGCCTTCCATTGGATAATTATTGCAGTGATTAATATGTTTCAGCTGGCAACAAGTTATTTAACCCTAACTGATGCAACGAGTAGCTTCTTATTTCTTAAACAACCATATCGGAAGACATTATCCTGTGGTCATGGAAAAGCTATTACTCTGTTTCAGAAGGGTCAAATTATTGGCGTGCATTGAACAAAGACAACAACTAAGGAAATTGCTGAAACTACTAAAACTGGGTTAAGAACTGTGCAATGCATTATTAAAACCTGGAAGGATAGTGGTGAACCATCATTTTCGAGGAAGAAATGTGGTTTAAAAAAAAATCTTGAATGATCATGATCGGAGATCACTTAAATGTTTGGTGAAATCAAATTGTAAAAAAAAAAACAACAGTAGAATTCACTGCTATGTTTAATAGTGAAAGTAAGAGCATTTCCACACGCACAATGCGAAGAGGATTCAAGGGACTGGGACTAAACAGCTGTGTAGCCTTAAGAAAACCACTTATCAGAGAGGCTACTCAGAAAAAAAGGCTTCAATTTGCTAGGGAGCATAAAGATTGGACTCTGGAGCAAAGGAAAAAGGTCATGTGGTCTGATGAGTCCAGATTTACCCTGTTCCAGAGTGATGGGCACATCAGAGTAAGAAGAGAGGCAGATGAAGTGTTGCACCCATCATGCCTAGTGCCTACCGTACAAGCCTGTGATCTGGGGTTGCTTCAGTTGGTCAGGTCTAAGTTTAGCAATGTTATGTGCCCAAAAAATTAGGTCAGCTGATTACCTGAATATACTGAATAACCAGATTTTTCCATCAATAGATTTTTTCTTCCCTGATGGCACGAGCATATTCCAAGATGATAATGCCAGGATTCATCAGGCTCAAATTGTGAAAGAGTGGTTCAGGGAGCATGAGACGTCATTTTCACACATGGATTGGCCACCACAGAGTCCAGACATTTACCCCATTGAGAATCTTTGGGATGTGCTGGAGAAGACTTTACGCAGTGGTCCGACTCTCCCATCATCAATACAAGATCTTGGCGAGAAATTAATGCAACTCTGGACAGAAATAAATGTTGTGACATTGCATAAGCTTATCAAAACAATGCCATGGCGAATGCGTCCCTTAATCAAAGCAAAAGGCAGTCCAACAAAATATTAGAGTGTGTGACTTTTTTGGCTGGGCTCTGTCTGTCTGTCTGTCATGTTTAATGACAAATGTCAAGTGAGAAAAAGTTTTGAAGTGATGCTGTTGTAAAGATTATATCTGAGGCCTACAAGTAGGGTCCACTCTTCATGGATTCACAGTTTGTTTAATTAAACAAAAGTCAGATGGAGTCTTTGTTTCAGATATTGATTGTACCACTGTGTGTCTCAGTCAAACTGTACACTTAATTGAACACCTTTAGTCCTGATTGACCTCCTTAATGGGGTCATGAGTGCCCTCTGTCCTAACCTTTACACATTGTTGTACATTTACAGTGTAGAGAGAAACACCAGAGCTTCGTTTTCCAGAATGGGTCTTAGACCATTAAACAAAATTATACATATAATTACTTAAAAATGTAATTACAGGTCAGTTTAACCAAATAAATAACAGTAGACTTTTTATGATTCAGAAGAGAACATAATTAATGTTCAGAGTAAGCAAAGGACAAACATGCATACTTTTTTATCCCTACACTCATAAACTTCAGACATTATATTTTATAACAGGTCAATTTATTGAGGCACAGGCAACTTAAATTTTCTTATTTCACAATGCCTTTTATCTAGAATATAAATAAGGAAGGGAATGTACAATAATTTATTTCCAGAACATAGAGGTGCACTATTTACAGGGTTCAATAGCACAATACATGCCTCTGCACAGGTTCAAAGAGACTTTGACTTCCAGCAAGTGTCTTAAAAACAGTCCTCTTAGCCCTCCACTCTTTCTCTACTCCTCTCCTTCAAATCTAAAATGTGAGGCCAGCTATGTACAAAAGACTTCCCTCAATCATTTCATCCAGTAACAAATTATCTTCAAGAAAATATGCAAAAGCATTGCTGTATTTTTAGTTTATTTCCAACTGCGATGAGGCAATTCTCTGTGTTCTCATAACAAACTTCTCTAAGTTCTTCTTCCTGGTGATGTGCAAAGAACTCATATTAGGTAATTTCATTTTTGTCACCTCTTCATAGTGAACATACTGCGATTTAACCTTCCAGTAAGGGGAGGTGTGATTTATTCCTGTAAACCACACATTTTCTGTAATTTCACAGTCATTGCGTATATTATTTTATAATAAAAGCCAATTTATATGTGGACCAACTTTTCCATTACAGTTTGATTAAGAGAAAAAAAATGTATTCATAAGGTCTTTTAATACACTTCTTTTTTCACTGAAAAAAATTTTATATGGGATATTTCAAAGCCAAAGAACAAGTTGTTGACCTCTTTATAAATAATGATGGACTGTAAATTGACTTCTTTTAAAATTACAGTTCTTGATTTTAACAATACCTTGCAGTGGATTTTGTGTGTGTGTGTGTGTGTGTGTGTGTGTGGCTACCCTGCATTGGACTGGCATTCCATCCAGGGTGTATCAGCCATACGGCCCATGGTTTCATGATAGGCTCTGGTTCACCACAACTCCACTCAGGCCAAGCGGTTATTGAAATTGGCTGGATTGTTTCAAAAATCGGTATACTTTAGCACAATTGTACAGGGGAGCAACTATTATAGCTAAATATGATGTGAGGGACTTTCAACTAATAGATGTGACGGGAATATTTCATAGACCTTGGTTGTTTGTGAACTATATGTAGCATCCGGACGGGAGTCCAACACAGATGCGTGTTGCTGTTACATCCGAACACGGATGAAAATGACTCCGCTTGCAGAGTGGTTTTAGAAGTTCACGTTGCAAACTGTAAAGTACTAGGTGGAGGTGAAACAATGAATGCGGGACAAAGAGACAGTGTATTTGCACAAAGGAGAAAAGTTAAACGTGAATCTGTGAGTACGTCTTGAGCAAGGATGCATGACAAAATACCGGAATGGAGCACTAGACCAGGACTGGAGAACAAGAGCAGAAGTAGACAGGATGGACACTCGGGACTGGAACATAAACACTTATGGAATAAACTGAGAAAACAGGGCACTACTGATTGCAAGGTGAGCACACTAGAAAATGCTGAAGAATCTACAACCTGTCCTCCTGCCTCAGCAAATATCAAATTGTGAACAGGTGCTTCCGGGCCAGCAGCAGTGAGTGGCGCGCCCCCTCTGGTCTGTGAGGGTATTACCCTTGGGGGTTGTGACACTAGCTCTTTTAGTGAAGCTCTATGGAAAAAAAAGATGAACATTGAAATGTTACCAGCTGCATTTCTTTTAGTGACACTTTTTTCTATATTTGCAATTATCCAATTTTCATGGCAGTTATTCTGCTTGTGAAGCTGATTTCTTTTCTGCATGCTGCCTTCCTCCTAAGCATAAATTTAAAAAAATCAACAAGTAAACATAACAGCAGTACACATTAAAAATCCTTTAATTTAACGTGTCTATTTTAAAAATAAGGGGGTGCGGTGCCGCAGTGGGTTGGACCGCAGTCCTACTCTCCGGTGGGTCTGGGGTTCGAGTCCTGCTTGGGGTGCCTTGTGACGGACTGGCGTCCCGTCCTGGGTGCGTCCCCTTCCCCCTCCGGCCTTACGCCCTGTGTTGCCGGGTAGGCTCCGGTTCCCCGTGACCCCGTAAGGGACAAGCGGTTCTGAAAATGTGTGTGTGTGTGTATTTTAAAAATATGTGTAAGTAGGCATATGAGTGTGCTCCAAAATGACACTAGTCTTTTCAAGGTTCTACAAAGTTATCCCAAGACTACCTCTTGACAAAGGCAGTTTATTCCATTTGAAACTGTCTGACACTAATGAACACTATGCATTCCTTGGGAAATACCCTGGTAATGGCAGAAGAAATGGTAAAGCAGTTATTAAACCATGTTGGACAGAGAGGAGGCATTTATATAACATTCTATGCATATTTTAAAGATTTGGTTCTGCATTTTGAGAGGCTAGGGTATAAAAAAAAGATTATGTGTCACTTTCAATTGAAATGTGTCCTCACGCAATAAAAGTTATGGCATTAATGCAGCTTTTCTTTTCCTTTGTTTAAAAATGTAAGTTTCTTACACTAAAATGCATTTGCATGTCAATGTTTACCTAAAATCAGAAGCAAACCAGAAAACCAGAGATTTCTGAAACTTATTCTGATATATTAGTCATATGACATATAGTACACATTATATTTCATAATCTCACAATATCTTATATAATTTCATATTTTGCATCAAAGATACCACCATGCTTGTGTTAAACATGACTGCAACAATTTTCTTTTGGAGTAGTAATACCCTGCTGCTTTACTGTCATCTACTTATTATACTCCACAATGCTTTTCAAGTAAAAATCAAGATTTTAATGCATCTAGAATATCACAAAACTAGCAGATTTGCCTATCATCTAAGACTTAATCAGCCTGATTTAGTGTGGTAACTGCAGACAATACCAGCACTCTTCAAGTACAGTACGAAAGGGTTGTAAACTTCCTCATCTGCACAAATTAGCATGTTAATACATTTGTTTTATGCGTGTGCTATTTATCCTGTCAGCATCTCACTAAAATAAATTTAGAGTAATCAATAGAACTTTTGAATTCTGATGGTATTTTTTTTTCTGTTTTCAGTTTTGCATTTCATTATTTTCTTTATTTTCCAGGACAGAAGTTTTTGAATGATCTGTGCCCTATTTGTCAGTTTGCACAACTTAACATTTCATGAAGAAATTCAGCATAAAAACCTTGATCAGACTGAAGCTGCAAGCCTATGATCACACGTCCAGTCACTAGGCTACCTGCTGCCTTGTGCAAAAATACATTAAAATCATTATTGGGTTAATATTCCATTGGCAGCGTGGCTTAATAATGGACACTTAAAAACACATTAGCATTTCGCTGTCTAACCTTGCAGGGTTGAATGGCAGGGACTGTTGAAGTGCAGTAATTCACATGCACTGCAGGAAGCCTGGTATTATCCCAATCCCATGGTGCTGAAGCGAATTGATGAATTGACCGGGAAGGCCTAATTAAAGCTGTTCAGCTCAAATGCATTGATGTATTACATCTATTATAGCTCAGTTCGATAGGTTTGCCCTGCCCAGGCTGCCATGGTTCCTGAAGCCTGCTAAACAAACTGAATAAATAATGCGGGGAGGGGGGCCACAGGAAACGCGGTCCAGGGCCCGATAGCGGGACACGCCATGTCGAGTGAGCTGCGAGATTTATGAGTCTATAAACTTACATACATATTCGATGCCCCCGCAGCTGAAATGGTGCCTTCTTTCTGTCTTTCTGAACTTCTGATTGTTACAGTGTGTTACCCAGAGTGTGCTCTTTCAATTATGCGGGATATGTTCCAGGGTAAAACCTTTCCCCCACTGACTAGCCCCATGCTTTTCCTGCACAATGCTTCAGAAAAGGACCCCATGGAATGTATTTAATAGGGATAAGCTGTTCTCTCCTTATGAAGTGAAAAAATCAGCTTGAAATTATCCAAAGCATTATCAGCATTAGCCCTACATAAAGTGAGAATCAGTGAGTTTCAGAGAACATGAGGGAACACTATTGATGTTTATAGTGTGATGGTACAGCTCCCCAGAGAGGACATAAACACTAACAAATTACGTTGGCTGAAGATGAAGCGAGCTCACGAAGGTCACTTCATCGTGTAGACCTATCTTTTTTTATTTTATTTGTAACATAAATACACTGCCAACGAGTTGTGTTAAACGGAAAGGTAAAGCATTTGGAAAATGGAAGGAATACTTCAGGAAAATTGAGCTAATACGTTGCACCAGGGAAAGAGACAATGAACGGCTGTGCCGCACTTTCCTCTGAATCAACGTGGAGACTGTAAGGGAACGACACAGTTTGTCTGAAACGGGGAGACGTGGGTGGTGTTTGTCAGAGAAATAAAGAGGATGTTATGCGTGGGCACTGCTTCTGCAGGAGATCGGGAAACAGGCCATAAGAATGAGGAGGAACAGATTTCTGAGATGTGATGGATCCTCCCACTGGTTGAGTGGAGTGGAAGTGAGCATGGCCACAGTGGTCCACATTAATGGCCATTGGTGGGAGGGTGCATGTGGGATACACAACTCCATAACCCTCCCTGGGGATCCAATGTAAGCTTGGCCCCATGACAGAAGCATAACAGCGGCCAACACAGCTTCTGCATCAGGTTTCCAGTGCACAAGAAAAAAAAGAGTAATATGGCTCACTAACCAAATCATTATTTTAACGAAGCAGTCAAAAGCTGATAATAAAGAGTAAAAAAAAACATACTCTGTGCTGTTGAGGACTGAATACACCTCTGAAACAGTTTATATTTACAAATAAATACAGTTATATGAATATGATGTAATATATATTATTTTTCATATAGCTCTTTTTGACGTAGAACTCCGTCTTTCTCCTCACTAGGTGGGGGAGTAACTTGGGAATTGACCGTCACATAAAAATGCAACCCGTCACGAAAAAATGCAACCTCTTCTCGCCGCTACTGCTCGCAAATGAAAAGACAGAGAAATATTGCATATACCGTTGGACAGAGGAAGGAACACCGCATCAAACGACATATGAACAGCCGCTGCCGGTTCAGCCTGAGCAAGCTGGCAACGTTGCGAAAATGTCCCACATTTGGCTCGTTATGGAGTTGCCGTGCGTTGCACTACATGTCATCACGTTCGAACCACATCACAGCGTTGACGTCAGCACCTCAGTTCGTTGTTAGAGAGCCACGCTATCGGACACGTATTGCGCCGGCAGGAAAACCTTCATTTAGACCGAGGTAGGGGGCTCAAAGACGGATCATCGAATTAAACGTTTCAAAGATGCCCAACAAACACAACGCAAAGTACTATCGCGACCGACAAGCTGAACGTAGGGAGCAAGCCGAGGCCTCTGGGATTCGAAAGTCACCAGCCAAGACACCGGCTCAGCGTGCGCGGGAGAAGGCGGCACGGGAGGCTGCAAAATCGCCTCAGGCGGCCTTGGAGCCGCAACAATTGACTTCTTGCGCACCCGACATCACCGTGCAGCACGAGCCCATGGACGTGGATGCAGCAGCAACCGACCTGATATCTGGGGCTCACCACTCACACGTAGTTCTACATAAAGATATGCAGCATAGTAAAGCTATGCACATGAAAATTTTTTTAAACTAGGATAGACAATGGATAAAAATTATTTAGTTTCTGCCTCTCAGAAGATATTTTATGTGTGTTTTTTTCAGTTTTTTAAATCCCAAAATTTTTTATTTTTTTAAATCCCAAACCCAAAATGAAATCAGTGGATAAATTCAGTTAAAGCTCAGATATCTAGGAACGAAAAAATACTGCACGGTCATGTATTTATTTTTTAAGAGTTAGGAGTGCCACTTAAGACTATATTTATCAGATCTTCTTTTCACCCTTGTTTTTAATATGTAAATATGTAAATATTCATCTAATAGGAAAGCTACAAATAGAATTACAATTTGGGGAGATGGGGAGACAAGAAAAGGTTTGAGTTTCTTTTCGCTTTTTGGATGTCATTCCTTCAAAAAAAATAATGCAGGCAAATTTTTCATTAGTCTGAAAAATTGATAATCTACTACATAGAAAACATCCCACACCTGGAGTCAAATGAGCCATTAGAGTATATAAAAAAACATTGAATTTTGGCCTCTGACCCACCCCTCATCCTACGTTTTGATGTACTCTTCTGTAATGACAGCAACATCCTACTCAGTTAACTTGGGATAAATGAGCATTGGCCTTGGCTCACAAGAAACCTTTCGTATAGTACAATATGGCAGGACTGGAAAAATTTGAAACAAATCCCAAAGGCCCGCTTTCATCTCCCACCATCGTAGAACACAATGCAGCTCTCTAGTTACAAATTACATATTTTAAAAGCTCATAACAGCAATATACTATAATATATAGGTGCTTGCTCTCCGAATCTCATCTGTCACAGATTTGAAGGATCCTATCCATTTGGAAGAGCAGCAGTTGCGGAGCAGGCCTCCTCCCCAAAGGGATTACTCGCACCTGGTCGCGACGCAACACATGGCGAGGCATCGCCTGAGAGGCTTCGGTTTACTGGAGTATAAAACAACTCAGAAACCATTTCTATAATTGACATGGTGGAGCTCTAGTACCTGCCTAAGCTATTTGTTTTAATGTACTGTAAAATTGTAATGCTACCATGCTGGAACACAGACATAATTCTTGCATCCTGGTCTTTTTTGCAAATTAATTTTCAATTCGTTCGTATTCCGAGGCATTCAAACAAAACCTGATCTTAATGTCGGCGCGCTCTACTCCACATGTATATGACTAATAAATCTCAGGAGTCTTCCGTTTCTTGTGTAACTTTTTCAGAACCGAGAGTCGACTTCAGTTTTCTGTTCCTTTGTCCGTTCTCTTGGGATATAACTTTGCCATTTCCTAGAACACGTTTTAGAAATTTTATGTTGCATCTGGTTTGCATGAATAAATCTAAAAAAGGAGATTTAAAAAGTGCTTGTTTTTGAAACCAGTCTGTGTTTAGATGTATTCAAACAGATTGGCGTTCAACTTAATGCACTGTCAAGCTCCGTGGATTACCTTATATTCATATAATGAACCTAAGCACCTATTAGACTTGCTCAGTCCTTTATAGAGTCTCTTTGTCTCACTATGGATAGTAGATTCACAAAAAAAGTAACAAAGTGTGAAATGGTTTGAGCCACCGTTCACCATTTCATAACCTAGCAGCAGAAGTAATACACACACAGACTGAAACCGCTTGTTCCAAGTGAGGTCGTAGCAAACCAAAGCCTAACCTGGCAACACAGGGCATAAGGCTGGAGGGGGAGGGACACCCAGGACAGGACACCAGTGCATTGCAGGGCACCCCAAACGGGACTCGAACCCCAAACCCACCAGAGAGCAGGACCTGGCCAGACCTGCGGCACCACCGCAACCCCTCGGTAGAAGTTATAGTAGTATAATAATAAATATAATATTTATTAATTTAGCTGACTATATTCTCCAAAACAGCTTGTACTGTCTGTGTATAAGCTTTTGAAAGTTACAATCATATCAATTCTGTGTAACAATGTAATTAGTATTAGTACTATTATAGCTAATTTAGTAGCTTGGAGTACAATTTAGAATATTCTACTTTAGTTTGCATGGTATTTCCTTGTTTTAGAAGGACCGGGTTTGGGTTTCACGTGCTTTCTGACAGCTGAGAAGCAGCAGACACATTTATTAATTTAGCAGATGCTTGTCTCCAAAACAATATGTCATGAATGTAATGCAGCATTTAGCTGACACGTCTTTTCAAGGTGACTTACAATGCAAGATACTGCATTGTAAGAGACTGCAGTAAACTCCCTACAATCATTCAGTCATTTATACAGTGGCACAATGTAACACACACACACACACACACACACACACACACACACAAGACTGTTTAGAGTCACCAGTTTAACTAAAACATGTTTGGGATGCGCAAGGAAACACAGAGAACATACAAACTTCACACAGACTTTCTGGTGGATCAAACCCATGTCCCCCCACACCATCTAGATGCTATGAGGCATTAGCACTCTCCACTGTGCCGCCAGTACACCCAGACCAAAGACAAATGCTACAAAATTGTCTTCTTTGCAGTTATGCTTTCTCGCCTGCTGTCTTAATTTTGTTTTTAATGAAAATTGTGAATTAATTTGCATTGTTCTCATTGATTTCTTCCCTCTTTCCTTTTCTTTGCATGAAATGTTCAACAGATTAAATCAGTAAGTATCAACTCATGTATGTGCTTTTTTTTTTTCTCTTCATGAGTGATTTTCACCTGCTTGGTGGGCATTGGATTTAGTGTAGCTCAAGGTCTGCAGAGTTTGGATACTTTTCCTGTGTTTGCACCCTGCAAAATCTTTGGAAGAAGACACTGGTGAACCACTTTGGTTCTTCCTGTGCTTCCTGTGCTTATGAAATAACGGAAGTGGTGGGTTAGCGTTGGATATGACTACCTGGAACTTTACATATGACATAATACTTACAAAAGAGATGAGCAGATACATGCCCATACAGCACGATAAAGTAATAAATAAAGGGAAAATGTCTTTCCATGATAAAAAATGTTAGCTGTTCAAGTAATTGTGTCAATTGTAAAGGGATTTTGTGATTTTTTAAGCATAAATAGATGTCAGTTTTTGAGTTCAGCACTGCATGAAAATTTTCTACCATTTACACTAATGGTAATTACATCTTCAGTTTATGGGAATTAATGTTACATTGGTTTTCTCAGGAATATAATACCTTTGTAAAGTGGGGAAGACTATTTTCCCATTTAATGTATACAGCTGGGAAATTTTTACTGGAGCAATTCAGTTAAGTACCTTAATGAAAGATACTGCAACAGTAGGCAGAACTTGAACCCAGGTTCTTTTAAGTGTGAAGGATGGCATTAACCACTATGCTACATAGTGGCCAGTATTATGAGTGTGTCACAATTTTATGGTGAAATGGCTTTGGTCTATAACATGGAGTAGGAAGAATGCTTTTTTAGCTTTGATCCACTTCATCCAATATGCGGTAACACTAGTACAGCAAAATACACACACACACACACACTTTCAGAACCGCTCGTCCCATACAGGGTCACGGGGAACCGGAGCCTAACCCAGCAACACAGGGCGTAAGGCTGGAGGGGGAGGGGACACACACCCAGGACGGGACGCCAGTCCGTCACAAGGCACCCCAAGCGGGACTCGAACTCCAGACCCATCGGAAAGCAGGACTGTGGGCCAACCCACTGTGCCACTGCACCCCCTCACAGCAAAATATGCTTCAATAAATAGTGATCAGCTATTTCACTCTCCTGCATTCCTTGCTTTCCTGCTGAATCCTCTGGAGCAATTGTGGAGCTGCCCAGGAAGAAGCTGATGACACAGGCTTCTGCCTCAGTGAAACCTTGGAATTTGTGTAGATCCATTCCAAAGCTGCACTGAACACCTGCCTCCTCATATCCATGCTGTCCTTGTGGCACACAGTGACCTAGAAGCCCACTGAGAGGCATTTTATTTGTGCTTTCTTTGTGTTGTCCAGTATCCATAAAAGTCATGGATAAAGGACCGTATCTGCCTTTCTCCTCTGTATTCATACTGGCTGATAAAGATTCACACGAGGACCGTGGTCCCACTGCTGTCCGATATTCAGTAAAGGCTGCGAAAGCTATCACCAAAGCATATGCTATCATTTTTACAGAGAACAATTCCAAGGGGAATGAAAGAAACTACACAGAAAGAAAAAGAAAAAAAAAAAAAACATATCAGCCTAGTGTTGTATTTCCTAAATTTGTGAGCATGTGATGAATTTAAGTTGGCAAAAGAAATAAACAACATTGCTGCTCGAAAAAAAAATGTACAACCTACTAGAGGGAACACAAAAATAAGTGAGATTTGTCTCTGCGGCTGCGCCCAGGAGAATGGTCTGCATTTCGCAGCCGCTGAGCAGTAGACCGTGACCCTCAGCCATAGATTCCCAGGCACTTTGCTGCGGATGGAATCAGAGAGAGAGCACCCGTCTGTGCCGTACTTCCGCAACAAGGCATCTGCCACTCCGAGCAAAGAAACGTATAAATTCAAACATGATTTACTGTCACCAAGGGGTAGACACTTAAATCTGTGTGTTGAGGGCTGAGATAACACCCCGTTTCGTGCAACTGAGAATAAACCCTCATAACTCCCGTGGGTGATTGTGTGGAGAGTGTTTTGAGAATTCGGCAAAGCATTCTCATTGAAATATTACCAAGTGAGTGGAGACTGGGAAGACTCTAAAGGGAGTGTTCAGGCTTTTTTATTCCTCTGCTCTTACGTAACTTGCATTGTTCAAGACTGACAAAACTTCATTTTACTCCAGCATCTGATTTTTCCAAGCCACTGTAATTTCTAATCATTATTAACACTTGTCCTCTAATAATACTTGTTACAATTTATGATTTAGCAATGGGAATGTCTAAAAAGTAGTATGGCACAAGAAGAAAAGTTCTGTGTGTTGAAAATGTTATTATTGCTCATAGGTCATAATGAAATAATGTAAGAGCAGAAGGGTAAGAACAGTGTAGCACTGTGTAGAATACAGAATTTTTTTGCAGAGTATTCACAGTTTAAATTTTACCACTCCAATGTGAACGCATACCTGGAAGACAGTTATTGTAATTAATGATAATGATTCTCCCCCCCAGGCAATAGCTTACAGAAGGTAGTGTTCTGGTGTATTTGTTTTATTATTCTTTTAAATGTAGCACTTCTCATGTATTTACATTATGTGGATATATGACAAGTATTTTGAGAAACGCAGTGTACGTGTTTAAGATGAATAGCTTGAAAGTTATTACGGTCTAAATTCTAACTGCAGAAAACTGGGTGAGAAAGGTTGGAGCAAGGCTGACTTAATTTGGATGAAAAAGGTCATTGCAATTTTAAATGGCTGTGAGATCTAGATATACAGAAAATAAACTCTGGGTTTTTATGAGTCTTGGAATTCACTCCTTTTAGCACATGTACCAGTAGCAGTAAAAATGATGAATATTTCGTAATACAATACCACAGACATTAAAATTCTAATGCAGCCACTTGAGATGCCCATCACTTCTTCCATAAATGTGCCCGACTGATTTATTGGATAAGAGAATTCATGTTGCCCCAGCTAACACTATTAGATCACAATGGGATGAGAGCAGTATTTGATGCTTGGCCCAAAATAGCAGTGGTAGCCCTTGAGGTGTTCTGAGTTATTAAAGACATCCTTTCTCACAGTTAATCTATGTCATAAAAGGGAATCTGGATTGCTGTCACCTTAAAGAACAGAGGGAGACAAAAAAAAAAAAAAAACATATTTCCGTTCTAATATTAAAAGAACATAGTCTTAATGGGGTAAGAAAGAAGATGTACCCTAATATGTGCAGAGAAATATGAAAGTACAAATCCGTGACTGAAAAGGGCTGCTGTACCTTTGAGCAGAGTATTTACAGAGGATTATTTTACCCTTTGTAACTTTTAAAATGGATAAAATATAAATCTAGTGAGGTACTTTTTTTTTTTAAGTCGTATTGAATTACAAGCCCATTTTCTTTTTTTTAGTTCTACCTTGAAGCCACATCTCACCTCTCCTTGTCAACAGCCATCTAGATACTCTTTCTGCAGCCTTGCTAACAACTTTTGTGGCCTTATTTCTCTGGCTGCCTGTGATTCCCAACATACTATAGGTCCTATAGCAAGGCTTTCCGGCAAAGCCTCTACAACCTGTTTCAATGGGTATACACCTTGCCCTCCAGCTTTTTGGGGAGCACTGCTCCACCAGTTTCTTACACCTTGCCATATTTCTCTCATTAGAGTCTTTCATTTTTTCCCAAGAAACTGTAAACTCCAACAAGATGACGTGCTTAGAGGTTTCAGACAGCAGCACAATGTTTGGAATTCTGAGATGACTCTGGGATTGTGACTGGAAACCTAAGTTACCTTCTTAAGTCAACCATCAACATCTGTCACCAGGAGCCCTAAACTGGTGCTGGATACTGATTATGCTCTTTCACCTTCCTTGACAAACGTTGTAGCCTGCTGGCGGCAGGTCCACCTGAATGCTATTCCCACACTGAAGGGCTTTGTCACATTTTACGAAAATAAATGGTGTGCAGTAATGTGGATGTGGCATCAGTACTTTTGGAGCAGGCTCACCAGAAACATGTCCATGGTATAATATGTATCTTTCAGATAACTTTTCTCTGGAGAAAAGCACTAAATCCAAATACTATTAAAAAATGCAAATGATTAGTCTTCTTGCATGTTTAATCTACTGCTTGGTTAATTCTACCTGCAGTGGTTTCTCATAGGAATTGCCTGGTATTTTGCTCACATAAAACTGTGGATGTGCTTATTTACATTATTTATGGTCCTTTTATGGATACATTTACTTATGCAGGTTAATATTCTATTGTAAATATAGTGCAATATTATTTAAATTAAATTACCACAAATGATGCATTTTCTTTAGTCGAACTGAGGAGAAAACAATCATCTAAATGTTTGCCCAGAGTGTAATTTTAACATTCTGCACTTAATGGAATAAGTTACACAAAACTGTAATGGCAAAAATTCAAATTCATTAGATGAAACTCATATGGAAAATTACATTAAAAATGACTAGCATTCCCAATGAGTTTCTGCTCCCCTATCAGAGACTTTTAATCAGAGAAACACTCTCCATGCTCATCAGAATTTCTGCATCTAGTGTTTTAGTCATAGCTTGTAAGACTAACTGCTTTATTGGTCCCCAGTTGGGTTAGCATGGATCTTGTCTTCTAAGCAGGGACTTAGAGTTTTGTTTAATTGGCCAAAATTGTGACTTTTGTACTTTCACTTGGTTATGGCCATTGTTCATCTCATTAATGCCATGTTCAGTAATACTGTAAAGACCTGCTGTTATGCAAGAATGGCACAGAACCTTCATGTGCTCCACCACATCATTATGAGCTGGAGGTGTTATAAGGCATTGACAACCCCTCAGTCAACAGGAGGATCAGAAAGGCAGCAGATATAGTAGAGTTGGTTTCCACAAGGTGTTCATTAGTCAGTCTTTATGGAAAGGAACATGCCAAGTTTATTTATGAAAAGGTTAAGCATCTAATGATATATTAAGACTATGAGAAACTATAACAAAGTGACAGATGCATTAATTTAAAAAAGAGAGACTCCATTTCCACTTTAATCAACAAATGGCTCTTGCTAGCTGTTTCATAGCTTTTTTAAGTAACTTGTTAAAATATTGTCCTCATTTTGTTACTCCAAATCTAAAACTGACTTAAAGAAGCTATTTTACATTGTTTTACACAGGCTAGCTCACTGACCCCCAAGTTCAGAGACCCATTATCAAACACTTCTTTGACTAGAGTATCCATGCATGCATGCATCCATCCATCCAGCCATCTCTCCTTCCATGCATGCATCCATCATCAATGACCACATGTCCAGCATAGGGTCATAATGGGTTTGAGCTCATCTCATAAACAAGGGGTATGAAAGAGTTTACACCCCAGATGGAACCACTGCAGAGTGCTGACACTCATACAACGGGCAATTTAGAGTCCCCAATTCACCTTCTTTGGACTCTGGGAGGAAACCAACATGAAAACATAGAGAACATGCAAACTCCCCACAGACTGAGACAGATTCATCTGACCACAGAAGCAAGAAAGTGCAAGGTATCCGAATTACCTTTTGCTCCACCATGCTACCCTAGAGCATGCTTTAATTTTCTTTATCATGAGACTTGAGGATAGGTTTCAATGCAATGCCACTTAGCTCCACACTCCAGTGCAGAAGGTGGCAGTATAACCCTTCTTGTTTGTCAGCAACCAGTTATTTAAATCTGTGGAAGAATACGTTCTTCCTGGTCATTAGTAAAAATGGTGTGTAAGGCCAGGTTAAATCTTAAGTTTCTGTTTATTGTAAGTAAGTAACACAGAGAACAGAATGTGTTTGCTTAAATGGCCAAATAAAGCACATTTGATACTGTACAAGTGCACTTTGAAAAACATTTCCAAATTGGCAGCCTAAGGGTGTGATAAACAAACTGAATAGAAAAGAAAATAAGACCTGCATTATCATGCATTATCTGACTAGAAAATAAATAAATAAATAAGGGGGGTGGTGGAGCAGTGGGTTTGGCCTGTGCTTGCTCTCTGGTAGGTCTGGGATTCGAGTCCCACTTGAGGTGCCTTGCGATGGACTGGCATCCTTTCCTGGGTGTGTCCCCTCCCCCTCCAGCCTTGCGCCCTGTGTTGCCAGGTTAGGCTCCGATTCGCCACAACCCCACTTGGGACAAGTGGTTAAGGTCAATGTGTGTGTGTGATAGATAAATAAATAAATAAATAAATAAATAGAGGGTGTGGTAGAGCGGAGGGTTTGACCGGGTTCTGCTGTCTGCCATGTCTGGGGTTTGAGTCCCGCTTGGGGTGCCTTGTGGCGGACTGGCGTCCTGTCCTGGGTGTGTCCCCTCCCTCTCCAGCCTCATGCCCTGTGTTCCTGGGTTAGGCTCCGGCTCTCTGCGACCCCACTCGGGACGAGTGGCTTCAGCCGTGTGTGTGTGTGTTTGTGTGTGTGTGTGTGTGTGTGAGAGAGAGAGAGAGATCCAGAAGTAGCAGATCATACCTTCTCCAACAGCCACATCTGACATGAGTAACAATGAGCACCAGGTATGGCCAATATCTAGATATGACATCTTTTGAGAACACAGAAACAGATGAAGGCATGTTTTGCTTGTCTTCAGGCATTTGACTGTAGAGAACACCTTTTGTGAGTAGAAGTCTGAACTTTTGAAGATTGTGTTTAAGGGATGGAACTACAGTGAATTAGATGATTTTATATCTAGTCTCTTCTAATTGAATTTCAGTAGTTATCAAGGAAGAGTCACTTAAGTTTCATTGCTTAGTTATTTTTAAATGGTTATAGAGAAAAGAAATATATGATATGCTATATACGCCTGTTTGTATTCTGCAGTTCACAATATACGGACTTTTTCGAGCTTCTTCACCTTTACAAACTGAGCTCAGACTTCTGTATAGTTATTAGTTCCATTGTGAATACAGCTGGTACAGAAAACTTCCACAAAACTTCAGTCTGCTTTTTGACCTGGCAAAAAAAAAAAAGAAAAAAAAATGCAGGATCAAACTCTTTCAGACCTCATGTAACAAAACATTCGGTGTGATCTTGCTGAGCACAGATTCAATGTCAAGTTGATGATTAAAGGAACAACATTTGTCTATGGAATAGATATAATAATGCACAAAACGAGAGGAAACAAAAGATGTACGATTGCACCGAGTTTGACTTTTATTTCAGTGCTGGAGGCAGAGAAAATGAAAATGGCAATCTTTGAGAAGCCCCGCTGACAGGAAATGGAGAGTAACCTTGGGTAAAACTTATGACTGCCGGGCTCTTAAAGTGGACGGGGCACACTGACCCTCATAAAATACATTTGTATACGTGTTCCAGCAGAATATGTAGCTCAGCTGACAAAGATGTATATTTATTGTGAGCACTCTGCTGTCACCAGAAGGTTGTGGAATACATCAAGCCCTGTGGCTGTCAGGAGATGCTTTATTTCAAAAGGAACAGCGGTCGCACACGCTAAGTAGTGCTCCGCAGTAAACAGTCTTCCCTGCACACTGCCACCTGGTCGTTCTATTTTAAATAATTTTAATTGGTCCTTTTAAATGCTTGTGCTTGTCTGTTCAGCCCTTGGAGTTACTGTCGTTTTACCAAGCATGTGACTGGAATGTATCTCTGTATTACTGTAAAAGTGGACCTGTCATGGGCTAATTCTCTTGGTAATGCCTTCAGTTTGAAACGTGCAGTATATGTTGCGTTAATTCCTTTGCAGTTTGAAAAGGCAAAGAAAGTTGAGCTTGTTTTCACCTCTGATTGAACGTGGCCATGTGCAGTACACGACATTCACAAATGTCATTGAAGTTACAAGATTTTTTTTTTTTTTTTTATTCTGTTAAGTAGTCAGTGTCCTCCTGTGTTTTAAAAGTGCATAATTGCTTTGTTTGGTTATTTTTCATATTGAAATGTAATACATGCATTTATTTATCGGTAGCAAACTAAAATTAACATGGAGTATAATTTCTTCATAGGTACCAAATGGCCTAGTTCTAAATTTGAGTAAAGCAGAAATCATTTTATACTTTCAGTGTTAAACTGATTTTACATGGAATTTGTATGTGAAATATGTGGAAATATTTATAAAAACTCAATTGTATGCTGGTCTTAGACTGATGGTGTACTGCTAGTAAAAAGTAAAAATTATGAGGGACATTGGTGTGAATTTGGTATGGTCACAACCTAAAGTGTGACGTAAAACCGGCAGTTTTATACAGAATATTATTCTTAATTTTTTTAATACCCACAAAACTGTTCCCAGAATCCTTTTATTTGCAGTTGTGTTTAATTTCCTGTCATGTTGGCATTCACATGTGAGAAGGACCTCGTGTCGGTGCTGCAGTGAAGGTTGTTTTACAAAATAATTGCAGTCTGATTTATTGGTATGCAATAAAACATGAGAGGATCCACCTGGAAAGGTTTTCCCCACCATTTAACTGCTTGTCAAATCATTAGTGTTGATGGGAAAGCAAGAATTAAGTGCATAAATCCTTTGCACAGGTTTTCAGCAGCCGGTTCCTGAAAATTGCTTTCCAACTGAAATGCGCTTTGATGCACAGAAGGTGAGATGGCACAACAAGCATTAATGTCTGCTGTTGCTTGTGCCAAAGACAGGAGTCCTGCTGGGAGGGGGAACTCTCAGAGCAATTGTCCATAGGCTGCTAGATGTCTCAGTAAGATCCTTAACTGGAATCTGTTTTTGGAAATATCCTTATGGATTGCATTCTTTGAAACAGTGCGGCCAACATGACCTCCAGCTCCACCATCACCAACTGCAACCCACCCATGGGCCTCTTTCATACACATTCAAGATTGGAAACTCTATTTTAATCACCTTTTTTGTCCTCTGCTAGGTTAAGGTATTTTGTGGGGTTATTGTATAACTCACAGGCTGGAAGAAATGCCTAACTGGATTTGTTTATTTATTTATTTATTTATTTATTTATTTATTGATTGATTCATTCATTTATTTATTTATTTATTTATTTATTTAAATTTTTGATTTAGAGGATTCTGAACTCCTGTCCTTCATTTTCCTGTCTTTGTATTCTTCCTTATGGTATCTTCAAATGCAAATCCTACCTTTATACTCAGTACTCTTTCTGTATCTGGTATTTTTATATACTTATTCAGTATGAGGCTTACTTATCACAGTTTGTGCAACCTGGAGTGTACTGGACAGAAAAGTGAGAGCCACTCTTTGGACTTGTAACCTATATGCCTCTTTTTTTGACCAGGTCTTGAGTCTTTTGCAAGGCTGCTGAGGTGGAAATACTTTTGAACGGATGTTGCAAGAGGTTCAATATATTCAATTTGTCATTCATTTTGCTTTAATGTAACTGGCATTCTAAGATTTGCAAGTAACTTGGAAGCTGTAATGGCTGGACATTTGTCCTGTTACAGTCTCAGTAAATTCTTCAGCTTTTAAATGGTTATTTCGCTTAAATAGAAATTTGACCTACCTAAATTTACTAGACTGAGAAAGTGACTTCAGTTATGAGAAAGTATATGGATAGAGTCTTGATATACAGAAACATTTGAAATGTTAGTATGAAGGACCTTAAGGCTCTTGTTACTAAACAATTGATTCAGAATGTTGCTTTATTTAAAATGTCATCCTGTTCAATTTGTGCAGAAATAGCACATTTTCAGCATTAAAATGCCTGACTCTTTCCAATGTCCATTTATAAAGACTTTTCTCATTAAGAGTGCATTAATACTGCAAGTAGAGTTGAAGGGCAGTGTATAAAGTAACCTTCTAAATATTAAATATGGTTGTCATTGAAAAATCTGCTTGTCAGCAGACTGCCGAATCAGTCCCGTTTAAATTTTATCACACTTGCCTTAATGACAAAGCAGAGATCATAATGTCACGGAAGACAAAATAGAAGCTCTCAAAGTAATTTTCACATCTTTACAGTCTCAGTATACTGAAGCTTTTTAATGTAAACAGTTTTATTATGTTGGCTTACATGGAATTAAGTAGTCCATCATACCTACAAAATCAGATTCACTGTTACTGTCAGTGTTCAGACAGAGTGCCCAGAATTTTGTACAGCACTGTAGTATATCTTGTTATTTCAGCACTTGTGTAACACACCAGCTTTTTTTTTTGAATTTTATCTGCCACTAGAAAGCTCTAATCGGTCAATCCTCCAGACAGCACAATATTTTAGGCATTATCAATGTATTTGATTGCACAGAACTTATCCTTTGCAAAAGGTTAAGACTAGAGTTGTAGTCTATTAAGTGTCATGGGATCATTATTTAGAACTGTTCTCTAAAATGTGCTATCTGATCCATAAAATCAAAACTTTGTCAGGGACAGAAAGCAGTGACCTTAACAGCATTATCTTGGAGGCTTTTTGTGTCTTTGAAATATTATTGCTGTAGTTCCAGTACAGGGGGAAGCCTGTCACATTTGTTTCAAAGGGGAAAAAAAAAAAAGCATTCTCATATTCAACATTTAAGGTGTATGAAGTGAGTAAAAACAAAATGAAATCACTTACTTGAAAATGGTTCCTATATATTTCGTTCATATACTGCTTGTTTTGGTGTTTATGTAGTACAGTCAAAGTATAGCAGCACACTGGTTCCTCTCCTCTCCATGATTTGGGCATAGTTTTGAATGAACCTCTAGATAAGTAGACTTCGCTTTTTCTCCCCATGTCTGCAGTTCAAAGACATGCGGATGGCAGCAATAGTGTAAACCATTTTGGTAGCCTCCCTTACCAAGGAAACAATACAAGTGGTGGCTGTGAGTCACATTTGACAAGCTATACCTTGTAGCTTGAAAGGATTACACCAGATGGTGGGTCTGGGGTTCAAGTCCTGCTTGGGGTGCCTTGCGATGGACTGGCAACCCATCTGGGGAGTGTCCCCTCCCCATCAGCCTTGCGCCTAGTGTTGCTGGGTAAGGCTCCGGCTCTCCACAACCCCGCTTGGGAGAAGAGGTTGACATTGATTGGATTATTTAACTTTTCAGTTCTTGACATTGATCACCTGTAGTGTGACTTCTCCAGTAATATTTAATGTGGCTTCTTCTTTTGAGATGGTGTTAAAGAACACCATCTACCTATACACCACATTCAATTTAAGTTATACATGAATTCTAATTGGTCAAGTTATGTATACATATATTAGCAAATGCATAAGTTAAACATCCATCTGTAATGAGTAACTGATTCATACCATCTATGTGTTACTAAAGTTAGGTAAGGAAGTGAGCAAACTCATTGCAGTCACCTGATGTAGCTTATTCTGCTACATGTGTGAACTGGTGTTTTGCCTGGCACAGAAATTGTACAGATACTACACAGATGGGTACCCTCTTAAAAAAAAAAAAAAAAATCCTTACACGAACATTCCGGAAATGTCAAAAATCAAACTTGGCACCTGGACAAATGAAAGGCAAAATAAGATTTAAGTCTGAATTCCAGATAATGGGATAATTCAATAAAATTCACATCCCGGCAACTTTTTGGAGATGTTCAATTGAAAAGCCTTAACCTCCTGCTGTTTATCATTTATGTTAAAATAGATTTTCAAAAAGAAAATTGACATCCTCCCCCCGCAGTGCTATTTGTGACTCTGGGCTACTAATTAACTTGTATACGGAGGATACTGCAATCTTTAACACTGGTGAAGTGGCATAGATGTAATTATGCTGATTTGTTCATTTAGTGGATTGCATGTCCAAATGCTTCAGGGTGTTTGTGTGTGGGGCAGCAATGGACATTCAAAAAGTTACCCACTTCATCAGCAGAAGAAAGAAATCACTTAATGTGAACCTAATTCTGGCACAAATTTTTACTTTTCTGGTAGCACTTGTTTCATAATTAAGACTACAGTAATTGATACTAAAGCTATTAGCAGGTGGTTGGTTTTTGAGGGGGGGGGGGGGGGGGGGGCTTTGCAGCTAAATTGCAACTTACAAAATGAAGATGTTTCACATTCAGTTTATTTGCTCTTCAATTATGTTTCACATATAAGCATTATTTTCCAGTTAGTTTGCCATTGTGCTCTGATAGAATATCTGATTCTCTAGTTTTATGCTGAAATCTTAATGTTCAAAATTTTAGCAAACATAGGGGAAGATTTTGTGCATCAGAAATGATTGATCTTGAAGGGGACTTAAACTATTTCAAGCAACAAGTCCAAAAAAAAGATTTATAAAAAGTCACTGAAAAAGTATTTGGTTTTTCAAACTTTACTAAAGGCACCTTTAAAAAATAGTATTTTCTAACATAATTACTGTCATTGCACTACACTATTACTATTTTATCAGCCAAGTTCATTATGAAAGAGGTGATATAAGGCTGATGTGGTTAATGGTCAAATTTTCTTAGCTTTACTAAAGAACAGATTATTTCATGACAAAAATCTTGCTTCAGTTGAAAGTCTGTCCTAAATTTTGTGCAGTAACACAAAAGATATATGAGAAGTAAAGTTCAGATAAGTCAATATCCTCTCCTTTTTCTGGCTTCGTATTGCTTGAATTATATGAACATGTTTGAAGTGTAAAAGCATTACAAAATTTTTAAACCGACTGAATTTGAGGCTGGAAAAAATATATATTTTAATATCATAAGAATATGCAAGAGAAGTTTATGTGGCATGCTGTGTGTCTCACTTGACACAAACCTAATATTATGAGTGGAAGTAGACTACTAGTATGTTAGACCGCAGGGACCAGAGTATTGAACTGGGGAGCTATTGAACTTTCTTAACATGTATCTGTCAGTACAGAAATTCATCATTTCATTTATTTATTCTCTGTTTATCAGCAACTGTTTGTCATAAAGCAGGGTTGCAGTGATCTGGAGCCTATCCCAGAATCATAGGGCTGCCAGCATGGCACATCCTGCATTGGATAGCACTTCATCAGAAGGAAATCACACACTCATCCACTTACAAATTCACACTCTAAGAGCAATTTAAAGTCACCCATTAGATGCTTAAGTTAAAATGGCCCTTGAGCAATCTGGTAAGATCCTTTTTGAAAGATATCCAGTGTTGTTGCACATGTTCAGAATTGTGTTGTGCTTATGTACATAACATCACAAAGCCTCTTAATGAACCAAATCAGCAAATCTGAACCCGTGCAACTGCTGCTCTTGGTGGTCCTGTGGAAGCAGGTTTGGGTGTCTGGAGGAGAGGAACAGGCACAGTGGTTGATATAGGAGCACTTAACATCACAACACATGAGAAAGTAAGAGGCTGTGAACATTAGTCTGTGGTGTTGCACATTATGTTGGTTGTCAGAAGTAATCTGTTCCACTGGCCTACATGTGTACTCTCCAGCTGTTCATGATTCCCCTGGAGGATGCACACCACTGTTGTCTTCCACTAGAAGTAGGCTGAGATGATTTTTGATGAGCAGAGCTCTAAAGAAAGTTGACTGCTGTTTGTAGACTCTGTCTTAACCATAAACTTGTTTACAAGTGGCTTAAATAAATGTATCAATATTCATTCCTGCAAGTTTTTCTTAGTAGTAATAGCAGAATAGATCTAACAAATTATAGCCATCTTTTTCCAGTAAAATAATTTTCAGTCCTCTAGAATCTAGTGAATAAAGACATATTGGAAGAGAATCATTCCAAGGTTTTCTGTTGTTTCTTTAAATATTTATTTAAAAAAAAAAAAATCTAGGCTGATTTAGTAGAGATACTCATTCTGTCATTCAAGACAACATACCAGGTCTGGTTGGATTCCATGTTTGTCACAATTGTTGGTGTTCTTGGCTGATACTATGCTGTGTGCTACAGTTACTGATCTTCCTATTTTATTGTCCCTTAGTATCTTTGCTACCCAACTATTTCTGTATGGGCTGCCTTTGAAATGTATAGCACTGGTAGTAGAGATTCACAACAGAGATTTGACAGGATCCCAGATGCATGTAGTCCATTAAAAGGTCCCTAGATTGCACCAGGTGTGTATGAGAGTGAAATAAATACACACTGCATCCTAATGATGCAGCCCATTTCTTATTTTCTGTGATCCTTTCAATAATTCACTAAAATTGAACTTCAATGACTCAGCAGTACTATGATTGGAATATATATATAAAAGGGCAGATCTTTTTCATACGGACACAATATCAAATTTTCTCTATTTTTTTCTGCTGGCATGCATCACATGAGTGACTGCACATAGAAAAGATATAACTGTAACATGTGATGATGCAAATTTAAAGAGCTCTTAAGAGATCAGGTGGGAAATAAGTCTGAAAGATCCTTGTTGAAGGGATTCCATGGTTCTGAGCACAGGGAGAGCACATTCTTTCACATTCGAGCTTAAACTGAGAAACTGCAAACTAAAGTATTGGGCTACTTATGAGTTGGACCACCAAGTATCCAGGGGTGGAGTTCACTGCTTTGCTAGGCTGTAGGGAATGGTCTGCTTTTGCCATTTTATATGATCTAGCCAGAGTCTTGAACTTGTTATGTGCAACCCCAGGAGGCCATTGGAGATTTGGAAGAGATGGCAGATGGAAGACAATTTGTGCCACAGCAATCTGGATCAGCTGGAGAGATCTCATGGTAGAGGTTGAAAGATCAGAGTAGATAGCATCCTGATAATTCAGGAAGAGTATCACCATGACCTGAACCTGGACATGTGTAGTGTATTGTGAGACTTGGGCAGATTCTGTGAATGATACACAGGGGAGGTCTGCAGGATCAGGTTATAGTTTCAATGTGCTGGGAGCACCAGAGATTTGAGTCAATTGTTACTCACAAGGTCTTTACTGGTGAGGGAGACAAGTGAATTTTCCAGTTTGGTAGCGTTTCAAACAGATACATGTACCTGGTGAGAGATGCAGAGACTCACTGTTAATCTGAGATTTTACTTGAAAAGTTTAACAATTGTGACTATACATGAAAGAGATTCATTTGTCAAACATATTAATCTTGCAATCTGTATAACAAAGGTAAGAACAGCAAAAAATTACACTAACATTAATGCTACCCAGTTTTAATCTATTTTCTAATTTCATTTGCATATCAAAACCACACTTTTATGTATTTGTTCAATATATATCCACAGAACTGGATTAATAAAAATGTGTCATATAAGCAAGCCGCTCTTATTTGAATGATTGTACCCTGAAAGTATATATGTATAAATTAGTGTTATAAACTAGTGTTAAATTTAAGATGAGATCTTATCTTACTTGGAAGAGTTCCCAAGAAGCACTGCAAACAGAATTAAGTTCACAACAGCATTTTAAGTGACAATTTCTTAAATGGAGTGAGATCAGATTAGAATATTGAGTGGAAATGGATGGAATGGAGAGAGATTTAATGAAAACAAAAACAGCCCCACTTCTGCATATTAAGTGCAGTGCATAACCACAAAGTTATTATACAGTATGTGTTAGAAGCACGGAGAGAAAAATATGCATATATATATAAGGAATATATATAAATATATATAAAGGAATTTTTTAAAATTTTTTTATAGTATATATCATGTAGCATTGAAATACAAAGATGAATGGGAATTTCACATAAACATGTTGCAATGTGTTGTGGCTGGCTGGGTTTGTGTGAAATAAGTGCGGTTTCAGAGGGATTTACTGGAGGCCAGAGTCATGTTTAAATTAAAGGCCTTTACTATGACTGTAATTAACTTGTTTGCTGAACACATGATCCCCCAGGTAATACTGTTAATATGTAAAGTGTAATAGTTATTTCATATTTGAAACTTTGTGAATGACCATTCCACTCTCTCAATGTGAGATATATGTTTGAAGGCTGAACTCATTTTTAGTTATTTTTTTAAGCTCAGTCAGATGGTTCCAAAACCTTTGGCATCCAGGATTGAGTTTAATAGTGCTGTCTTTGTCTACCTGACATTCTATACTTTATGTTACTCTGATACATTTTTTTTAAAAAACTTGTGTTTTAGCAGACACTTTTCTCCAAAGTGACTGCCAAGAAACTCTATGTAGTCTTACACCTTATTCACCAAGGTGACTTACACTGCTAGATACACTACTTACTATGGGTCACTCATCCATACATCAGCAGAACACACTCTCTCTGTCACTCACTATGAGGGAACCTGAACAGCATGTCTTTGGACTGTGGGAGGAAACCAGAGCACCCAGAGGAAACCCAGACAGACACGGGGAGAACATGCAAACTCCACCAGGACTGAGTGGGGGAATCAAACCCACATCCTCTTGCACTACACCGGCACTGGGAGACAGCAGCACTACTCACTGTGCCGTGTCACCCTGGCTTTGAATGGAAACACCAGGTTCACCTGGTCAAAGAACTTTAAAACACATGTTCTGTGTCATTGGCTGTGGGTTATAACTCTGGCAGTATGTCCCAGCATAGCTTATGGTTTAATGCTTAAAGCTACTGTTCTCAGGCTACAAGGTTGCAGGTTTGAATCCCACCTCCTGATGTAATACCATGGAGCAAGGCACTTACCCTAAAATTGCTCCAGTGAAAATTACCCAGCTGTATGAATTGGTAAATAATTGTAGGTACTGTAACATTGTAAGTCACTCTGGAGAAAACTGTCAACTAAAAGAGTAAAATCTTGTCCTAGAACTTGGCAGTTTTAGAACTGTTGGGAATCAGTTTTGTCCATTTCAGTATTTACTTGAATTGTTACTTTTTTGTATGTATCTTATTCATTTATACAATTGGACATTTTGCTGGAAAAACATCTTTTTGCTCAGAGGCACTAACACAGAGTCCCTCATGTGACTTGAAACACTCTTGGTACCTGCAGCTGCCACATGGCTGAGGCCACTGTTTTTGCCTTGTGTGTCACAGTGCAGTATCTTAAACATATTTTTCTATGTAATTCAATGGGTTGAGGTTTAGCTCTTTCATTTATTTTTAAAAGCTGCCTCTGGTAGTCTGCATTCAACATCGTTTGACCCTCCTGACCAGCGATGCAGTTTATCACAAGAGATGGTCTCTGGTGGCCTTTTCCAATTGCTGCAATTGGAAATGCAATGCATAGACAAATTTTTAGTACCTTTTTTTATTTATTCCACACCACTGTATAATATTAATGTTAAAATACATCAGGATATGTAGTTCTGTACTGACATGTAATGACACGGAGTGCATATAACAGAAATTATGTTTTCATGTAATATATTTGAGTGAAGATCACTGTGAAAGGCACCAAGTCCCAACTGGAGACTGCATATGCACAGGCTAATAACACCGTACTGGATGATGGAGCGAGTGCTACTGACAGTGGCTTGGTAATGGTTTATACAATGGTTTATATTCCCGCAAGAAACATAAGTTAAAGCAATATTGGTGATGAAGAACTGCCCTGCCTGCAAGTTTGATTTCCTTGAGGTTGTACAGGCAAGTAATTCATTTAACTCCTTGCATCGATATCCGTTGGGCATCAGATCAATTGCGTACGTGATTCATAAACACAATAATATTAAGCTGAGCTGCAGAGCTGAGTGTTATGCATTTTTCAGTGTAACAACATGTGATTTATCAGTTCTTTTAAAATGTTTATGGCCTGGATTAATCATGATACATTTGTGGACCAGCATGGGTTTATAAACGTGCACATTCTGATATGTATATTTGTCATTGCGCCAGGAAAGTTTTATAAGATTATTTTAAAAGATGAGTATGTTGTGAATTTAGCCAATGGTCAGACACTAAAGGACAGGAGGAATGCTCTTTAGTTGTAAAGCCTGTTAACTTATGACACAAAGCTGGCAAATGATTTACATATGGAAGCTTATTCATTTTAAAAAATTGCTTTTAACTTGGGTGCTACATACATTTGGTGACTTCTGTATCAGTGCTTATGACAATTGTTTCCCTACTGTTTGCAAAAATAAAATTGCTTCTGAAAATTCTTATATTTGAATAGCACTAATCTATTTGCTGTCATTGATTTAGCTCTTCTATAGCAGAGACTGGGTTTTAGAAATTCATTTGAGGACTGAGCGGTGCTTGTTCCTTCTGTACACATAGTCCACTGTTTAAAACAAATTTAGAGCATCAACATCTGTGCCTTAGAGACACACGAGGGCACTTAAAATGTAGAAGGTGGATATGAAGATTTAGTTTGGCTTGAAATGTCATCAGATTAAAGGATGAAGTGATTTTCCTGATCCAGTCATTATTATTATTATTATTATTATTATTATTATTATTATTATTATTATTATTTATTTGCTTGTTTGCACATGGGTGCTTTTTAGATTTCCAAATATTTTTATAACCCTTCATTCCAATGGCATTTTTTACTTTATATTATGAACCTCCCCCATTTGGTGTCTCACAGCCAAATGAACATGAAATCATATGTATGTTTAATTCAGAATAGAGTTCCCTATGAAACTCCCTTTTTCCACTACGTAACCACAAAACTGCTTGCTTAGTTGAAAATGTCTGGAAGCACCAAGGTTTTGGCACTTAACAGAGAAAGCCTGAAATGGCCAGAGTCTTCATTTCTGTATGCTACAAAATTCGAAAGGAAAGAACAATGCTTTCCCTCTGACATTTCTGTACAGCAAAGATGCTACCAGTACCAGGGGCTGTGTGAGTGTTGGAGCACTCTACTTTATACTGAAGAGATGTTCTGTAGAGTTGAGCGCTGCCTCGTGCCTTGTCAGCTCAGGTTTACTGAGTCCCTACCTAAGGTCAAGGCAATTGCATTCACTAAATCTGATTTAAAAAACAAGTAGCCAATTTACATAGCTTGCAACACGGTAGGGGAGGTGAGACCAAGAAGTCTTAGCAGATGAGAACGTATGAGCTGCTATCAAGTTTTAGAACCCAATTTGTGTAGCCTTCCTGGAGGCAAAATCATCAGTTATGGTGCTATCATAGCTGCTGCTTCTGATGGCATGTCCTCAGAGATGCCATTATTACAAGTTAAAATTGTAAAGCAGTTTTACACAGGTCACATCAATAATAATTCTTAATGACTCAAAATTTAGTAATAAATTTGACCAAACTGCAATCACACACATTTGTTTTGTTCCAAAGAGCATGTTTACCAACTATGCAAACTATGAACTATCTAAGCAGATGATCCACAGTATTTTCTTTTGCTCATATTCATCTACATTGCAGATAGCAAAGTGAACTGAATTACAGGAAATAGTGAGTGAGTGGTATTTTTGCTGAGCTTATACAGCTCATTGCTTCTGTATAGACTGTTCAGTGACATACTTAGGGTTACTGCCACATCCACGCCGCCAAGACAACACGGAACACCTAGGGCGTGGCACAGACTGATGCATAAAAGGCAGCGTCAGAGCAGGAGCTGATGCGGAACCTTATTCAGTCTTGTTACTTGCGACCTCCTTGCTATATCTGAACTCCTTCCTGATCCCTCAGTCCTTTTCCAGTCCCTTTACCCTACTCCCTAGTCTTTGTGCCTCTTTATGATCATCAACCTCTTGCCTGTGTAACGACCTTGCCATTTGGATTGCCCCTTCAACGACGTTTGCGCCTCGGAGACCTTTTGCCTGTCCTGTGAAAAAGTTTCTCAGATTTCCCTGAATAAAGCCCTTGTTCCACTCCACACTTGGGTCTGCCACTTCCTTCCGGAACCAGCCATGACAGATAATAAACACAAGCAGACTAAGTGGGTTCCTTCAGTAGTTACCAACCGGGCAAATTAGCCTTAACCATCCTGAAGATTTTCAATAAAACAGGTTATGTGCGTGTTGTTTTAGTTGGCAAATTACATTTGATTAAAAAATATTAACTAAAGTCTGAAAATGCATAATAATGCTAATATGAGAAGGCTGTTAGGTATTGCATGTGTACGAGACAAGTGCACTGCAATATGAAATATAAACATATTGGTGTTTTGTATAGCTTTTTTTGAGACAGATCCGTCATTCTGGAGTCATCCTGCAGCCAGGGTATCCAACTCTGTTCACTTTCAGCTGAAATAAGTGCAAGCAAGCTCAATGGACCAGCGATGGCCATGTCCTATTTAATAAGTTAGCTCTTCCAACCTGCCATTCAAAGCCCACCTTCAAGCGCCAGCCGTTATGTGCTCTGTGTACTGAAATTGAACTTGCGGCATGTGGCACAAAGATTTAACAAAAAGGTTTTCGTTGACAGTTACCAGGCACCCTAGTAGTTCTAGTGCTGTTGGCAGCCATCTATTAGGCAATGAACACAAGGTCAACCCTTATTCTCATAGCATTTGGAATATTGTCTACTCTAATAATAGTAGTGCACATTAATAGGCCAGAGGGAGGTGTTTTCTAATGTATCTAACCTAAATAATTGAGCTCCAGTTCTTTAATTTGTTCAGGTTGTCCATGCAGTTTCTTTGTCACCTAGAACTCTTAAGGGTATATTCTCATAAAGGAAGAACATTTATCACAGGATAAATGCTTTATCCACATATAGCAAATCCAATTCCAGCTGCAGTTTCCGTTTTGGGTAAATTCAACTTCCCAGTCAGATGGAGAAACACAACCATCAATCAAAATGCCATAATTTCTGATGAGCCAGTCGATCAATAAGTTGATTAAATTCCAACCTCAGGCTTCTTTTTAAACTCTTTTTGGATTGCATGAAGTTTACTCTTTTTTTTTAACCCTAAAGCCATGCTAGTTGGTCTGGAGATTGCTGAATATGTTTAAAGCTAATTAAAATAAGAATGAAAACTGATTTTGGTGTGTTCTTGGGACTATAATTTTACTTTACAGATTAACTGGATGTCAAATGACCTGTTCACTTGCACCTTTGCTGTTTGGACAGCAGCTGAATGTACCCTACAGCCCTTACCTTGACATTGCTTTATTTAGTTTCAGTCGATTGTTCAGTGCACTGGGTGTTGTCCCCATACATGTTGTGAAATAATTTTTGTCGATATTATGTACATGTGCAATTTACCGATATTAAAACTGATAGGACTTCAAGAAAATAGCAGTGCAGAAACTCATTTACATGCTTGTATTTTATTCTTTTAGCATTTTCCCTAGTTTCTAAAGTTAATACTGTATTCTTAGCTTGAGTCCCCAATCTATATATAGTAATACCCAGGGATAAGCTTATTCAAGGTACAAGAATTTGACTTTACAAGGAGTTTCATTTAATACCCTTAAGTGTACTTACATTTGAGGTGACAAGGACCAAATCTGGACTTCATGCACATCTGACAGCAGAGTGACTTTATACATTCACATTTATTCATTTTACAGAAGCTTCTCTCCAAATCAACTTGCAACAATGACTGTTTAGTATTTAGCTGACACCTTTGTCCAAGGTGACTTAGTGCTAGATACACTACACAACTCCATACAATCCTTAACCCATCTACACAGCAGACACCAGTCTGCCACATGCACACACACTCACTCTTTCAAATAAGCACACACTACAGGCTGTTTTGCATCTTTAATTCACTTGTCTTTTCAGAGGTGGGAAGAAACCAAAGCACACAGAGGAAACCCATGCAGACTGAGTTGGATTCGAACCCATGTCTAAACAGCCCAGGTGGTATGACGCAGCAGAGCTCCCTGCTGTGCTACTTCATTTCCTGCTGAAGTAATTATGTCCATTTTAATGGTGTTGGGTTAAATTTTTAGCATAAGTTTGTGTCAGTTTTGCAGCTCAGGAATGCTTAATTTTCTCATTGAGACTAATCATAATTATACCTTTTGAAGTGAGAATTCACCTTGAAAAGCATTCATTTCAGCAACAGAGGAAGACTGTACTCTGATGTATCTGCTTGTGACACCCACCCCCCACCCCCACCCCACTCACCAAAAAAAAATAGGGGGGCTGCCAGAATGAGTGAAAGACTCGGATAGCATTGTGAACAAATGAGAGATGGGATCGTCTCTCCTCCCAGGCCCCTATCATTAGAGGCATGTCGTAGCTCTGCTGTCTGTGCCGCTTGACTTCTGAAGGAGGCTGAAGAGGGGTCAGTGTGCTCTGGTATAGTGTCTGAAGTGACTGATTCAGCCAGGTTCTCCCCCTTTTCAATACCAAGGCATCACTGGTAGGCATTGACTCTCTGGATGGAGTAATCTGCAGGAGAAGAAGGTGAGGTTAACAACTTAACAGGGACTTTTTACGTGAATCTTGTGGTAAACTGTCGTTGTCTGCTTTTGGCCTAGCTGCAACATTGGCTGGCAAAAAAAGAAAAAAATCTAATCACCATGCATCACAGAGTCTCGCCACAAAAAAAATTCACCATATGTACCCCATGGTTGGATGGAATATAATTGCTCTTCAGTCACTGTTCTAGGAATGAATTCCTCAGTGAAATGTTTATTGTTGACTCCTCTGCACTATTCATACTGTTCCTAGGACAGCAATTGGTTAAATTCTGCAACTTAATGAATATGTAGTTGAAACGACTGGAGGCTTTATTCCCTGCAGGAGAGTTTCTGTCCTACCCTTGACAAAGTTGGTGAACTTGAATAACTTCAGTACTGCTCTACTAGTGTTGATGAGCATAGTGAAGCTGTTATGGGTGCCTGCTAAGCAAGCAGATTATTGTAATACCCACTGAAAGCTGACACTGTGCTTTTAAGACCAAGGGTCAGGCAACGTCAATATGTTTAAACTTGGTGCTTGACCTCAAGTGGACTATCAGCCGAGGGGGTCGGCTGCTTCTCTTTCCTTGGCCTCATCCCTCCACCTCTTGCTGCTCCCCATGGGCCAGAGAGACTGTGGGATTCCTCTCCAGGTGTACCGACTCATCACTTTTAACAGCAGGTTCTTTCCTCCTCCCCTGGGTGCGCATCCCTGGGGCCCAGGACTGTTGTAGGTTGAATGAGAAAGTTTCAACAGCAAAGAAAGTTACTCTGTTTGAATGGAATCAAATGTAATCCAGTATTTACTTGGGATTTGTTTATATTTTTTTGCTCTTATTCTCAATAACTATGTGCATCTAAGCTGCAGTGGTCGGCACGCTCTATGAGAACACTTGTTTTAAAAGAATACACGTTAGTTTTCATTGATGTTATTTTAGAGCAGTGAAGGAGAGCTCTTGTCCTGTCAGAGAATAGATTTTGGTCTGAAGAGGATGCAATTAAGTAATGAAGAGCCTGTTTAATGAATCTGGAATTTTCTCTAATACAACTTAAATGAATAAAATCTGCTACTGTTAAACATATGTCCTGCAGGGTCAACACTGATTTAAATAAAGATAATTGGTGACACATTATAACACTGAACTCACTCCATATAAATAGACTGTAAAATGTATACAGTGTAAATGTAAGACTAAATACTGGTTCACAAAATAATAAAAGGAACATTTGGGTTTAAGGAGGTTAATTAAGCCTTCCTTGGCTTAAATAAATTTTAACCCTTTCTAGGCAGACATTGCAAATTAGCATCAGCTGGTATTTTTTTTTAAAAAAAAAACTGCCAGTACAGGTGGTCCCTGATTTACGATGGGGTTTTGTTCCGCGAAAACCATCATAAACTGAAAGCACCATATGTCGAAAATGCATTCCATACACCCAATACACACCTCTCCATGACAGACTGGGAGATGTGGATTGCAGCCGCTGCCCAGCATCGCGAAAGAGTATCGCTTCGCATATCGCTTGCCAGGAAAAAAAAAAAATCAAAATTCAAAATTTGAAGTACAGTTTCTACGGAACATCTATCGCCAGCTCAACATCATAAAGTCGGAAAAATCGTAAGTTGAACCATCTTACATTGGAACCCCCTGTATTTCGCCCTAAGAGAGTTAAAGCTGTTTTTAATGGTATACCTACACTATTAGACTGCATGGCTTTCACAAGCTTTTGGTACTGATGTACCAAAAATGTTCTTTGATGGAGAGCATAGCCAGGTGTTATATTTTTCATTTTGTGAACTCTTTATGTCTTACCTCCTGGGGGGGGTTTCAGATTCATTTCACAGTGAATGGGGGGGTTAATGACTCTGCAGGCCCTCCTTGTGAGGGCATATATTGGGTTGGTCACACAACTGTCATCTTATCCACATGGGTGGATCCGCTCGCCGACTGGATATATGAGCCATAAATTAAGTTATCGTTGTAGCAGCGTTGCTCGTGAAAATTGGACAGTGGTGAAGCAACTGCCCATGCCAATTTGGATCAGCAAAGAAGAAAAGCTAGAGGTGTACAAGAGTCAGCATGAGACGTGATTCTGGAGCTGAGGTAATGAAGGCAGCCAACGAAGTGATGCTGAAGACTCAGCAGTGTGCTCTGCTGAAGGCTAAGGAAATACTGTAAATGTTTTGGCCACAAATAGGGTTCCATAATGGAATAATCACCATGATAGAGGTTATGAATAGTGCATCATGCAGACACATATTGCACTGTGCTATGTAAAATCTCTAAACAGCTGTGACATATTTTATTATGTTGTGGCATTTAATAAATGTCACTAAATTTCTTCTAAGGTTAATACTTTGTATATTTAAATCACATTTCAATTCATGTAAGAAAGTTCACTGGATCATGTGACATAAAAATGTTTGCCATCTTTTTTATGTTCCTGAGTTTTTTTCTTCTTAAATACACGTTTCTTTAGTGGCTAATGCTAATAATGAATAATTTTTTTACATTTGTCGGGTGGGGGGGGTGGGGGGGGCACTGCAGGTTTGGCCAGTGCCTGCTGTGTGGCAGGCCTGGGGTTTAAGTCCTGCTTGGGGTGCCTTGCGGCAGACTGGCATCCCGTCCAGAGTGTGTCCCTTCCCCCCTTGGCCTTGCGCCCTGTGTGACTGGCTAATCTCTGGCTTGCCACGACCCTGCTTGGGACAAGCGGTTGCAGATGTTGTTTGGTTGTGTTACTTTTACTCATTTAGCGGACACTTTTCTCCAGAGCAACTACAATGTTAATCTACCTACAAATATTTACCCAGTTACAGCTGAGTAATTTTACTGGAGCAATTTAAGGTAAGTACCTTATTCAAGGATACTATAGCCAGCAGTGAGAGTTACACCTGCAACCTTTGGGTCCAAATGCAGCAGTGTTAACAACTACACTACCAGGTGTCCCCCTGTTTTGAAATATTGCTAATTTTATGACATAATGCAATGACATAGATTTATAAGATATTCCCATTTTTTGCAATTTCAATTTTAATTTCCTGCCAATTAAAAAAAAAAAAAAACCTTTGAGAAGTGTATATGACTCGACTATACAATTAACAAAACTGACTATCAGTCAGTATGTACTATCTATGTACTATCAGTCTTTTGACACATACCTCAGGAGAAATGAAATGATATGGCTGTATGACAGACAGAATTTTAGAGACATCATGAGATGCATCAAGTCTTTCCCGTAGCGCACTCCCCGAGGTATCTGGGAAGTAGTACACCTTGGTTTTCATGTCACATCGCCTTTGAGTCTGAAGAACTGTTCTGCATGTAGTAGACCTGACACTTCTTTCTGCTTTGTATACTGCCCTCTGCAACCTTTTCCAAATTTCAGCAGGCCCTGAATTGGCCATACATGACAGGAATCCCGACCACACAAATAGTTTTCCAAAGAAAAAGTGGTTTGCTATACTTTCTCGAATGGGGTTGGATAAACTGTGCTCGTGGGTTTTCATGTTGAGTCACTTGAATCATTTCATGTTGAGTGAATGCATTTTTCATGCATTGGTTTATCACATACCTGAAATAATATTTATCATAACAGATAGTACTCGCTGTGACCCATTTCCGAAATCCAAAAGCTCCTTAAAATTTTGATAATGCATCAATAATAGATGTTTGAGATGCTGACAGTGTCTTGAATAAGTTATCATGATTAGAAGAGAAAAAAAGGGGCTTTCTGCATGGTTTGATTATAACCAAGAGTGACAGGAGACAGCTTAAACCACAGAAATGTGTGGTCTTATTGGAACGCCAGGAGCACAGCAACATCTACATTAGAAAAGTTAGTGTGGATTGCAATAGTGTTTTTCAGATGACGTAATGGTAAAATCCAGTTCAAGCAATAATGTTCATTCATCAACGAAAAATGTCTTGTTACAGGACTGTTTAATTCCCCACAGAACTAAGCATAGTTGTAAATATAGCGCCATACTGCTGTTTTATTGTAGTCTACAGTGTGACTTCTATATGACAGAGATGGTCCGCTTTGCTGTCATCAATTGCTACCTTACCAAAATAGAACTTTTCAAGCCTGATCACAAGATTACTATTACCTACAATTCTTCTATTGAAAATGACCCTTATTTAAATCAGGTAAGGTAGGTTCTAAAGGGAAATCATATTCATTTCCTTATGTGTAGACAGTCAAATCACACACACTGGCTGAAATTGTTTGTCCCAAATGGGGTTGCAGCAAACCGGAGCCTAACCTGGAAACACAGGGCATAAGGCTGGAGGGGCAGGGGACACACCCCAGACAGGAAACCAGCCCATCACAAGGCACCTCAAGCAGGACTTGAACTCCAGACCCCCCAGAGAGTAAAACCCAGCCAAGTCTGCTGCACCACCACGCCACTGTACCACCTGGTGAATTCAGTGGATTTCAATTAGTGCAACAGTGTTTCTTTGGAACTACAACTACAAAACATGATTTAGCTTTCTGAACTGACTTTACACTGACAATTATTTTCTTACATACAGTAGTTGGAAGGATAAGTGCTTTAAACGATGATTATACTGAAGACTGAAGTGGAAGACTGTGTTTTGGTAACATACCATCTCCAAGCAAATAAGATCTTTTTTTCAAACTTGTCTGGGTTAGACCTGAACTTTTCAATAAGGACAATGATTTTTCACTGTATATTAGACCCCCCTCTGGATCTCAGTGTGGTCCCAGTGGGAGTAGTTTGCCAACCTGCATACCTGGTGCAGGGACCACAGTGGTAGGTCCAAATTATTTCTCATGTTATGGAAATAGCAATGGCATTCCATTGGTGTGGTTCCCTCTTCAAACATTGAAATTTTCTTTCAGTTGAGACTCATACTGCTACATTAGATACATTCTTAGCTGGGAATGTAGGCTGAGTGCATGAAATCTCTCTGCATATAACATGCTAGTGACTCCCTGCCGCTGGCATTACAGCATCAATCTACACAACAGGACATTAAAATGAAAGCATTTCATCCAGTACTTGCATAGACCGTCTTTAATCTTTTAAATATGCTGTTCATTGGCCGAAGTGATGAAATTATGAGTCATCATAAGAGTGATTAAGAACTTCACACCTGAAGTCCTTTACTCCTTTGCCATCCATCTGTCATGTGCTATCATATCATCTCCACATGTAAACACCTGTGATCCTTTTGACTTCAGAAGTAAGGCAAAGCATGGCCACCCAACCCAAACCACATATGCGTGTGATAAGTATGCCGCATTGTTGTACTCACTGATTTTGTAGACAAAGATAAAGAGAAGAAGGAAAGATGTTTTCCACCTTCCCAGTACTAAATATTTTCCACTCTTCATTTTCATGAAACTTTTTTTTTCCTCAAACAATGTAAAGAAAATAGGCAAGAATTATGGTCAATTTATGTATATGTTCTTTTGTCTCGGTTGTCATACAGATTTAGCTTTTGGCCTGCTAACCTGCCTGAATGGAAAATAAATAAAGGGAAATGTTCCTATCTTATTGCAGAATCTTCCCTTGGGATCTAATCTGACATCACCTAGACTATCATAAATCACTCCCCAAAATAGGTCTCCTCCGCTGTTTTTCCTGACGACTTTTTGGAGCATATGTCAAAGCATATCCCCTAGTATGTCAGGTGTGTATACTGTTGTAAGAGCCTCAGAGGAGCTACAGATGGTTTTTATGTACCGTGTCTCATAGAGCAAAATTCTTTTTCTAATAACATTTGCATAATTGTATGTAGCAAGGTGATTAATTAAGCAGACATAGACATGATGTAATAACTTCCACTGCAGCTCACCAACTATATAAGAAAGAGTAAATAGAAAAATGTGAAACAGAACACCAAATCTGTGTCCCATTATGTGTGATTTCCACAGACAAAAAAGAAGAAATGTATCATACTCAACATGTTTGTAAGTATCCTGCTAATGGCTGATGTTTAATTAGAAATGATAGAGAAGGCTGGTGTGATGTTTAATGCAGATATAAATTGTGATACATTATGATTGCAAACTAAATTGATTATAACTGAGACTAATCCAGGTTGAAAGAACCTGTTAATTTTAATTCCTCCTTGTGTAAACTTGAAATGTTGAGCTGCAGATTAAGGATAGCTCCTAAATCATTATAAAGGTTTATTTAAAAAGACTGAGTGTTTATTACCTTTTACAAAATGATAAAACTGCATTAACGCTTTTAAACCAAAATAATAGATTTCAATAAACCCTATTTCAAAGTTTGACTTATTTTACGTAGTTGTATTCTGAATAGGTCCATGTCATAAATATCAAGTATAAAGATATGGATGTAATATGTAAATTTACTGTCGGATGGTACTTGTAAGTTATACATTAATTTAAAAGCTATAGCCTTCTGCTCTTTAAGAAAGTAAGGACCTGGGAAAGTGAAGACCCAGAACTGGAAAGACCATGACTTCATTGGTTATCTCAGGCTACTGCTCTTCCCCTCTCTTGCCTGCCCAAGTGCGGTCAATGCTTCTATATTCCCCAAGTGCGGAGCCTCACTGACCCGCAAGCAGTAATTTTAAACTTGGATGTAGGCAGAGTCAGTGCTAGAGGGCAGATATCCTGGACCTCAATCCAAGGTCGTTTATTTGCTCGTTTATTCATATATTTATCTGCTGCAGTTTTTTTCCTTTTTTTTTTTTTTTTTTTATAACAATAGCTAGGCAACACGGTGCCATTCCTCTAGGCCAAAACATTGGAGGAGCTGACTAATTGGAAAATGAGTCCTCATACAAAAACGGTTATAGCTTAGCATATATATTATTGAAGCATTAAAAATAACCACCCAGTAGTGAAATACTGGGACAAAATGTGTCACTCTCATTCAACATATTGACAGCATAAGCTTTGTGGTAATCAGGTGTCTATATCAACTGAATTTTAGATGGATTCTCGAAAATGATATGTGCCAGTTTTACAAACACTGGTCAAATAACACTTGCTCTCCGACTTCATGTGGAGCTGCAGAATCAGTGGAATATTATCCAGCATAGGAGTTAATGAAGCTGGCATTGCGTTCATTGAACCTGGTGCTTGCCTTGTGTTTTCTCTCAGCTTCATAATAAATCAGCATCAAAACTTGCAGGAACTGGATATACTTTTTTTCCCTCTTGTTATTCATTGCCCTTTGACCTCATTTAGTTTACAGCAGAGAGAGAGACAGCACACCGAAACTGCATTGCTAATGGTAACTTATTACATGCTTTGCCTCTAGTAGAATGAACACTGTATAATAAAAAACACTGGAAAAATGTGTTTTGTAAATCCAGCGGCAGTTGTTTTAAACATATCCTTTCAGTCACATTGATATGGTACATTGCATGGCAGTTCTTGTTATACATAAATGCTATTGTTTTTAGATTCTTTTATATAAACATATATGTGTTTATAAATGTGTGTGTATATAGACACACACATATATAATGATAGTCCATGTTTCAATTTATTGTAAAGACTGGTGCTACTGGCATGCATAAAAATTTACTGCTGGCCAAATATTTCAACAACATGACATCAGCTTGATTAACGTTGTTAAATTTTATGGCAAACAACAATTTCAAGCTTTTCTTGTTCGTGAATTGTATACCTCTGTTATTTGAATACACATGTAATCATAAGTACATGTAAATACCAAATGCACTCAATATGCAAAATGCCATTAATGATCCTTTACGGAATATAGCCTGTATTCACAGCTCTCATCACTCATTATTTTGATAAAGGAAGGTGGATTTCTTTCACTCATGGTTATTTTTTGTAAAGTGAGAGTGAATGTGATTTCCCATCTTTTCTATCTTTTCCTTTTTATTATTCCCTTTGTCAGTATTTATGAAAAGGCTTATAAGAAAAGCCTGAGGGTGTCAAGCCCAAGAATGAAAGAATGGATGGGGTTTAGTTCTTTTCACATCTGGAATTGTGGACCCAGAAAACACAGCAGAACAGCGAGCTGGTAATTGGGTTGGGGTGACCAGGGACAAGAGCTGCATGGATGAATGCAAACAGAAGTTCCTGGTTAGACAAGTATAACAATTTCATTACCCCGGTAGAGCTGGGAACCGCCTTTAGTGAGAGTATGTATGGTGGCAATGTCATCACCAAGGATGAGATTTCACCTGCTGTTTAGCTCCCCTAAGCGAGCAGTGAAGTACAGAGTAAGAGGAGAGCCTTGGGCAGAGGAGAAAGAGGTCACTCTGTCGTCCTCTGCTGACTTTCACACTTGCAATGTATGAAGTACAGATGGTATATATTTATATAGTATTGATTTATTTTCATGGGGGGTGCAGTGGCGCAGACCACAGTCCTGCTCTCCGGTGGGTCTGGGGTTCGAGTCCCGCTTGGGGTGCCTTGCGATGGACTGGCGTCCCGTCCTGGGTGTGTCCCCTCCCCCTCCGGCCCTATGCCCTGTGTTACCGGGTAGGCTCCGGTTCCCCGCGACCCTGTATGGGACAAGCGGTTCTGTGAGTGAGTGAGTGAGTGAGTGATTGATTTATTTTCATAACTTCATAACTGGGATTTTATTCATAACTTCAAATTCTGCGATCCCTACCAGGATGGGGATGCTAGATTTGAAAGACGGATTCAGAGTGCATGCCTCTTGCCACTTCTGTCTATCAGTAGCTGGCTAGTTGGAATTAACCGTACCGCAATGATGAGACCACTGGTGCTTTCTCAGATTGCTGCTTGATATGCGCACGGGTGTTGTCACCAGTGAATACATTATTGCCGTGTCTGATCCTTTCATCTTGTACAGTTAAACTCTGTCTGCCCCCCAAAGGGACTCTAAGACAGCTTCTGACACATAACCAATCAGGAGGGAGAACTAATCACTCTGCAGGGACCAATTCTCCTGCAAACCTAATGGTCTTTAGGGACATCCAGCTTGAGAGTGAAGGTTATAAAACTAAGCCACTGAAGAGCACAAGAATTGGAATGCTGCAGTAAGGTACAGGACTAAGGCTGAAAGATGAGCTCAGATGGCCCTAAAGAACCCAATGACACCATGAGAATGCAGTGGCATGGTAATGGATGTCAACTTGAAGCCTGAAGGTTGTTGCAGCATGAGAGGCTTTGCTGTACTGCCTTCTGAGGAAGCTGTTTAACCTGAATTATGCCAGATAGATTTACATTTAGTACTTTAGCAGATGCTGTTCTGCAAAGCAACACACGCTCATGGTATACAAAAAATACATTTCACTGCAGACGAACACCCTTAGTTACAGATAGTTAAATATGAAGCTGTAAAAAAAGGTAAAACTCAATTTGAGTAAATTACACTGAAAATCTAAGATGTTCTTTTTACCCTTAATGCTGGTTATAGAAAATGACCTTTTTGGATTTTGGTTTGGATGTTAAGCTGCTTAAAGCTGCTTACAAATATGTATGCATTTATGCAGCTTGGCCATTTTTAGAGGAGTATTTCAGCGCAAATACCTTGCTTGGGGCATTACAAAAGAAGCAGGGATTTAAACCCAGATCCTTTGATTGCAAGATGACAGCTCTCACCATTACACTACCTGCTGCCCCTTAAAACATTGGCTATTCCACAGAAAGGATTGAACTGTCGACCCTGATTTCCAAGGCTAGTTCTTTATTGACGGCCACGGTGTCTTATGAAATCTTTTCTATTTATCAAAGCCATTAAATGTTCCATAGCATATGGTACCGCGCTGTAGGGAACACCTCGTCCTCTAACATAAAGCATATAACCCTGTAGAATTGGCTGACGGCTCGTTCATTGATTGTTTTATTACATAATGCTTTAAAAAATGCTGCCTTTTTTCTGATAATGCTATCTTTTTTGATATATACAATGTCTGCAATTTTCAGTTGTATTATGGAAAAAAATGTTGTTCTGTTTCCTAAGATGACACTGAAAGCAGTCCCCCCCCTTCTTCTTCTGGTTTTCAGGAAGAGTATATAACGAGTTAGCTGTAAACATAAAAATGATTCTTTGCCTGCTTAGGTGATTCTGTCCAAGGTGTTTGTCTCCCCAAAACAAAGCACATCTGTGCTGGAGGAAAGTATTTTAAGGCCTCCAGTGCTAGTCAGATAATAAGTGTTACCATCTGCAGAGTGAATGCACTCCTTCTGATCATTTGATCACAGAAGCCTTCTGTGTTATTTTGCAGCAGTATGGCTTTTACAGTTGATATAAGTTCCTTGTTTCTTGTGTACGTTTTGCTACATTGGGCTGCAAGAGTAACATTTCTCATGCATTCGTATGTAACCAGAAATATTGATGTCCCTGTGCTTTTATATTGGCTTAGTCTGCTAATAAACAAATGCTAATGAAGACATTCCCCAGCGAATAAATGGCGTAAATCACTAAGCTGTTTTAAATTAGAGGTGCTCAAGATTTTCCCCTCTGCTGCAAAAAATGTGTGTCATTATTTTTTATGGCTTGTCCAGCTTTCTTAATTTGGTCAAAAAGGTTGCATTCTATAAATTGTTGCTCCTAGGCATTTTTTTTTCTCCCACCATGAAAATCCACAGGAGGTCATGCCTCAAGATTGTGGCTCCTGCCGAAGCGGTCTTTGGTCAAAACTGTTTTGATAGAGTCGTAAGGTCAAGGTGCAACAATCTCCCTGTACGGTTTGTTAATACAGGGGCAGCTGAGAGCATAGGTGGTTAGAACCACTGCCTTCAGACCCCACAGTTGCCCGTTCACATCTCACCTACTGCTGTAGTTCCCATCAGCAAGGAGCTTAACCTAAATTGTTTGAGTAAAATTACCCAGCTGTATAAACCGGTGAATAGGTGTAGCTTAGCAGCGTAAGTTGCTTTGAAGAAGTGCCAGACAAATGAATAAATGTAATGCTGCTGTGATTCAGCCCTATATGGAAACAGAAAACTTTCATTCAGCTCTTGGACACTTCGCTGACCAGTTACATAAAGGTTTCCCACATTAAATAAATCACGACTTCGCAGCACTTTGCTATGTTCCCATATATTTGTGGTCTACATTCAGGCAGTAAGAGTGTTTATAATGCCACTGTTAGTCAGGTGATAACAAATACTAAAGTTGTAGTTTCCATTTTGCCACAGCTCCACTCCTGAAGAGAGCATCAAAGCTGTTTGTTTGATGTTATGCAACATATTCTATTTGCAGATCTCTGTCTATGTGAGAAGTACAGAAGGAGTCAAGTGTTGTACAATTAGTTGGTGACTTCAACTGTTGAATTTCAATTATTTATAGAGATGTCATTCATACATCATCAACAACTGCCTGTTCCAAACATGGTTGTGACAAACCAGAGCTTTAGCCGGCAACACAGGGCGCAAGGCAGTAAGGGCACACCCGGAACAGGATTCCAGTCCGTCACAAGGCACCCCAAGCAGGGCTCGAACCCCACAGCAGCCACAGAACATGCACTTGCTGAACACGCTGTGCCACCACACCCCCCTATAGAGATGTCAGATAGTGTTAATATTCATGTTTTGTTTCAATTGGTGTAGGTCTTGGATCAATCAGCAGACATAAGGTTTCGTCCATAAATCACCACTCCAAAAGGTTGTACCATGTATTGTGTGAGCGCTACAGAGGTAAGCCTTATACTAAATTGCAAAAAAAAAAAAAAAGTTTCTCACTTTTTCTGGACAAAGAAATCCCCGTTAATTATTTATTTTGCGATGTCAGCAAACATGAAGGACTTCCAAGCCCACAAATGTTGTTTCTTTTATGGTTTGCAAGAACTTAGGTGATGGTTTTAATGGCTTAGGGAGAAAGTAATCCTTGCCTGCCAGATTATCTGATATACTCCTCTATTTGAATTTTGGGTTCAGTGTTGGTTGAATAAACAATTAATTTTTTCTTAAATGTTTGGTGAGGAGATTGAGATGAATCTGAATGTTTGATTCTGCTACAGGGTGTGCTCTAAGATTTGTTTCCCTGTTTAATTGCCTCAGCCCATTTCTCTCCAGCTGTGCCCATAGCTGGTGTCATTTACATGTTTGTCAGTTTATGCAAATGATGTGGCCAATACAAAGTCATACACAAAATATTCTCACCTAAAAAATGAAGAAAGTAAATGATTCTCTACAAACATGTCATGGCAGGTTTGAATCCTATTATCTATTTGTTATTGTACATCTAAATACTTCTGCATTTATCAAAGATGTAGAATAAGATAATATTTTAAAAGTGTAAAGTGGCTCTTATGGCATTTATGTAGAAAGTTTCCCTCTCGAGCACAGGTATTGTTAGTAGTTGTGAGACTGAAGAGCTAGAATGGAAAAAATCTGTGTTGCTGGGGTGATGCCGTAGGGTATGTGTAGCAACTATCGAGGTATTTGTCAAAAGCCTGGTCTGGTTGGGTCGTGGTGTGTCTTAACATTCAGGTGCTTGAAAGAACTGCGCCAATAGTCTCCACAGCAAGGAAGCAGTGATAAAATCTGCCATCAGAGTCCAAATCGAGGGAGCTGGGGAAGTGAACCGTAGTAAACTTTGGGAAGCTGAATAATCTTCAGATGCAGATACTGGTAGCAGTACTGTACTAGTTCCGGGTCTGACCCAGTGGGAGCAGAAAGGGACCTAATAGGGACAAGGGTTCCTCTGAGCTGGGTGAAGGCATTCTTTTCATTGAGGTTAAACAGATATTGTGGGATTCACATCAAATTGACTTAGAGAGGTCTGTTTGAGCACACACTTTCTGTAGGAGACATTTCAAGTTGTAAATGTAGCTTAATATTAAGATTTTTCCATTTTCAAACAATTTGGTTACAGCTGGAAAAGGCAGTAATTACATTTGTGTGTGTGTGTATGTGTGAATATGTAAGTGTGTGTGTGTGTGCACACAAAAAAGTTAATACTCATAAACATTCTGGTCAAATGCCTTTAAAACTTCTGTTTCATTTCGTCTCAAAATTAGTTGAATTTTATCGTAGATTCTATGGACTGTGACTTTACAAAGTGGTGCTGGAATCAAATTTTTGCTTTGGTAATTTTATAAATACAGAGTGTAGAATCATGTACCGAAGCAATAGGGTTTGTGAGCTTCCCATAGCTTCAATTTTCAGTGGATTCTGTTGCCACAAAAAATTAGGAGCTTATAGAGAGCAGCTGAACTCTTATTTTGTTTCAAGGTAGATGTTTTATATCAAGAGAAGACAAATCTGAAGTTTTTCCTCCACATGTTATTGGCACCGGAGGAAAGTAACCTCCACACCAATATAAAATTTTGATAACACTGTATTTCTGACTGCCCACTAAGAAGGACAGCATGGTCAGCTTTCACCTTTCACAAAGCCTTCAGCGATCAGTCTCTTGGAAGTCATTAGATGTTGGGCTGTACTCCTGATCCTAGAATGTGTGTTTTTAAATCCAATTGATCTTTTTCTAAAGGTCATTGTTTTCAGTATTTCAGGAACCATCTGGCAGAGGAATCTGGACTTCAACCACAATCATTTTTTCCTCAGCTTTAATATTTCTCTGGTAATTGCATATGGTGGACTTCACACAGGGTGGTTTGGTTTACCACAGCTTTTAACTTGCTTTTTTTTTTTTTATTTTGTTAGAAACTCTGCATGGAGCACAGCATGTAGTACAGAGATTAGTGCCGTCACCTTGAAATGAAAGGACCCGGGTTTAAGTACCCGCTCCTACTGTTGTATTATTGACAACATACCTACTCTGACTTGCTGGAGAAATTGTCCACCTATGTAAATAGATTAATAATTTCATATGGCTTACTGTACACACTCAGCGCTGGACAGTGGCCTGGTCTGAACAAGTCCTGCAAAGGGAGAAAATACCAATAATGTGAACAAACCAGGACTGCTAACACCCTTTTTGTCAATAACAATGCAAAGCATATTTTCAGTCCATGCAGCTATCTCAGAGCTGCTAAAAACCCCTTCATTTATATCCCTGTCACATGACCCACCCCATAACTTCTACATTAGTTTGACAAATTTACTGTGTCATGGCAACTTATAGATACACTGCTCTGCGAACAGTCCTGTAAGGCTGTATGGCTCCTGTAATGAAGGCGCTCAAGGTTTGCCCAATGGAACATATGAAAGGAGTGCTGGGGGTGAAGTGTGTGAAGAATGAAGACCTAATTCAGAGTACAAAGGGGAAATGCTTAAAAGGTCAGATGGGGGGGTAGGGGTGTGGCAAAAATATGAAAGTGGACAAAAAGTGAAAATAATCTCAACCCTTTTCTCCTTAAAACTTCTGTATGTGTATGTGTGTGAAGACAAAGGCAATGAAATCTAAAGTTTTGTTTTGTCAGATGTTAGGTCTAAGACTTATACCTTTTTCTACTGGATTCCTAGATAAAACAAAGAATCCCCAGTTGTTTTCTCTGCTGATATGACTTTCTCGTCCAGGTCTTCATGAGTACCGTTAGCATTTTTACCCCCCGTATTGCACCCTCCACAGTCACTGAGCATCGCCAGATGCCAGCGTTTTGAATTGGTCCTATCCGACTCACTCCAGCTGACGTCCAGTGCCAAAGTGCTGCTGTTTCAAGAGCAGCAGAAGCCTCCAGTTCCCGGTTTGCTGCTGTGGCGAGTGCCCAGCCCTACACTGCCAACATTTGGGCCTTGCAATGAGCTGCATTTTCCCTCCATTTTTTTACTGGCAAATCAGCTGTTGGAGATATGAGGAATTTTTCAGTTTATTAATAAACAGGAATCTCTCTGAAAGCTTGTGGGGGAAAAAGTTCGAAATAGATATGTACTGCAGCATTCTTGAAATTTCAGTGTAATCTATCTTTTTTAATATTAGAAGTTTATTATCAATGTGTGGGAGATTAAATTACCATGGGCATTCAGGCTGCCTGCTGTATTCATGTCCTTGGGTGCCAGTGGTGGGAGCTGTGCTGCTTCCCCATTCTGTACCCAACTTGACTTCCTACGTGAAAAAGCAAGAGGATTGGCAGGGGTGCGAGTGCAGGGAGCCCAGCAACAGCAGCCCTCAGATTCCTGGCAACCACGGAGGCGTTGCTGACGGCTCCTTCAGAAACACAACTGTCGATGGCTGTTGCTGTGGTGGGGAAAAAACCGTTAATACTCCAGGGACAGCAAAGCTCAGTCTTTGGCAAAGAGGGAAAAGCAGCGCTTTTCCCTGTTGCACAGCCAGTCGAGCTATTGATAACCACACTGAAACCAGTCAAGGGTTTGAGGAGAGGCTTGGTGCTCCAGTGGATTTTGGAGAGAGACCCTAAGTCTCGTCTCTCTCACTTGTGGTGTTCACGTAACACTTCATTTAGCTCAATTCCTCTCTTTCATCCTTCATTCTGTGAGTCCTCAAGTCACAGATCTAATTTCAGGGCCCTTAACTACTTTGTTAATGTGTACATCTACGTGCAGAGTACAGTAATGAGAAATAAACAAGAAAGCCCATTTTGCCTTAGTGTGGAACTAAAGCGGTAACATAAAAGCAAACAAAACAGGAATACACAGTGCATTAATGAGAATGTAGTGGGATGTAGTAACATCTGAACACTCAGCTGGCTTGGTTTCTTTTCCCAGTCCTAGGGCACTATATATGGATTTACTATCCTTGAGCTCATAATACTATTGCCGTATGCACCTACTTGAACGATGAACCTTGGTGCCGCAAGTGGTAGGTAACAAACTAGGTTTGCTTGAGTCACGTGTCTGCAGTTATGTCTCCTTCTCTTAATGTAATGAATTAATTGTACTTTTGCTGAGATGTACGTCGCTTTGGACAAAAGCGTCTGCTAAATGAATAAATGTAAATGTAAATGTACCAGCAAGTAATATTGTTTTCACTGTTTGTGTTGGTGTTGTTAGTCGTAAAACCTACATGGATTCTGAGGTTTCTCTGCGAGCACAGAGCGAAACTGTAAAAGGCAGTCATCTACCGCTACCCTGTTCAAACTGAGTGCGTTTATGTAAGACTTGATAATAAAACACTATTAACTAATTAAATTAACTAGCTAAGCAGTGCAGGTTAATCTGATCTTTTCCAACCACCTATTGAGGAATAACCACAGTTCACCAAACTGATGAAGGGTACACCTTGGATGGGATAGCAGTCCACTGCCGGGCAGTCAGTCGCTCTCTCACTCATACACTCACACACCATCTGAACCGCTTGTCTCATACAGGGTCGTGGGGAGCTGGAGCCTAACCCAGCAACACAGGGTATAAGACTGGAGGGGGACACACCCAGGGTGGGACGCAAGTCCATCGTAAGGCACCCCAAGCAGGACTCAAACCCCAGACCCACTGGAGAGCAGGACCCGGTCCAACCCACTGCACCACCACACCACTGCGCACCCTCCCCCCCCCCCACAACAGAAAATTTAAAGTCCCCAATACACCTGAAACACATGGCTTTGAGCTGTGGGAGGAAACCACACAGTCTCTAAAGAGACTGGGCCAGATTTGAACCTATACCCTTGCAGCCCAGGCACTGTCAGGCAGCAGCACAACATCATCATCCCACCCTACTGATGTGACATGTTACTAAAATGCGTAAGCAATTTCTGTAAGCGCAACTATACAATTGTCTGGATTTGCAAGGAATACCTTAATACATCCACATTGGCGTTAAATTAAAAAAAAAGTTAACTTGATTTTAAACCAGTCTCTAAACTTGTCATAATTCCAGAATGTTTTTCATGGCTATATCATTAATACTCTGCTTACAATATTAACAACTACAAAAATTATTCATATAAAGGTTATAATTTGTTTCAACAATGATTGATCAAGTATTATTTTATGACACAGGGGAAGAGAGATTCTCTTTTACTATAATGTGTTTATAATGATGACAATCTGAGGAAGACAAGGATGCACGTTATAAAATAAATCAGCTTCTGCACCAGCGTTTAAGGGCAAGAAAGTGAGAGAAAAATGGGAATTGTGGCCTAACTTTGAATGGAATGATAGATGGTGGTATGAACAAATAATCACTTTCACTGCAAATGTTTATCATTCCTTACATGACTGTGATTTAGGCTCTAGCTCCAGTCCTACTCCAGTCACAGTTTTTAGTGCAGACGCCTCAATGGTCTTGGGTGGTGCAAGAAAACATTTCACACCATACACCTTCTAACCGCTGAATGAAAAGCTGTAAAAGCCAATACCTTTCTCATATTACATTATTTTTACTTGATGCTGGACTCCCCAAAGAATGGAAATCCTATTCATCCTCCTAAGATGAATCACACATAAATTCGGTGTGTAACACATCTATTTTTTGATGTTCATTACTGTTTCATCCACATGGTGAAAAATGTTTTGTTAATGTTATTCACTAACTATATTCTTTGCATCGGTGATGCAGTTTGTCCACAGCGGCTTCACACACACAGGTCTCTGCTCTCTGTGTGTTCGGCTCCACTGAATCAAAATCATCAGGGCTGGAAAGAGGAGCCCTGGCTTCCGTAATATTATTGTAAGAAATAATCTAAAACATGAATTAATTTGTGTCCCTGTGTAAGTAACAGCGTGATGTAAAAATAAAACGAATTAGCACTAATGAACATTTTTGCAAATGAAAACTGAGGGCCTTGTTGCTGCTGCTTGCAGCTCACGAAAGAGCGTCTGCATGTTTGACAGTGCAGTATATTACATTTGTCAGTTTATCTCCCTCTGCCCTTTATGAAAAAGACAAACAATTTTAGATTATCCATCGAGAAGTACTTTTCTTAAAATACAAATTAAAATGTATGAGGGAATGTGGCAAATCGACCATTTGCTAAAGACGCACATTTGGATCAAACATTCATCTATGGGGGAAACAGCCTTTTGCAAACTTCAGTTTTCATCTGAATGTATGCAATTTGTTTTTAAGCTTGGAAAAAGACGCAGACTTGAAAAACAGTTTCACAGCCTGGGATAACTGGAATTTCACCAATTCACAACCAAGCGAATGTACATGGAGGGAAAATAAAAAGGCTGGAGGTATGATTGTTTTCAGGGGTTGCGGTGGCGCAGTGGGTTGGACCACAGTCCTCCTCTCCGGTGGGTCTGGGGTTCGAGTCCCGCTTGGGGTGCCTTGTGACGGACTGGTGTCCCGTCCTGGGTGTGTCCCCTCCCCCTCTGGCCTTATGCCCTGTGTTACTGGGTAGGCTCCGGTTCCCTGTGACCCTGTATGGGACAAGCAGTTCAGAAAATGTGTGTGTGTGTGTGAGTGATTGTTTTCGACATCCTTTTACCCTGTCAGATCTATAACACTGTAAGATGAGTTGATGCATTATGTTGCACAGCTGATGTTGTACTAAAGACAAAAGTGGGGGGCGGGGGGATGATTGTTTTTATATGTTCAGCTTTGGAACTCCATTCCATTGGATTTTTCTACTTGGAATACAGTATATACCATTATAGGATGTCTCTTCTGTGGCTCACAGTCGTGGGAGGTGAAAAATGCATTGAAGAAACATGCAAAGCGAGGCCGTGTCTGAGCATATCCAGAGAGCTGCCAGTTTTTGTCAACCTCCAAATTTCCCCCGAGGCAAGCCTTCCCCACCCTGCTCCACCCCCCTCTTCAACCTGAATTGCTCCTATCCTGAATGGACTGAAGTCTGGCCAGTACTTCCTCCTGGTCTAATGTCATCTGTGTGTGTTTAAGCACATTCTGGCCAAGCTCCTGCACCTTTCTGCCTTTGTAATTCATTGCTTTTGTGATTTATGCCAAATTCAAAGGGGTGAACGCTGACCCGGAGAAGCCATCCGAACGAAATGGAGCACAGTCTCCCCGAGCCCGTTGTGCAGAAGTTCTCTCGGACCGCTGGTGCACATGAAACGCAGGATGATGTGTAGCCGCTTTGCTGTACTACAGGCACCATTTATCATCTCGCATGATGGAGGGTGGAAACGGTCCAGGTTGTCAGAATAATAATGATTTACTGACACTTAGAGAGCAGTTTGCTGTTCATGCAGGCAAAATAAAAGCAAACTCCTGACTTTTGCTCGTATGCCCCAGTCATAAAGGAGAGGTGAAGTCTCTACCAACTTTTGTATGTATGTATGTATGTACAGTGTGTGTACATGTGAAGGGGTGTAATTCCATGTATAATTAATATATGTAAAAAGAAAAGTTTCGCTAACAGGGCAAACCTCAAAGTATGCACAAGCAGTCAAGCGCCAGATAATAAAAAGTGATAATCACATGTTTTTTACATGATAAATAATTCTTTACAAGCTTCTGTACACACTATTCATATGAGCATGGATATAGGAGCATATAAAACTAGTTTTCATTTCAATGACCTTTTTTATGGGTTCGAATCCCACTCTAATTCAAAGTACACTTAAATGCCTCCTGGTGTATCAAGACCCCGTTGTGTAAATAGGTAAATCAGTCTGTGCAACACTAAGTTTCCTTTGACGTACTCTGTAACCTCATGAATTAATGTATGGATAGGTAAATAAATATGGCCCATAATATGACATACCCATAAGTAAAAAAAAATAAATAAATAATGAATTAAATAAATAAACTCTATGTATTATGTAAATGAAGCCAGATGCGTAATTAGCAAAGTCAGCAATGTGTGAGCCTTAAAGACACATTGAGATGACTGGGAGATGAATGAAACATATCCACTGAGTGGAGTGGAGCTTAAGTAGGCAGTAATAAATCACTGCACGCATTGTTTAATATCAATAACACTATGTCAAACAGGATGAGAAAGCACTTTTCAAATGAAACTGCGTGTGCATAAATGTTATTTTAAGCAAAACTACAGACATTTTTTTTTTTAAATCAGTGCCCATGCTTTCTGTTAAAATAAAAAAAAAATAAATTAAATAAACAAATAAATAAATAAATAAATAAATAAATAAATAAATAAACAAATAAATAAATTAGTAACTTTTTGTTGTCTCTAGCTTTTATTTTCCCTTTCCTCTTCCTTCCAGAGTCAAAACTGTCACTTTGACAAATTTAATTAAGTTCTTTTTGTTTTCAAAGAGTGACAAGATTCTGTAACCCCTGGAGTACACTATCTGCAAATTGTACTCTGACCTAATTGTCCTTACTTATAGCCGACGCACCACCCAGACAATCCTTGGCAATCAAAGAGCCTGCGTCATTTGGGGAATATGTTATGTGATCAAACCTCTTGACATTTAGACATTCAGACAATATAACAACTTGAAGGTTTCGACCTTCAGCGCAAATATTCTGATGGGATTTGAGAGCGTTTTGTTTCTGCTGATGGATCTGATATCGCTCTTCTCTTTAACCTCTGTTGTTATTAATATTTCTCTACTTAGCCGATGCCTTTGTCCAAGGTGACTTACAAATGCAGAGGGTGACTTATTATGCTGACCTGAGCTGGTCTTAAAGCAATGGGTCAACGACATACATAATTAATATTTAAAATTATGTATCGTTAACAATATATTATAATTAAGGAATCAAACATATATTTAAATGAACTTGATGAAAACATGTTTCACAATTTGAATTGAAAAGGAAACACCTTTGGAGAAATCTACAATGGCTCATCCAGACCTCTCTAGCTGACGTTATACAGAAGATCATCAGTAATGTTGCGCTAGGTCCAGTTCTGCATCAGCTTGCAGTGTGTGTTTTGAGCTGAAACGGAGGTGTGAAAGTGTGCGATTGTTAAAAATTGCTGCGATGCGCCGTACATAACCAGATCTCAACATGTGATTGACTGAAGCCAGGACCACCACGAACAACATTCCTAAGCGCTGGGATTGTTTTTCTTCCGTACCCCTGACTTGTACTGATCTTAGAGTGACTATTTTGGGAAGAACAGTTGCGTCTTTGGCACATCTCAAGCTTTTCTCCGCCAGTGTTGGCTGCGAACAACCACCACATACCTATTAAATCGCTGCAGGTTTGCCAGGCAAACAGTCTGGGACAACACTCTGCTCAAAGTGTCATGTTCACTTGATCTCCACGTCATTTGTGAATAAATTATTTCTCTGCCAGACATACATCCCTGCAAAAGTAGCAAACTCCAATTTGGATCTGTCTGCTCTCTCGCATCATTATGCTTCATCTTTGCAATCTTGTTATCTTCTTGTTATCCTCAGTGTTTCTGTTAGTATTCCCTCACTTTGCCATTCATACAGAACAGCAATGTAACATAGCTACACACATATATATAAAATATACACACTATGGCCATCTAGTCACCTTTCTCTTTGAAAATTCCCTTTGAACTGTGGGAAGAAGCCCAAGCAAACAAACTCTACAGAGACTTCGTGGGATTCCAACCCACGTCCAATCGCGCAGCAGTGAGACAGCAGTGCTATTATTATTTTCCATGCACAAAGAAACGTCACATTTCATCCCTCTGCCACAAAAAAGTTGTCTTCAGTCTATTTCCAAAAATGTTCAATTGCAAGTCTCTCTATCCTAATAATCTTATATTCCCTAGACTGGCTTAGTCATTGTGTATTGTATTATGACATTATGTGTATTATAAGTAATATCTTCACACAGCAGAAGCCTGAATGCCTGTTTTTCTTTAAAACAGACAAATGGACAGTGTGGTTAGAGCAAAGGCCCATATGTACATAATGTGACCACCAGGGGGTGCCAGAGCAGCCCAAGGGATCCACACCAGTTGTCACTGCAGATCTTTTTTTTTTCTTTTTCTTTTTTTGTAAACAAAAGAAATGGCTACAAACATCTGCAAAAGTTTTAGGCACTTGGTTGGGGAAAAAAGCTGTAAAGTGAGAATACTTCCAAAAATAACGCTCTTAATTAATAAACTCCCTACAAAGCTTAGTAACCATCCATCATTAGCAATTGCTTGGCGCAGCGGGTCTGGGGTTCAAGTGCCGTTCAGGGTGCCTTGTGATGGACTGGCGTTCCGTCCTGGGTGTGTCCCCTCCTGCTCCAGCCTTGCGCCCTATGTTGCCAGGTTAGGCTTTGGTTTGCTGCAACCCTGCTCAGGACAAAAGGTCTTAGACAGTGTGTGTGTGTGTACTTTCTTTCTTTAATGACATACAAAAACCCTTACTGTAACACTGTAACCTTTTGCAAAAGGAATGCTTGGAAATCTAAAATATGCTGTTTCCCACTGGCACGAATGCAGAAGACATTAAATAACTGTCTGAAACAAATATTTTTGTGAAACATCTAAGTGCCTAAGACTTTTGCACAGTACTGCATGCGATTCACACAATATCCAGAATGCAAAATCAGACTGCAACTGAAACAATGTTCTTCATGTCTATGTCTAATATTCAGTTTTTTTTTTATTTCACATTTAAGAAAAACCCTGCAGAATCCGGCCATGAACGCCCTGCACATCGCATGGGTAGCTGTGTGCTTTTAAAGTGACACAATCTGTTAAAAAGAAAAAAAAAAAAAAAAAGTGAACCTGGCACGCTGCTGCTGTTTCCGTTCCAGGCAGGCTCTCCTGTCCAGGCAGCATGCTGGGGATGTTTGCGACTGTTCCTCCTGGGTCTGGCTGTTACACTGTGACCTTTACTAGTATCAGAATGGCCCAATCCCAGCTGCCACAGCCGCAGCCATCCACAGGGCACTCGATTCATCCAGCCCGGGCACCCGAGGGAACTCCAGATGTGCGCGGCCCGTGAACAAGGGAACCGGGTTGGGCATCCCTGACACGACCTTCCCCCAGGCCGCAAAAGTGGAATGTCCAGCCTCGCCTGCCCTGCCACGCTTTAGGAGAGCAGACGGAAACAAACGCCCCAGCGACATCCCAACAGCTGCGCAGTGTGGCGAAACCGATAAAGTTCTGCACACCGCTGGAGGAGTGTGTTGCTGTACGGGTTAAGGTTATACTGAGTTCTACTGCTGGAGCTATGAAAACCTTATGGGTATGTGCAACATGACAGTTACACAAAAACCATAGTGTTTTAGAAATAAAAAGTTGTTTTGGATCAGAGCCCAGCAGGGCAGTATGCTGCTCTTTACGGATAATATAGACAGTCCATGCTGTTTTTTTTCATCTCCTTACTCTTTTATCTTCTTCATTTCTTTCAATGCAAAGAAAATATGCATATAAATATTTTTTTATTGAATATGTATAACAGTATATATATATAGTACATATATATAAGAATATATATGTAGTTAGCTTTTGTTCAAGGCAACTTAGAATGTTACGCAATCAACTTCACAAAGATTTATCTCCTTATACAACAGGGTAATTTTTGCAGGAACAATTCAGGCTAAGTACCATGATCAAGGGTTCAACAGCAGAGCGGGATTGAAACCCAGATCCTTTGATCATCAGCAGATGGCACTAACCAGTACGCCACACCACACGCTAACCCCAATGAAGTAATTATTAGATAAATACCAATAAATGTTTGAGGCTCTTTCAGATTACGTGGCATCATAAATCCGCTCACAATGGTGTCATCAAAGACATATTAAGATAATCTCCTGCAGCGCAGGTGGAAATGCATTAGAGGAAAATGAAATTAAAACCATCATTTTCACATGATCGCAGACAAATCCCTGGTAACCTTTGCGGTAACAGGTTTAATGTCACCTGGTGGCATCGCCTTCACCTGGAGTGACACTTGGCCCATCCATCCTAGGTCCTCCCTCTCCTGACATTTCCTTCCTTAAGGACCAGCATTCTTGATTGCCGTGAAAAAAAAAAAAGATCAAGTGTTTTATTATCGGGAAATGATGGCCTCAGACTCACCTTAATTGAATCAGGAAGATCTATTTGTTGTTTTTTCCCCCCGTTTTCCCATAATGACAGATATAAAAGTCTGATGAACTTGAGCACTTGGGAGGTGGACATCGTCTGTCCCTCAAGGAATGCGCTCCTTTCATACCTTCCTAGTGTCTCTCTGAGAGGAGTGCAGGTGCTTGGTATTTCTCACCACCTACCTGATGGATAACAGTGTCAGTGAAAATGGATACTTCAAGCAAAATGGCTTAGAAAATACAGTTTAGAATACCGGATCGGATGAAATAGGGTGTAAAATGGACAATCCATCAAATTGTCTAACCAAAGCTGATGTCAGGGACATGGTTTTGGTGCTTGTTTTGTTAAGGTTTTATTTTTTATTTATTTATTTAGTTTTAATGTCTATTGAAATAGTGAGTCCAGTAACAGCCCTTCAGAGAAGACTCCACACACCTGGAAAGGTGCGGCTTCCACAAGAATTAGCCAAAGACTTTGCTAATATCCAAGAATTTGTTAAAATCTTATTCACTCACTCACTCACTCACTCACTCACTCTCAGGAGCCACTTTTTCAAGAAAGGGGTGATCGAGGCATTCCAGACCCTATCCTCAAAGTGCAGGGTGTTAGGCGTGTTGTAGAACACTGTGGGTGAGACACGAATCCATCGCGGAAAAATACACTCTTATCCGGATTAATATCAGTGAGCCAGCCTGGCGGAACAGCAGGTAGTGATAGTGCCCGGCCTTTCATTCTGGTCCTGGGTTCGAATCCAGCTCGGTCTGTGCGGATTTCACATTCTCACTGTCTCACCATCCAAGGTGGACACTACCTCACAGCCTGTGACTCTGGGATAGGCTCTGAAGCACCATGACCCTGAAGTGCACAGGTGTTGACTGACAGCGAGTGAGTGGAAAGAAAAAGTCCCCCCACTTCACCACTGGAGAAGTTTTTAAGGATTTTTCCCTGTACTGTGTAATAAGCAGCACGTGTGTTATTTCACATGTGCAAATTATCAGTTCACAAGCAATTTTAGTAACACTGTTCAGATTTGTCGCACGTCTCAGTTTTGTACCAACCAGCATCAGCCACTTAGATCACAGCCAGGAACCTTTCTATGGTCTGTCTGCCTGTGTCATGTTGACACCCAATTATAAAGCACAGGTATGTTGGGAATGTGCTCCCAGTCCGCTATCCGAGGTACACCTTCATCGTTCCTCTCTGGGGAGCTCAGATGTACCTGTAACACATACACTTTGCCTGAAAAGCCTCTTGCATATTTTACATTTTTCTCTTTGCAAATCAAAATTTTCCTGCCTATTTTTCTTTATTTTTTTTTTTTCTTTTTTTTCCATCTTTGAAGGCTTTAGAGGTAAGTTAGTTTAGTTAGTGCTTCCTCTCGTACTACGATATGCCATCGCTATCCTGCTGGGTTACAGTAAGCGGTGCAAGTTTTTCTTTTTAATTAAACGTTTTGACTTTCTTTAGACAATAGACAGCTTACTTGCGAGCTATATGTACGTGATGTTAATCCATATCAGCTTTTCATGCTGCGAGGAAGCCGGACACACATTTAGCAGCACATCACCTAGTGTATACAAATCACAGTGTTGACATTATTATTTTTGTCATTTGCTAATTAACTGTAATCTATGTGTGCATTTTATCAGCATATTCTGCTAATTGCAGTGTCAGAAGGAGCCAGCAAGCTACAGCTCCTGGTTTTCAAATAATAATAACAATACTTGGCACCAGAATTGAGCTAAAATATTAGGATGTGGATGCGGTGAAAAGATAATCGTAGCTCGGAGCTACAACCCAGTCGCCGTAACACTGGCAATATTCCTGTTATCCCGTTACTTCTCTTTCAAGTTTCTTCCGAACTCAAGTGAAACTCCAGAATTTCGTGTCAAAGATGTAATTAGATTTTATTGTGTAATTAGGAAAATATGACAGTAATCTGGAGGCGCTAGTTACAACTTTATGAGATGATTAAACGGTGCGTCGGCAGCATCACGTGGCGCAGCCTGCACCGCACTGTAAGGCCTCGCTGAATGCTGAAGGTATTAGTGAAATCTGCCTTTTACATGGGTGTTGTGCGCGACCCGCCGAGCGGCTCCTCTCATTCCGCACGTGTTGCCTTTTCATCACTTGGGAACGAAAGAGAGCTTTGTTGCTAATGAGTACAACTGCATTATCTTTTCCCTTTCATGTGGCCGTGGAGCCGTGATCATGAACATGCTTAATGTGTCCCATTAACAGTTCAAAATAGTGCTGCTTCAGCCTGCCTCTCCGGGTGATAATAAAACATAGAAATAAATAAATAAATAAAGAAAGAAGCGAGCATCAAAGACGTGTCGAGGGAAGTCAACAAAGCGCTTTGCAGTCGCTGCTTTCGCTGTAGTCCTGACGGAACAATACGTACTAAATTATACATTTCTAAGGTCTGCTGAGATCTTGGGTTCTGTCAGATGTGATCGAACCACCGATTAACACCGATTTGTGCCGATTTTACAATTAGAGGGACATCGTTAAAATCTTTCTTCTAATAAGCTTCTAGAATTACGATAAAGTGACTGACATTAGAGTGAAGTATTTGAGTCATAGCTCCCTCTGTCGCTATTTCTTATGCCATTAAGGTGATTCATAACCAATCAAAATATAATCAATTATAAGCGGGCATAACAAGTCCCGTTTACTCATCCCTGTACACACACCATAAAGATAATGGTCCTTCGAGTTCCTGGCAGTGTTGATATTTTGACTTTTCTTTCATAGTATATTTTACCTGGAACTCTACTTTGCCTTTTGCACATGGCTTGTGTGTGTACCTTTGGTGGGTTGTGTGTTAAACTCCAAACTGTACTTGCCTTTAACATTTAATCAATTTTAGTGAGAGACAGGCACTCAGAGCAGTCAGGAGGGCAAAGCAGGTCACATCCGAAAGAATTAGCAAGTTTTCGTAAATGACACCTGTTTTGTGTTTGAATTAATTAGCATTCACCCATTATCATGTCTATTTACATATTGATTCGATCATTGATTTTTGGGAGAGTGATATATTTGTTGTTGGTCATAGCTTAATCTCTATGTAATCAGACACTCTCATTATATTATGTTATATTAACCATTTGCTGTACTATCTGAGAACATCCCTCAACTGAAATCTTTGAAAACCTGGAGCAGTAGTTCTGAAAAAACTAAAATACAATGTAGTTGGTATGACTGGGAGTTGCAGAGTGTCCTTGTGTATTTGTTTTTGCTATAAACATATTGCCATGCAGTGTGTTATGCACTATTGTTCATAGAATAGGCTCCTGGCCACCATGACCCTGAACAAGTCAAAATGTTGCTAACATTGCATGTTGTCCTCTTATCTCTGTGGGTTTTCTCTGGAGCATCAGTTTTCATCGTACAATCCAAAGACATGCAGTTCAGGTGGATTGATGATGCTAAATTGTCCATAATGTGTAAATGAGTGAGTGCCTGTCTATCTGGTGTCTTTTTTAGAGTGCCTCCCCCCCCAGCTTTGCGCCCAGTGCTTCTAGCATAGACTCACCACAACCTTGCTCAGGACAAGCGGTTATTGAAATTGTATGGATGGATGTGAATGAGTGAATACTGGGTGTTGTCCATGGTGCTGAACCTACCCTTGTTGGATCTGGCCCGAAGTGGACAGCTCTCTGGTCTCACTCTACTGCTTGCAACCACAAATTACTACATATACATTTGAATGTTTTAAAGAACAGCTGAAAGACAGTATGTGAAAAATCTGCATCACAGTTGTCATTTTAGACTGGCTACTGTGAAACCATTTCAGTATTCAATATTGTACATTTGAATGCAGTGGGTGGTTGATAACCTTAATGAATGTGGTTTAAATCCTGCTGTACTACTCTTTAGCAGAAACTTTTTTCCTTCTCAATTTATACATTTGAATGTTCTCTTTGGACATTTCAGCTCTAATATCATCTTCAAGGTGCCTCTTGAGCAATGGGGGTAGCGTAGTGGTTAGTGCTACTGTGTCTGGATCCAAAAGTTGCAGGTTCAGTCCTCCCCTTTGTCTGTAGTACTGTTGGGCAAGGTAATTACCCTGCTGTATGAATGGGTAAATAACCTTAACATTGTAAGCTGCTTTGGAGAAAAGTGTCACTTAAGTGAATGAATGTCAGCTTAAACCAGTAGCAATAATGATGCATGCACACACTATCTGAAACTGCTTGTTGTGAGTGTGGTTGCAGCGAATTGGAGGGGGAGAAATGTCCAGTCTATTGCAAGGCACCCCAAGCAGAACTTGAACCCCAGGCCCACTAGAGAGCAGGACTTCACTAAGCCTGCTGCACCACTTTGCCCCCTGCCTCGATGATGCAGGTCTTCATCTTTCACTGTCATACTTTGTGCCACTGAAATCAGTGCTTTACCAGGGTTAGTTTTTAGTTTTCTAATACTTGCTTCTTTCTTTCACGGGTGTATGAATGTGATGACTTTGTTTCAATTCCACGGCAAGAATATCCTTGGAACTGAACAGCGTGGCTCCAATAAGGCCCGCACAGTTCCTGTCTAATAGTCTCGGTCAGATTGGCTCTTTTTACTGAATTGAATCATCTAATTTACTTCAATTTGATGATTTCTTCAAACAATTTGTTCCTCTGACTTGTTTCATTCACTGGTCAATTACCAACCCGAACTGAGCTAGTGTCTCCTTGTTTTTAAAGGTCCTTACAGTACAGTTACAGGCATTTTAAAACAAAACGAATTAAGAAGTGGATGACTGTGTTCATAATAAAATTCCAAATGTGTCGATCAGAGTGATGACTTCATTCCTGGATTACTGAATTTCTCTTTGCTAAAAGAGAAAGTCACTGTGTCAAATACTGAATGGCATCGTAACTGTCAAGGTGTGAAGAATGATGCTTTGTGACTTAATCAGGCTGGTCCGCGGTCTCAAATCCCTCATCTGTGATCGGTGTCAACTAGTTCAAAACTATGCTGTATTTCAGATCTTTTTGAGCTTGCAATAAGCCACACAAGCTTATTGAGCTCGTGACTCAAGCTGAGAGAGGCTGATGTCCTTTTTTTGCGTCCACGGTGCAGCCATGACTGCAGCTTAACGCTCCATTAGGGTACCATGCAAATGAAATGATTGCAACCATATGACCCCGGTGGTGGGGACATGTCATATTTATTGGTGCTGTCACACATGGAATGCTTTGAATCAGGACCTCCACAAATGGTCAGTCTTTTTTCCATCCTTTCCATTAGTTTAATTTTTGTTTTTTTTCTGTCTCAGTGTTTCTCACCAAGCCGTTCTGACACAGCTGACAATGGATGAGTGAGTCTGAGTTCTATCCTCCTGGCAATATTTTCCTGTCAACATTAATTATTTTTAGAAGTTATGTCACATTTGAGCATCCGTTTTTTTCCAACATTCTGAGGAGGCATAATGATGCTGCTTCTATGTGACTTTCCGTGAGAGTTTTTATTTGTGTCTGGAAATATCACAGTTCGATTTAACACTCACATTCAGACTTATATGAAGCCGCTTGCTAATGTTACAATCTGCGTACTGGAACTTCCAATCCAGATGCATACAGCCAGATATTGTGGCAATGAAAGATAAATTAACTAATACACTGATCAAACTCTATGTGTGTGCCTCCATAGGACATATAAATGGGTAAACAATTCTAAACATCTTAGCGTTCGAGCCTGACATTGCAAGTTGCCTTGGACAAAGGTGCCCACAAAATAAATGTTAGTCATAAAAGTGCTGAGTGAGTATTTCAATTCCAAAGGCAAATCATAAAAATCTTCAATTACAAGTTTCATTATTTTGAAGAATTTAAAAAAAAATAATTAATTGTTTATTATCCGTTCGTTGTCTATTAATAGTTCCGTTATCGTTTGCATGAAATTGAGCTGTTTGAGCAAATGAAGCAGTCATTCGGCACACAATTTCAGTCAAGAAAATGCCCAAGGCTCTAGTGGACATGGATTCCGGACCTGGTGTCACAGGCAAAGTGATTTTTATCAGTTGTCTCTTGTCATATATCTTCCACAGCGGATGCTCCATTTGACAGTTGTCTAAACAGCACGATCTGAGCAGTTAATACAAGGTGAGTTTTTAGGTCACTTGTCATTTAGAATGACAGTGGCAAAATAAAAGCCTTTTCTGCGAGGCTACTTGACTGCATGTGTGCAGGGCAATTTATGTTAAATGACAGCCAGTTTCCCTTTGATTTTTCCGGAGCCCTCCGGTGGTGTTAGTGTGTCGGCACACTGGGGGGTCTCCAGACTGTTCATTACTTTTAAAAATAACATCTTTGGCTCTCAATTTCAGGAAAAAAAAAAAATCTTTTAAAGGGACACAGCATACATCCTTTTGTCAGTATTGCACCAGTATACAGTGACATTGTGCAGCAGGGCATTAGGCACTTTTCAGGCTCAATTAGAAATACAGGAGGATGTGCCACTGTTGTTTCATGACTCACATCCCACACCAAGAACCACAGTCACACTCTAAGACAGACTCTGGAAGTAAGCGGAGTAAACAACGAAATTGCGGTGTAAATACCAGTCAGGTAAGAACACATTTCAAATGCCTTTGTCTGCATGCTTATTGTGTGATACATCGCCTGCGGTGTAGGGTGATTATCATGCTAAAATGCTGCGAGAGGAAGGTGCATGAAAAACAATGAAAGAAGTGCGTTTTCTTGTTCAAACGACGAAGTGTAGCACCCAGGGCCCTGTGCTGAGCTCAGTGAAACCATGTATCTCACTTTAAAGGGGAGAGTAATGGAGAAGTCTCCCCCACTGCACTCACGTTTTCCTTGGGGTCGATGCATCATGGATGGGCAGTGCCTCACCGCATATATGATGGTGGTCCCATAAGATTATAATGGAGCTGAAAAATTCTTATCAACCAGTGGTGTCGTAGCCATCGTAACGCCGTAACGTCGTTGCGATACGTTATGACGGCTATGACGTCGCCAGTTGATAAGAATTTTTCACATGTTCGTGGTGGTTCTGGTGTAAACAAACCTACTGCGCTACCAGTCGTATAAAAGTATAGCACACACAATTCTGTAAAGTACATAATGTTTGATAATGATAGAAAAAAAACACCTATGTTACTGGTTTATGTATTTACTATACTGTACTTTTTATCGTTATTTTAGTGTACTCTTTCTACTTATAAAAAAATACTGTAAAACAATATGTTTTACGCTGGCAGCAGCGTCATAAATCTCATGTTTCCCACGTCTCTTGACTGCATCGAGGCTATACCATCTGGGTTTGTATAAGTACGTTCTGTGATGTTCGCACGACGACGAAATCGCCTAATGACGCATTTCTCAGAATTTATCCCCGTTGGTAAGCAGCACATGTCTGTACTTGTTTATTTTGTTTGTTGAAAGTGTACTAGTTACTAGTTACATTACTAGACAGTTTCACCATGACTCTACAATGGGCCTCTGTACCATCCAGGGTGTACACCCCCGGCATCACACCCAGTGATTGCAGGACAGGCATAGGGATAGGCCACCGCAGCCCTAACCAGGACAAGGGGGTAATGAAAGTGAGTATTACTAGTAATATTCAAGCAGTCTCCTTGCAAATACATAAATAAATAAAATTTAAAGAAAATTAGCAACTTACAATAATAATAGAAAATCTGGGTGTCAAGTTATCTATTAGAACTATGCTTACTTTTACAGCTGAAATTTCAGTTTACAGTGATTCAGTTCAATTCTTTTCCTTCTTTATGTGGACAATGTGAAAGACGTTGGGAATGGTGACTGTCAGGTAACAAAGACACATACGGTAGTCACATTTATGTGTTTATTTCTACTTCAACTAGGTCAGTGAAGTGTCTGGCGAAGGATGAATGAAAAAATAAAGTTAGTTTCTCTCTGATACACGCAGTGCCTGAAGCTGCTTGTCCCAAGTGGGATCGAGGCAAACCGCAGCCTAACCCGGCGACACAGGGCTCAAGGCTGGAGGGGGTGGGGACACACCCAGTACGGGACGCCACTCCGTCAGAAGGCACTCCAAGGGGGATTTGAACCCAAGACACGCCAGAGGGCAGGACCCGACCAAACCCGCTGCACCACTGCAGCCCCCTTTCTCTCTGATACCACTTTAATATTTGTCTTTCTATGAAGTTTAATTAAAGAGCATGTCAATGGTGCCTGTGAACGATAAATCACTATAATTTACATTCTCCCACTCCCTGCTCTATTTAAACTTATTTGGAGGTTATATATTTATGAAGGTACGGAGTAACTTCATGTTCACCTAATACCTACAACTTCAACAAAAGGATACAATACAATTATGAAGTACACATGCTTTTCATATAGAAAAATGCCAAATAATTATAGTTCTTTTAGGATCAATGCATTCATGTAGTCTGTATAAATTTCATATATATGTGAAAATAGATCATGTTTGTTTGTTTACTTCATTTGGTCCTTGCAGCTCCAGAGCCTAGTCCTGACGAGGATAGTTATTACACTGAGGATAACAGATGTGGAACAGATGTTGAACAATGTATGTAATGCACCTTAATTTACTGAGATCTGAACAGCATAATTGCATTTAATTTTTTAGCAGATTTTTTTTTTTTCTTCCCCCCACAATGATTTACAGTATTAAGTCTACTTACAGCAATTTGCCATTTATACTGCAGGGAACTTTTTACTGAAGCAGTTCCATGTCTTGCTAAACCACTATGCTATCTGCTGCCCAAAATTTGATAACAGTAAAAGTGAAGCACACTCTCTTTACCACAAAGCTCATTATGCATTGCTTATAATCTTGTTCAGTCAATAAATACAGAGATCCATAGCTAAGCCCAGATGACAGGCCAGTTATTGAATTTTTTTTTTCCTCTGTACCCTTGTCTAGTCTTGCTTCCACAATCCCCTTGGCCTCCGTTGTGGAAGGATGCTGGCGCTACAGTGGACCTTAAGATGTTCCAAATTAATTAAACAGCACCATGGTTTTATGAAAGTGTTCCACAGAAATAGCCCTTGCAGGATTTTGTAATAACCTACTATCCTGGTAGTGTAGTGGTTTGAGCTGCTGCCTTTGGATCTAAAAGCCACAGGTTTGATCCCACCTTCACCTGTAGTACCCTTGAGCAAGGTACTCACCTTAAATTGCTCTAGTAAAAGTACCCAACTGTATAAATGGATAAATAACTCTGACCTTATCACTGTTAGTTGCCTTGGAGAAAAGCATCAGCTAAATGAATAGATGTAAATGTAATTTACTAGACTTCACAAATGTTCATGAGGGTTAAAATCTGAAAAAGTACATCCTAGGCCTGTCTCTAACTCATCAAATACAGACATATGCACACAGAAAGGCATGAAGTATCTGGGACACTGCAACACCACAACCAAAGGACAGCAAGTAGTCCCAGAATCTCATCAGTGGAAAATGGTTCAATCAGAAATTAATCACAACATGTGGGAGTTCCTTGGCATCTTGACCAACAGTCCAGGGCCTCTCCATTGGCTTCTTTTAATCCCCTCCCCCAAAGCCTCTTCATCAAAGTCAACAATTAATGTATTGTTTTGCACATCTGTGCTATGCAAACCACCTGACAGGTGGCTCAGCACCAACCATTTATTCATCAATAAAGAGCCGTCCCATTGGAAACAACACCAACACCATCTAATTCCAAAACATCAAATGACCGCTATTGAACACTGGACCCCTTCAAACCACGTGGTTGTCCTCATGAGTCATTTTCATTGTGTAGGAAGTTTCAGATGTTAGCAAAAGCAGAAATCATCACCAAGATGGATTGCATGCTAAGCAGTGAGTGACAGAAAGTGTAAGTCAATGTACCACTGACTTAATCCATCCTGTAACATACAGTCCAGTGGGGCAAACACAACATAGTTCATAGTTGTTATCTTTATTAACAGGGCTTGCCTTTATTATTTTGTGCTGATGTTTATCAGGCTTGACATTCAGCCAGTTAAGCCACCTTATCACCTGTTCCTAATCACCTCTCTCACTAAAGAGGGAGTGCATGGAGCAATCAATTTGTACACACCACAGCATTGCAGGATCAATTAATCAAAATGACAGTGAAAATATGTATTCATATTTATTTGCAGGTTTCATCTGGAGATTCACACTGTACTACAGCTGAAACCTTTCAGTGCAGCTCAGGTGAAGAGCAACACATTATTATTATTATTATTATTATTATTATTATTATTATTATTAAGGGTTTGTGCATCTGTCATGAGACAAAAAAGTACTTACTTTTACTTCTGTATTTCACTGTGGATTTTGATCGGATGAAACACCCAATCCAAAATGCTTTTCTGTGTTCTGTTGCATCACCCTCCACCCCCGCTTCACGTATCGTATACTGTATTGCTGGAGAAATAAACTCTTTTTACATCATCACCTCTGTCGTAGTTGCTGAAGGCAAGACCGTCTGGCATGAAGATGAGTTATGAGCTCCTTTTCCTGAGATTACTATCCCTCGAGCCCAACTTAACTTGCGTAGAGTTGTGTAAAATAAAAATACCATTGAAAAAACATTGAACATACAGTAAACTTTGACACCTTGACAATGTCTGGAGTTTTTTTTTTTCCTTTTTTTTTTTTTAATAAATCAAGAGGATATCAAACCTCCTGGTCAGGTCACAAAGATTTATCATTAACCCTTTCATATCCATACATCTTTGAAATGTACCGCAGAATCGTCAGCTACTTTCCTGTAACATGAGGAGCACTTCAGATGTAAAGTTACAGAGCAGATACAGAAATACAGTTTGTTTCATTATAGATGTAGTTTGTGTTAGAGTAAGAGGCACTTGATACCAGTAATTCAATACATTATTTTAGGGGGCCTTATTGCCTCACTTGTCTTAGAAATGTACAGACAATAATTAAATAGAACTATCAATGTCTCACATAAACACAAAATATAAAATATCACTCAGAAATAAAGTGCTGTTGTGCTGCCTGTCCATCATGAAGGTATCCATCTGAACAGATGGCTCCTTGATCCATTGACTTATTTCACCTTTGTTTAGAACGTATTTTAAAAAAGGGGCTCACATGTAAAATTAGTTGTAACATAAGATGGAACATTCTGCTTAGATGAAATGCAATAATACTGCTGTATGAAGGCCCAAGTCAAATACACAAATGAAAATATATACATATATCAATACGTGTTCCCTAATGAGTGGTTAAGGCATTCAAAAGCATGCACTTATTGTTCTTGAAATCTTGGAGATAAGGCGTTTTTGGAAATTTTCATTAAAATGGAAATTTTAAAACTAAGGCTTTAATCTAAATGATATTAGAGGGTGATAATTCCATGTCATTAATTGTAATGAAGGTGCTTGAGATTTCTTGACAACTGGATTTAAAAACTTCCTTTTATTTATTAATTTTTCCTGAGTATGATACTGACAGTTTTTTTTTTTTTTTAAGCTCAAGAAATTAAATAGATTTGACTTAACACCATTTAAAATTGAGGGTAATATTGCATACAATTCTGATTCTTGGCTGTAAATACTATACAATTTACTATAATGCATTACAGATAACCTAAGCAGTAATGTTATTATAATGCAGTTATTTTGTACTAAACCTAGAAGGTGCATAATGTCATTAAGGTCATTATCCCACTCTTCATAGGTTTTATTAATTTTATTTTGGACCAAGGGCTAGTAATAACAGAATATTATCAGAGGGTGTACAAGGCTTTACAAATCATAACTATTAAAAGATTATATCAGTACGGTAAGTGGCCCTGTATACTTTCCGTGATACATCCAACCATTTTTGAATTTGCCTGAGGATTAGATTTTTTTCCTCTTCTTGCATACATCACTTTGTGATAGTCTCACCCCCATGTTATGTACAAAAAGCATCAGTTCTCGAAGGAAAGTACAAAATCCGGGTAGAATGATAAATTCCAAGATCCTATATCTGAGAAAGACCAATAAACCTAGTCAAAGCCCCAGAGGTGTGAGACAGCACCGCTAATATTGCTGCACTTTGAAACATTCATTTCAGTGGAGTTCTGATTAACTTCTGAAATATATATTCAAATATTAAGAAATTCAATATGCAAAAGACATGAAAAAGACTTTATATACTATATGTATGCGTTAATGTGTGTATATATATATATATATATATATATATATACACAGAGATACACATATATGTGTATATGTGTGTGTATATATGTATACATATACTTAAATACTAGTAATATATATATATATATATATAATGCACACATAAAAAGTTTTTAATATTCTTTATCATTATTCAGAATATTTTATCTTTTTTGCTTGAGGCCCTAGGAAGATGTCTGTTTTTTTTTTTTTTTTCTCTCTCCCTATAACCATGACTCGTGGCATTAATAAGGTATTAAATTGTAATAACTTACATTAAAAAGCCACATATTTTCATATCTGTGATCATTTGGTCAGTACATAGTCAGAAAAAAAAATGACTTCTAGTAGAAATATTATCATCCGAAACCTTGGTCCAGTATTATTGGCTACGGAATATATAGCTTACCATCAAATTGGATCTGCAACCTGTATTTATAAATATTCCATACAATCACTGGTCGTTATCTTATAAATGACATTAATTAAGAGCAATATTTATATATTGTATTGCTTGATGTCAGCATTTCAAATAATAAAAAAAACAGAAGGTTAGGAAGCTGACATGTTAAACAGAAAGTGCACTGCAGTACTGTACAGTACAAAGAGATTCTAGTAACTAAAAGAAGTACTCAATTATTAAGATCTATACTGTATATGATAACTTATAAAACACTAAGATGATGTTCCAGATATACTCTAGAAAATGCAGAATGAACCTCTGCTGCAACAGCAACTTGACATTAATAAAGCCTCGAGGAGAAAAATTGCACGTACCTCCCATCACCCAGTCTAGGTACATCTGCTGTCTTAAAGAGATTCCACCGTGTCTCTTGGCGAACGCTGATATTCCAGGTGAAGTACGGTACAGGGTGCATTATAAAGCTGCAATGCTTGGAGTTAGGATCAGTACAATCAGAAGTGAACTGAAAACATCTTGCTTACAATTTGTTGTCTATGACAGGAGTGAAACTTTGACTTTATCTTGTGCCATTGTTTTTGTATTATTATTATTATTTAGTGAAACTGGTCATTATTGACTTATGAGTCATCTAATATGATCAAAATTTACTCATAAATTTCAGTCAGTTGAGACGTTAAAGAGTGCATAGTGCATAGTATTTTATGGAACATCAGGCCCACTCTAGGTTGATCCTAGGGCTGTCTATCAAGGGAAATGAGTCCAGTTTCAGGGGACCATGCCATTCCCATTGAGTGACCACCCTGTGAAACATATTCTCATCGTTGGATGCTGTCAGCGGGAATTTCAGCACTCCTTTGGTGTTGATGCCACCCTTGTTCAGGCTCTCCACTTCAGCAAGGCACAGCATTCACCGTGCTGAGCATTTCCTCCCCCCCGCACCTCTGATGTAACGTGTTTACCCTGGAGGAAATGTCACTCTTTGTCCCCGCATCTGTGGCTTCGCCCGCCGAGGGTATGCGTGCCTCCGTGGCTGCTCTGTTCACGGCCCAGGTCTTTATTGTGTTTGCAGCTGAATGAGTGCCTTAGGTGTCTTCTGAATCGTAACTGAAGAAACGAATAAAGCAGCTTCATTTTGGCTGAATTTTTAAAAAGGCAGAACCTTTGTCATTTCCCAGGGAAGTGGTCAGCTTGAGTGTTTTCCAGCAGTAAGCTTTTGGATGAACATATTTTATAATACATATCTTTTTTTTTTTTTTGGCTGCCAACATTTGTCAGCATTGTGAACTCCCAGTGTAACACAGAGCCGCTTTTAAGTTCCCGTTCCTGTTTTTCACTTAACAAATCACTAATTTTAATTAACTAGATGTATTACCTGGAAAAACAGAGACTTAATGATGGTTGCTTGAAACAATTGATTATTTGCTTCCTTGACCTCCAGCAGTAAATTAGGATGGAATTTTTTTTACATCCTGAACACAACCATTCATCTGTAATAACTCCTGCTATAAGTTCCATACTTATAAAACTGACAGCATTGCCTTTTCTAAGTCATTGCCTAATAGTTACAAACATACAACCTCTTCAAATTTATAATTTCATCTTGACATACCCATCTTGTATTGTGTAAAAAAAAAAAAAAAAAAAAATCTTGTTCCTAGTAGGATCAGGCTGAAAATGAGGGTGAAACCATGACTGACGCTAGAGCTTACAGGAACCCACAGCTGGACTCCCCTTACACACACAGCATTTCTTATTGACATCATGACCCTTTAGCACCGCTCATGAATTAGTGCCCCTTCAGAGAGAAGGCTGACAGTGAGTTTTGTCTCCTGCTGCACTGCAAACAAGATAGACCCTGTCTGTCTTGTACATATTCACTCTCAATGCACCTTCCTTCCCATTCAGTCATGACACTCCAGTCTTCTGACGACGCCAACATCCAGGCTCTACACTGGGATCTATCTATCTATCTATCTATCTATCTATCTATCTATCTATCTATCTATCTATCTATCTATCTATCATACATTCTGTTACTGGACCTTGCATTCACTTGTTCCGGATAAGCCATACTTGTGCAAACTGCCTCTGGAGTAGCATTTTCCTCTTTAAAAAGTTTGCTCTAGTCAGTTGCTAGTCAGTTCTTAAAAATCCTTGCACTTTATGGATGAGTTTTGCCCTGAGATATAGTGTAGAAGGGGTGGCAGTCTTAGGGGGTCTCACTGCAGAGAACCAGGAAAAGTTTGAAATGCATACCAGCGCTCTGCTCTTAGAAAACGACGCATTCCTCACAGTTACATAACTTTTCTTCTTCCAACAAAACTTGAATTCAGCCTTGAGATTTATTGGACTTTTATGAATGTATTATTTTTTGCACCTCAATATGTTTCCAAAGAAAATTGTTCAATTAATACGTAATCGGTGTGTTTAAGACCATTTATTTCCCTTGTCTTCTAATAAGCTGCATATGGAGGCAATGAGATACGGTGAGAGACAGTGAAAACAGAAAACTAAAGGGAGAAAGACTTGAAGGAGCAGTCAGGTTCCATTGTGCAGATCAAGCTCACAAGGACTTCTTTTCAACAGTCGTCTCTCGGCTTCAGTCATCGACGGGACAGATGCCTTTCCTCTTATATGGTGTTCTCCCTCAGTGGGAGCAGTGTGGATCTGTATAGGCATCACCCCTATTGGCATCCGCACTGCTGCATATCCAAGCTGTCATAGCGTTTCATCCTGCCTTTCCCAGCATCCTGTTCTCCCTCTGCAGCAGATGCTTAACTTGCAGTAGCTCTTCCTTAACTGCTTGTTTGTTATTTAAAATGCACACCGTAAAGAAAAAAAAACAAAACAACACAGCAACTTCAATGTTGTCTGTCCATTTGCTTAAGTACTAATGAGAATGTTGGTTGTTCCGACTTTGTTTGAGATGAATGGGTTTTTCTGCATTTTTTTTAAACCTCATACAAACTGTGCATGTTTATTTTACGGTCGTTTAGACAAAAAGACGTTGCAAATATATGGGCCTCATGAAAATGTGGTGATAAATACAATGCTCACTGCTGTGCTGTTGTCCACCTAGAAGTAATTTATTTCTGTTTTCTTTCTCTGTATTTACAATACTAAATTATTTGTTCATTTGTGGCCCATCTCCAGCACAGGCATTGAACTTGTGCATCTTAGATTTATAATCGAAATATTTTATTATGAAAAGAAAATGTGAGGAAAAAGCGTACATATTATTCTAGAATGTCTTTATAGAATTACTACTATAACTACTTAACAAGACATTATACACACAATCCACACCCAAGAAGTTAAAAGAATGAAAAATATTAATTCAAAGATGTATTTTTAATTCGACAATGTTTAACATGTCTTTTACAATGACTTATTATACCACGGATAGTTAATAAATAATGCTCAAGTCGGTCTCTAAGGTTTTTTGGATGGTAATGGAAGCCACAGCCCACTGCACTTATCACTGGAGCTGGGCAGTAAGTGGCAAAGCAAATAGTTGGGATTTCCCATTGCTCTGATATAATACTTGTGTTGGAGTGCCAACATGAAGAAAACCAGTGAAGTCCTGTCACAAAGCAGTGTTAATGGATCTGGGGTGGGTAGAGATGAGCTACAGCCCCAGAGTAGGAGAGGGGCAGACAGTGACGCATCTTAGAGAATGGAGATACAGTGCATAGGCAACCGTGATTATGGGCTCCTGGCAACATGCTCACAGACTGTGGTGTTCAGATACTCTGTGATTCAGGATTTTGTGAACTATAGAAAAACCTACACTCATGAATGCAATAACTAAAGTTCATAAGGAATAGGGTGTTTACTTCAACCTAAATCAACTTGTTAAAAGCATTACATGTCAGTAGAAGGCACTTTACTGACGTCAAATGACTTGGTAACCAGTAAAGCATCCTCAGAAATAATACATGCAGAATTAATATAGTCAAGCACTTTACTTTTGTTTTTCTGTTTAAGGAAAGGTTTAAGGTTACTGGATGAAGCTTTAGAGAATAGGAAAACTAATTAATTTCAGTACCCAAGTTAGACAACAATGACAGTGACACAGAAGTTTATAAAAGCCTCTTTAAAACATACACTGAGTGTGATTAACGTACGCACTGATTTTAACCAGTTGCTTGAGAATGCAATCATCAAATGACAGCATTTACAGTGTATTGACATAAACTGAGGTTCTCACTCTAATCTTTTGTTGCAGAACTGCTTAATTCTGCGTCTGAGAAAAACAAAGTCCACTTATTTCTAGTTCTCTGAAGAAAGTCAAGGATATCTATGTACTGAGAAGCTACGGAGCTGAAGCCTGAGAGAGTCTGATTTGCCAGCAAAAGTTCAAGTTTAAAATTTAATCTCTACAGGTGAAGTTTTCACTGCAGAAGGTAGGTGTGGCCTTAAGTAGTCAATTATTTTTAACCAATTTGCCATTTTACAAGGTGTAGGACCATTTATACTATATTTATCTGAAGGAAACCATCCCTTCAGAACCTGGGGAAACACCCATAAATGATTAACCTTCCTTTAGGCTTTCATTTGCTTGTTTGTTTCTGGGATGATATTTGGCATTATCTTTAGACAGGTTGCACATTCGACTCCCATATCTGTCTGTGAAGCCTTCCAGTACTGCCCTGTGGAATTTCGGTTTACCTCGGTTTATTTCTGCAATAAATATTGCGCTTGTCATATGCTACTGAGAGAGAGAGTATGTGAGTGTGTTACCCAGGTGTCCATTATTCTCAGCTGACCTTGTCAGATAAAATCCAGGAAAATCAAAACAATGTGAATATCATCATTATAGGAAGTGAAATTATTTCATAATTTTTTTCAAAAAATATTGCATTATTTTGAGATATAATTTTCAGTCTCAAGAGCCCTGTCTATAATAAAATATATCTAGCAAAAGATCAACAGAAATAGAAGTGCTCTCATCATGGAGTGAGGGGTTCATCACTAAAGTTCTGAGCTGTAATAGAACTAAGAGAATGACTGCAGAAGTATGAAAACTGTGGCTTAATCAGAAAGCGCATTTGAATTTCAAATGTGCTCAGATTGCGATCAAAGGGGATGCTGTGTTGGGGCAAGGCAACCACCCTACAGACAGCTATTCCATACTATACAAGTATGCTCAATGTGCAGATATGGTAATGAGCATCGCTTTGGTACTCGTGCAGCAACCTGAGGTGCAAGGGCCGCGTTGCGCGCTGGTTTGTTTGCTGCCGTCTCGTTCATCCCCTTTCCTCGGCGCTTCTCTATTAGTGTTTTACGTCTCTCTGTACCGGAGCTGGAACACAGTGCACAGCTGCGACTTAGTCCTGTGGACAGCGCAAGGAGCAGAGAGGGGGCGAGCGGCATAATCGTACAGGGCAACGATGCCATTGAGCCTGTCTGTCGTGCCGTGGATTGGAGTGAGACCTGGGGTGACAAACAAAAGCGTGCGCCTGGGGTGGTGGGGGACACCATTCAGCTTCCTTTTTTGCCCAAGGTGACCACCTATTACCCAGCATGAGGTGCCGCCTGTTGTTATGGAGGCTGGGGATGGTAGTGTTTACGTTAGCAGAGTGGGATCAAACAAAAGCATGAGCACGCACACGCACACGCAACTGTAGCTCTGTAGCTCTCAAAACTCTGCAACCAAACCATGTGCTTTTCTAGTATCCATCCCTAGCTGTTTTGTACATTCATTCTTATTATTCATTTCTTTGATATATGGTTATTTGACTGTTCATGTTATTGTGGCTCTCTGGTTAAGCCACAGCTTTCGTACTTGTATGGTCATGCTGATCGCACGCTTCCTGTCGGCCATTTTGAGTTGTTATTGTCTGTCAGACGGAAAGAAAGTTTTCTGCTGCTGAAGCTGCAAGACTCGTTACAGACCGGGCAGAAAATGGTGATATTGATGTTTCCGATGTTGAAGTTGACGAAATTAGCAATGCGTGAGAACAGGATTATTTATCAGCTATTTGTAGTACGGGGGGGCTAGGTGGTGCAGTGGGTTTGACCAGGTCCTGCTCTCTGGTGGGTCTGGTGTTCGAGTCCTGCTTGGGGTGCCTTGTGACAGACTGACGTCCCTCCCTGGGTCTGTTGCCTTCCCCTCCAGCCCTTTGCCCTCCGTTGCCAGGCTAGGCTCTGGCTCACTGTGACCCTGCTCAGGAGAAGCAGCTTCAGCCAGTGTGTGTGTGTGTGTGTGTGTGTGTGTGTGTGTGTGTGTGTGTGTGTGTTTATAGCACAGGTTGTGGTTTTGCTGGAGAGTTATCCGGTGAGACCATAGATGGTAACATTTTCTCCTTGAATCAAGATGAACAACACAGATTTTCTTTTGTCGAAAGATGTTAATGCAGGATTGGTCAGTATTAAGGGTTTCTAGACCTAAATGTTCACTCTCTCTCTCTCTCTCTCACTCACACACACACACACACACACACACACACACACTTCATGTAATACTTCCCGTGTTCCCTATTAAACGGCTTTGGTTCTGTTACACATTGGATAATACCCCATTTTAAGAAGGGAAATCTACTTCTGTCCAAGTCTTACCACATATTGAGGTCCTTTAGTATGCTAATCATAATACTACATGTATAATACCTAATGCTTACAAATCTTTTCTATTTCTGTTTCCTTTTCATCCTCACCGGTTACATCACTGGCAATATGATAACTAAATCTATGACAATAGCTTTTTTCTTTTTATATTTTGTATTTAACTATATACTGAAACTCTTGAGTTTGGAAATTTCTTAAATGCACCAAAATGCGCACAAATAAATTCGGTTTATGGCCTCACCAGCTTTTGCATTTAACTTCCAAGGTTGTTTTTCTCCTCTTTGATTTACAATAGTGGAACTTTATTGATTTTACCTACTACCACTCCGAGAGACGGCTGGCCGACCATGTCTTATGGTGATATTGTTACAGTATCTGGTTTGCCCTTAGCTATTGCTAAGCAGCATTACATGTTGCTGGGCTTCCTTTACAGGAGGTAACTGTGTACTCACTAAGGTCAATAAAACAAACTTGAGCGAGTTTTCTGACTTTTTGCACTTCACAAGATGCCCTGGTCTATATAGACAATACTGACAGCATCAGGCTTCACTTTTATAGATATAATAAGAAGAAGCAGCAACGTGAAGAAACTATATATATATATATATATATATATATATATATATATATATATATATATATATATTTATTATGTACATAATTAATGATTTCCTCCATTTGGTTAATTTGTGTATGTGAAGAAAGGTGACATTTACAGTATGTGGAATGCTTTTTAGGCAGTAAAAAATAGATGGATAATAAATAAGCTATGCATACAAAAGTTTGGATGGATAAAAAGTGACTAATATTATTTAATTATTTATTTTCCCAAAAGAAGAATGAATCAGACCAGTTAAAAAAGTTATACTGAGTGGAGACCGGATATGCATCACTGGAGATCTGATTAATTTACATGCGTACATCTTAGAGGGATATTAAACCACTGAAATTAACAGACTGCTGTTATAGAACAGTGTATCTTGCGAGCACATAGCCCATGAATTTATTCATAATATAAATAATACATAATTTATGAGAAAGGCACACCAGTTTTCTTAAAAACAGCAATGGAATTAAGAATTCTGTGTGAATGACACTGGTAGTTGTGACGAATTTACAAGCCATGTAGCAAAGGAAAATAAGTTTCACTTCTATATAGTATATTTTAGGTACGATAAACTTAAACATGACATTTTCATCAATGCCTTTTCTTAGTAAACAACTTATTGTTTAACATTTTTCCTGTTTCCTTGTGGACTTTTTAAAATGTATTTTTATTTGCCTATTATTCAGCTTACAGTCTTTCAACACAGTATAAAATACATTCACTGTTGAAGCTGGAACAAGTAATGAGGTTTTAAAATTCAACCCTTTGAATGTATACGCCAACATTTGTTGAAATTCTTGCTTAATTTAAAATAAATGGTGTATCATTTTAACATTATACCTGTATGCTTTTTTTGTTCATACCTTTTGATTTATATAGGGAAAGTTATATTCCAAATAATCACATTACAGGTTGTGGTCCTAAATTATGAACTGTATAGTTAATGGAAGACATTCTGGCATGTATGCAATAATCTTCATTTCAATTTTCTGACACACATGGAGCAGATTTATAAAAAGGTTATATGACAGGACCAAACTATGTAATTTAATTATTGTAAATAAAGTAATTTATTTTGTAACAGGGGGTGTACACAAATTTTACACAGGGGTCTTGTTTCCAAATACATTATACAGAGGTTGTGCAGTGCATTAATTCAACCTCATGAAAAGTATTTCAAACACGACTGAAAAAGGTTAGTTTCAGCAAGTTCAGCTAAAAGCAAAAAGACTGATTCCCAGGTCCTAACCGAATGCCATAGCAGCAATACTAAATTTCTGCTAATCTGAGACAAAGCAATTTAACTCAAGTGGGGGCATGAACCAAGTGTTGAAAATCCTGAAGGGGCACAGATAAGGACAGGCCAGGGAAAAAGTTGTACTTTTTTTTCAAAGAATAACAGGTTGGTTTTTATTGTCCACAAGTCTTTATTGTGTGTGTCTGGTTGTAGTTGCAATGTGGAAGAAAGAGCCTCCTGATGCTAATCTGTGTGCGTTACTCATTTTATACTAAGAACATGTGAACTGGCATGTAATCACCCAATAGTGGTAACTTACTTCCTCATCAAAATTTTCATCGTGTCATTTGTGGCCTGGAATTTCAGCCAAGGGCTTTTCCTTGCAATCAGAGACTGGATGTTGAAAATACTAAATGGATTTAATGTATGCAAATTACTTTCTGAGGTTCTTTGTTATGGGCATTTGCTTATTTTGTAGAAATGCCAGTGACACTGAAGCATAAAAAAATTAATCAGGTCTCATTGTACTTTAAATAATGAGCTTAAAACTGGCCAAAAACTGCTGTCAAAAACATTATTTTAAAGTGGTATTTTAAATGGCTGTCATAAATGATTCGTGTGAAAAGATTTGTGTCTTGTGATATTCCAGGGTCACATTCTTCTTTTCTTTCACAGTAACCCTTACCTTTCCCTTCATAAAGTATAATTATTCATACAGTAGAAATTACCATCCGAGATAAAGTGTGAACCCAACACTCTCCCACAATAGCTGTGTTATCCACACTTGGTCTTACCCATTTAATATTGAGGTATGCAGAACCCTTGCAATTAGTCTTAAAAGAAAAAAAATATTTTGTACTGAACATCCTGCAATATTAAAAAGGAATGCATTCTTCATCAAGCTTTTTCAATGATTAATTCAATGTCCGCCATCTATAACAATTTAATTATTAAACCTTTTCCACAACTCTGAGTACTGAGCAGGTTTTGGGGTTATACATACTTTTTTCCTTCTTTAAACAGGGTAAATGAGAGTTAATTTAGTGCCTTCGGGGGCTTTGAAAAAACATTGCTTTAGTGTAATTCAGTGTACATTATAACTTAGGCAATGAACCCCAGGACAAGACTGTTTTTTCTTTCTCTTGATTGCCATTGTTTAGCAACAGAGAAACATTTTTTTTTCAAGCGTAACTTCATTCCTTCCATCTGTCTACGTAACTGATATAGGCAGATTTTTAGGTGGGTAACATTATAACAGGTTTACAGGAAGTTTGACTCTGAGCCAAAATAAATGCACTTTGTTTATGGAGACAGATATCATTACCCTGATCTGTTTTGAGCATTACACATTTCGCGTAAGGTGTAGTGTTAGATCAATGAATATTTCACCAGCATGCGTTATTTTTGAGGATCCTTCCAGCACCTGCAGTCCATGTCAACCGAGTCAAAGCTGGAAATGGAAAAAGGCTTTGCAGGCTGTCACCACAGTACATATACACACACACACACACACACACTTTCAGAGCCGCTTGTCCCATACGGGGTCGCAGGGAACCGAAGCCTACCCGGCAACTCAGGGCAGAAGGCGGAGGGGACACACCCAGGACGGGACGGGACGCCAGTCCGCCGCAAGGCACCCCAAGCAGGACTTGAACCCCAGACCCACCGGAGAGCAGGACCTGGTCCAACCCACTGTGCCACCACACCCCCTGTCACCACAGTAATTTATGACAACTAATATGCATCAGCATTCTGTTCTAACAATTTTCATTTAAATATTTTGTTTAAACCTTGTATATTTTTTATTCGCTCACAGAAGGTTTTTCTTTTTTTTACACAATTAATACAAAAAAAAGTATAGTCAGCATTGCTTTTAGTCATTGTAATAACAACTTGAGTATTCAAAGAGTTTCTAAAATTACTTTTCCAAACAGCTAGTTTTTTTTTTTTTTTTTTTTTTTTTAAATAATCAGATGTAATGAATAGTTATGAGCCAGACAGAGCTGAGCAATGAGTAACCAAGTGTGTACTTTTATTCTGTCCTCCTGTGAAGAGGTTAGAGCTGCAGCGTGGCGCTGTGTCCTTGGCGTGGGCGTAGTCTGAGCAGTGCATTGGGGAGGTTCTGTGCACCAGCTCTATAATTACTATCGCTAACAAGCCATCTGAGGGCCCTTCCACAGGAAGGGCCAGGAGGTAAGGGGCAAGGTGACTGGGGAGGGAGAGGCTGCTGGGGTGAGTCCATATGATGTGCAGGGTGGAGCAAGAAGATGGGTGCTGATGACGAATACACCTCAAATTGTCAGCATATCGGATATATAAAATTTATAGGATCCATTCACACTACATAAAGTATAATAATTAGCTGCAGAGTATGTAAAATATGTAATATACATTTGCATCAAGTCTATGTATATATCAGTATGTGCACACAATGTTTCTTGAAGTGCAAGTAAACTAGCAACATTTTTTTTCCTTCTTCTTCTTCTTCTTGCCATAGAATGGTGTCGAGGTCATAAATTATGCTTGTCCTAAACAAACTGTTGAATTATTTATAAAAAGGGAGATGGTGGTGGGGGTGTGGGGTATGATGGAAAACAGTCTCCCGTAATAATCCTATTTAGTGAAATGCCTCCCAGCTCATAACTTTAAATCCTCAACTGTGCTGAGATTCAGGGCAATAGATAATGACAAATTATGAGCAATTTTCAAATAACTCAGAGGTTAAAAAGCAAAAGCTTGGAGTACGTAGTATCCTTACATTTTTCAGTTGGCTGAGTCGTCACAAAATCATTAAACATGCTGCTCTGTTAAGGCTGTAAACTCCTTTAACCCCTTTAGAGAATAAAAGTCTTAAAAAACCATAGACAAATAAAAATTGCCTTGTTCAATACTGCATTTTTGTCCCTGATTTCAGCACTCACAAATAATAGAAATTTCCATGTATTAATTTTTAAGATATGTCTGACTTACCAAAAAAGAATAAACCGCTGTTTAGTTTTGTTTGTGTGCACATGTTAATTTTATTTTCAGCACTTACTTATGCTTTGAAAATGTATGACTTGTTGGTATTTACCGTAACTCAGTGAAGCACTGTGCAATCTTGCACCCTAGTGCTTGATCAGCCTCATCAGTGCAAATAATTATTCTTCTTTTGATATTCATAAATGAGGCAGGAGTTTGCTCCCTTATGCTTTTACTTGAGTATAATTGGGTTAATTAATCTTGTTACAGATCTAGGGCTCAGCAAGATTAAACATCCATGTTGCCGATTTGCCGGACTATCCAGCCCATCGAATTTGCACAAATGTCTCCAGCGATCCATTTACTTTCAATTATATGTGGATCTTCTGCCAGGTTGGAAAGATGGGACACTTGATGCTGCATCTGCTCCGGCAGCCTGTTTAGTGAGCACCGCTCTGCCTGCTGCCGCAGGAACTCCCTGCTCTCGCTAAATCCAAGCGCCACTCTCTTTGCCTACTTTGATCTCAACGTTGCAGCCGCAGTCCCACGTGCAAAGTTACTTGCCTTTGACCTGCGCATACAGTTCTGCTGCAGGACCAGTTCACACACAGAGCACAGTGTTGTTTTCACAGTCAGTGGTTGCCTTTTCTATTCATTAGTATTGTTTATGATCACAGTTTAATCCGGCAATTTATCTTTTATATTAGCCTTGGCCTGAATCGACAATAAATTAGACCGAAACTAAACACTCAGTAAGAAATAACAAATAGTATTTGCTGTCTTTCTTCCCCGAATGTTATTCAATTTTTTGCTTAAATTCAGTACATGTTTTCTAATAAGGCTTATTGGATTAGTTGAGACTAATAGAGGATCCAGATTGCACAAGGTTACAAGTACATTTTTACAGGTTAGTTAGGTATTGTCAACACGGTAATGTCATTCTTTGTAATATTAATAACTAGAGTTTTTTTTTTTTTTTCAACAAGTCAAGTAAAATTGAAATGCAAATGTTAAACTTCAACTGGGGTATCAGGAACTGCGTGGGGGGGTGTGGTGGCACAGCGGGTTTGACTGGGTCCTGCTCTCTGCTGGGTCTGGGGTTTGAGTCCCGCTTGGGGTGCCTTGCGATGGACTGGTGTCCCATCCTGGGTGTGTCCCCTCCCCCTCCACCCCTATGCCCTGAATGTTGCCAGGTTAGGCTCGCTGTGACCCAACTTGGGACAAGTAGTTTCAGATGGTGTGTGTGTGTGTGTGTGGGGTACTGTATGTAGTGTCTGAATCCCATGTCTTGCAGTAGCACCCTTGAGCAAGGTCCTTACCCATGGTCTGGGGGGGGAAAGAACAGCTGAACAAATGGTTGAAATATTGTAAGTAGTTTTAAGGCTGTAAGCAGATTTATAGAAAGGTATTTCCGTAAAATCTGGGTTGGTGTGAGACTGCTGTCCTTCAATGATCTGGAATATTTCCTCTCAGTAACTTCAGCTCCCAGTTGACATGGGATGCACCACTGGTGTGGCTCAGACAAAAATCTTGGGAACTGGAACATTGACCAGAAACTTCAGAGAATATGCTCAAAAATAAAAATTTCTGTTAGAACAACTGAAACAAGGGCTTTGCCATCAAATAAGAAAACATGTACAACTCAATGTGTGAGCAGCAGTGAGAATGGGAGTGCGACTGTGACGGATGGCCAGAACATCAAACAATTTAAAATTCAATGCGCCGCCACATTTGTCATTCGGCATGTGGGCCTGCAGCATGTAGATCCCTTATCCTACAGGCTGTAAACAGAAAATGAGCTGATTTAGACACAATTGCATGCTAGCTTCGGTTTAGCTGAGATACTCCATTGCACTAGCCGACGTTATATATTAAAAATAAAACATAAAAACTTTGAAAAATTAAGAAAACATATTTCTATGTAGTTGCGCTTGCCCTTGTGACCCTGTGCTTATCAGCAGGCTAGAGAAGGTGATGGGTGGGGTGCAGTGCAGAGTCAAGGAGCTCCATCAGTTCAAATCAGGATTGTTAAGTGTGTGGTTTCTAGCACATAAATACACACTAGGACTCCTGTGTGGTTAAATGCATGTATGGTCCCAACCACCCACACTGCACAATGCAAAGGCCTCTATGCAACAGCCGATGTTATTATGGTTAGATGTGTTCCGTTTGAACCCAAAGATTGCAGGATCAAATTCTACCTCTTCTTGAAGTACCCTTGAGCAGGGTACTTACCTTGAATTGCTCAAGTAAAATGAACCAGCTTAGGTTAGGTAAATAACTGTAGGGAGCTTAACATTATGAGTTGCTTTACAGAAAAGCATCAGCTAAATCAATAAATGTGCAAGGTTAGCCTTAACACGTTGCCCGAAATTTTCTTTTCTATTTTCCTTTGCTATGCAGCATCGTGGTGCAGCGGTAACACTGGTGCTGGTGTAGGTTGAAATCTGGCTCATAGTGAGTGGAGTTTGCAAGTTATCCCCATATTCAAAAGACATCTGAGAAGATGTCAGCAGTAAACTTCATCCATACCTTCCCTTACCATGAAAACCACTCAAGTGGTCACTGTGAGTTAAGCTATACTCAGTTTCAAGTACCCTTATCCTATTTATTTATTCTGACTTTAGCTAGTGTAGCTTAGGTGCCTGCTGCTATTTCCCCAAAAAAATATTATTTGTTCTATATGTATGCCATAGTTTGCCACGGTTTAGCTTGTTGTCTGTATTTTTTTCAAGTAAACATTGCAAAACATAATGTCTTGCAAATTTAGGTAGTTATGTACCGAAAAGAGATCTTAAGATGACTATGACAAGGGAGGGCACTCAATAACCTGTTCAACATTTCCAACCTCTGGCACTACAGGTGAAATTTGAGAAGTCTGGAGGGAGGCAAAGGTAAATGAATTGAAAAGAGCATTGCAGTGGAGGGATTTAAACTACATTACACACACACACACACACACACACATTTTCTGAACCGCTTGTCCCATACGGGGTCGCGGGGAACCGGAGCCTAACCAGGCAACTCAGGGCATAAGGCTGGAGGGAGAGGGGACACACCCAGGACAGGACGCTAGTCCATCGCAAGGCACCCCAAGTGGGACTCAAACCCCAGAACCACCGGAGAGCAGGACCCGGTCCAACCCACTGCGCCACCGCGCCCCCAAAAAACTACATTACATTTACATTTATGTATTTAGCAGACACTTTTCTCCAAAGCGACTTCCAATGAGCTCTATGTAGTGTTATGAGACCACACACCTTATTCACCAAGGTGACTTACACTGCTAGATACATTACTTACACTGGGTCACTCATCCATACATCAGTGGAACATAATCCATCGAAAATGTATGACTGGTGTTCATACCATAATGACAGAACGGAATGAAACAATGTGAATGAGGCGGAAAACCGAAACAGACTGATTTCTGTAAAAACACTAAAAAAGTGTACCTTAAAAATAGAGTTTCTGCCTGTGATGATTATATATAAGTGTAAACACACTCCGTGATCCATGTGAACAAGACTTTGTTTTCGTGTGACCTTGTTGGATGCGCAGCAGTGGGTTCGAGACACCAGTCTGCATTTAAAGCTTCATCAAGTACAGGCTGCAGGGCATTCGTATTTTTGCCATCTTGACTGTTTCTTGTTTTCAGCTTGCCTAAAGGAACTCTTCTAATGATTTGGTTCTTAAGTTATTTGGTTGTTACTCTTAAGAACTTCTAAAACAGTTTCTGCCAAATGGGAGGTTTGCGTCCTGAGCTGCTCTCCAATACCAGGTCTATTTTGGGTAACCCCTTTTTTTTTTTTTTTCTCTTTGTAGTTTCACATCTTCATTAGTCCTACTGATGTCACAAATAAAAATGAAAACACTGTAAGAATCTACCATATTTCATATGGTGCAGGATGCTTCTATTTCACATTATTACAGGGAAAAAAGAAATGCAGAGAAATTGTTTTTCTTTTGTTTGTTTGTTGGCTCTTATATGCAAATAATAGTTCTGTATTAATTCTGGGATCAGTTTCACCTTCAAAATATTCAAGGCAAATCCCCCCACCCACACAGCCACTTGCTTTAGAAGCATAGTATATTATCTAATGCAGATTTTAATTTAGTGCACCAATATTAAAAAACACATAAAAAGAAACAAACTCATTTTTCGACCTCAGTATTTTGAGTCTAAAGTTAATCAATGTATATCAAAATACGATATATGCATTCCAACTAATTGCTCTACATCAAAGCTTAAACTGTGATTATTTTGACCTTTAGTTAAGGTTACCCTGCAGAACACTTGCTTGTTTTCCTGTGTCAGTGCAATTTGTTTTTGAAAGTCACTGGATAATTATCACACCATCGGCACCCCACAGTTCAATGATTATAAATCATTTTCAAATGCAAAGTAACAGAACATGACAGAGCTCTGTGACTTGGTTTCATTCTTTCTAAGAAAAACAAATGTTATAGAATTAGCTCTGAATGTAATGTACTTATTTATTTAGCAAATCCTTTTCTCCGAAGTAACTTACAATTATTTATCCATTCCTACTGCTGGGTAATTTTTTACTGTATCAGTTCCACGTAAGAACCTTGCTTAAGCGTACTACAGCAGGAGGTGGGATTCAAACTTGCTTCCTTTGAGTCAAATCAGACACTCCAATCACTCCATTAGCTCCTCCTCTTAAGCACATACAATCTGTACGATGAAATTATTATGCGAGGATATGTAATACCTAGTTAGTAACAGCTTGTAGAATCACATGCATGCAGTTTGCTTTCACTCATGTTCTTCCATTGCTGAAAGTTTTGTGCTTTAGGATATTGCTGAGTCGTAACAACAAACCTGCATTGAGGACATTTTGCATGTTTATGTATATTTTCTACATGTGGATTTGGAGTTTATTAAAGTCACACAGGTAAAATGATCATTTGCTCCAGGTAATTATGTATATAGGTACATATTGCATGTGGTGCTGGTTTTTACAAAAACATTTTGGGAAAATTTGGAGTGAAATGGGGACATTATAAATTTTTAACAATGTTTTGACAGGCACCTTCAAGATTAAAATAAGCCTTTTAATATAATGCACTTGACCTATTTTGTGTCTGTCATATATTGCCCTCATAGTACAAATGGTGTGCCTCTAGTGACTCAATAAATGACAAAAATTCAATAATTAATAAAGTGAAAATGGTTAAAACTGACAGCTAAAAATATTAGTAATTATTAATCAAATATCAGTGCCTTTTAATTACATTTTGGGTCTTAAATTTCACTTCCACTGTACTGACACCCTCCATTAACAAAATCAAAATTATTTATATGTCTTTGTAACAAATTTCTTAACATCAGAATCCATGTTCTCCGTCATTAAATTACCAGGTCATTATAAAATCACAAATTACGTATTAATAAGCTGTATATTTTGCAATCCAACAACATTAATCTCAGTCAAGATTTGTAATAGGATTACCCCTCAACTGATGATGGACTCTCATTCTCCAGAACTTTTAATCCTTAATCGAAAGACACTTGTCAGGAGATCTGCTAATGAAAAAGTAATGATTTCAGGCATTAAAGAAACCGGATTTATTGGTAAATCCTCAGCAGTCAAATATTAATTCAACATTTTCCTCTACAAAGTAAAAAAAAAAAAATCACTGTTAAAAAAATTACATTTACATTTATTCATTTAGGAGACACTTTTCTCCAAAGCGACATACATCTCATAGAAAATCCAATGTGTGCATTACATTACTAGAAAGCAAGACTGAGGCTCAGACACGCGATTCTAAGGTACAGTTAGTTACTTACCACCAATTTGCACAGTAAAGGTGAAAACTGATATCTACCTTTCATAACATTCTTTCTATCATTTACATTCAAAGTAATTTTAGAGCTGTAAAAAATAATTTTAAAATGAAAATGGAACAGCAAGCAGAAATATCGTTGCCGGACACATGACATGGTATTTTGTTTCTCAAAAAAAAAAAAAAAAAAAAGAGTTGGTTAATGTTTGCACCTCTTGAAATGGACAAGTGGGACAACTGAAAGCAGGAGATGACACTCCTCTGGTGTGAGTGTGTTAGAGACACTTCACTAAAGTGATATCTGCACGATATAAAGAGTGACATCTCATCACCTAGAGCTCGAAAAGGTCTTCATCACAAATGTCAGACTGCAGCTTGAAGGCCACAAACAACAGTGAAAGCTAAAGTTTTTCCTTTTTAAAAGAAACAGTGTTATGCAATTGTATAATTTTTTTCTCAAAAATTAAGTATTATGATTAATGACACAAAAGATTTGTCACAGTGAATGACAGAATGTGGATGATGGGAAATGAAAAAGAAAAAAAATCATAGGAGCAATGGTTAGAGCAGTTCAGAAAGGATTTTTTTGGCAGGATTTCAAATCTCGAAAAGTAATGAATGGCCGATGAGGAATTGAAGAGACAATCACCAAGTGCTGTCCAAAGCACCTCTACTGCCAGGTCCTCATCTTTAAACATACAGCATAATTTTCGCGTAAACTTCAAACCTCCAAACAGATTCTAGATGAAACAGAAGATGTCATGAAATGTTTTCAGATCTTTGCCCTCTCGATAAAAGCATTTTATTAATCAAGAATCCATTTTTTCATTCTAAGCCCATAAGAAGATCAAGGATTTCATTTCATTTTAGTGCAATCTTTCCATTCTCTGCAGATTTGTACAAAACAGAGTGAAATCACCCAACAAGACAAAGGCTGACTTCTTCATAAAGGTGTTTTGAAATTAATCTCAGTTCTTCATGAAAGGACTCAATTGTGCAAGCTATGTATAATTATTGAAACCAGAGACATTAAATATTGCAATAGTGGTCAATGTTTATGTTAAATAAAATCCTTTATTAAAACATAGTCCTAGTTATTTCATCACATATTAATTACTCAAATCTACCCATTTAGTCCCAGTAATGTGCTGTTTCATTGTGGTTGCTTAATTCTGTCTCTAATTGTTGTATATTTACTATTATTGTTATGTTTTTTATATATATATATATATATATATATATATATAATTTTTTTATTTTTTTTTAATGCTCAACCTTGAGTCAAGCTGTTACTGGTGTTTTGTTGCTGTGCTGAGCTGCCTTGCTTTTTGTTTGTGCTCCTTCTCTTCAGTACTCACTTTAAGGTTGTCATGGTTGCACTACTGGAAATGAAAACAAGAGTTCAAACCCCATTTTTAACAATACCTTGAAGATTTTTTTTTTCCTACAGAAAGAACCCTGGAGACTCAATCAGACTCATTCATATCTGGGTTTGATTTCATGAACAGTAAATATTACTCTGTGCTTTTGCTGTCCCAGCTTTTGACCAATCATATAAACTATAATTTGGGCGTGTTTTGATTTTTGTGAATTTGTTTTTAATGTATTTGTTTGCCTTTAACATTATGACACACTGTAACAATCTTTTTTTTGCGCATTTATACATTTTTCACCATTACCTAAAAAAGTGCATGAATTGTTCGTCATTTTGAGTAATGTCACCTGTACAATGGGTGCAGCACTAACTGATAAAATTTGCAAGGCAAATATATAATATATATATATATATATATATATTTTTTTTAATAAAAAAATATTAATTGAACACCAGTGCATGTGTCAGAGACCTTCTGCATTCTTTCATTTGAATTGCTTCTTGACTGAATTAACATACTGATGAACATTACCATAAGTTTCCATAAGTTTCAATATAAAAATATAAACCACAATGAACTGACCTACTCTAGGTTGTGGGAAGAAATCTCTGGGGGTGGGTAATGAGCAGAGCAGTGTTGTAAGCAGTGGATGGAGATGTTTGGCTGTGGATAGTGTAGAGAGTGGGGCATTGACAGGTGGTACAGATCTTTGGCCCTGGGAGGTGTACAGAGTGGGGCACTGATGGGTCAGTGGAGATCTTTGGATGTGGAGAGTGGACAGAGCAGTTTAGGGTGCAGGTAATAGTATGTGGATTTCTTTGAACTATGTCTTGATGATCACACAGCCACTGATCAAGACACCATCACCGCAGAGGTCAGATATTCACCACTTTTGGTCTCTGCACCAGTGTCCACCAAGTCAAAGTGGACAGGAGAAAGTTCTGAATAGAGACTCTACTGAGCCCAAATTGAACCCAGTTCACAACTGACTGTTCCTGTTGATACGGAACGCTCTTGCACACACTGCCTTCACTGCCGCTGTCACACTTTGGTGAGTGTGTGTTTCCATCTTCTCCAGACTCATATTGCTTTTAAGACAGTTCCCCGAGACACGCCGGCAATCTCTGCGGCCCGTGTCATCGCTTTGCACGGCAGTCAGCCCGCCACCAAACACAGGGCTGCCGTGCGGTTCAGACAACACACATTATTGAGCTTGTTTCGAGCTTGCCTTGGAGCGGCCACGGTGGCGGTCGCCGTTAATAAAAAGACGCTTAAATGGCGTTTAACCTTATCTCTGCATGGTCCTCGCATGCCTAGTGAAGAATGGGGCATTGTTGCCGAATGCTCCCTTAGGCCTTCTGCGTCAGCTGCAGGTCCATGCATCAGCAGCCCTGCAGAGAAGGTGGAGAATTCTGATGAATGGGGACAAGGGTTGGTGAGCAGCCACCTGACCAAGGCCAGGGGCGTGCACTGTGTGTGTGTGTGCAGTGTGGACATCAGCTCGCTCGGTCCTTTCTGCTCAGCTGTCACACATTAACACGTTTTTATTGTTCCGACATCCTTGAATGCACGCAGTAACATTTCCCCACGTGCGCAAGTGTGTGTGTGTGTGTGTGTGTGTGTCTGTGTGCGTGTGTGTGCGTCAGTGTGCGAGTGAGTGAGAGCGTGACAGAATGTCAGGCTGAACATACCAGATTGGCCTGCGTTGATGAGCCGTGCATTTCAAGGCTGAGGTGTCAGAGTTGAGATGGTTTACAGCTGCAGGAGTATCATATTTGCTCTGTGCAAAATGAATGGCTTTGCACATAAATTGATTGATGCATTGACTTAATTTCCACAATGGAAGTTTCCAATCCACTGTTATTTCATTTCAGATTTTTAAAGCAAAAGACCTTTTTACTCAGATAGCTGGTAATGGATGCTGAGTGAAGACATGAAATGAAGTTTGTAGAAAGCAACATGTCGAAGTAAGGTCAGTTAAATGGAAGCAAAAATTCGAGATTACATATACAGTTGAACTGATAAATGGAAGTGTAGTAGATTAATGTAGTATTTACTTGTGTGCTGTGATCTTTATTATATTAAAACCATGTTCTGGCTTACCAACTTAACATATTAATTACATACACCCATCATCTACTCTTCCTTCACTTACTTGCTTTCTAAAGCTACAACCCAACACAATCCCGACCAGGTAGATTAGGTGTTTACAAAAAATGTATTATTATGAATGCATCTGTGCAGAAAATTGGTTTGCACAACTTCTAGTACATATCATATTTGAAACAGGATGTAGTTCCAACAGTTAATGAAGTTTTGCTTGATACTGATACCGTGTGCTTGGATTACCCTCTATGACAAACTGATTAGTATATAAAAGAAAATGTATTGTGTTACTCCCAGCATCTATCTGCAAAGCACAACACATGAACTGGGTTGCAGAAAATGACACGTGGGGGTAATTAAATTATTAATGCAAAATAATACCCATCTTCTTTCAAAGGATATAAACATCAGAAGAAAGAAGCAGATAGAAGATATGAAGATGAATAAAGGTACGGCAGAAACAATATTATGAAGTGTTTGCTAGAGAAAGCACAATATTCTTAGCTTTCAATAATTTATTAAACTAAGCTGAACCCTTTTATTGTAAGAAGAGTGAATTCTCAGACATGAAGACGAATCCTTTCGGGGATAAATAATATAGAGCTATTATATTGCCAAAAAGCAGCAAAACACAGAGCACACAAAATGATGGAGCAGTAGGAGAGTAAATGAGTAGCAATTTAAAAAAAGAACAATTAAAAGACAATCATATGTGTCATAAAATTATATTTAATCTGACATTTTGTTCTTGGATTTGCATTTACAATAATATACTTAGCTCCAAAGAGGAAAAAGGAAAAAAAAAAAAGTGCACTGGACCAGAAAGACTTTAAAATACAATAAAAAAAAAAAAAAACATCAAAGTGCGGTGTGTTTGTTCAGTACCACTGCTTTACTGCTGCTTGTTATTTATTACCATTTAGGGAAGCAAATTTTAAATGACTTGCTCTAAAAACATGGTTGATTTAAAACATCCTGGTTGCACTCAGCTTGGACAAGGTCACACTCCAAGGTCATGTTACACAGTATGTTCTGCCAGGGGTAACAATCTTGAAGGGTATATATAATGATGATCGTTCTATTTATGAATTGCAAACTTTCCGAAAATGCCATGCAGTCTGAAGGTTCCTGGTTCAAGTCCTGCCTCAGCTGCTGGCCCCTTGAAAGAGGCTACCCTGTATAGATGGGTAAATCATTGTTTAATTGTTTATCTAACATTATCAGTGACCGTAAACAACGTCGGTAACTATATAAAGGCTAGTAAGAGCAGCAATGGACGTATCGTGTTCGCCCGCTGCACTCCACCAACTGCGGCCGCATTGCAAGGACTGTCCAAAGTTGGGATCTTAATTGCAGTTAATCAGTTAATCACTGGATGTTCACTCTTCGTTGAAACCAGAGCGCTGCTCCCTGGGAGGAAGAAGTGGAGGGGGTGGGGAAGCAGGGGAGGCTGAGTGGAAGAAAGAGGCCCAGAGGCTGCTGTCAGAGACAGTTAGTTCATTCTAAAGCAGAGGTTTGGTGAGGGACATCTGTAGGGTAACGTGACAGATGTGTCTGCTCTCTTCTGCAAGGCAGGCTGCGTGCCGCCGCCGCCCCGAACGTTCCATAATAGGAGCAGACGTCTGAAAAACAGATTAGTCAATAAATTAAAAATCAGAAATGCAATTAGATCAATCGCTAATGACAGGCCCCTGCCTATTGTGTATTGTTCAGTGCGAGTAAAGGTTGCCAGGAGACCGTTATTGCATGCCTAATCGTGATTATTTTAAATAAATAACAAAGCAGCTATTAAGGTCTGACATGAGCAATCTTTTGCATTCCAATCATGGAAGAATGTGGAATATGAAGTACCGCGGTGTTCTGAACACAAAGCAAGATCCATTTCTGTTGTATGACAATGGCAAGGCTAATGCAATATTACAGTACGTTTCCTATTTTTCTTCAGGAGTAATTTGATTATGTTTTCATTAATGCTGCCGACTTCAGATATTCATCACTTAAATGCCAAGATCAAGGGTCAAGCTTATCTTTCTTGTCTTTGGAATAAACACAGTGGTTCACAGAAATGTAAACCGATGTCAACATGTGTCAATACAATCCATTACCTGCATTTTTAAGCAGTAAGGCCAAAATTCAGCTATTAATATACCAAGCACTACACCGTAAACTAAGCAATGAAAGGATGGGAAAGGTTCTCCAGGTTAAATTTTCCATTCAGCCACCACAAGCATGGAAGAGTACAAATACAATTTAAACAAAGCAATGTAAGTTCGTTCAAGCACGAATTTATTTTATTTGCTTTCCCTGAGAAAGAGAACAAATCAATTAAGGAGCGAGGGATCCTTCTTTTTCTTTTAACAGATTACACGTGATGGGTAAACACAACAAAATACCTCGTTTTTGTCTGTATTTATTTTTCGCTCGCTCATTTTCTCTAAATACAAGTCGTGGTCAGGGTCATGGCAGTTACAACCCTGTGCCTCACTGGGTGCTATCTATCTATCTATCTATCTATCTATCTATCTATCTATCTATCTATCTGCCTGCCCGCCTGCCTGCCCACCCATTTATTATTTAATATGGATTTTACATTTGTCTGGATGGCGATTGTAAGTGTGGGAATATAAAGGAATCAAAATCATTGCAAGGCAGTACAGTAAAATGCACAATAAAAAGATGTACAGCTTTGGCATTTCATTCTCACCGCTCATTCATCAGGGTCCAATCCCTGCATCAGTTTATTATACATCACTGAACCCCATGACAGCAGGGAAAGTCAAAAACAGGCAGGAGCAAATCTCTGCAAGAAAGGAAATATATATATACTGTAGCTAAGAAGAGATTGCGGCCCCTACCCACTGGTTCTCAGTGTTGTGCTATAGCAGCCCATCCCATCTTATCCAACACCTCCTGAAAAGTGAAAGTCCTCCAGTGTGTCTCACAGGACCTGGGCAGATTTCAGGCAACAATTAGACCTTCAACACATTCCCCGTTGTTAGGTTCTAGATAGCTGAGGTTGCTATGTGTTATATTTGCTTTCAAAAATATCTGCGAGTGAGCAGAGTAAAAATGGAGGAGGAGGAAGAAATTTTTGAATTTTTCAGACTTCACTTTCATGTTAGTGTATTTCTTGATGACCTCCGTTGCTCTGTCAAGTCCTATTTAAATGCTTCACCTGTGTTGTCACCACTGAAACACAAACTTTCATTTATTCATTTAGCAGATGCTTTTCTCCAAAGCAACTTCCAAGGAATATTGTGCAGTATTTAACTGACACCGTTTTACGCAGGGTAGCATGTACCAGGTATACTACAGTACATCACCGGCAGTCATTCACTTGTCTATACACTAAGAGCAGCTTAGAGGAGGGAGCTGGGGCACCCAGAGGAGACCCATATGAGCACAGGGATACATGCAGACTATACACATACCGAGTGGGGTTTGTTTCAACATCCTCTCATGCTGTCCGAGCGCTGTGCGACAGCACCGCCATTCACTGCTCCACTGTACTGCCTAGCTGAAATTATCTTAAATAATCACGTTTACTGTTTCTATTGCACTTACAGTACCAATAAATTAAATTTAACAGAACTGTGCTGGCTGTTGGGGGTGTGGTGGTGCAGTGGGTTGGACCGGGTCCTGTCCTCCCGTGGGTCTAGGGTTCATGTCCCACTTGGGGTGCCGTGCAATGGACTGGCGTCCTGTGCTGGGTGTGTCCTCTCCCACTCCAGCGTTACGTCCTATGTTGCCAGGTTAGGCTCCAGCTCCCTGCGACCCCGTATGGAACAAGCGGTTCAGACAGCGTGTGTGTGCTGGCTGTCTGAATAAAATCATTTTCAGTAGGTCGTACATGTATATCTACATTAATTGATATTTCTCTCATATTTGGAAAATTTTCCGGAAAATTCTGCCATCCCTCCATCCATCCATCCATCCGTCCATCCATCTCAAGGCTGAAGGTATACATCCCAGATGGGAAATCAAATTCCGCAAGCTTCATTAATATGATTCTGACTTCTGTTTTTCAGCAAGTAAAAAAACTACAAGAATCTCCTCAATGTCCTTTATTTTGTGAAAGAAAAGATCAGTGGATTGCTGAACAACGAATAGAGTTTTAGTTTTCTAAGAACTGCGGTGATTTGATCACTTTAACAAGTGCCTTGGCTGCAAGGACGCTCCTGTTCCAAACAAGTCATTACTAAATAAAATGAATGTCATCCTCTATATAAATTTACAAATGTACTAATAGCACTGAAAATCCACTTAGTGTAGTTTACACCAGCCAAGTGTCCATGTTTAGATTAATGCCTTGCATAATGAACATCCTACATAATCAGCATGAATTTGAACTACAACTATAATGACAATTTTTTTTTGTTTACTGCAACTAAATTTTATGCATTCAGCTCTAAATAAATAACTGCTCTGTAATCCCACATGATTTTCATGAACTGAATACAAGATTTAATGTTTACCTTCAACAGATGTGTCTGAATCAGGCAATATATATTTCTATTTTTTTGTTACTTATGTTTTGTTTGTTTGTTTGTTTTGTTTACTTACTTATTGTATTCACATGGTATAATTTATAAAAATGGGTTTGTGTGATCCTTGCTGTTCTAAACAGTCCGCCCTCTGAGCCATTGTCTCATTACTGGATGTCAGTGGAAATTCTGGTCTGTACCGTTTTACCCAACAAGCTCCACTGATCACGACTGGAATATAAATGGAAGACCTGTTCTTCTTTCGCCATTGTTGGATTAGAGAAATCTTAGAGTGTCTGTTTGAAAAAATGGGCACGCTGAGCCTAGTGGTAAATATAACTGCGTTTGTATGTAATCTGCAGCCTATATTTAGTTAAGTATTTAACAGCCATGAGCCTTTTTGTGAAATAGCAGAAAAAAAGAGCCAGAAAAGGCAGAAATAGCCTTTTGTGTCTGTGCAAGAAAGACGTTTGGTGAGATATAACAGCCCATATCTCACCATCCACAACACGTTATATATTTTTGCTAATTTGAGATTACACTAATGATTTAAACGTATGTGCCAGAAACTCTGGAATGCTTTCCCTTATTTTCTGCACATTTTAAAGAAAACTGTTCATTTCTTTTCAGATAATCTTTATTGTGTGTGTACTCGTCCAGAGCGTAACGTGGCTGAATAAACAGGAATTAGAAATTTCCTCCTTTCGACAAATCTTTGGTCTCCTTATTGTTTATTATTTCTCTGCTCTATATAAAAAATATATTTCTGCATGGAAATTTTAATATATTTTGAAAAAGCAAAGTGTACCATAACTCATGTTTCAGGGCAGCTAGTAGATTGTCCAGCTAACTTTTCTATAAGGAGATCCACAAGTACAAAGTGGACTTAATGTTAGTGCTAATGCTGAGGTAACAAAGGGATGCTGTACCCTACAGAAAGTCACCTGTGTGCTCCCAGCTCCATGCGCTCTGCTGCTATGGAAACACAAGAGTTGCTGAGGAAACGTGGGGATGCTTATTTCCACCAAAAATGGGTCTGAATCAGAATAACAGTAGGGTAGCAATCATGTTTTTTTTTTTTTTTTTTTTTTTTTCTTTTTTTCCACCCGTTCCTCATGCAACCATTGTACATACAATAAAGATGATTTTAATGCTGGAACAAGGACACCGTGACCATTTCGCAGCAGAGTGTAAAACGACAACATCGGGAGTCTGAGGTAACCTTTCATTTGAAATGTCAACCCGTCCACAGAATTAGCACCAGAGCTCTTAATGGGTTTGCGACGCGCCGCAGATGTGCTTTTCTCAGCCTCCCGTCATCAGCTGAGAGGCTGACTTCACAACGTGTCCTTTTTTAAGATGCAATATATACCTGTTTGGAAGGGAAAACAGAGCCCCCGGACTTTCAATGATGTTGTCACAGTTGCTCCCAGTTCTTTTAGTGACGGATGCACACGAAGGTCTGCCGGTCAGACGGGGGGCAGGAGGGCGAGAGTCGCACTCTGCCACCAGTGCAAACAATTTCTTGATTTTCCCCTATATGTACCCAGAAAATCTCCATGCAAATGATAGACCTACACTGTCAAACATAGACAGAGATGTAAATACGTCTGCATAAATTTTGCATTCCTGTACGGAATACATAAATAACAGTGATCACGAAAGGTCAGGCCTGCCAATCACACCTCCACAAATCAGCATCTGCTCTACTTAATTGACCTTGCTTATGAATGATGCTCTCAACCTTTCAAGGAGAACCATTATTATTGTGTTTATCATGCTTTTATTTTGCAGTTTCTTTTCACTCACGGAGCGCAACAGTTTATTTACGGTATGAAAAAAAGTGCAGTTATGAAAAACAGGTGCATGTAAATACTAAACAAATTTCATTTTTAATGTATGAGTAAGGTATGTATCACAGTTACTGATAATTTACTAATAACAACATTAAACCGATAATGGAGCAGTTTGCTTGATCATCTGACTTGAGTTTTTAGTTTCCTTCTGATCATTTTTAATTCAAATATCACATCTAGAACGCTTTCCTAAGCTGAAAGTAGATACAACTGGATTGCACCCTCATCTTTGTCCTCATCTTTATTATGTGTCTGTGGTTTCTTAACTTCGCTCTTGCTGTGAAGGATGTGCACCGTACATTCATTAAAAACATTCATATACAATATGTGAACAGTCCAGTCACTTACAGTTGTTTCGAGTGGGTGTGCCCCCCCCCCCCAGGTTGCCCCAGAAAGTGCATCCCTTTAATGATTTGCTAGTAAACCTTAATTATGACTGTGTTCACAGTCAAAAAACACACACACACATTTTCAGAACCGCTTATCCCATACAGGGTCGCAGGGAACCGGAGCCCACCTGGCAACAGGGCATAATGCCAGAGGGGGAGGGGACACACCCAGGACAAGACACCAGTCCGTCGCAAGGCACCCCAAGCAGGACTCGAACCCCAGACCCACAAGGGAGCAGAACCGTGGTCCAACCCACTGCGCCACCATGCCCCCTCAGTCAAAAAAAACTTTTACTATAATATTTTAAGGGCATTGTAGTGGTGCAGTGCTGGTGCTTCACAACTCTTGTGCCGTGGGAATAAACATGGGTTTGAAAATGTGTTTCCCAAAACTGTCGGTGAATTACTAGTTAATATTTTTTTGTGCTTTGAAGAAAACTCAGAATTAATTAATGCTAAATTAAAATATGTGAAATATGCCGTTGAATGTTTCATAAAAAATGAAATGTGTCAAGTAAGAGAATCCAGGAAATCTTCCACTTGAGATAAGCTAGCGGGTACCAAAGATCAGAGAGGAGAGGCTGATGGTGCCCACACTGTGGTTTCCTCCATGACATGTAGGAGCGTAGGATGGTGGCACTGATGTTGCTTGGGGTCTTTCTCTATCCCACCAGTGCCATGAAGGAGGGTGGAGTGAATGACATTTTTATTTCTTTTTTTCCCTTTTGTCATTAAAGTGTTCTTCATAATTTTGCAAGGTGAATCAAACATAATACACAATTATCATTTTCTCTCAGAAGCAAATTCAAGTAAAATGGCATCTTGTAAACATGGGTATGGATGCAGTTTGTCATTGAAATCAATCATGTCATTAAAGTGTGCATAAAATCTCTAAAATGTCTTTATTAGAAGTTTTATTATTATTATTATTATTATTATTATTATTATTATTAAATGTCAGGCAAAGCACAGTCAGTAAAAGTCAACTCAAAGCCATTTAAAAAGGCTTTATTATGGTGGGTGTGCTTTATGAAAACAACAGCATGGTGCTGCAGCAGGTAAGTGGAGAATCTCACGGTGCTTCAGCTGTATGGTTGGATTTAGATTCAATCCCAGCTCAGTTTGCGTAAAGTTTGAATGATCTCACCATGTTCATGTGGGATTCCTCCAAGTTGCTCTGGTTTCCCCCCGTAGTTCAAAATACCTGTGTTTCAGGAGAACTGGTGACTCTAAATTGCCTCTAGTGTGTTTTGGTATGGGTTGTCGGTTGAGGGGTGCAGTGGCGCAGTGGATTGGACCGCAATCCTGCTCTCCAGTGGGTCTGGGGTTCAAGTCCTGCTTGGGGTGCCTTGTGATGGACTGGTGTCCTGTCCTGGGTGTGTCCCCTCCCCCTCTGGCCCTATGCCCTGTGTTGCCGGGTAGGCTCTGGTTCCCTGTGACCCTGTATGGGACAAGCGGTTCTGAAAATGTGTGTGTGTGTGTGTGTGTGTGTGTGTGTGTGTGTGTGTGTGTGTGTGTGTTTTGGTATGAGTGAGTTTGCTGCAGCGCACTGCTGTGTGAAAGGGCAGGTACTTGTAAATAGAATATTCTTTCTAGTGCTGTAAATCGTCTTGGACAAGTATATCTGCTACGTACAAATAATAGTAATATATTTAAGTGTTGGGGGGGGGCACGGAGGCACAGTGGCACAGTGGGTTGGACCGGGTCCTGCTCTCTGGTGGGTCTAGGGCTCAAGTCCCGCTTGGGGTGTCTTGCGACAAACTGGTATCCCTTCCTGGGTGTGTCGTCCCCCCCCACCAGCCTTATGCCCTGCGTTGCCGGGTTAGGCTCTGGCTCCTCTTGACCCCGTATGGGACAAGCAGTTCAAACAGTGTGTGTGTGTATTTAAGTGCATCATATAATAATATAGGGACAAGCAGTTGTAAGCATTGTGTGTGTGTGAGAGTTGTTTTTGTGTTTGACCCATGATACGGTGGGTTAAAAAAATAAATAAACTCAGGCATAAGCACCTCTGTAAGACAAATTATTGGTGACATGGCCAATCTGAAGCAGCAACGCTGATATCGGACTCCAAAGTTTGCATTTAGACGTTTGTGCTACTGATGGCGCAATGCCAAGCACTTTCATTTCACAGGTGACTTCACCAGGGTTTTAGAATTAGTTATATGAACTGAATGTGTATTTGCAGACTCTTGTAAATGTCATTGTATATTTGTGCATATTTGAAGTCTACTTCAGCATATTTAAAATATATATACTTCCATAGCTTTTGTTTCTTGAATCTGAACACCGTTTAATATTTTAAAAATCCCATAAAGTTAACATTATTGACCATGTTCACAAGTCTATATGGAATCCTTTCATTATGTCTCTCTATTCATTCCTTTTGGTTTGCTCAATATTCTTTTAATTACATTCCATATAAAATGTGCTCCGTCTCAGTTTATTTACTTCTTGCTGGGATTTCATATTGACAAGAGAATGGAAAGCCAGTCAATAAAGCACGAGAGTTCAATGCACTTCGACATGTTCTAATTATGACATGTGCCAGACGAGGAGGTGGACCAGATGAGTGTAGATAAGCACAAGGCTCCCTATGCATGTATATTAGACGCAGTTGATTCTGAAAGCTGTCTCAAGCCCTGGCAGACCGGATATACACTGATGCCATGATTTTAGCGGGAAACCGAGGCACGAGTGCTAAGGACGGGATGTTAAAAAGTGTGTGATTATACCTGAATAACATACATAAATGACATAATTCTCTCTATCTGCAAAGCAGGGATGAGACTGTGTCAGACGCTCACCACTAGATGTGCAGTAGGGACTCCAGACGGCACTTTATTTCAACCTGTTGCCTTGCTGTATAAAGAACAAGTGTGACTGAACAACCCAGCAAGAATGAAACATGTTAATAAAAATCAATGGTTTATTTAGTAATCAGAAAAGTCCCTGGTGCAATTTCAATTTTATAGTGTAATGTAAATTCAGGCAGCTGTTAATTAACCCTGAGAATTCTGTGTCAGTGACTGTAATATAGTGATGAATATATGCCTTTGGGTTTCTTTTCATGCTGGTTGCCTTGAAAAAAAGCTGACACTGTTCTGTCCTCCAAAACAATGTCAATAAAGCATTCCAGATACAATTTATTTTACATACTTGTGTGAAATGTCATATTTACACATTCAGCATGGTTTGTTATCCCTCATATTATATTACCCTACATACTTTCAGTGAAAAAAAAAAAAAAAAAAAAACATGCAAATGTTCATCCAGCAACATATTTTTTGTATTCAAAACTCCCAGTGGAAATACTTGAGATAATTCAGATGGACAGGATATTGGCATTGGGATATTAGGGATATACTGTCTGTGTTAACTCACTTGAAAACACTCCACATTGACTTTTCCATTTTGGTTTCATGTTATTTTTTTTAAGTCTTCTATCAAACTTTCTTCCCCCCCGAGCCTGACAAAAGCTTTTGCATTTTGCACTCGATTTATTTACCATCCATTTCTCAAGTGGCTCCCATGAGCAATGTAAATAACAGAATGCTGTCAGTGCAAACATGTGGCACACATCACTGTTCTCTGAGAATGTCTGGAGGAGCCCGGAATGACGGCAGATTACTGGTACCACTTTGTGCGTCCAGTTGGTCAGCCAGTTTATTGATCTAAAAGGGGGGATAAAAAATCTGAAATTTTCTTGAAGTGAGCTGGAGAAGAGGGGCTAAGGTGTCGCTGGTTCATCAATTTGTTATGCACATCAAATGGGTCCAGGGAGAGAGTCCTCCTGGTCTGCAAGGACTGATGAGTGGAGGGAAGTGTCTGTGAAATGGACAAGGCCTCATGGGTGAGGGAAGTGTTTGAAATGGACAAGGCCTTCAACCTGTAAGGCTCCGCAAGCGTTCCCAAGTAAGCTGCGATCTCAGAGGAAGGCCCCGCAGTAAGGCTTTTTGAGCAATAACTTTGGACTGAACATCGCTCGGGTCCAAGGCGGGGGGGGGTTTAGGAAAGGTGTGGACCCAGTTCTGGGAAATGGACACTAAGACTGGGAGGATATGGTACCGCTCCACACACTGTCAGCACAAAAGAACAAGTTGGCAAAGACGCTGCGGATGTCGCATAAATTATAGAGGGGGACGGCTTCACGGCATGCATCTAAAGTACTGCGACTTTATATGACTGATGAAAAACGACAGCGCACACTTCCCTGCTACAGAATATATGTATATTGGATGCTGTGTTGTGACAGATAAAGCCTTATTTACATTGCAAACTGAGCTGTTAGCATACTTGCGGTATAGAGAATATGCGCTGCAGCTGCTGTAAAAGCTTCTAGTTTAAGAACGGTTTACTCTTTACCGGGACATATGTGGCACCTTCGTTTTTAAAGAGCTGAAATAAGCAAAACAGAAGCTTTTTTATCTGAAAATGTAGCTTTTTTAGTTGAAAATCTACTGTTTGGTTTTTTTTTTTAGAATATCACGTCTTTCGTGTAATTATTTTCGGAATCAACTAAATAGTAATTAAAGGCATGTTAATGTGCGTGATTCTTGCTGCGAGGGTGAAGAGGTGGCACAGCAGGTAGCGCTGGTGCCTCACAGCTCTTGGGCTGCACATTCCACATGAAGTTTGTATGTTTTCGTAGGGTTTGCGTGGGTTTGCGTGGGTTTCAACTGGATGCTCTGGTTTCCTGCCACAGTCCAAAGACATGTGCGTAAGAGAACAGAGGACTCTAAACTGGCTTGTGTGGGTGCGTGTGGGTGCGTGTGTGTGCGTGTGTGTGTGTTTGCGTGATTGTGCATTGATGGACTAGAGCATACTCTGTCTCATGCCCAGTCCTTCAAGCATAGGACTCCTTCAGGGATTGGCACTGGACCACCACAGCCTTGCACTGAGCAAGCGGTTATTTTTTATTTCTTTTTAATAAAGACAAATAATAACCTTTTTAAATGCATAATTTCTGTAAAAAATTAAAATTACTTTTACGCAGGTAAAATGCCGAATGTAAGTCTTCTTATAAGGGTTACGGTATTATCCTCCAAATGTTCTTATAACCAGTTCTCAAGAAAATGCCTCAATTTAAAGCCCCCTGGGGTTCTCCTAAGTAAGGCCTTGGTGTAATCCGGCTCAAACTCACACGACATGGTCTCTCTTCATGCACTCGCCTCCACTGACACGCAGACAGAGATTAAGTCCAGTTTCAAACCGGGGTCCGCGGCCCCTCGAAGGAATGTGACATAGATCGGCTAAGACCTCGGCCCATTCCGGTGCTTTAGCTCCGAAAATGTTCCAACCTGAAAGAACTACCTAAGTTCAGCCTCCATAATTGGATTCCCTTCTTTTCTTGCGTTGATAATGGAAGAATACACTTATTACCATTTAAAAAAGGACCAGCACGGTAAGGTTTGTGGACATTTGCATGCGCTGTAAATTCGCTGAAATGCTCTGTGCTACACACATTTAAATAACTTTACAGTGAAGGTTGAGACATTTACCGCAGAGAAAAGCACAAGTGAAGGCAGAAAGAAACTTTTATTAAACCCTGACATTTAGATTGAGGTTTGAAATTGAACTATAAAATGAACTATACATCTGCTGATTGTGGTTTATTCAAAACAGATGAATCAAAATTACTACTTCACCTGAGAGCTTTGTAGGAGTGAATGTGTTATTCGGTGGGCTATTCAAGACTTAAAATACCATAAGGTAAGGTGTTTGGTAATACATTACCACTGACCAGATAGGAATTCATATATCAACACTGAGATCATATTTCAAGTCTTCTTGGAAAATGGCATATGTAAAAATAGCTTGTTTAGAATATATATATATGAATATATTATATATATAATAAATATATTTTTCCATATATATATATATATATATATATATATATATATATTATACATAATAAATATATTTATTTCTATAGAAAAAAGTGTATGTATATATTTTTTCCTTTTTTTTACTCACTATTTATTTATTCAGCTGAATTCCCCAGAGATTAAAATCACTTTCTCACAGGGATTCCTGCCAAGACAGTCCACAAGATTACAGCTTACAGCACAACAAAAATACAAAAAAAGTAGGAATGACTTTGTCTTTTCTGGTTCCAATATTGTGCTTCTGTCTGTCCGTCGATCCATTGTCAGTAACTGTGCCTTCAGTACAGGGTCACAGTGGTTCTGAACCTCTCCCAGAAGCAAAGGTTATGAGGCATGGTACATCTTGGGTGGCACACCAGTCCATTGTATGCCAATCTAACACACACACACACACACACACACACCTGCACTAAGGCCAATTTAGGGTCACCCATTCACATGAAACACTTGTCTTTGAACTGTGGGAGGAAACGCATGCAAACATGGGGAGAACATGCAAACTACATACAAACTAAACTGAGTTTGAACCCACAACTGGTCCCACAGCCCAAGAGCTGTGAGGCATCAGTGCTACCTGCTGTGCCATCATGCAACCTTCATAACAGAAGAAAAAAAACAAGAACTACAACACAAATACAAAGTAAACCATCTATAACAATCTATAGCTCAAATAGTATACGAATGTGTGCCAAGATTTATTAAATTATTAATATCTGAGTGATGTTTTTTTTTTGTTTGATTTTGTAGGATTTGTGAGCTTTTGTGTGTGTGTGGGTGGTTTCCACGTGTTTACTTCAATGCAGCGTGTTGCCAGTAATAAAGAAAACCCTTATTTTGTTAATGAATATTTGCTGGTACTCCTCCAAAAAAAAAACGGCAGTAGAAGAAGTGGCTGAGAAGTTTATTTGTAATTTTAACATTTATTTGTATGTTTGTTTATTCAGTTGTTTGCAAACACCAGAGCCAAACTGATTTCTGAAAACAAACTGTGAGGCAAATACGAAGTAAAGCATCTGCAACGGAACTGCAACTGGCACATGTCCTGTTTAACTCCCTCATACAGCAGTCTGGAGTATGTGAGTATATGAGTATGTGAGTATATGAATATGGATTTTCCCATGTACACACGGCCTTGCGAAGAAGTGACAAAATATGTCCAAAACTTATTACAGAGCTTGCAGTTTTACAGTTTCTCCATATTAAGGGACGTATCGTGTCATCACAGAGCCTTTTGAAGGCTGTTTAATATGTACAGGGCACCAGGGGGCATAGTGGTTAGAGCGCTCGCCACGCAGTCTGAAAGTCCCTATGTTAAATCCCACTCGTGCTCTAGCGCCATCATTACGGACAGTGAGGACACCTGTCAGGATTGAGGGATAAATCATTACAAAAAGTTGTTTACCTAACTATCTAAGCCGCCTTGTACAAAGGTATCGGTTAAATAATATACGATGATCGTATGCATTGTATGCTTATGTATATGCATACTAATCCACTATTTAGAGACTCATTGCTGCCTGTTAATCCTCTCATATTACAAGTTAAATTGACACTAGCAACAAAAGACAGACGCACTGTGTATCTCTGATCTTGAGCACAACTGTGTTCTGCAGGGACCCAATCCTTGGGAGAAACATTGGTACATACCAAATCGAAAAGTAACCCAAAAAAGTTGTGTTAAAATTCTTAAAGATGTAACATTGTGTCCACTTGGTGGTGCAAATGAGTCAACTGATTGGACATGTACACGTACTGTACTGTACTGTACTGTACTGCACTACTCCCGCAGTTTTGTACTGTGACACATTTATTGCTTTTGTTTTGCTGTTTACGTTTATCTGGGAGGTGCAAAAATAGGACATGAAAATTGTGCTTTGTTATCATTTATTATAACGAATTCATTGTTATTCTGACAACTCAAACTATCTATAAATGTGTACTATGTACTACGATCTACAATGTATGATACTAATACTACTGCATTTGTCACAAACCATATCAAGGAAAGACAGTCTTTCTAATTTTGCGTATTCTAGACCTGGGCTTTTCACCGGGTAACTGGATTGTTTGAAAACTGCAAAATGAACTGAAAAGAAGAAAACGTAGTTAGACATATTTATTTATTTATTTATTTATTTATTTATTTATTCATGCACATATATTAGTCTGAAACACAGCAGATGTACAACCCGTCTTTTAGCAGCAGTACAAAGCGGACTTTTTTAATGGACAAATGGTCCAATTCGAAATGTCTTAGAGATGACAAGGTTGCCCTTCATGTCAAACGAATTTGAAGAAGCACAAAGTTAATGTCAGAGGCTGACATGCAGGTGCCTCTGCACGTGGGCGAGTGTTAGCGTAACCGACTGCGGAATAATGTGCGCATCTAACAAAGTACACCTCTGGCTGATTGAGTCCTTGGCAGTGAATCATTTATCAAGAGGGTAAACACTGGGTCTCCTTGGGCATGAGAGAGAGAGAGAAATTGGGAAGGGATTTTAGGCTGAGAGAGCAGCTGTCGAGGACATCTTGTATTTGACATATTGTGAAATGCTTCTATATGACTGCTCCCCTAAGCTGTTGTGCATCTGTTGGTGTGTATATCTGGGAAGTAAAGCTGGGAGGTGTCTGTGTGTGTCTGTCTGTGTGTGCCTGTCTGTACATAGCCTCCCACCCTTAGTGTACTTGCTATCAATAGCAGCCGTAGGACGGACCAGCAGTGACTATAGAAGATATATGAATAGACCAGACTAGAGGTATGTGAACCCAACAGCCTGTATGTGTGTGTCTGCGTGATTGACGTGCTGCTGTGAACAGAGCCACCAGTCATAAGAGCCACCCTCCCATGCAGCAGCAGGCTGCCGTCAACAGTGGTGGGAGAGACTCCATTGGCATGTGGAGGAAAAAGCGAAAGGGAAAATAGCCTATAGATCGAGGGCAAAGGAAACTGAAATAATTCAAAACTCACGCTGGAAATGTTTCTATGTGTATTTATATTGGCGTGGGAAGGAGTTTCCGTATTATACCTTATAGCAGCAGGGAGCTTAGCTATGCTCTTAATAAGTATCAAAGGTGAGCTTTGTGGGCTTCTCGGTGCTGACAGTCCAAATTGCAGCTTCGTGAGCATTCGTGAAAACACCTGTAATGCAGCAGCAGTCTTTGTCGGGGGTTGCAGGGGGAGCGCGTTTCACAAAGTTACCGCTACTCTGGTTTACAGCAGATTATAGGGCACAGAGTTGGTAAGAGCTGCAAATCCTTCTTACTAGGTGGCTTTGTGTGGGAGGGGCCGACAGGTACTCGATGGTGGCAGAAGTGGTGTGGGCTGTGAGCAAACAGAAGCCATAACGTAATCATACGCAAAATTCCTTAAATTTGCCTCATCCTAAATTGCTAGGCTCGCTCCATCATGCCACAAATAGGGACTCAAAAGCAGACACTCCAACGCACGAGTGGCTGTTTATCTCAAAATCAACAGCGAACGCAGGTAAAACTCTCGGAAAACGCAAGATAAGTGCGCAGTGCATTTGCGAATTCGCCTCACTTGTCGTCATTACCTCGGAAATTAAATGTCATTCATTCCTTTCCCCACGGAACGTGTTTCGCGTGTAAGGAGATGTTGGTGTGCCTCCTGTAATTTGAAACATCTTGAAACCACTACCCCCACCCCCCACCCCCCAGCAGGTAGGGAAATCCAAGCAAAATTCAGCAGACAGGACACATCACAAGAAATATGTTATATGCCTGAGTTCCCTTTGTAGCCGAAGATAATAGCTGGAACCAGCTGTGAGTTACTGGTTCAATACCTGCGAGCGTCTTCCCATCTACAGCTTTGAGATAAAAGCGGCAAAAGAGGCTAGCATCTTATACATACACGAGCAATTAAATTAAATGGTTTGCCCACTCCGGCTGGTGATGTCGTGGTTGGAGCGAGTGCCTTTGGCTCCGAAGGCTACTGGTTCGATTCCCAAGTCCAGCTGTGGTGCCCTTGAGCAAGGTGCTTGCCCTGCAATTGCTCTGACACCTTCGCCCAGCTGTGCAACTAGGTAAATAGCTGTGGCCCTGCGATGGTCTGTCGCTGCGTCCAGGGTGTGTCCCCCCATTCCTTCAGCCTTACACCCAATGTCTCTGGGATAGGCTCTGGCTCCCCGTGGCCCCTGCTCGGGGCAAGCGCTTAGTGAAATTAGATAGTTTGCCCACCGACTGACTGTAGTTTTTCTCATAGTCCAAGGGAACGGGCGAAAAGGACCAGCTTGTTTGTGGGATATAATAAAAAAGGAGCGAGTCAGTACAAGTGAGTGATGTATTTAAGGCAGCACCATGGTGGCATGGCAGTTAGAGCTGTCAGCTCACAGCTCCGGGACTGCCAGCGCAAACCTTGGCACAATGTGTAAAATTCACTCTTGGCGGTCCAACACAATGGCTTTTACAGTAAATGTACCACGGTCGCTCTTGGTTTCTTGCAAGGCAGAAGGGTTGCCAAACGCAATGTTCTCGTGTGAGAGAACACTGCTTGGCCAACTGCAATCCCAGCGCTAGAAGGATCGCTGAGCTCCCAGCCAAGCCAGCAGACTTAAGCGTACAAAGCAGAAGGACTCTGTTGAGGAAGGACCTGTTGTGCTATTCAGCAACATTTGTTTCCATAGAAAAATTGAGAGAAAAAGTCCTGTAGATGTTTTATGTTGTGTTTTGGTTGATCAAGGCACATTAGGACAATTTCGGAGAAGTGCAAGCATCATAGTAACATTTTCCCTGTCCGTGGCTGAGTGCTTGTCTTTGACCTCGTCGTATGGCACTAAAATACTTCAGGACCTCTGATAAATGGCTTGAATCACATATTCTACAAAGGAACCTCCAGTCTCGACTGAGAGTCTCGCCTGCAGACAAAACAATTTAGCGTGTCTTCATTTAACAGTATGTTTGAGCATCATAATTGCCGAATTGCATTGGGGAAATGTTTGAATGGATATGGAGTTGGGGGGGGGGGATAGACCATTTCACGTGTTAAAAATAAACGCGTTACACCAGATTCAAATGAAATGCACATAAGATTCACAATTTCAATCTCTCGCCAGGGCTGAAGATTACCAGACATAATGTGCAATTTCCCGGTGGAAGAGAGCACTGGCAAACTAGATAATCATGACCATGATATCATTCAAAAGGCTGCCTATATTTCAACTTTGTACCGCACTCAGAATGGTTTCATTTTTTTCCCCCGGAGAGACACAGAGAGGTGTGGAGGTCAGACCGCGGGTTCCTGCACCTGCACGGAGCTCGGTGTTGCTGGTACTGCTGACGGAACCTGTGGGACTTCAAGACCCTTAATTTCACAGGCCGAGTAATGAGAACAAACTCGTTTTATTCTTGCCCCGCTCCTGAACGACACAGACGGAAGCTTTTTTGGCTTTTCTTTGTGCTCTCCCTATTGTCCTCAGACGGCCTCCGAACCGAATCAGAGCCGGCCGAGTCTTCGAGGGAGCACGGCCCTGACGGACGTCTCCTCCGCGCCCGAGCCGAGCGTGAGCCACATAATTTTTTATGTAAAACGCAGTAGCTTCGTAAATGAGGTAACGGGGGGTACTGAGAGAATCCTTAGATGTGTCACACTAATACACTCTTCAGGGCAGTTGCAGACACACATTCTCCTACGTCGAGAGAGAAAGTGAGAGAGCTCCACTTTCTGTGCCCATATACTGTCACGGAGTGCACTTACCTAAACTAGTCGGCATGTACACGACGCTTTTTTTTTTTTTTTTTTTAAATCATACTACATGCACTCCTTATCCACATCAGACCACTCACCTTCCAGTTTTACCCATTTACCTTTCATTCAAATACATAGTAATGCAGTTGAGAACCTTGCTGAAGGGTAGCCCTTCGGTCAGGAGCCCAGATCCTTAACCATTATACCACCTGCTGCATGCTCAAAATTCCAATAAATCTGTTATTTTTAAATCACAGTACAAATATAGAAACCATAATAGGTCACCTATATAAAATGGTTGTAATTTTCAACAATCTGATTTCACTTGTATCTTACATTGCCAGAAATAATGTGGTGACCCAACTTCTGTACTCTCCTCTGAAAAATCACTTTGACCCATTTTAGTAGTAAAAGAGTACATGTTCTCATTTTTTTTATTACAAACAGTGTAAGGTTACCACGCAAACTATAAAGACCTTTATGTCTGGAATGAGTCTCATAAACTGTACAAGTCTACATTAAACACAAGGCACTTAAAAATACATGGAAATTTATCTCTAACAGGAAAGGTGGCTTTAAGTGGCTACTGGCTAGAGAAAAAGGACATTTTCAACGTGAGTGTGCAATTCCACGTTGGCTAAGTTTCAGACTCAATCAATAATCACAAATGTAGAGCAGTTGTTTCCACTGATAAATAGGTGTTCTTTTTGGCTGCACATAAGCACAGAGGTAGTGCCACGGCTGGACAATAAAGGCACCAGCGTCCTTAATGTTACATCTTATGCACAGAGTGCAATCCAAATCACAGGGAATACAAATTAGTGCGAAATTAATCCGTATCAGAGAGAATAAAAATTAGTTTCTATCTATCCGTAGAAACTGTCGGACTGAGGGAGGGAGGGAGCGAGCGAGAGAGCTGGATTTCAACGTGTTTCAAATCAAATGTATCATTTTCGTGCAACCTTTTCAATGGCACCAGTACCATGGTGATGTATTAGACCAATTTAGAACCAAAGCGCGGTGCTATTTTTAAGGCTGTTTGGTGAGCTCGAAAACTCGAGACACCAAGGAGGCAAAGACATCGCGTTTCTGGAACTCTCTCCCAAGTAAAATGCAACAGGAGTTATTGTACACATAATGCAAGGCAGCTGTGCAGTAATTCTGTGTAACACCGCACTGTTTCTTCAGCAGCATCCATCTGGGGGTTTTATACCTTCAACCCTCAGGCTTAGGAGTCTGGTGCTTTATCCATTACAGCAGGCTTTCTTCAGCATGGGGCAAGTACACAGCATCATCCATGTTCTGGCCATATCTGCAAGTCGGGCCATGTTGACATTTCCCAGACTCCCATGCCTCATCATATACCCTCGTGCTCTCCGGCGTTTCATTAATAACCCGCGTCGCGTTATTTTGGCGTGATTTTTTTTTTTTTCCTGACGTGGCTTTGAAGTTGCAGAGCACGCTGTGAGCTCGCAAAGCAGCGTCCACGTGCTGCTCCTTGACCTGAGTTCACGCTGCATTATACAGCCACAGACATTTTTGCTGTCCAGAGAAGTGACGCTGATTTTAGAGGTAGAGGGTGACACAATACAAATTCAGAACATGTGTGTAATTATTGCAGTCTCCTGATGAAATAGTGTCGTTTCTGCCCTCCACAACATCTCAAGCCGTCTTTCAGTATTATACCTTTATGTAGCGATAAGCATACATATCTTTATGTTAGAGACTAAAAAAAAAATGAATGCCTAAAGTTGAACAGATATTGACAGTGAAAATCATAATTGTATTTTTTTCAAAGAAAAATAACATTTCAAAGTAATTACTTGTTTAAAAAATAATGAAATATTTCACCTGCAAGGTTTTGATTAAAACCTTTCTGCAAAGCTTTTGTCTGTAACCCCTCCAGAGAAGGTGAAAAGTAGTGGGAGAAGCACTGTTTTTAAACAAACCTTGTTTTAATCATTAATAATGAGTGCAAAGATGAGGATGAAACAGTATGAATGTGTGTCAATTCAGTTGCCATCAGCAGCCGATCTTTTATTTCCCGCAGTTCTAACTGACAGTGCAATAATTAGAATTTCCTTTTTTTGTGTGCTTATCTCACACCTGCAGAAGGGCCTGATTTATGCAAGTTGCGGCCAGGGCATTCAGAATGGACTACACACGCAAAGTGCACCAACCCCAGATTTGAGAAAGGACTGCGTTTGTGCTTCCGAAGGGCTAAAGGAATCAGTAGGCCGGCCTGTGTTCGTTTCAATTTAAGGCAAGCGGCGAAAGCAATTGTCGATCCTACACGGAGGTTTCCCTGGGAGGGTGTAAATAGGTACCGAGGAGGTCAGCGGTAAGGTTCACCTTCTTGTCAATGCCCTAGGGCCTGAAGAAGTGAGACCAGCCCCCTGCACATATCTCCATTAGCAGGTCTCTAATACCAGCTTAGCAGACCTTACCCCCCCACCCTCCCCAACGATCCTATCCCCGGCGCCTGTTTCAGACACACACTCAAGCTGAATAGACAAATGTTCTGCTATGCACCCTTCGCTGGGATCTCACTGAAATGCAAATAGGGAATTTAAAGTGGTTGCAAAGGGAAGTGCACAAAGGGGAACACACTTCAAAATGTTTCAAGTCATTCAAGAGATAAAAATGTAAATCATTTACTCGTTCTCTCATTATGATTGGCGAAGACGTCCCCTTTCGCCTTGCAGAAAGGAGTGCTATCTTAAGAATTCAAACTTTTGTCTGACAGCCTTTTACTACTCAATCTTATACCATTATCACATCAGAGATTAGCAGAAGAGCGTCTTTCAGGACCATTTCTATATTTGAGCTGCTTTAATCAGTACGATTTAGCCTTTTTTTTTTTTTGCCAAAATTTTTTTAAAAAACATACGGACGTACATATGTGGAAAGAAGAAGAATAAATAAGGTACGTTTATTTCAAAATCTTTTTTTTTTTTTTTTTTTTTAAGGTATGCAATGCTAACATTAAGATCTATTTCCCAAAAGCGCAGGTGCGGAACGAGGCGGTTACACTGCGGTCAGGTTAACTAACACAAGGAAAAATCAAGAGTGAAAGCAGGCTTTCTGTGCCTTCACTTGTTCACAGAGCTGAACTGATTTCCAAGCAGTTAACTCTCAAGTGCCTTAAATCACCTTTGGTCAAACAGCAACTCTGAGTCAGAATTCCACGCAATTAAAACATTTCCTGCTGTCTCTTGTGTAGCACGCAAAGATTTTCCTATCACATAGAAAATGCACTTTGAACTGCGCAAATTCTCATTTCGCTGGCAAGATGGGCTTTCCTTTAATGGCTGCACAAGAAACACATTTACTCTCATTACCTGAAAGAAAGACTGTTGTCATTAAATTGAAATTTAATTTCCGATTTGTGTTATAATACAGCAGTTCGCGCACATATATTCTTCAAATGCATTTCGAGGAGCAGTTTCTCTTCAAGTAATTTAATTGGACTAATGGGGAAAACTGTTAATAGACATGTTTATGCCGTATGGCTGTGCGACTCTTTCATCTCCCTCGCTCGCTGCATGTCTCGCTGCCTGTGCATTATCTGAGGATGTATTTAAGCTTGTGTAAAACTACACACACGAAGAAGCAGGTACAATCGAGGATTTCATCACATTGTAATTAAGGTCTTGAAACACAGAATTCTGGATTAAAGCAAATCTCTTCCTTCTCTTTAGTTGCCTCGCTGGGAATGAATGAGAAACATCTGTTTTGTATCTCGCAGCAGTGCCTGTTATGAACTATAGGAACATGCTTGTGCTTTATTAAAACTTGCATTAATTGTACTAATAAGCCCAATATTTCCAGGGCTCCCTTCCTCTTCCTGTTTATCTCTTCCCCTCTGTTGGTGCCAGGAGGTGGTAAAGCGCCAGCGCCAGCCTCCTGCAGAAATGATGGGGGAGGTCAGAGGTGGAACAAGCCTCTGTGAGGCAAAGGAAGATGCTGGCCTGCTCTGAAGACAGCATGGCATCTGTTTTTCATAGGACTAATGAACCAGTGGAAGTCAACCCTGGGATCCCTGTCGCAGGCGGGCGTTGGCAAGTCTCGATCCCCGAGCAAACACCAGCTCTGCTCGGAAGGAACACCTTTCTGTTGAAGCCGCAAGAACTCCCGCGAAGCAGGGCTCCTGTCCCTTATGTAAAGCCTGGACAGGGGATGGTCAAAAATGCTCTGATGTTGTTACAATAAACCACGGGCGTTTTTTATGTGTTGAACTACAGCTTGAAGCATTCGGCATTTAAATGAACCTCTTTTCATTAACTGGAATCCTGTATAAATGGAATACCTACTGTTTTCATACTGTTTTTCACGCTAAGAAAAGCAATTTAAAACCAGTATATAAACAAATAAAAAAACTCTTGTAGAAATTTATGTTAGCTGAACAGTGGCACAGCGGGAAGTGTTAGTTGCCTCACGGCTCCTGGGCTGTGGGCTCTGGTGTAAATTCGAGCGTACACGTGCTCCCTGTGTTTGCGTGGGTTTTCTTCTGGTACTCTGGTTTCTTCCCACTTTCGAAAGAGGTGTGTTTCAGGTTAGCTGATGACGCTATATTTCCTGTAGTGTGCATATGTGAGTATGGGACTTTTCTCTTCCCTGCCATCTGCAAAACGGCTTAGGTCTATTCGAACCCGCACAGCTAGGTACAGGAACAGCTTTGAGCCCACTGCTGTAAGAGTATACAACACTAACCAATGTGCCACCTTTAGTAACTAGAGTTGGACTGCTCCACCCAAGCACATTGGTAAATTACACTGCCACTTTAAGCATTCTCATTCTCTCATTCTGAGTTCTCTGACTTTCAACTGGCATTAGTGTTACTACTGTTACCATTATTTATTGTTATTGCTGTTGCACAACTGGCTGTCATTGACATTGTTTTGTTTGTCATTGTTTTGTTTGTGCAGTTTTCCTATCGTCCTTGCCCATAGTCTGTGGAGAAGCATTCAGGAAGATTTTCATGATACATGTACATGGTACTTCTATCTATGACAATTAACTTGAACTTGACTGTGTCCTGCCATGGATCGGTATCCTCTCCATAGAGCACCTGTCTCACACTCTGTAACTTGACCATAAGCAGTTACTGATATAGACTGATTGACTGATTGATTGAATGAATGAATGAATGAATGAATGAATGAATGTGAAATTCTTTTTAATTTTGCTCTTTAAAATATAGAGTAGTATTTCCTACTCTCCGGTGGGTCTGAGGTTCGAGTCCCGCTTGGGGTGCCTTGAGACGGACTGGCGTCCCGTCCTGGGTGTGTCCCCTCCCCCTCCCGCCTTACGCCCTGTGTTGCCGGGTAGGCTCCGGTTCCCCGTGACCCTGTATGGGATGAGCGGTTCTGAAAATGTGTGTGTGTGTGTAATAATTTTATTTAATCAATGCGTGTGATTGTTGTCACTCAAACATTTGATCAGGCTAACTGAATTTCTTGTCTTTCAGTCTCAAAAATGGACAAATGTAACATTTTTTTAGTTTGAGTAAGCATACTGATCTTCTGTTTGTTTACGTAGTCCCCAGATTTGACACTATTTACACATACAACACAGGAGGCTGCTTAAGGAGCACACAGTGTTTTGCCAGCAGTATGCTGCAGGGATCTCACCAGACTGCTGGCCAAGATTGTTGACCCCCCTAACAGTAGGACATCAAAAAATGAAAAGAGAAGAAAAGAAGGGTAGAAGGGATGATGGATCCAGCATGGTTTCTTGCTGTCATGGCTGCCGTGGGGCGACGGACCCAAGTGCGGGTGCACAGCCTCGCGGAATGTGGAAGCCGATAAGGAACAGGAAAAAGTGAGAACCGAGGGACAGGCAGAAGGTCTTTAGGGGCAAACGTTGTTCCGAGGAGATTCCGAGGATTGTTGTCCGAAGTCAGGCGAGAATCGGGGAACCAGGGAAACACCGAGACGGGGTAGGCCGACAAGGGAACAGGAAAGTTTGAGGAAATCGCTGAATACGCAAGACGTGGACTTTGCGGTGTGCTCAAAGAGGTTCCGCGACTGGATGTGCCTGGGTGTCTTGTTTTTATGCTCCCCCATGCCCTGATCTGCTACAGGTGCGATGGCTCTGTGCGGGGGCATGACACTTGCATATTTACGAGTTCAGTGTAAACAGGTTTTGGTTAGTAGCACAGGAGTGGTCTGAAAACTTCCCTCCTAAATCTTCTGCTGATTACTCGACTACACTTTCATGAAAAAATACATAGGCCTAATATAAATATTTTGGTTGGCCTGAAAAAAAATGCAAATTTGTTCATACTAAGTATATGCTGTGGATTGAAATCCACAGAAATCCACTTCAGTAAAAGTATGTTGTGGAAAATCGCTCTTGTAAAACTGTAGAATAGACACCGGACATTGAGTTAACATGGCTATTGCATTACTGGTCATTAGACACCCCTGAATTGTATATAAGGCTGCAATCCATTATTAATGGTAACACACAGCTACAGTAAATTAATCAATACACTGAACTGGTAAAGGTTTTCCACAATTTACATTATGTTGCTGGTTGTGTTTCCTAAGCTCTCTAGTACAAGAAGCGATTTCTGAAACAAGAAAAACGTACACTTGATGCATCATTTATTTCTCTCCAGATCAATCTATGACATTGATCGCATGAGACAGCTGGTAAAATTCATATATAGGACCATATGTGTTGTATTGTTTGTGCGATGTAAGCATACTGCGCAACATCGTAACATTCAAAAACACCTCAAAACATGCCATATAATTAAACAAATGTTTTACATACATTATGCATGACATGCCCTATATCAATGTTCTATGTATTACAGAACAGGTAATGGGTCTGAAAGCAGACCAACACATATCATTGTCTTCCAAAAGCATGCATAGAATAAAAAATGGAAAAATCCATAAGGTCAAGGACACAACATCCACTCCCAGATTGAGGAAAGTAGTCAAACAACGTCCCAGTGTCACACATAGCAGTTTCCAGGACAATCAAGGCGCATCAGAGATAGGAATGCTTCAAAGGAGCGATATTAAAGAAATCAGCTGGTAATGATATGACAAGGGACCTGCGGAGAGGCACAACGGCAGATGAATGCCAAGCCCATGGAAAAAGGATGCGGAACAAAGCGCCGACCGGCCCGCTCCCCCACGTAGCGCTGCAGTGAGTCACTTCCAGCAAACGTGCTCGGCGGGGACCCACGGGGCATTCGCACACACTCACGGGCCCCGAAATTGTCAATACCATTTCTGTTTATTCCATATTAATAAGATGCATCTTATCAACATAAATTGAAACCGAAATTGGGTCTGTCAGATCTGATACATTGTTGCTAATGATTATTATTTGCTGCATAACAAAAATAAAACAGGATAGTAACAACATTAATTATACTTTAGAAGAGGCAGGTTAAATAAATACCATGGCTAATCAGAATGCACTGCAGCTAGCAAGTCTGCGTAAATCTCATTTAAGAAATATGTGTTCCTGTGCACTACTTTAAAAGAAATAGTTTTTTCATCAAAGACGTGCTTGTATTATCAATATTGAAACTCAAACATGCATTTATTTAATTTTTAGCAGGAAAAGGCTGCAGAACATAAATCCGAATTAGGCCAGCTGGCTCCCCTGCGCAGCCAACGTACTCGGCGATGTTTTGATGTAGCTGGATCATCGTCCTGGACTGACGGTAGGCGGCACGCTGATCTCCGACACGGCACCCTGGCGCTAGATCCACACAGCCCGGCTGTACATCTGGGTGGTCCACCTGCGCGGCAGTCTGCCTGGGTGCCGCCAGCTATGCTTGTGTGCAGAACTTCCAGCTTGAGAGACCAGCACCACGAGGTGCTGATCTGCCCCTCCTCCTTCGCGGCCCAGCGTTGAGTGTGTTAAGATGGCAGCGAAGCATCTGTTCCCAGTGTGACCACATTCACTTCCCCGACTCTTGGCAGCATGTACTGTAGCATGGTAGGAACTTGTAACCTGGGTTGCTGGCTCCTAGTAGGAACCATGCTGTCGCTCTTTTAAGAAAGGTACACTTAATCTGCATTGTTCTAGTGGAATATTCAACTGGGAAATTGGGCAGAACAGCCTGAAATCTTTTGCTAAGAAGAAAAGAATATACAGGCATAATAATGGCCAATCAGGATGCCCACCTGACGCTGAAGTCATGGTGGGGCAGGACTGCAGAGAAACATCATCACACCTGCCAGGAGAGCACACACAAACAGGGGTGGGAATGCTTTGTTCCAGGGCCAGCTGGGCCTGATGGACAGGGGGCTGTCGGCATGGCAGAGGAGATCAGTAAGGCACAGAGAGGGAAGGAACACACTTACCGAGGTCTGGAGGTGGCTGGCAGCGGGATGGCAGCACAGGGGGAACAGTACAGTGTGTGCCGTGGGAAGCCTTTTCTCTGAAAGTAGCAGCGGGCAGCAAGGCGGTTAAGGGCATACACTTGCGACAAAAAGGTTACAAGTTGAACTCGGAGAACAGAACCTGCTGGTGTAGCCGCAAGCAGCAGCACATTTAATCCAACATGCTTTGATTAAGATGCCCAAACAGGTAACGTGTAAAATGGATCACTACATATGCTGCTTTGGCTGGAAGCGTGTTCTAAGCGATTCCACTTCACTGAATCACCACCCTGTGCGCCTGGTGGCCTGGACTCTCCAGGGCACTGTGTTGTTGAGAGTGTAGAGGGCGGTAGGAGTTCAGACCTCTTACTGTGTGTCAGTAATAGGTTACTCTGCTCCAGCTCTGTCTCCTTTTCCACCAGTTGGAAGAATGAGTAATCCTACCGGTACAATGGGGGTGGATTGCTTTGGTTCACCATTGCTCAGGTCTATGGATGTGCTATATACCATCGTCCTCTGCAACCATTCCATTGTTGTTTTTCGACGTAATGTATGTGTGTTTACAGGTACATGGGTTCACAACATCTACATAACACTGTACATAAACACATGCAGGACCGTAAACAGTGAGTCAGCCACATCCATAATAATAACAGTACCATGGACAACTGAATACTGCATTCATCGTAGAATATTTAAATATTACGCTCAAAGGTAAAACTGAGGACTTTTCAGGTCTGTTTTAACATCACCTGCCATGCACTCTGCATAAATGTAGTTAAAATCCCTTACATCATCGCATAGTGCATCTGTTCCCATCTTCCCGTTCCAACGGAAACATTAACTATTTTCATAATGATGTGAAAACTGGATGTTTGTACCTTTTTCTCGTCACGCACTTGTTTTCATGTGAAATGATTGTATTAACCTAACTATGCAAGGGATTAAGGGATTATGAAAAACTGATTTGGTGAAAAATGCATGGCCCTTACATTTTACGAGTGACAATACTGCTATTAAACACTGGAGGACCCGGCATATCTGAATTTGAGTAACCTGAGTTGTAAATGAAATGCTTAGAAAGACACAAGAATGCACTACTGAGAAAGGGGCGAAACCGTAATATTTAATAATATACATTTTCAACTTTTAGGTGGCCACATGAACACACTGAGAAAGCATGCAATATTATATACAACTTGTGACAACCAAAGGGTTTTCATGTGTACTATGCATAAGAGTATTATTCGATTTCCGTGCTTTATTAAGTTTCGGGGAAATAAATAAATGAATAAAATCCTCAAAAAGCCAAGTGACCACGTTTGGACTGGCGAGTTTGGCCAAAGACGAGAGGAAAATCATGTGTGTGAAGAAGACGAAGCGACACGAAGGACCGTTGCATTGGTAAAATGCCTCAGTTAAACCCTTCAGAATAAAACGTATCAGTAACGTGCTTGGCGGGGGGGGGCAGAAACACAAGCCGTCAGTGAAACGCTTCCGAAAAACAGCGCCAACAAAGCGCGGCACACAAACGCGTCGAACGCCCGCCGCTCCAGCTTCCTGGCGCGTCTCTTCGTTCCCTCTAACTTGCCAGAGCACGTACTCGCAGCACAGACTCTTAAATCCCGCCCCTTGCGAAAAACTCTCCTCCCATCGGGCGGTGAGCTGGAGGGGGGGCTGGCTCTGTCTTCGCTTCAACCATTGGCTGGCAGCAGATCAGTAACAATGTTAAATGCACTCCGAGGTGGACGGAGTTAGTCAGTGAGACGCGTTGAGAGGGAGGCAGAGGTGCGCGCTGTGTGGAGCCAGGATTCCGGCGGTTCGCAACTGTTGATTTGGCCAGAAAGATCAGTACAGTGTGAAGACTCGAGATTTCTATTATTATTATTATTTTACTTGTTAATTCTCTTAATTATTTTTTTAATCTTCACTGCAGGCAGGATCTTTGATTGCACCTGTGCTTCATAAACAGTGGACTTACCCCCCAGCAAGGGCATCTCAGAGGTGTTTCGTTCTGCATCCAAGTCTGATCTCACTGCCACAGTGCATCCAGGATCTATACGTGTGTATGCATGTGTTCTGTGCGGATTAAGGTGCCCATCAGGAAGATGTGAAGAGGAGCTGGCGAGCCCTTGCGCTGCCATCAGGAGGTGGTCTTGGCTGGACCCTCCTCATTGATATTACAGACACACTTTCTGCGCTCCTCCAGCAACACTCCGTGCTCTTATCGCACCCTGTGGCTTTCCTATGGAGAGAAGTCATAGGAGGTCTGCGGTGTTCTAGACTAGGGGGTAAGTCGCTCTTTATGATGCTTATTGCATGAATTAATATTCAATACATAAATAAATCGAAATAAATAAAATGAGAACTTGCCAGTGCGTATTAATTTCCAGTATTTTCCTTTTCCGTGACTTCTCTTTTCGTATCGGTGGATGCAACAGATTAAAAAGCGTTTTTGGAAGGTGGGGGGTGTTTTGGTAAACACACACAGCTTGCTGTTTCAGAGATTTGCTCCGTGATTTTTAATGCGTCTCAGTGGTTTTTAAGTCACGCTTTTATATCGGGTCTTCGATTATATTTGGTCATCTGGTAATTTTCCAGCGCGATTTGGACTCTTATTTATCTGCATTCCTGGGTTTGCTTTAAGGGTGGCCAGTTTAGCGGCTGCCCTGTGTCTCTCAAAACAGCCTTAAAGATACACGGCTATTTCACTTTGACTTTAGTGTTAAGTTCGAAAATAAGTGTGTGTAAACACTTTTTTTTTTTTTTTTTTTTTTACCAAAAGGGTATTCACGAGTGCCACATGTCCAGTTCATCATAGTAACAAAAAACATATAACACTGACAGAGTATTCAATATTCCGTATCATAATTCCTCACCTGCAGTTTTTATATTAATAATCCTGCTGTTTTAAGGACATCGGGAGAAAAAAAAAAGACAGTATCTCATATTGGAAGCCACTGCGGGGTAATTTGCTCTCATATATAAGAGCAAGGGGTTTTTATCGTTACAAACTCAGTGGGTTTAATCGTTAATCTGTAATTATCTGTGCCCCCCCCCCCATTTTCCTTTGCCACTTGTAGACCTATAATAATTATGGATTGTTTAATTTTCCCTGTTTTGTTTCAGCCCACACTGCCGTTTCGTTTTGTGGAAGTCGGAATGCCAGACCAGACGTTCAGTTAAAATCATTTGAAAAGGAATCCAGAAGAAAAGGAAGGGGGGATAAAAGAAACGAAAATAAAGACAAATTGAAGGCATGAAAATGAACATATTGCATATTGTTCATTATGGACAGAACTATGACAGTTAAATTTAAGGATTCTGAGCTCAGTGAGCAGATCAACAGGTCGGAAGCGTGAAGAGCATCCAAAACACACTCGCACGCATACACACACTCACTGCCTCACACTGAAGGGGGATGCATCTCTCTGTCTTATTTTTCCTTTTGCTCTGGGCTCAAGCCCTCACCTTGAAAAACCTGAATTATTCTGTTCCGGAGGAGCAGGGTCCTGGCACCGTAATTGGAAACATTGCCAAAGATGCTCGCATCGGACCTGGGGAGAGGGGCAAAAAGTCCAACTTCAGGGTGCTGGAGAACTCAGCTCCTCATCTTATAGATGTGGATCCAGAGAGCGGACTGCTGTACACCAAGCAGAGGATCGACCGGGAGACCATGTGTAGGAAGAACCCCAAGTGCCAGCTCTCCATGGAGGTGTTCGCCAATGACAAGGAGATCTGCATGATCAAAGTGGAGGTGCAGGATATCAACGACAACTCTCCCAGCTTCCCCTCTGAGCAGATCGACATTGACATTGCTGAGAACGCAGCACCGGGGACTCGCTTCCCACTCACAAGCGCACATGACCCGGACTCGGGGGAGAACGGGTTAAAGAGCTACCAGATCACACGAGATGACTACAACCTGTTCTCCCTGGACGTGAAATCCAGAGGGGATGGGACCAAATTCCCAGAGCTGGTTATTCAGAGACCCCTTGACAGGGAGGAACGAAGCCATCATACCCTCATATTGACAGCAATAGATGGCGGGGAATATCCAAGATCAGGGACCATGCAAATAAATGTCAAGGTTATTGATTCTAATGACAACAGCCCGATGTTTGAACAGCCCTCCTATGTGGTAGAGATTCCTGAAAATTCCCCCCCTGGGAAATTATTGATAGATCTGAACGCAACTGACCCAGATGAAGGGAGCAATGGGCAGATTGTCTATTCTTTCAGTGGTTATGCACCAGACAGAATCAGAGAGCTGTTCTCCATAGACCCTAGAACAGGTGTCATAAAGATTCAAGGAGAAATCGACTATGAGGAGAACCCAGTTATAGAGATTGATGTGCAGGCAAAGGATCTAGGACCTAATCCAATCCCTGGGCACTGTAAAGTCACGGTAAAAGTGATTGACAGGAACGACAACTGGCCATCGATAGGCTTTGTCTCTGTCCGCCAAGGAGCCATCAGTGAGGCTTCCCCTCCAGGAACAGTCATCGCACTGGTGAGAGTCACAGATGAAGATTCCGGCAGAAATGGCCAACTCCAGTGCCGAGTACTTGGCAACGTGCCTTTCAAGCTTGAGGAAAATTATGACAATTTCTATACTGTAGTCACAGACAGGCCTTTAGACAGGGAGGTGCAGGATGAATACAATGTCACAATAGTAGCTAAGGACAATGGGATCCCTCCTTTAAATTCTACTAAATCCTTTACAGTCAAAATCTTAGATGAGAACGACAATGCACCTCGTTTTACCAAATCTGTTTACCTATTGCAGGTTCCAGAGAATAACATCCCAGGGGAATATTTGGGTTCAGTTCTAGCTCATGATCCAGATCTTGGGCAGAACGGAACAGTTTCTTATTCTATTTTACCCTCCAACGTTGGTGATGTGTCTATTTATACCTATGTGTCTGTTAATCCAACAAATGGTGCCATTTATGCTCTCAGGTCTTTTAATTATGAACAGACAAAATATTTTGAGTTCAAGGTTTTGGCAAAGGATTCCGGATCCCCTCATCAGGAGAGCAATGCCACAGTGAGGGTCAGCGTTCTTGATGTCAACGACAATGCCCCTGTCATTGTGTTGCCCCTGCTGCAGAATGACACAGCGGAGATCCATGTCCCCAGAAATGTGGGCGTGGGGCACATTGTGACCACCGTTAGGGCGGTGGACAATGACTACGGCGAAAGCGGTAGACTGACCTACGAGATCTCAGATGGGAACGAAGAGAACCTCTTTGAAATGGACCCAATCACGGGGGAGGTCCTCACCGTCCACCCTCTGTGGGAGGAAGTGGCTCCAGTTGTGGAGCTTATAGTGAAGGTCGTTGATCATGGGAAGCCAACCCTCTCAGCTGTGGCCAAGCTGATCATTAAGGCTTATAACGGGCCTGTGCCAGAGGGAGAACCCCGGATCAACGAAGAGCAGCACAGCTGGGATATGTCCCTTCCCCTCATAGTCACCCTCAGCATCGTCTCCATTATGCTCCTGGCAGCCATGATCACAATCGCCGTCAAATGCAAGCGGGAAAAGAAGGAAATCAGGACTTACAACTGCCGGATTGCTGAGTACTCCCACCCCCAACTGGGCAAGGGCAAGAAGAAGAAGATCAACAAGAACGACATCATGCTGGTACAGAGCGAGGTGGAGGAGAGGGACGCCATGAACGTCATGAACGTGGTGAGCAGCCCCTCCCTCGCCACATCCCCCATGTATTTCGACTACCAGACGCGCCTGCCACTCAGCTCCCCAAGGTCAGAGGTCATGTACCTCAAGCCCACGTCCAACAGCCTGACTGTTCCTCAAGGACACGTGGGTTGTCACACCAGCTTCACAGGGACTGTGACTAACACCACTGAGACACCATCTAATAGGATGTCAATAATTCAGGTAAGGAAGAGAATTTATGCTCTGTAAACTCTTTTCTTCAGCATATCTCCTCCTTATTGTACTGTGTGCACATTTCTAGTGTATTACAAGTAATTATGCATGTTTGGAAAGTGTAGCTGCAGGGTGTAGAATTGATGGCCTTTCGAGTGGTTAACAAAACTGAGTTTGTCTTTTGAAATCTCTGCTTGACAGTCAAAGTACTCTGCAGTATTTCTCTTCCTTTATCCGCACAGTGCAGTTCAAATGATAGAGATGAATTGTTATGCCATTATATGATGATTTAGTTTGTTTACAGGCATTTAACTAACACCGAAAAGGCAATGTGTCTGATCTGTTTTTCAGTGCACAGCCATCTTATGGATAATGAATATGGCTGGGTCGCATATGCTTTTGTTTAATACATCTCACTTTATGCATTACTTCTGGTGCTCACTGAAGCATTGAAATGTAGATGTTTATTAATTCAGAGTCCGAAGATGAAGTATGAGGAGGTTTGCAGGCGTTTCATCATATGAATGTCCACATGGAGAAAAGATCCAAATGGACACAGTTTATGGATACGAGTCTCTGCTGCTTCTTTAATTGTGTTTCACATCATTGAGAGGCAGCACAATTTATTCAGCTCATTTTCTACTGCATGAATTTGTGTCTTTAATGCTGCAGAGTGTATGGTCCATATACTGAATAACAAATCTGTACTGAGTGTCTGAAAGGAGAAATGGCTTACCTTCTCCCCAACTGCCTGCATTTGAAATCAAGGAGAGAATTCTCAAAACAATTGTGCTCCGACTGTTCTTAGAAACCAAAGAGGTTTACGTGTTTTCCACATTCCCAGCTAATGCCTCTTTGTGAGGAACGATTCTACTAAGCCCCTGACAAGCACTGCATATCTTTTGTGCTAAGCCTGTTTTAAAGTAATTTGAAATCTGTCATGTCAGACAAGGCTAAAGTCCTACTTAAAGCACTGTACACCAGGTATACATATGCCACCTGCTAGATTAGTTTCAATGAAAGTGATTGTGCCCTTAACTCGCATGCAAAACGTATCCTTTGTTTATTAATCTATGAAAAGTGCTAATATACCATGGCTTGGTGACATTTAAAATACAGGATATTTTACTTTTAGTTTAATCATGCTACAGTTCCTAGTGCAACGTGCTCCGTTATTGATAGTAAGTAGGTATAATTGCATCCCAGTATCACGTTGAGGGGAAGAAAAAAAAAAAAACAAAAAACAATTTTTCTCTCCTACCAACTGAAGAGGATACCCTAAGTCTTGGTGGTTATAGGAATATTACAGAAAAGAAAGAGAGCTTCTCGTCATTGATCCACGTTACCTATGTGCGGCACAAATGTAAGATGCACAAGGGCACCTTGAGCCAGCAGTGACATTTTATAGCAGTCCACAAGTGTGCGTTGGCTGGCGCGGGGAACGCCGTGGCTGCTTCGGCCAATTCATTTTCTCCTTTGAAATGCAGAGGACTTGTGGAGCACAATAAGTGGCGTCGTTTGTGAAGAATTATTCTGATAGGCCTTGGATGGTACATAATGATACTTAATTCCGCTTAAAGTATTAAGGCATATTATTTACAGCCGGATTCAAGGTTAAAAGGAGGCTTGAGGAGAACACGACAAAATGTTGATGTGGTATTTATAATCTTTTCAAAGCATGTGCTTGATGGAGAATTACCTCCTACAAGCTTTTGGCCTAATAGCAAGAGCACTGCTTGCATTCGCTAATTTCTAAATTACGACGTTAAATTTGTGCTTATACTTTAAAAATGCTGTATATAATGCAGCTGGTTATATACTGGTTTATAACAGCCTCTCTGGTACTGTTTCTTCAGATGTTTCCTGCATTGGGGGTTAAAATGATTAAACTGTCATTAAGAACAACACAGCTGCACTGTGCTTGTGGCTCATTGTATGAGACGGCCAGAAATTAGGCAAATGTAGAAGACATACAGGGTAAAAGCGTGGTACGCAGTTCTCCTCTAGGTGGAGTCGGTTTCCTTGCGGCTTACACACAGTCATCATAGCAGCTCGGAGAGGTTATTCTAATAGGAATTTCACATTTAACCTGAGCCTCTACCCTGTATGTAACTGATAATGGTCACATAAATTGTGTAACTGTGCCTGGCCATAAAATTGTGTCCATAGGTGAACGATTTTGAGTGCGGCACGCCGCGGCGATGGTGCGTATCTGAGCCGTGAAATCCTCATGCGAAGCGGCGACGCTGTAGGTGCCCCGCGGTACATGGAGCCTGACCAGATGCAAAGTGAAATGCAATAGTTAAGCTCTTATCTCAAAACAATCCCACATTTATCAGCTCAGCCTGGCGAAGAGGTCAATTGACTTGCATGAGGGCAAGCTGACAGACAGGTCAGTAATTCACTAGAGGGCCTCGCCAAATAGCAATTATAAAGCAGCGCGGGCACCTAGAGTGAGTAAGTGCCTCCGCTGTATACGCAAGACCTTTTCCGGAGTTCCATCCTGATGCCCAAGTTCCATATCAGTGAAGCAGAGAGCACCAAATTGGGGGAGTGTCATCGATTTGAAACATCCACGTCTCGCTGGGAATGCCGGCACTGTAATTTAATCATAATGTCCTCTCTGGCTCCTCTTCAGCTATTACTCGGAGGAAGTTTAAAAAAAGATTTTTTTTTTCTTTTTTTTTTTTTTTTGAATGTTAGTTTAAAAACTAACAGTAAAAATAAAGCTCGGCAATACGCTTTTCATTACGTTGCAATGGCTACGTCGCATGTTGGCGTTCGCGTGCTCCTTTTCCTGTTTAAAATTCACAAAAGTGAGAGACGAGGAAAGGGGGAGAGAGAAAATGTACAGAAAATTGCCTTTGGTTTCCATGCAGAACCTGTGACAGTTTTTTTTTTTTTTTTTGGGTGTTCAGATGAGTCTGAAAAGCTGTGCCGTATGCAAATTGTAATAACCCTTCATTGTGGATGGTGCCAGGAATGGATGGTTGGAGGGTATTTTTGGAAAAGAAGCGTTGCATGTTCCAAGTATGTGTGGAACACGCTTGACTAGCCGTCATAATGGTTCTCGTATATTTATCTGACAGTCTCGCATTTGTGTAGGCAGCCTCTGTGGCTGCTGTATTTATGAGTGTTTGCAGGTCCTCCCCCAACAAATTTATCAGTGCGCTTATGTTATACTGAAATTACACTTGCGGTCCAATGGCAGCCTGGCATGAAGGCGCTTTGGTTTTATATGTTTTATTCAGGGGGGGAAAAAAAAGCACATATGCAAGGAATAATACTGATGTTGATGGCAATTTCAGATAGGATGTGAAACAATGCATTTTGTATGTTCCTCTCCATTGAATTTTTACTGAAGTGTATATTTCAGTTTTGGCGCGCATGACATTTCGCTGTTCTTCGACCCTGAGTGTATGTTTATATTTGCAAATGCATGTTCTTCTCTATTATTAATGCCCATTTCCTATATAAATTATCAGTGTCATTGAGATACATGAGAAATGCATCTGTTTGGTTGAAAGCTTTCTGGCAATACATAGTGGGTATTGCATCAGTTTCATTCACGTTGAAGCTGTGTTTTAATCTTGGTTTTGCTTTTTAAGATTTTTTTTTTCTATATTAACATCAATCATTTTTATGTAGCTTAGAATAACTGCATTGTTTAGCATTCCCATTAAGAACTGCAAGCTATAGTAGATGTAAGCACAAACTTGCATAAGTGGGGAAAAAAAATGATCATTGCATTTGGTCAAAAATGTATGCTACCCTGCTGACTGGAATCCACGTGTTTGTAAGAAAATATTAGTTTTAGATATTCTAAACAGCAGGAAAAGCTCGCGTTCATGTTTATTTTTGATTAAGTCCAATAAGCCATTAAGGGATATTATGAAACAGTTGAACGCTTTCCTGGAGACATTCATTGACAAGTGAAAGTTCTATAGGCATACTTTAATGCAGTTATTTTATGTATTATTTATACACCACCTTGAAATTCAAGTAACAATGATAAATTATTTAATGGTCTCTAGAGCTGTATAAGTTTACACTGAGTCTTCCGCAAGTAGTTTTTTTTTTTTTTTTTTTCTCCCACCCAAATAAATAAACTCTTCAGTATAAATATTTTCCCCCTTTCACCTCATATCCTTGGTGGGTTTGTTTGTGCACTCGTTTATTTCACATTCTATTCAATTCATCATTCAATAAATAATTGGATTCATTTTAAATTCATCTATCCATTCTGAGGAACCTCGAATGCGGTCGAGACCGTGGTCATGCAGTGCCTATCCCAGAGTGCATAAGGTGCAAAGCAGGGTATACCCTGGGCAGGATGCCAGTCCATTAAAGTGAAATAATCCAGAGAATTTTTAATATGTACTGTATAATACAAGGGAAATGGTGCATAGCTGTGCAGAGATAGTGAAGGCCCTCAGTGCTGTTTCTGGCTGACGGGACCCTGCTGTTTTGCATCTAAAGTTACTGGTACATTTATTCATTCAGAATGCACTTTTATTTGAATCATTACAGAGGCAGGATAGCAGGTAAAAGTGAAAGCTTTGCATGATAAATGGCTTTGGTGGTGAAAACATACTTTGCTTACTGTACTAGTACACCCCTTCCTTCCTTCTATATTAAACTGCATGTCTCACACCGGTAAGTTTATACTCACGCAAATAAAGATGTGTTTGAGAAGTTAATTGCCTTCTGTTAAGTAAAATAAGTGTTCAAGAATAGGAGCCTACTGTGGGTTGTATAGCTAACATATTTAATGAGCGTACCTTCGGTTTGGAAGGTGGGATTCGTATGGCAAATCTCCAAGCCACCTTGGTAACCTCAAGAAGTTACTATACATCGGTTTTCAACAGCAGTCACGTTAATGGGATGCTCTTGCTGAACATTGTACTTACAGGACACTCTATGCCACAATCATACATTAACGAAGGCCAAACATCACAGTTACTGTTGTGTGTGTGTGTGTGAAGATGCAAGTGCTCTGATTTTTTTTTTTTTTTTTTCTTACTACAGGTTTCCAACAACTTATAGTTGCACTAGCTGCACTACATCACTTTTCTTCCTCTAGGATATAGTAGCATGATGGTGCAGCGGGTAGCACTGGTTCACATCTGGTTGCGTCTGCATGTAGTTTCCATGTTTCTTCTTCTGTTTGTGTGGGCTTTCTCCCATAGTCCAAAGACATGAGTTTCAGGTGATTGTAGAGTGTCCCGAGTGTCCCGAATATGTATTACATAGCTCTTTTGTGTAGGACTGAGTGGTATTTTATTCATTCATCTGTTATTGTAACTCACTTTGGACAAAGGTGTCAGTGAAATACGAATTAATAACAATATAAAAGCGTTGCATGCTTAGAAAAAATTCCTTACTCCCTCATTTTCACCACTTTTTGCAACAAATGTAAACAGCACAGATTCATTTTATTTGCTCTATCGACGGCTTCCTTCGTCGCCACTGTTTCTGAGTTTACCTGCCAAACAGATGGGAAGGTGTACGCTTAAAGTGCTACGGCGTTTATTGATTTTTTTTTTTTTTTTTTTTTGCTCCTTTACAGAATATTTGTTTCTTTGAACAGCGATGAAAGTACTGACTCGGAGTTGTTTGCAGCGGCTCAGGTCATGTCATCAGGTGCTCTGCATTAATGGTTGTGTCTCAGGAAATGGTTAATGTTCCCCTATGATGTTTCCTGGCCTGGTACCACAGCACTGACTCACTAACAACTAATATAAAGTAGTTCACACCATATCATGTTGCCTCTTAGAACGGCTTTGTTTAAATTAAACGCAGATGATCATTAACAGTTAGGTTTCCTCATTTCACTGGCCAGGTGGGTCCACTAAAATTAGCATTATAGAGCGATTAAATAGTCTTTTTTTAAATACGGGCTGCTGCTGAAGAGACAATGTACGGTTTTATTAAAGGGAGATGGCAAAGAGAGGGTTTTTTATTCAGCCCTAGCAGAAGCGTATTCGGGGCGTACTGATACATGTCACTTTGATTGTGCTTGTCTGCATTTTAGAAAGGGTTTTACTAATTGAGGAATTGTGAGAAGATGATTTGAAAAGGGGGATGCGGTGGTGCAGCAGGTTTGGCCGAGTCCTGCTTGCTGGCAGGTCTGGGGTTCAAGTCCCGCTCTGGGTGCCTTATGATGGACTGGTGTCCTGTTCTGGGTGTGTCCTCTCCCCCTCCAGCCTTATGCCCTGTGTTGCCAGGTTAAGGTCCGGCATGCCTTGGGACAGGCAGCTTCAGGCGGTGTGTGTGTGATTTGAAAAGTGCATGTTTATTATCCTGCTGATGGCAAAAAAATTTTCTTGGACCAACATCTGAATCCTTTTCCCCTAAACTGTACCCTTGATCAAGGTAACTGCTCTGCATTATTCCAGTAATAATTACCCAACTGTATAAATGGGTAAATCAATCTAAATAGCTAAGTGTACAAACCTCATGGTGTAAGTTGTCATGTATAAAAGAATCAGCTGTTTAATAGTTAAAAATGACAAGAATTGATTGTAATTTTCATCTTTAAAAATGTCGTATTATTTTTACAATAACCAGACCAACCAGACACTGTCTTTTAAATAGTGTGCAATCATTCATCCCGCTGACCACCTAAAGCTGAATTTTGATTATGTAATCATCTTGTCACATTTGAAAAGTGTATCTGTTACTTGTATTGATCTGATTGTAGCGCTAATAAATGAAAGTCCCAGCTCAGTGAAGATGCTGAACATACTCTTTATTATTAAAGATTTGGAGCACCTTGAATCCTGCATCTATTCTTCTGTCCTGAGCAATGTAATATCTAGATGAAATGTGTCTCGTAGGTCACATGTCATGGAAAAGCAGATGGTGTCTAAATGCAGAATTTAAGGTTGAAGGGCATTCTAAGGTTGTTTCTGCTATTTCTGTTTAGCCTGTTAAGATGCGTATGCGGGATAGGACGTGTGCTGTAGGACAAACTCCGTCTAAGCCCAAGCCAATGTCTCCCGGTACATTCCGAGAAGCTAAAAAGAGAAATGTAACTTTGCCTTTGAAGGGAAGGTCATCTTGGTTTACAGCGCTAGATTATTCACGATTGTTTCTTCTGGGGTTAGACGATTAATTGTAAACCCTACCTGACAGTTCCCTTATGCGCTATGGACACTCATGTCGAGTGTAACAATTCTGCTTCTGACAACGCAGCGTTAAGTGAATCTTTTCCAAAAAGCACCCTGCCAAGATGGGTACACCACCACAGGAGAATATACCTGAAAGTGGAGCCTCCTTAAAGTGAAATATGACTTTCCTTTTTGCTGTCCTAATTCTCAGTTTGGGAATTGCTTTCCTTCATTCCCCAAATGGGTACTCTATTAAGGTGCATCCCTATTAAATATTGCATCAAGTAGTAACACTATACTCGTCCTTGCATTTAATAGTAATTTGTTGAAATCATTTCACAGTGTTAACATATTATATACTGTACATTTGTTTATTTAGCAGACACTTTTCTCCAAAGCAACTTCCAATGAACTCTATGTAGTGTTACCAGCCCACACACCTTATTCACTAAGGTGACTTACACTGCTGGATACACTACTTACACTGGGGTCACTCATTCATACATCAGTGGAACAAACTCTCTCTGTCACTCATACACTATGGGTGAACCTGAACAGCATCTCTTTGGACTGTGGGAGGAAACCAGAGCACCCAGAGGGAACTCACAGAGACACGGAGAATATGCAAACTCCACACGGACTGAACCTACATCCTCTTACACCATCTAGGTGGTGGGAGACAGCAGTGCTACTGACTGTGCCACCGTGCCACCAGCAGTAGCAGTTAAAAGTTTGAGTACACTTGCTGGAAGCTTTTTTTTTTTTTTAAACTCGTATTTTATTTCTTTCCATGTGGTGTTCAGGTAACACGTTTTACCAGGGAGTCATGTGTTCCCAGCTCTTCTGCTGCACTTCCCAGAGATGTAGGACACTTGTGTATTGCTTTTCTTCCTTTGCTCTTCTCTTCAGTGTGTCCCACACTCATGTTGCTCAGATGTACTCACACTTTTGGCTGGGTTGCTATAATTTATTTCGATGATGCCTTCATCCCAGGTGACTTGTAACTGCTCTACAGCAAAGGCTTTTGGAAATGGCTGTCGGCTACATAAGTCTGCTGTTGTTGTAAAAGTGTAAAGAGATGGGCTGTTGCAGCAAACTGCTGCCAAGGCCACGTCCTTTTGCTGTCTGCAGGCTGCTACAGCACAGTATGGGCTTATTAGCCCAAACGGGCCCAATTTAAGCCCATTTAAAGTGACACTGAAGGAAAGGGAACTAGTACAAAAATTGGCTTTAGTTTGGTTAATGGGCAGGTCTGAAAGAATCGGCACTTTTCTTGGTCCCAGAAGGGACTTTGGCCTTCATTAAACAGGGAAAGTGGTGAATAAAAGCCTTAAAATGGTCCTTCAGTTTCCTGGCTCCAGTTACCGTGCCCTGAGCTCCACACGGCTCTCAATGTCACAGCTGCTCTACAGTACACTGGAATGGAGGTTAAACCCATTGATATGTATTATTTAGAAAAATATACGTGGAATCAATGAGCAGCTGGGGGCTGCCAAGGGTGTATCCTGCTTCACACCCTGTGCTTCCGGGATTGGCTCCGGACCGCCTTGATTCTGCAGCGGACAAGTGGTCATCCATAATGAATGAATGAATTAATGAATGGGCCTAATCCAGATGAATTAGCTAGGCTAAATTTGGTGCATTAAATTTAAACGTATTTATCCATTTTGGGTTTCGCTGTGGATTTTCTCAGTGTTTATCTTTGTACTGCGAATTAAACGTGGAGGTCAAAGATTTCTTTGAATCTTTACTAATGCCTTGCTAAGCTGTTGCCATAAGGCAGCTGATTCTAGCGGAGTAAATCTTGTCAAGCGCTCACTTTTTGTTTCATTAATATTTAGTTGACGCTATTTTAAGAAGCTTCAGAGCTTTTGTTGAAAGGTCCTACATATGGTCGTGGATTTGCTTTCACCTTGCGCGTGCTGTTTTTTGTCTCCACCTGATACGTGGCCATCGAACTGCTATTTGAAGTGCCTGTGCGAAGCAAATCGGGCTGGGGGGGCTTCTGTTTTCATAAATACGGAGTGAGAATAGTGGAAAAATTGATCCCTTAATCCACTTTTACATCCCTGAGGCGAAACAGTCGTGGAAATCCAGCAGTATCCGTACCAGTGAAGGGAGAATAAGAGGCTCTTTTCCAGAAGCCCCCACCCAGCGGCACTGGGGAGCACAGCCTGCTGGGAATCGCTCCGAACTAATTTGACTTTATTATTTTCTGTGTGGAAGCTAAAGTCCCGCAAATGCTGCTTGTACAACTGGAATTAGTAGATCATTATCTGTCCTCCCACTAAAATGCTGGAGTTCACTGGAGACATACACAGAAGAGAACAGAGCAAACATATTGTTTTGTGTTGTTTTTATTTATTTATTTTTTTTTCCCCTTTTCCCTTGTCCAATTGCATTGCTTGTTGCAGCGGCAGGACCAAGAGAAAAATTTGGTCTGGGGGTAGAATTCGTTCAGGAGCACCAGAAGTCGATTTAGTGAATGTAATACGATTGTCTGTAGTTCCTCGCTGTGCTCCTTCTTGGTAGTGATCACATGAACCTGTTAAATCTCACACTTCCATCTGCACTTATTCTGAGTGACTTTACCTCTGTAGTGCACCCTGCTCTCCCTTCTTCCCTGATCCTTGTCCGGTAGAGAACATCATTTGGAGTCTACGCATTTGGACCCGTATAATAGAGTCTACACATTTTGCAGCCACAAAATGAGATGCATCTGATGACACTAGAGTAAAAGTAGTGAGTTAATATAGGTGGTAGTGTACTGGTTAGAACTGCTGCCTTGGGATCTTAAATTCATGGGTTCAATCCCTATCCTTGGCTGCACTACCCTTAAGCAATGTGCTTATCCTTTTAAAAAAAAAAAAATGCTCCAGTAAAATTACTCTGCTGTATGAATGAGTAAGTATTTATAAGTCGCTCTGGAGAAAAGTGTCAGCTAAGCGAATAAAAGTTAAATTGTTGTTGCATATGGTATAATTGTAAACTGTTTGCAGAAAGGAGGGGGTGCGGTGGCACAGTGGGTTGGACCATGGTCCTGCTTTCCAGTGGGTCTGGGGTTTGAGTCCCAATGGGGGTGCCTTGCGACGGAGTGGCGTCCCGTCCTGGGTGTGTCCCCTCCCCCTCCGGCCTTATGCCCTGTGTTGCCGGGTAGGCTCCGGTTCCCCTGCGACCCCGTATGGGACAAGCGGTTCTGAAAATGTGTGTGTGTGTTTGCAGAAAGCACTTTTCTCTCTATTAGAGCCTCGGTGGAATGACAGTTTCACGGTGACAGCCCCTCTGCTGTGGTCCTGACAGGAACAAGGAGGGTTCAGCCACCTGGCTCTTCCATCTCCAAGTCCATAGCAGTCGGTTGACTAATTTCTTCAGTGACCTCTCAGGTGAGGCGCAGATCTTGTGGACATTCTTCTTCCAAGTGACAGACTGAGGAAAGAAGGTTGTCATTTGCAGATCCTCTTCTGATCCCAGAAGACACATGAACGAAACATACATTTACTTAGCAGAAATTTTTCTCAAAAGCAAATTACAACGGATACTATGTAACATTATCAGCCCACACACCTTATTCACCAAGGTAGCTTACACTGCTAGATACACTACTTGCACTGGGTCACTCATCCATCCATCAGTGGAATACACTCTCTCTGTCACTCACACGCTATGGGTGAACCTGAACAGCATGTCTTTGGACTGTGGGAGGAAACCAGAGCACCTGGAGGAAACCCACGCAGACACAGGGAGAACATGCAAACTCCAGACAGACTGAGTGGGGATCAAACCCACATCCTTTCACAACACACCAGCACTGTGAGACAGTAGTGCTAGTCACTGTACCACAATGCCACCCATACATACCTTCCATACACAGGTTTTCAATATGTTTCGTTCAATAACGGCACAAATTCGTAAGAGGGGAAATTCACTCTCCCTGCAGCTATGCAATAATTAAGTTTGAACTACCCACTAATGCAGCGTCATCCTGCGAGAGTCCAGGTGAGCCGCTCTCAAGAAACTTTGGTTCCTGTTGATTCCCCCCCAGAAAGATGCTTAATTAGTTACCTACTTACATATGTTACATGATGTTATGTTAATTCCCCCCCTCCCATTTTTTTCTTTTTGTGGAGAAAATACACACGCACACAATGTCTACAACCACTTGTCCCATTGCGGCGAACCGGAGCCTAACCCGGCAACACAGGGCGCAAGGCTGGAGGGCGAGGGGACACACCCAGGACGGGATGCGAGTCCATCACAAGGAACTCCAGGGGGAACTCGAACCCCAGACCCAGCACAGAGCAGACCTTGGCCAAGCCCACTGCACCACCACACGTGGAGAAAATAGTAAAAGTAATTTGTGTGTTATGTTCTTTTATGCTCTTTTTAATGATCAGATTAACGGAAAGGTTTTTTATTTTTTTTTCTTCTTCTTTCCCCTCCCCCCCATCCCCACTCAATGAACACATGTGTACCTCACCGGCTCATGGCAGACGTGGACATCAGCCTCCTCCTTTTTGAAGTGCTCTTTGCTAGACCCTCTGAATCGCAACTACATTGTCACCTGACATTTTGGAAAATTTCCATGGTAACACAGGCAGTGACTTTCAAAAAGAAAGGTTCAGCCATCTTTACGGGCGTGCAACAACACACATACACGCACACACACACACACATCCATTCCACACCCAAACAAATTAATTTTCTGCAGGCCAACATTATGAGCTCTTTATGCCAGCAGTGGCATCTCCATCAGCTCAGGCACAGTTAGACACAACCAAGTCTTTGACACGTCCAACATCTTTCACCAATGTTCAACTTGAGACCTATCAAACAAAGGCCCTCGAGCATCACACTCATGCATATTGAAAATGATATCTAGAGTAACCCAAGGTTTGTAACCCTAGTACTGTGTTGGCTATGTACATATCGGTGTCATCTGACTCGTCCTTACATGCAAATCATGTGATCAGAACAGACTGTCGATGTGATTCTGTCCCATGTGCCAAACACCATCCCTACCCTCGTACCTCATGCGCGCTTAGTCCTACACTGCGAGATCCTCCTCGCTCGGTGAAGGTAAATCGGCAGGGCACAGAGGGGTAAAGTTTAGTCATAAGGGTCCACCTTTGTCAAACAGCTGGTTACCAAAGAGCTTTTCTGCAGTCCTCTTCAGGACTGCAAGAAACATCAGTCTGAGTATTTGTCCCCTGCTTATTTTCTTCTCCTTGGTGGGTTGTTTAACTTCGCCAGTGCAGTAAACAGTCGCCGTCATTAGCAAACCTGCAACTATTTATGCCTTCGGCTGAGGTTCATAAGTAGTAATGATCATTTTGCTGACTTGTCATGACAATATCTGCTTATGAATGCTTTTTTTTTTTTAAAGGCATTTTGAGAATAATCCTGCAGAAGTGGCTCAGAGGAGGCTCCTTGGGAAAGGGAAACGATGTTCCGTAATCCAAAGTTCAAATGAGCGACAGGTCAAATGTCCTGTTTCGATAGTGTTCGGTAGACGGCCGGGATCCTGGCGCTGTGCTGAGCTCCTTCTTCTGTCCCTGTTTTTTTTTTTTTTTTTTTTTTAAAAAAAACAAAAAAGAAAAAAGTCCTGTACCTCCAGTGCCTGTCAGACTCCCCTCCTTTCGCGTAAATCTTGCGTCTTCGTCCATTTCGTGCTTCGCAAGGCGTAATGAAAATGCATGAAGGTAATGAGTCCTGCCTCCTGCATTCTATTGGCTATTTAGAAAAATCATTAGAGTGAAGGCTATTGATTTTGTTTGGGAGTTTTTATCTCTGTTGGATATGTCACTGCTGCATTGATGTCGTGAGATAACCTATGCAAGCGTCAATATACTTATCACTTACAGAAGTGTCCCCGGAGGGCTGTACAATCTCCTCTGGATACATAAAATGGGATTAGCGGGAGTGGCCGCTTATTTTGGAAATTCCTTTGCTTGTTGCTTTGTAATGTGTCTCCCCTTTTAATGCTGTTTCAGGGCCAAATGGCTTAAGATTGCAGTCTGTTCAATGATGCTTACCTTCTGCGAGTGGAAACCTGCATAAACTCGCATTAAAACATGCTGGGGAAATTATCTTATACCGATATTGCCGCGAAACGCCCCTGTCTCTTGCTGTCAGAAATCCCAGATGTGCAGTACCGCTTAATGAACGTTGCATGCTTTTAAAATCTGAGCACGAGATGGTAAGTACAAAGCAAAATCAATGCGCCGTCCATATTTTCGTCCTCCGTAATTCGTTCGCCGGGTTCGAAATAGCAGGTTTTTCCCATACAGTCCTGTGATTGAGGATGATTTGAAGTGGATTAAAAAAGGTGTTTTCGTGCACATTGTGTGCAGTTCCTCTTCGACTGGACATTGTCTCCGAGTCATATTGTGTATGTGTGGAAGCCATCCCCAGGCGCTCTGGTAGGGACAGATTTGTGTTCTGTTGTAAGCAGTCTCAGTGTGAGGGTAAAGTAAAAGCAAAAACATGGATGCTTATTTGTTTTTGTTCTTATGTCAGTATTTTCTCACTCGCTTTCGCCAACCGCTTGTCCTGGTCAGGATCTCGGCGTTTGGAGCCCATTCCAAAAACACAAGGCGCAAAGCCCAGGAGGTGTACGCCCTGGACGAGACACCAGACCATTGCTGGGTAATTACACACAAACACCCATTCATGCACTGTGGACGTTTCAGCATCACCAGCTTACCTGAACTGTCTTTGGACTGTGGGAGGAAACCAGAGCACCTGGGAAACCTACGCAGACCCGGTGAGATACAAGCTGCACACAAACCAAGCCTTATTCAAACCTGTGGTTGGAGAGCCCAGGCGCTGTGGGGTGACAGCACTACCCGCTGTGCCACCATATCACCTGTCAGTATGTTCTTATATTTCTAAAATGTTTCTGCTCGGGTGGAAAATTATATCTTTTTGTTTCGGATTTGTTGCACCTTTGCTCTTTCGTAAATCCGAAGACTTTTTCCAGCTTCGTTTAAAAACTTACTTCAATTTATTTATTTATTTTCGTACCTGATCTCCTTCAGTGACATTTCCATGTGTTGTGCTTAGCTTTTGCTCTCAGTACACAGTGATGGTTCACTTTCTCCTCTCCCCATTCGCTGGAAAACAAATGGAAAAAAAAAAAACGAGAACTGCTTAAGCAAGCAGGGCTTTGATGTGCCGTAACACTGCGGTATTTTCCTCCTCTGCCACGTCTTTCTGTGCTTCTTCCTTTATTCACCTGGCACTTCACCTGTACGCTTTATAAACTTTACCAGGGAATTTGGCAGCAGCCCAGTTTTTATTTTTCCCTAGCCTTCCATTATTTCACTTTTTTTGTTCTCTTCATCCTGCTCTTCATCCCTTTTAATATTGTGCCAGATTTCAGAAATGGTTTGACTGTTGCATGAACAGTTTGGACATACAACTGCGTTTTTCACATGATGTACGGGATTTTGTACAGGCTCAGAATGAACGTGATGACCTGTCCATACGTGAGCTCCATTCCCAAGGAATTGCCTGTTACTTCTGTGTAAAAGGCTGGTAATAGATATGTCCGCAGTAATGGTTGTATATGGATTTTTTTAAGGCTTGAATATAGAAAATTTTGCTCTGTTACTGTAGATGCATTGCTAAGAACATCATAAGTGGCATGTCAGAAATTAAATTAAGAGGTGATCTGTACTTTGTTTTAACACTTTTATCTTTCCTGTCATGCACATTTTCAAAACTTTGTTCTCTTTCTTCTGACATGTCTGGCTTCCAGTATCAACATTTTGCTTTGAGACTGAAATAATAAGCAATGTTGTGTTTAAACATGCCTTAAAATGACCTTGTTCTTCTGCCTTGGTAATGCATTACAAAGACAGCTGAAACACTTTCAACTGACACCTTTATTAAAAAAACAACCTGCAGTTGTGTATGTATTCCATCTGTATACACAGTGCAGTAACCATAAAGCAGTGCGAGATATCGGTATGTAAATTATGCACACGCATATTGAAACCCAGTGTGAAAAAGAAGATTTATTTCATTTAAGAAATTATGAACGTTTAAATAAACATATTTGGAAATATTCATTGCCCTTTATTTAATTTAATGTCAGACAGTTTATATATCTGACATTCACAGTATTGCATTAAGGCCTCCAATTATGTATTATCACTCTAAAATTCACATCAGGATTCTTGTTAAACTGTTTATGCTCATTAGTCTCTTATCTGGTCATAGCAGGCATACAGCATTGCATATCTAGTGAAAATAACAATATGCAAAATATCTGTAATGTGATTCATATGTCTCACAAATTCTCCTTCCTAATTGTTTTCTATGTTTTCTAGACAAAAATAATTTGCTTGTAAGCATGGGTGTGCAATGCTGGGCACAAGTCAACATATTTTCTGGTTGATTTTCTAGAGTGTAGGGGTTTTTTTTCTTTTTTTTTTTTTTTAAACTACTACTGCTCAGCAGCAGAATTTCAATAGAATGTTTCAAGTCTATTTAATCATTAATTCCAAAAGGAAAAAAAAATGTGTTCAGATTGAAACCATTTAATTAAGCACAATATTATGGTAATGACTCTAATTGAGCTGAACTGGAGGTGAAAACAGAAAATCGCAGAGCGCTGCACAAAGCAGGCAGGATAATCTGCTCCCACTCATATAAACACGCGTGAGCCTCTGTTACAGCACCGAGCGAGTGCGAATTTGGGACGCAGTCACCCCACTTGACTGCGAACACAATTGTCTGGTTTCTGCGCTCCTCAGTACCGCGCACTTCATTGTGTCGAGTTCAGCAGCAACGTGTTCACATACAGGCAGTGTGATCCTTGGGCCATGCAAGCCTTTAGAATGATATGCACTCACTGAGGAACAGCGCATGGTGGTGCAGCAGGTAACACTGGTGCCTTACAGCACCTGCCCTGGGGTTTGGATGTGAGTTTGAATCCAGCTCAGTTTGTGTGGAGTTTGCATAATCTTGCATGCATTTCCTTGTGCTGCTCTGGTTTCCTCCCACAGTCCAAAGATATTTCAGGTGCTTTGGCGGCTCTAAATTTCCCTTAGTGCGAGTTATGTTGCTGTGCCGTAAGTGTGTGAGTGGTCATAAGCGGTTTAGTGCTGTGTATGCCGCCTTGCTCAGTGATCAGATAAATACAAGTTTAATAATAATACTATAATAATCAGGTATTGTTTTGTAAAGGCCCTGTACTCTTGTCCATATTAGATGATTTTTATTTTAATTTCTTTTTATTTTTTTAATGACTTTTTTTTTAATGCCAGTTGAATGATGCCTGGCTCTGATCTCCCTCTGATCTCTTTTTCTCTCTGTTTTCCTGTGGTCTCTGAGCGTGATGGTGGGTAGAGGGGGCAGTGTGTTGGTGAGGTCAGTGGGTCCAGCACGTGGCTAACCTCAAAGGAACACAGAAACAAAGTGAGCACAGGCCTACCTATGTCTGGACACCAAGGAGGAAACTGGGGTTTCAAGTGTGAGGGGAATCGTGGTGAATGACGGTATTTTACTATGCAGACTTGGCTGACACACAGTGCAAGGGCGGCGAATGATCCACCGTTGGTGACATGCAACGCTTCAGGAGCAAGCAAGGCGATCGCAAGCTACCCCCCACCGTGCCACCCATTCCAACCCCCCCCCCCCCCCCCCCCACTTCCCCCTCCTCCAAGGTGTGTGTTTGCAGCAGGCTGGCAGTGAAGGACAAAAACATCTGAAACGGCTTTTCTTTTTGTTTGACAAATCCTGAAGGCGAGAAATGTGTGGCTTTGCTTTTTCTCCACTCTCTCACCGTAGTTATAAAACTGGCCGCATCAGCTGTGGCATTTGTCTCTACCAAGGGGGCTGCTCAACTGTAGCTAGAAGAAAAAAAAACACATATTGTGCAGAAAAGGGAATACAGAAAGCCTTTACCAAAAGGTCCACCTCCATCGTTTTACTCAGACGTGGGGAGTCTGTGATTTAGACCCCAGGGGGAAAATAAGTGGGCAAAGTAGCTACTTAGCTGTTGTGATAGCGACTGATTTTGCATGTACCTTTGGCTGCTGTGTCATGCTACTACCACTGTCACAGCAGAACAAAAATAAAACCCTGCACTCTAACTTATTGCATTATGTTTGTGTCTGTGTGCGAGTGAAATACACATCTTTATATGGTTAAATATAAATATATATACACAGTGGGCGTACGGTGGTGCGGTGGGTTTGGCCGGGTCCCTCTCTCTGGCAGGTCTGGGGTTTGAGTCCTGCTTGGGTGCCTTGCAATGGACTGGCGTCCCATCCTGGGTGTGTCCCCCTCCCCCTCCAGCCCTGTGCCCTGTGTTGTCCAGTTAGGCTCTGGTTCGCCATCACCCCGATTGGGACAAGCGGATTTAGACAGCGTGTGTGTGTGTATATATATATATATATATATGTATACACACATGTATGTCTATACATTAGATTTAGCTCATGCATTTCTCCAAAGCAGCTTGCAGCATTAAGTTACTTAATTATTTTACCCATTTATACAGCTGGGTAAGTACCTTGGGAATTAAACCTGCACCCTTTAGGTCCAAAGACTGTAGCGCTAACCACTATGCTACCAGCTGTGCTAACAAGTGTGTAATTTATTTTTCCTTTAAAAGGAATAACACTGACCGACTAGCTCTGATGTCCACCAGATGACCATAATCCTTTTCATGGTTACTCCAGCCGACGCAACTCAATAAATAAGAACTTGATTTTATTGTCAGTTGAACTCCATTAATGAGATTCGGACTTAGCTTATCAATAGCCCTGTTTTGTCGATATGAATCAGAGTATTAATGAAAGGGGAGAAAAAAGAAGAGGGGGAGAAAAAAAAAGACAACCTGTAACATCTGTCTCGGTTCTAACTTGCAGGGAAATCTTGTCAGTAATTTCTTAATGTGCTTTTCCTGGCAGCAGAGTACAAACTAAGTGTGCATCTTTCGTGAACAAGGTAAATGTGTGGCCCACACGTGGAAAGCTTGGGGCTGTGATCATTTGCATTTGGCAGCGCTGCGGAACAGGTGCCACAGCTCTGCACTCCGGTGTTCAGCGTCACTCTTGAGTAACCCCAGGAGCGACCTACATCTGGGTATTATATTGCAGCCCCCGCAGACGGTTTTATCCGAAGTGACTTATGTGCTTTATCAGTCTGTAGAACTGGATATTTTATCCGGAAGAAATTCAGGGTAGGTACCTTGCTCAAGGGAACCAAATGTGGGGGAGGGCCCCTCCAGCAACTTTCAGATTATACGTCTTTTTCTGTGAAGCGCTGTGCTACCTGCTTCCTGTCATTCTTCTCCGGAAAGAACAAAATGCATTTATGTGGCTTCCTGAATTAATTTCTGTCATTCTTTGCCTAAATCTATACTTTTTTGAAATGGTCTGATTTGGGTCTGCCAGTTTTAACACAATTCTCTCTCGAATTTAAAATAGACGAGTTGGAAAGCACATCTCGGGACATTTTCGATGAGGCATCTCGCTGTGGAATGGACAGAGGCATTGTGCTTTTTCCTCCTCCTCCTCCTCCATCAGCTATGATCACTGATTGTTTCCGGCATTTACGAAATGCTTTATTGCTGGAGGGAAGGGGGAAAAAAAAGCCTTGTTTGCTTTGTATTAATGTGTTGAACATACACTAAGCCATTTCCTCTGTTGATGTTACTTCCAATGAGCTAAAACAGAAATAGCAATATCCGCGGGTACCATTAAGACATTCTCCTCCCTTGGTGCCCAGCCTAATGAGGCTTTCCTGTTAGACACAATAACCGGCTATCAACCTTATAAATGCACACAAAACTTACCTATGCAGTTAGTATCACATTAGAGAAGCCATATCAGATCAGTAGGTTTATTTTGTTAAACGTTCTGCTATTATTATGACTTTGTTTCTTAGCCAACTTCTACCAGAACCATTTTCGTTTTACTCATTTATACAGATAGAGATTTTACTTCAGCGATTTAGGCTAAGTGCCTTGTTCCAATTTACTATGCCTGGGTCCCTCTTGGGGGCTGAAGCAGCCAACGTTAAGTGATCATTTTGCCTTAACCACTGTCCTCACCGCTGCCTTACTGGATGGCCCATGGATGCACTCCGAATAACTGTGTATTCCAGTAATAAAGTTAGCTGTGTCTCAGTTCAGATTTCATTGTCTCACTGAGTTTACGAACATAGGAATAACGGCATTGCTTTTGCGTTATAGACGCAGCCTGACAGTGCTTATCCAATTAAACACACGGTACATGATATTTAAAAATACTGTACTTTTGACAACTAGTCAAAAAGTGTGTTTGTATATGCTGATTTTTTTTTAATTTATTTTTTATTTTTTTCTGCTTCCAGCACTAAAGCTATGAAGTACATGTAAGTTATGCTGAACAACACTCTCACAGGAATGGGAAATGAAATTGGCAATGCGTCTCAGTTTCTCAGGTTTGCTGGGTATTTGTTTGTAGGTGATGATTACATGTGAGTAGCATTCACGTCCTCGTTTACTTTGTACCAAGTGCTTTTTTTCTTCCGACTGTTAACTGCTGACTGCTGTAAGCTTTTTATTATGTTAAATAACATAAAAAGGCAGAGTAGAAGTACAACCAACACACACACACACACACATTTTCAGAACCGCTTGTCCCATACGGGGTCACGGGGAACCGGAGCCTACCCGGTAACACAGGGCGTAAGGCCAGAGGGGGAGGGGACACACCCAGGACGGGACGCCAGTCCGTCGCAAGGCACCCCAAGCGGGACTCGAACCCCAGACCCACGGGAGAGCAGGACTGCGGTCCAACCCACTGCGCCACCGCACCCCCTTGCGTACAACCAACAAAACATTTTCATAATTTTTTCCAAAATACTTCTGCGCAAATGACTTTGTCCATTACAGTAATCTTTGTGAAACAAGGAGTTCCATTTGCTAAAAGAAATCTTAAGACATGTCAAAAAACTTCTATAATTGCAATACTTATCATGACTTAAGTATAGAGATAAAAGCTAATGTAGATGCCAGAATGATATGATTTTAGACCAGACAATAATCTAGAGCTAGAGCCATGATAGCAAGTTTAATTCGCAGTAATTGCAGCACGGTGCAGTACTGTAATTGCAGTGTGGTACACTCCATACATTTGCCAGTTGATGGGTAATGAGATGTTTAGAGCAGCCTGTCTGAATAATAACCTCAATAAATGAGGTGGTCAAATTACAACTGTAAGTAAATCTACCCTCCCGGTATGGTTAAAGGTTTTGGGTTCGCTGTGCTGAGATATGGAGAGATATTTAAAGGAAATGTTAAGTATGTCGTATTTTTGGTGCCCATGTAAGTTTTAATTTAACCCTTTATTTAAATTTTGTTTTTTTCCCTTAATTTTTGTTGTCATTATTTTTGCTACTGTGTATGCTGACTCTTCATAATTTCACCCTGTGCAAAAACGGCAGTTCTGAGGGTCCCACATGTGTCGATGTGTAACCGGAAATCAGTTTTGGTCTTAACGTTTCATTGTAGACACTGCCTTTCTATTTTGCTGGACATTTGCATTTATGTTGTAGAAGTTGTTAAAAGAAAAATTGTGATTCCCAGTAGTAACTTCTAATGTGTATTAAGTTGAAGTCTGATTATATCATTTGATTTCACTTGAAAAATACACTGTAGATAAGGGAAGATTTTGCTCTCGCTTAAGAGGCCTTTTTCCACAGTTGCGTCTCTTCAATGAAAAACTTCACATTAAATTACATGCTCAAGTGTACAGCAGCAGAACTCACCTCCTTAATAATATTATGGCCCATTTTGTGCATAGAAAAGTAAAACAGTAAAAAGTTTGCTCAATATTTCTGTTTCCCGGTATTCTGTGGGGACATTAGTATGATTGCCATCAGCACAATGCTTTTGTGTATATATAAATGCAACATAATAAACGAAATGTCCCTACCTTTCCGATATTTTATAAGATTACACTCAGGCCCAAGAGGTCAAAGAAAAATGAGTACTTAGTAATGAACACGTTTTGAAATCCTTTTGAAAATCCTTTTGCCGGAAAATTAAAGTAATTTAATCTCTTAGCGTAGTCTTTCAGCATTATAATCAAATACCCATGGACACATATAACGGACAAACACCTGCATAGATTAACTTCATTAGTTATCTTTTTCCACTCCATACTATGAATTTCACAAAGCCAAAAAGAGATTATAGGTAATTTCAAGGATATCCACAGAAAGATCACACTTTATTCCTATAAGATATTCTTCGCTCTCGTTTTGGAAAATTTGTAACATTAACAAAGGTCATGTGTCCTATTAAAAGGTGAAAAGGGGGGAAAAAAAAAAAAAAAACCCTGCTTTCAGGAAAGGTCTTGTTTATGGTGAGGAAGTCAACTGAGGCTTGGAATAATAGAATTGTTTGAGATGTCTCATTAACACGTCGCCTTGTTTTTACTAAGTAATTAAAATGAAAGAAAAGGCCTTTTATTAATAATTTCCACCAGGAAACCGTGTTGCTCGGTAGGGGACATGGTTGCGTAGCGCAAAATGTAAATTCTCTCCTTTCTCCTTCACAGACAGACAATTTTCCCGCAGAGCCCAATTACATGGGCAGCAGGCAGCAGTTTGTTCAAAGGTAAGGGCTATTAAATAACTTGCTCAACCATCGCATTTGCATTCTTGTCAGCCTAACCCTCTACAGTAGCATTACTCTCACATTCCGAGCGAGTAAAGGGAGAACCTCCGGTTATTTATTTTTGTTTTTCCTTTTTTTCGTTTTATCATTTTTATTTATTTTTATTTATTTTTTTTTTTAGCAGCTCAACGTTCAAGGACCCAGAGCGAGCGAGCCTTAGAGACAGTGGGCATGGCGACAGTGACCAGGCCGATAGTGACCAGGACACCAATAAAGGGTCCTGCTGCGACATGTCTGCCAAGGAAGCCCTCAGGATGAAAGCCACCTCAGTTAAGCCCCAACCTCTTGAGCAGGGTGAGTTTGCAGTTCCCGTCCCGCCATGCCGGAGATGCACAAGAGGTAGTTCCATCCACCTCTGTCCCTCTTCTCCTGCTCTGACTTCTGTTTCTCTTCTCCCTCTTGTCATATTTTGTTTCCTTCCTCTGCTTGGTGTCTCTAACCCTTGTTATCAGTGTATAAAACTCGACAGACCCATTATGATTTCATAAGCCAAACCACTACTACTTTGCCGTTTAATCTATGTTTAGGAGCAGAACGGAGTAGGATTCCTTAAAACTTTAATTGGGGAACATGGAAAATTACTTATCCTGCCCTAGACCTGTCATGTAGCATTCTGAAATTGATTATTTATGAATAATTATTCTGTTTGCTCTCGTTATTACACTTATAGAACTGTAACTCCCAGTAGGAGTTTCATTTTCCTGTAGCTTTGTTGCCAAGAGTTGCATTGCACGCTGTGTTGTCTCATGTGATGTAAAAGTTTGTAATAAGCACTTCAGAAGTCATATAATTAGCTTTCTATTACATATTTATGGCCATTGTACGGGGGGGTTACCAAAAGAAAATATTTGTAGAAAGTATTCAAAATAGGTCAGAAGTAATAACTTTAATCTACAGTGAAATCTACATGTTTTAGTCAAAGGAAAGAGTGAATGTTAATGATTCATTTCTGCTGTAACAACATTGTCACTGGGTTTTAGTTTGAGTAAATGCAACGGCAAGAGAAATTGGCCAATTAAAGAGTCCCATATGTCTCCCATTTTCAAAACGGACCAACGTAATCATCCGTGGGAATGGAGGAACGACGGCTCGAAATGACAGCATGTATCAGGGTCCTGTGGGCAGCACGGAAGAGAAGAGCACCGGCTACGTCATGTAAAAATGCAGCTGATTTCCCGTGGAATTTTCCAAAACTGTGTGCCACGAGCGCACTCGTTGGGAAGAGAATGACTTCTGTTCGTCTCCCCTCAAAGCTGGGATGCCATGCTCTCGTAGCGCTCCCCCTTTCTCCCATATCCTGGAAGCAGGGCCGTTAAACGGTTTTGGCTGGCCTTGCTCTCCAAATGACGTTTCCTTCCTGGTGCCCATCTCCCGGCTGACACCCGCTGACACTCCACTGAGTGGCTTTGACGCAGGGAACTGAAGTTATTCTTCAAAAGTGCAGACGCGCAATTCATTGTTTAATATCTTCTGAGTTCATAAGACACGGGTGCTATTTTTGATCTCTCTCTTTTTTTTTTTTTTGCACTAGACCATTGACTCGTTCAAGCCACTGACGCCCAACTCCAGCTGGTAACTTATAGCTCATAACATTCGTGTTGGCAGGTGTATATATTGTGGTGGGACTGCTGGAATTTAAAAACTGCCCTCATGCATTATTTATATAAGCCAAAAGAAGAAAATCTGAGGCAAAATGGATGAGGAAATGGGAGAATGTTTCAATTGCCAGTTGCACTGTCAAAACTATCCATCATCTGCCTTTCTCATGTGAATTAAATGCATTTTCCCCCACGCTCCGAAGACATCTGAGCAATGCCACACCTTTCTTAAATTCAATAATGTTCTCGCTAACGTCTCCATGATTAATGCAGATGCCTCCTTCGCATCACCTAAACTTCACGAACTGGACTTGCGCAACGTAGCAGAGCGCAGCTCTTACAGCATGTGCTGTAGTAGAACGACGCGAGTCGTATATTCGCGAGTGTGAAATTGAAAATGGGGTGAATACGAGCGGCGTTTCTTCAAAAGTGTAGCGTTTTTCATAATGTTCCGAGGACCATCCGAGCAACGGGGTTGCTGGGGGCTCTTTAGAAAGGCCCGAGCTGTCTCATTACCTGTATTTGCTGCTCTGTTTGATGTTGATCTGCCTGGAGCTACGCGCCGAAGTGAGAAACTACTGTTCTCATAAATAATTCCTAGAAGGAAGAAGGGTAAATAGTGCAGGACAATTAATTTCTGTTTCTCTTTCATTTTTTAACCGAATTAGAATAAAATTCCCATTCCCCTTCCATTTATTTCTATTAACTTTTTTTGCTTTGCATTTCATTGTTTTGGTTTCGCCACAGGAGGGGCCATTTTAAAAAATTGATTAATTAAGCTTTCCAAATTAGATGCTGGGTATTAATTAAGAAGAACTGCATTAGTGGCGTTATATTAATTGGTGATTAATTGCTGCAAGGATTTGCCTGCAGCACAAGCTAATCCTGGAGCGCATTCATCAGCAGCTACACACACACACACACACACACACACACACACACACACACACACACACACACACATATATATATATACACATGCGAGCTGCTTCTCTGCTTCTCTGTTATCTCACCATGCCTGTGAAAATCCAACATGATTTTGCTTTCCTGGCAAGCAGGAAAAGAAGAATTGCATTTGATATTGTGATCCGTTTCACGTAATTTGCTTTTGCTCGGCTCACATATGTTCCCTTTTATGTGTTCTGTTTTTCGTGACTTGGGGACTTTGTGTCTGAGGTGCCTTGGCCTGTTCCATGTTGGCCGCAGTGTTCCGGCTCTTTTTTTTAGCTTCACCTTAACTCATAACTGCTTTCACAAAGTAAATTACCTAATTGTGTGGAACTTCCTGCTGTTCTTGACCTTGTTTCATGGTGAAAGATTATAGGAAACAGTGATTCTCTGCCTCGGTTGTTTGCCCATTATAGGTTACTGCTTTTACAGTATATCGAACTCAACTAAGTATTGAACTACTAAATACAGATTTTTTTTTTTTCTCTTCTCTGATTTCAAGAAAAACATAGTTGTGAAAAATGTGTGTTATCAACCCGCACACCTTATTCACCGTGGTGACTTACACTGCTAGATACACTACTCAATAGATTCATGAATCAGTGGAGCACACTCTCTGTGTCACTCACACACTATGGGTGAACCTGAACAGCATGTCTTTGGACTGTGGGAGGAAACCAGAGCACCCAGCGAAAACCCACACCCACACACAGGGAAAACATGCAAACTCCACACAGACTGAGCAGGGATTGAACCCACATCCTCTTGCACCACCCAGGTGCAGTAAAACAGCAGCATGTCTCACTGTACCAGGTGTATTTACCTACTTATACAGCTGGATAGTTTTACTGGAGCAAGTTAGAGTAAGTACCTTGCTCAAGGGTACTACAGTTGGAGGTGTGAATTAAACCTGTGACCTTTGTGTCCGAAGGCAGCAGTTGTAACCACTGTACTACCAGCTGCCCCCATCCTTGTTTGAATGTGGAGTACTGTGATGGGTGTTACCATTTTCACATGCATTTCACAACTTTTTTTAGGTGCTTGATGAATTTGAATTGCCATCTTTGACCTTTCAATGAAGCCAAACTTTTGAACTTTTGTAACACTGTCTCCCATCTGTTCCTAACTGTGCCATACACACACATTGTCCGAAATCGCTTGCCCTAAGCGGGGGTCGCGGAGAACCGGAGCCTAGCCCAGCAATACAGGGCACAAGGCTCTAGGGGGTTGGGGACACACCCAGAACGGGACGCCAGTCTGGCGCAAGGTAACCCAAGCAGGACTCGAACCCCAGACCCACCACGGAGCGGGACCCAGCCAAATCCGCTGCGCCACCATGCCCCCAACTGTGCCGTAGTTCATGTAAAAACCAAAATCCAGAAAAAGTAAAGTTACGGCCCATGCGTTCTTCTGTATCCATCTGACAAAGTGGGGGAAAAGCTGAAACGGAACAAATCTGTAGATGCTACATAGACCCAGTTCTAAATGAACCACTAGCTGTGCCACCTACAGGCAACCCAGGTAAATGTAGGTGGTTGTATCAGATAAAGCTGCATTCTTGTATAACTTCTTTTTTATAATGATAGAATCAAAATTGTAATTGTAAATTAATCATTTTTAATCAAATTTTCAGTGCATGTCTATCAAATATTATTTGCATTTGGCTTTTGCTGAAATATAGTACATTACCACATTGTGATAGTTTGTAGCAGACAAGGCACAGAGGGGGGACCTAATGAACTGATCAGTGAGCTGAAAATTGTAATCTTTTCACAGAACTGAACCAAATGTCTCAATTCACTTTGGAGAACCAGAAAACCCATCCCTGCAGTCCTGATGGTATCTTAGGAGCTGATCACCATGTAATTTCAGGAAACACAATTAGCTAAAATTGAGAGAGGCAAGTGTTATCTACCCTATATTTCAGGCAGTATGACCAGTGTTAATTATTTTCTTATTTATTCTCAGTGTTGCTTTGTGAATTTCATTGTATTAGTTTCATTAGCATTAGTTAAGGCAGGCATTGACAACCTGAAGACGTCCAGCACTAATGCCCAGCTTTATAGCATAGCATGGCATCCTGAGCAAAATACTCTTTGATTGCAATAGCAAATTTAATTATATAGAATTCGTCAAAGATGAAGCACACCCATAAGGCTCGAGGAAGGGCTTTGTGCTCAAACCATTTTCCCAATTGCTATTTTGTGCATGTGTCACTGTGTTGTTGCTATTGAGACACTGTTTATCATTTTGTGCTCATTGAGGCATAAAGATTTTGCTCACCTTGAAAATGAAGTGGCTTTTACTCTTTGTAAGATTCTCTCTGAATCATTTCTTCAGTATATGCGAGTTCCATTTATGATATTGTCTGTTGTGGGTCCAGAGAGTTAGATTAGCAGTGTCAGACTTAGCTCATGGAGGGAGGGCCGTGTATTTTTGCTCCAACCAAATTAGTTGGCTAATTAGTGGAATTAGTTTGGACTTAGGCTATGTATTGTAAACATTTATTTTAGGCACTATGTGTTTCCAAAAATATTCCTGCCTTTTTTTTTTTTTTTTTCTTAACTTGTGAAATAAAAAATCAGATTGCTGAGACACGTTGCTGAGGTGGTGGTGCTAATATTGTAGTTCAGTTCACGGTTTGAAGCAAAAAGTGGCCTTGCGTAAACTGAGTTTGACACCCCTGCTGTAGATGTGTCATTGACGTAGACGATCACATGGCTCCCCTGGGAATTGACTGAGTCTGCTGGAGTGGCAGAGATGCCCGTGCTCTTTGGAGACCCCTTGCCGCTGCAGTGTAATTAAAAACTGTTCAGCAGTATCTGTGCAATAAGCTCGGCAGCAATCAGGCGTTCTCAACCCCCACGTTGAGAATCACTGTGCTAAACCTAGCTGTAGGCTGTTGTGATGGACTGACTCACTGTAGCGATAGACGGAAAGCCTAAGTGAAACGGTCGCATCGAATCACACAGTAGTCTGCCATTCAGTGGGGGGGGAAACTTTGTGGTTTAGAGGTTGGGTACTGTAGGCCAGTTTTCCAGATCATGGTTCTATTGTTAAATATTGGTGGGGGGTGTTCCTTCAAGATTAATGTGATTGACATTCACTTTTCTACAACTAAAACTTGGAATAAATTGTATTTTCTTAAATGTTCACATATGAAGTGAATTATAATCTGTTTTTAATAACAAATGTGTTTTTGAAATGTATTTTTTGATCTTTATGTCTCAGATCAAAGTCATGTATGATGTTACTTTAACGTATGTTGCTATGGTTACCACTTTTCTTTTGCTTTTGTGCTTCAGTAAACTGTAGGGCTTTAGGTAGAAAAAAAATGTCTTTGCTGCCATTATATAATGAGATGTCTAGGTTTTGATGAGATTTATGTTTACTCATTTATTCTGAAGTATACTTTAAAAGTAGAGTTTATCCTTTTTAACATATTGGAATATATTAACTGTTTTGACTACATCTGACATGTTTTAGTTTTCACTTCAGATCATGTACAAAATGGATATCGTGAAATTAGTTTCAGGTTTTTCCAGATTAGGCAGTATGTAAATGTAGCCGAAGGTGTATAAATCATTTGAGTGGCATGAATTTAACACGCCAGTAATCAAATTACAACAGCAGGAAGCAGCTTGATAGCTCAGAGGTGATCCTGAAGAGATTTTCAGCTAAACTGCCGAGATGGGACAGGAGCTTAAAAGAGCTGCCACGGAGAGGGATGCACATAAGTTAAAAAGAGATGAGTGTTCAACTGAAAGGAGAAACTTTAGAACTTCCCCTCTGTCTTATCTAGTATGTAAATAAACTGCAGACATTGTAGGGGTGCAACTGAGCTTCAATAGATCATTGTCTTGAGATTCCCTACATGGATCTTATTATTTTTTTCCTCTAAACAGGTGGATGGAATTTGTCTCCTTTATAATTTACTAGTTTTGTTGTCTTTTTTTCTATGAAATGGGGCAATCCAGTAGCACGGCATGTAGCTCTGGTGCCTCACAGCTCCTGGGCTCTGTGGATTCAAATTCATTTTTCATTCAAATTCATTCAGATTCAAATTTGACTCGGGCTCAGTCTGCCTGGAGTTTACAGGTTCTCCACACTTGTTTATATGGGTTTCCTCCCAGAGTCTAGAGTCCTGTTTCAGGTAAGCTGGTGACTCTAAATTTCCCGTAGTGTATGAATGAGTGTGTGAATGATCAGATTGCAATGGACCGGTATCCCGTCCGCAGTGTACTCTGCCTTACACACAGTTTCCAGGATAGGCTTTGGACCACCGCAACCCAGCACTGGACATATAGATGAATGGATGACAGATGAGTGCATTGTCCACCAGGTACTGTGTGTGTGTGTGTGCAAGTCTGTTACATACGCACTTTTTTTTTTTTTCTTTTGCAACAAATATACGAATGATTTAAGCTTTTTATTCAACAGTAAAATCTCTCAACGAGGTAATTTCTCTGCAGTTCTGTATACTTCAACAACAAGCTCCCTCTCGGTGTTACCCCTTTCCTCACAGTAAATGGATCGGTGGTATAAAGTCATTTGACTTCATCATTAAGATAAAGATAAATTGATAAATTTCCAAGTGAAATGCTGCGCTCACACAGATATGGTTGTTTGGGTCTGACCCAGCATGAAAATTGAGACTGAGAGAAAGATCAGACTTGGCAAGGGCTGAAATGTAGCCACAGTCAGGAGTACAACACAGAGGCACATCTCAACAAATCACATTTTGCTGTTATAGTTTTTGCCCTCTGTCACTGTCACCACTGCATTTTATTGAGGATCAGGTGTTAGTCCTATCCCCACAGCCTCCAAACTGATGCTATGAATGAGTTGTTCGACACAAATCACTTGCCACCTAAATCTGTCCTTACATTCCGCATTGCTGTGCCAAATAAAACGTGGTGTTTGCTGTATTTTTCCCTGTTTTGCACACCCATTAGCACTTGTTGTGGTTGTGATGTGTTTAATGGCTGCACATCTGCAGAAGGTAGTTTCGGACTTCCCGTAATGTTTTGATCATGTTTTTCCAAAGAAGTTCAAACAAGTTCCAGAGCTGTATTAAAACAATGTACTGCACTGAAAATTAATTTTTACAACTAAATGACGGTGTGGATATTTAACATAGCAGAAATACACAGTGTAACACTGCGTTACTTAAAGGCATGGGAGTTTATGGAGCGTCAGGGATTACAGTGTGCTACACTAATAAAAATATCAACACAAGGCTGTGCTGAAATGTGCCTGTCTCCACTTTTCCCTACAGTAAGGTCTCCACGCCTCTATAGCTGCTCTGTATGCAAAGTGAGAAAATTATCGCTAGGAAAATAGAATCTTTATGAGTAATATATTCTGCATACATATACATGACCAGCTTTGTGTTCAAACATTGTGCTGCAACAACAGGCTTGAATGACCATTTTAGGTGAGTTCAGAACAGACACCTTCAGGATTCCCTTTTACTTGTTTCTGTCTGAAAGCTTTGCAATCAGGCCTCAAGATTTTGATTGTGAAGCCATAAACATCATGTGTCCGTTATGAAATTTATTCTTTTACCAGCCACTTTTCTTCAAAGCAACTTACAGTGTTAAGGTTACAATTATTTACCCACTTATACAGCTGGGTAATTTTACTGGAGCAATTTAGGGTAAGTACCATGCTTAAGGGTGATACAGCTAGAGGTGGGGATCAAACCTGCAATCTTTGGGTCCAAAGGCAGCAATGCTAACTACTACACTACCAGCTGTCCTGTTTTTATTGAAAAAGCAAATATTATTTGTATTTCATAAATACTGTATGGGCAGTATAAAACACTGGAACAAGCCAGGAGATGTTTATTTTGCCATTCGTAGTTGACCTTGAAAACATTACAGTCTTTCAATGTATGGAAAGCAATTTCCATAAAAGCATGTACTGGAACTGGTTCGCTTAATATCATGAGTGTGAAATATATGGGTCAGAATGGGTTTTGATAAGTGCAACACTTTCTCGGGATTCATTCGATACAGTTATATCCTTTTTTAAAGTAAAACAATCTTATTTCCAATTCAAAGGCTTATCTTCTGCGGTCAGAGAGATAATGACTGTATGTGGCAGAGATATTCCTGGTACTGGAGATATAAACCATCGGTTTTCAGCGCCGGTCCTGGTAGGCCCATGAGTGCAGTGGAATCTGTTACAGCTGAAATGAATTTACCACAATTTACATGAAACCAGAACTACATTTACTAGGGGACTGAATGTAGTTCCTCAGTTGAATGAAATCAAATTTTTGTTGCTCTAGGGAAAACAAATTAATGAGTACTAATAGCATGATTGAGAAAATTAGCAATGGGGGAAAGGGAGGGAGAAAATTAAGTGACATATTTGCTAACTTTTTCAGTATCACATGCACTTATGAAATACAAATTTTCTGACAAAAAAGTTTAGCAATTCCTCAGCTAATGTATTCAGGGTTTTATTTTTGCAATACACAGTTGACTTCTTTGACACAGTAATTTTGATCCCTCATAGTAATTGATAACAATGTTATAATTATGACATGTAATTAGGAACATATTTACTGCAAATGAATGGTCAGTCCATTGATACTCATTCATTCATTCTTTTGTCCCTTCATTCATTCATTCAGCTTTAAGATAACACAAGTTATGTTATTTAACTGAGAATAGGGATGAAATAAATAAACATGCACATGGGACAAGCGGTTCAGAAAATGTGTGTGTGTGTCTGTGTGTGTGTAATGCATTGACAGTTTAACATTTTCATTATGTTTTACTGATAACTGACCTTTAGTTCAGTTAGTGTTTTGTGTTCTTCAGTGGATTGTTGGAATTATTGGACGTCACTTTTTTATGTTTAATGAATAGTTTTCATAGGGGGCGCGGTGGCGCAGTGGGTTGGACCACAGTCCTGCTCTCCGGTGGGTCTGGGGTTCAAGTCCCGTTTGGGGTGCCTTGCGACGGACTGGCATCCCGTCCTGGGTGTGTCCCCTCCCCCTCCGTCCTTATGCCCTGTGTTACCGGGTAGGCTCCGGTTCCCCGTGACCCTGTATGGGATAAGCGGTTCTGAATGTGTGTGTGTGTGAATAGTTTTCATGGTGAAACCATTAATAATATTAATGCACAAAAAATAAGTAAAGCGTTACAGAGTAAGCAAGTAATAATGACATTATGCTTTGCTTTTTGCAGGAACATACAAACAAGGGAATAAAATAGACATTAGGTCACTCTGTTGTAACTTCATTAACTAATTACCATGCATTCAAGTAAATGGGGCCTAAAATCTATATTATAATTGCATCTCTAGCAGGCCTGGTTTTTAACCGCAATGTTAAAATATGTCTGGAACACTGTGCACCTCCAGCAGCAGTGGCTGAGTTACACAGGTTCCCAGTGAAACGATAAGGAAACGATAAAAGTACCACTAGCATTTTTTTTCTTTTTTTTTTTTGTATTTATAGTTACATTGGCAGTTAGTTACAGGAGTGTTAGAGCTTAAATGTTCATAACTTCAGTGTGCATCCATGTGTTACTATACCTTTTGTTTGATTACATGATAACAAGTAGCTGCTGATTATGCTGAAAAAAATAGTTCTATTAATATACCATAGACCAGTCTCTGCGGTTTTGATTACAGTAGCATTCGGTTTTATTTTAGTGCGCACTTCAGCAGTGCTAGTAGATAAAGGTTTTTTTTTTTTTTTTTTTTTTTTTTACTTCTCTCCCCCTTTTTCATCACATTTCATGGCATTTCATCACAGCAGATGTGTTTTGGGAGAACGTCTGGTTAAAGTGATGTTTAACTTCATAACCGTAGAAAGGGCACGAGCATGTGATTAATTAGCATTGTGTATCTGCCCCCAAGCCAATACATTAGACGTCTGCTTTAACCTTTTACTTTAAGGCATTGTGAGAGCATAATTATGCTGTGTTTAATTACTAAGCTATTAGCAATACTGATTAGATAATGCCACAAGTTCTTTACAGGCATAGGAGACAAGTAGCATGGGAGCTGAGGGTGTCTAGTGTTATTTGGAGAGTTGCAAACCTGTAGTTTATGCAAACCTGTAGTTTTTTCAGTGTAGAAGCATTGACTTTGATGTTTTAAATGATATTCTCTGAAGTCAAGTGTACAATTCACAACAATTTGCACAAATTCTATTTTCTATGAGATGTATGTCGCTTTGGAAAAAAAGCATCTACTCAATGAATAAATGTTAATGTAAAGGTGAATATAAATGTAAGTGAGGCTAGGTATTATTTCATATTTTCTGAATATTTCAACTTAGATAGTCCTAAATCATTGTCTTCTACTTTAATGCACGTTAACCTTGGATTTAAGGGCAGTTAGCAGTATGATGGTTAGGATTTGGTTGTCAGATGTTATAACAGGAGAGACAAGAGTTGCGTTTACCCCGAATTCCTCTGGTGAAATAGACGGTTGTATAAAAGAGTGAAATTGTTAGTTATTTCGGATAAAGCACCTATGCAAGCAGACAAGCAGATAGATGGGTAGATAAGATCGATGAAGATGCTTTACACACCTGTCCCAGGTGTCTGCCCACTCAAACCTTAATGCTGTGCAGTGCTTTCCTGCTGATTTATGAACATGCAGAATAATGAAGAACGAATCACGCCTCCCAGAAAGATCATACTACATCTAAATGTTTGAAAAATGACACATGATATATTTTCCATCCTCTGCATTTGTGAGGGGGTGGTTTTCAATTAGTCGGTCATCTCCAGCAGTATCATCTGTGCTCATATGTGGCTGTGGTCAGGGATTGACAGGTATACTCAGAAGAAGATTACGGTAATACTCACCCGGTAGCCGTTTGCTGCTTCACCCATCTGTCAGATTGTCTTATTACAATGGATTGTGTGTACTTAACAACAAAGATGAAAAGGCGAATGGTACTGAGGATCTTTCGTTGTATGCAAAGTGCAGTCATTCAGGGTTGAAGAACTAGTTGTTGCTTCTGGCTATTGAAATGTTATTTTTAATCCCTGCTCCCCCTTCGCTCACCCCTGTGGCCCCAACCCAGTTTTTCCCCTATACCAGGATGACACCCTGTCACTTCCACGGTTGCACACTTCTCTGATTTTTTTCATTGCTTTCAGAAAAACTGCTGCTTAAACGTGACAATCTTTTACCTCATTTGGCAACTGCCTGTGCAGAAAATCGTGCTAGACAGAATCACATCACATGTACTGTGAGAGCAATTATTTCATTCATTTCACTGCTGTTCTTCCCCTGAAGTTAGCGGATCTGGCTTTGTTTTGACGGGTGCCCACACCCTATACGCCACAATGATAGTGTAAGTAAATATTCAGACAGCATGGAGTAATTTCCAGGCCTTCAAAGATTTTTCCATCACTTGGGGCGTTGTTTGTCAATGATCGTAAGCTCTGGAAAGATAAAACGTAAGTATCTCCTAAAAGCATCTTCTTTTTTACTCAGTGCAAGTGTATCCTGGGCTTTGACTCCAATCCAGTGGACAAGATAATGGATCCCTTGATGAAGGAAGGAAGGAAGGTCCACTCCCTGAGCGGGAGTCTTTCTCCTCCCACTCCACTCTCACCACCTCCCCTGCTCCAGCAACAACCCATCCAGCCCTAAATGGAGCGGTGTCTCCTGCTGGCTCTCGTCCCCAGACACCCCCCAGCACCTTCCCTCCCTCTTGCTCAATTTGCATTCCAATGGCTTGCAGTACACAGGTTCACCAGCACTGTCTTGCCAAAAAACGGGCCAGAAGAAAGCTGTCTTCAAATGTTGAGTGTGTAGAGGAGCAGGTCACATGGCAGGGGACAATTACAGGAAGCGTCCTCTCTGGCGTCAATTCACCATCACCATCACCATCACGTCATTCATAACAATCAGACTAAATTCAGTATCCAGAGATGTGTCATAGAGGTGAACCCACAGAAAGATGTTTACCTCACTGGCATTTCTGTTCTGTTTGATGTATTGGCTAAGTAATAACAGAAGACTTGATACAGCTATTTAGCATATGTTTTAATTGAGTTTCCACCCTTAAGGTATTGTGTATGTGTATGGTACAAGGATGAGATGTTTTTCACCCAGATAATCCTCATCTTTTTTTATCCTAGTAAATTAAGATTGGTAATTAAGGAGTCACGTGTCAATACCTTGAGCAACTGAAGTCTCCTGAGATGCTGGTGTAATTGGAAAACAGTTGTCCCACCCCATGCACTGCTGATACAGAAGGGATCCCACAGAGAGTGAAGGTTAATGGGAGCTTGGGAAAAGAAAGCACAAAAAATGGATAGAACGGAAGTCTTCTGATGGTTGAAATAGGATTTTCTGATTGTCCAGTCCAGTCATGCCACTTATTATGAACCATGCAATGTTTTGTGTGTGTGTATGTGTGTATGTGCGTATGCATAGAACTCATAAAAACTCCCAGAGCACATGGAAAAAATGAGAGGCTTAGATATATTTCAAAACCCCTAATGTTGCTTCGCCATTTTTTCCCCTGTCTCTCCAAGGGACTCATTATAGGATCAGAGCAGACAGGTAATCAAGAGTTTCAAGCATGCAGAACACCACTGTAAATAACAATGGCAACTAATAATCATCAGGGCAACAGAAGCAATTTGGCTTTCAGAAGCAACATTTTATTTGGGCACACAGGATCAATTAGGGACTTTCTCCCTTGGTCTGTTTTTAATAAACAACAAAAGCATGAGCTATAATGGAAAACTGCTTGTCTTTACACAGCTGCTTTCTAAGTATGGAAGTTACTGACTGTGGCATAATGAAACCCAAGTCCCTCCGTGCTCTACAGAGTTAGCCACTAAAGCGGCACTGTGGGTCACTGTGCGTAGAGAAAGAACACAGTCAGTACATTTGCGTGACTGAGAACTCGGAGACACTGAATTCCGTGAACCTGCACATATAACTGTAAAGGACTTACTGTGGATCACAAAGGCTTGTTGTGCTGTTTGGCCAACCTGCTGTGTATGGTAGCATGGGACGTTGGGAGCCGCCTTGCCATCTGTGCTGAAGGTGGCCAAAATCCGCCTTTATTAAAAATGTACAAATCAGGGCATTTCGCACGCTTCCTCCCATATATTTCCTTCAGATGTGGTTGTGTGCTGAAGAAGGCGCAGGCGATTATCCGCAGGGTACTTCATAAGTGAGCTTATTCAGCTTAGGGCCTGTTAAGGCTGTTGTGAAAGTAGAGTTGTTGTCCACTGCTGTTGCAGGATGGGGGTGGGGTGTAGGTACATCTCCGAACACCTGCTGGTGAGCAAGGTGAGGGTCACGGCACCAAGCCAAGGGCAGCACGTACAAATTCGGCCCTGCTGCCTGCGGTAATGGAAGGAAGTGGAGGAGAGAAAACAAGCCATTTTAACCAACTTTTTGTCGCTGAGCCCTTGGATCTTTTTTTAAAGCTTTGCTGAAAATCAGAAAGAAAAAGAACTTTTGTTGTTAAATGCTGTCTTGGCAGCCTGTATAGAAAGTATGTATAGAAAGTCAAGGGTTTTAAGTAAATATAGAAAGATGTATAACCATGAGAGCACATATATGTCACTTGTAAGATCTTGTGATAAAACGAATGCAGTGTTTATTTTTTCTGTGCTTATGTCGTATTGTGTATTTTGCTTTAATCTGAACTGTGAACAAAATGTACTCGAGCGGCACAGAGGATGAGAGATCATTAAAGACAGGTTGTTATGCTCTCCAAACCCTCCAGAATGAAGCCATTAAGTCGCCTGGAAAAGATTTAGTGGAGGCCATGCTTTGATCTGTCAAGGTTGTATTCAGGATAGGGGCATATGGTTATGCTACATGTTCTTTTGTTTTCAGTGTTTTTCTTTTTTTTTTTTTTTTACATTGTGTTCAGGGACACTTTGTGTAATGCAAGCTTGTTTACATCATAGGTGTTTTTCATGCTTCATAAATTTATTCATCATCGTTTAGATGCTGTAATCATGTACTTGTTCTGCGTAATCTTACTAATTTCTGACCCTAATCTTACTGACTCTGAATTTCCATGCGTATTCTTTTCTTCCTCAGTATTCATATAGCGTTTTTTTTTCTTTCGTCCTAGGTACAGATATCCAGTAAAACAATATGCAAAGCAGTCTCATTTCTTTACCACAATGATGGTAAAATACATCAAAATAGTGCAGCAAAGTCTGCCAAGGAGAAGCAAACAAAATTATTGTGCAGAAATATCATATAATAGTTGGTAATGATTACTCTATTCGGTGCCTCGGCGAGCTCATACATTGCAGTCAGAAACTGTTATTTATTTTTTTATTATATTTATGAGGCAGTATATAAACAGCTGTGGTCCAGACAGGAAAAAAGGCAATAAGCTTTGAGAAGGGCAGAATATCAATACTAAACGAATACGGGGAAACTAAACCCTCTGTGTCGAGCTCTGTAGACGAGATACACAAGGAGATGAGTGTTTATTACTACATGAGACTGCTAATATTTTCAAAGTGTATCAGCTGGGTCTATAAACTTCAGCATTTCACAAGCTGGGAGCCATCTGCTACAACTGTCTTACCTTTCGCTCGTGACACATTTAGACATAAGCAGATTTAACGAGGTTGACATAGTGGTTAACAGTATGCATTTGTAACTTTAATTTCCCACGGGAGCTCTGCTGTTGTACTCTTGAGACACGTACCTGTTCAACAATGCCCAGGTAGAATATCAATTTGCAAAAAAACAGGAACGAATATAATGCAATAATAACTAATTTAGTCAACATTTTTTTCCAGTTTCAACTTTTGGCAGACCTAAGTATAGAATGTCTCCAAAATGTTCTGTCCTTTCCATGTGTCCTTAGGGTTGAAAGGGATGTGTCTGTTGTCATGTTGAGCCCATCCATCTTGCTATTGGTCGTCCTCTGCTTCGTTTCCCCTCCAACTTTTTCAGGTTTTTAACGCTCAGATTGATGCATTTGGAAGACACTTTTTTCCAAAGGGTGTACAGAAGCGCATACAAAATTTTATACTGGCTCATCGTTTCTTTATGTAACGGAATAATTTTCCATGAGGTATCGCTCCCAAAAAAATGCCGTGTGCAGTGAATGCTAGTTAAGGTCGCTTTGTTCTCAGGAGTCTGTCTGAGTGCGGAGTCATTCTGAGCCAAACCAGCCGCAGCTTGTGACTCATTCCGGGACTTACCTGCACAGTGGCATGGACTTGTGTCATGTGAAGGAAGCCGTCGGCTTGTCGTGTCCTTTTTGGGCCGGCCTACCACATGCCTATAAGGCATCAGGGCTGCTCAAGGGGGCGTCTTGTGCACAGCCACTCGGGCACATCAGAGCCTGTCCTCTCCAATACAGAATTAAGTGTGTAAATCTGAGGCCGAAGAAAAACGCAGGACATTCCAACTGTGATGAAAACCAAAGTATAGGCATTTTGGATCTGTTCTGAATCTTTAATTCACGGCTTCTGCAGCACATTTCTAAAGCACTTTCGTTCTCGTTGCAGGTCTTTTTATCAGGTGATCCTAATGGCAGGAAAAACCTTTGCAAATACTGTTTGTCATCTCCCTGTTTAAGTATCCTGCAGCTGTTGCCACGGCAATGGTTATAGCAGTATTATTCCCAAAGGCCATGTTTACAGTCAATTCACAAGGAAGCAGGGAATTATGGGTGTACCGCAGGAACTGCATCAAACAGGCCATAGTCAGAAATAGAATCTCGCTGTAGTGTGCCAGTCTTGATGGATGCATGTAGATTGTTCAAGATGAGAATGGTTTTAAAATTTTAAGCTTGTCGGTGCCCATGAGAATACTGTCAAATGAAAAAAGGGAGAGGGAAAGGTTTGATCCCCTAATACCTGTTGATTATTCATTTTAATCCCAGCGAGCAACAAATAAGAAGGCCTCAAAAATCTGTCCTCTCCTTCATTACACTAGCACACCGATGGCAAAATAACAGTTGGACGTCTTCTCGACCTGTCAAGCATCTTAATTAAAAGGTTACACGTTATCTGCTCTTTTTTCCTGCTCCTGCTGCAGCCTAGTGTTATCCCATTTCGAATAGGGCTACACAGAGCACTGTTACCCTGCAAGTTAACACATCAGGTGTGAGCATATGAACAACTATGAATAAGGCTTTGAAAGTTCTTCCAGGAATAACACATCAGTAGCCCAAATGATTAAGTCATTTAAAATCTGGACTTTTATGTTCTCATAGTACGCCGTCCAAGATCGGTGACAGATAATTATCTGGAGACATCGAGATGATGTAATTACAGAAACAAAACAGACACTTCGCAACGTGGCACGGGCAATATTTGGAGCTGAACTGAAATGTGTGAAAATTCAAAGGTCTGGGTATCGAGTTTCACCGGATGAAGCATTTGATCAGCACCTGATCTCTGTCAAGCTTCCTAACTTTTACCATAAACTGCATGAAAAAGTCATCCTACTGATTTGATCATTACGAAAGGCTTTTCCTCAATGCTGCATTTATATGGCTCAATTACCCTTTTATTCTGCACTGAATTGTCTGGTTATCAGATTTTTTTAAATTATAAGATTAGACAGATTTTTTCATCTTAAATGAATCTGTAAAATGTTCACCATTGTTTTGTTTCATTTTTAATTTTTAAAGCTGTATCATGTCGATATCTGCAACACATGCAAAAAATTGTGATGCAGTCATCAAATCGCCCAGTGTCAGATGAAACTGGATTAAAACATTGAGCATGGCAATATTGCATGGAAGCTATTACTCCCCTATATTGGCTGAGTAGAGCTGATGTACTATATATGTGTATATATATATATATTATGTGTGTATCTATATATATATATTTTTTTTTTTTTAAGCTCATCATATAATTAGTCCCCCATTACGATATAGTAGAAACCTGTTGGAACGAGCTCTGTTCAAACCCCCAAGTGTGTCTTGCGCTACCTGCACCTGTGCATCTTTCTCGATGATTACTGTCGGTGGAATCCTGCACCACTTTGCACTTTGAGGAGCAAATCCACATCTGAACTGTGGGGTAAAATGCTCAATAAAAAAAAAAATAAAAAAATTGGACACAGGTAGGCACAGCACCCACAGAGTGCCTGATCCCCAGTGTCCTAATTACAAAGGCTTAAACGGTGCATTAAAACTTGCTCTTTTGCTGTTTTCACCTATTTTAATAAGCCTCCTTTACACTCAGCTCCTTTCCAGGTAAAATATGCACCTGTGTGGCTCTCTGTGCAGCCCCCTTTGAATATTTATTGTGTAGATAAAAGACACGGTGCACACTGGGCTTTTTGTGTTACAGGGATTTTACCCCCCACTCCTCACGGTATCTATTTATACTGTCAGGTATGGCAGGTGCATTTCTTTAAAAGCACATTTCTCTTCAAATTGCACACAGTACCCCGACCACATGATCAGTTTAAATGGCTCCTTTGTCCCCTCTGCTTTTAACAGCCAGCCTCAAGGCATACCTCCGCAATTACAGAGCCATTACTGCTTATTAGTCTTAGAAAGATACGTTGCTGTGAGAAAATGAAATCACACAATGTCATCAAACATTGGTGTATTGAATATTCACCTTTGTCTTGCTCTTCATCCGTTGAACACAACTGCTCCTGAACTATTTCTCTTTCTCCACATTTTCATTTTATTTAATTTAATGTACATATCACTTTATTTACTTATCGCTCAGTAGATTAAGCAGATGTGCAGGCTTGTACATTTTCTGTAAGACGGAAATCTTCTTTCTCTGAAACAATGCACACCGGCCCTTTTTGTGTGCTACTCCCTCTAGTGTGTATGTATTAGAATTCAAAGGGGACCAATCAAGGAACTGTTCTTCAAGTCAACTGATATACTGTATTTTCATCTAAGTATTGTCATAAATCATTGCTTGCAAGTTCCTTACTCACTGTATAAGAAATGATCAAGTTACCTATTTCTTATGTTGGGGGATGATGCTGCAGGTAAGAAGATGGTTAGGGCTGCTGTCTTTAAACTTGAAGGTCTTAGGTTCAAATCCCACCTCCTATAGTATTACCCCTGATCAAGGTGTGAATTGCTCCATCAAAAATTACCTAGCTTTGTAAATAGTTAGATTGCCGTGACTTGCTTTGCACACAAAAAAAAAAATCATCTAAATAAATAAATATAATTTAAATGTCATAACTACTTCCTGCATAAGTAGCTCCATAAGCATGTACTGTACTTATGCATATGTAGAAGTCTGACTTTGGATTTTTCTACAAAGTTATTTTAAAGTAGCTCAAGCAACACTTGGAAAGCATAGCAGAAAATCATAAAAGAAAAAGGAGATGCTACTAACAGAGCGACAGTACTGAAGGTCCTTAAATCTTTTTTGTTTTACTTCAAAGCATAGTTCTTGTGCAGACCAGATCAAACTGCAGTTAAGCCAAAACTCTATGCGTCTTGTTTACTTATGACATCGATATAACAAAGTGTAGCCCGTGATCACATGCAAGCAAACGCAGTTAATCAAGAACCCAGCCTCTACACCAAGTCCGTGCTCCGAACATAATTCTCTGACCGCAATATGACACCTGGTAATAATAAAATAGATCTACAACCACTTCTCCTTAAATTTACATCATGGAGAGATCATCGTAATTATATCCTCCGCCCCACTGTTTAACATGTTCCGTCTTTCACTGGCGCCACCGGTCAAGTCACCTCTCCTCTGATGTTTTCTGAAACCGCAAAGGTCTCATCTAGATCCCCTTTGACGTGTTCCTGGGTAACCTGATCGGAGCTCAAATTGTAAAGGGACTGTAGCTCTAGCTACGTAGCGGGGGGGTGCGAAACCTGATCGGGGCTCAAGCTGTAAAGGGGCTCCAGCGCTAGCTATGCGGAGGGCTCAGTTGAGAGGCCTGATCTTGCATCTCCTACTGCTGGAAGAGAAACTCCATGCGGCTGTTAATGCCCCTACCATGTTCTTGAATGTATGTCTATCCAGGGCTCCCCAGATCTTATTTAGCTTCTGACTGGTAACCTTCTGTAAGATCTGTAACAGCCTTGATTTTTTCCCTCCAGGTTCTAAAATGAAAAGATGTTCCTTTTCACAAGATATGTATTTGGTGCCATAATGTTTCCGTTATATTAATTGGTATTGATTTTGTTTGTGTGTGTGTTTTCTCTCCCGTACCTTCTTTTGATACACTCCCTTCAGGGTAAGTCTTTGAAGAACATAGTCAAGTATTAGTAACCATTATTCCCTGCTGTTTGGAAAGGAAATGTGTAATGAAAAGAAGCTTTGATTGAGAGACATTTGTCCTTGGTTCAGTAGATTCCTCAGGTGTGGTTTATTGCCTGCTGTTGTACTTACCATTACTTACTGGGATTTTTCTCACCTCATGCTGGGATAAAAGCTTTTCGTCAAACTTGCCATTGTGTCGTTCACTTCACACGTACCTGCCTAGCCAATGAAACGAGCTCATACAATAACAGAGCCAGGTATTATAGCTGACAGATGAGTGTGTGGTGTACTGTACGCTGCTCCTGTGACAAACCTTGCATGTGTCAGATTCATAAGGCCAGAAATAAAAGATCTTCCAGGTAAATACAGGAAGCCCTTCATTTTCATATATTTTGCAGTTTCGTTTATTCACAGCTCACTACTGTGGTATGATAATTCGGCACATTTGCAGCCATTAAAAAAATTGCACTAAAGCAGTTGCCTGGTGTGTCTTGGAATTATGCACTGTATGGAGTGAGGACGCAAACACATCACTAACTGGTGAGAGAGTAGCTAGCGACTCACTCAGTAATCCTTTAGCGCATTCGAAAGGGTGGGTTTGTGCCAGGGAATTATTTGCAGAATACCATGATTCCCACAAAGCCGGGACCACGTCCCTCATGATAGCAAAGTTGTCTGGACATATAACACACCGAATATGATGAATGAAATTTATTTATTACAACTCCTTTACAAACATGGTACCAGCCAAAAGTTTGAGTACATCTCCTGGAAACTGTTTTTTTTTTTTTTTTTTTCCTCCACAGAGTATTTGCCTTCACTGTTTGGTCCAGTTTGTCTAATACAAGTATTGTCCAGATTTCCCAGGTGTACTCACACTTCTGGTTGCCACTGTATTATAAACATGCCATGTGTTCCATCTCATTATGAAAGGAAAATGATGATATGCACTTCCCTGTGGCCCAGAGGAGTCTACATTTAAATGGAAAATGCTGAAAGGTTGCTGTTGTAACTGTTAGTGTGCCTGAGTAAGAAATTCTGAGAACACTGCTTTCCTACCCAAGCTAAGAATCACTTCAGAGCACTCTGGTTGACGTTCCTCCTTATACATGCCAGCCCAGATATGATACCGTCAGCTGTATCTGTGCAAAGAAAGCACAACAAAACAGGGGAATCCTTTTCATGCGTAGGGCATTCCATGCTGCTGCAGTTCATTGAACATGATCTCAGCTGCAAACAGTTTCTTAAAAGATCTCCATCCAAAGACAAATGTGGTCTCGGCAGCTTGAGGGAGGTCGCACACGAAAACCAAAACCAGCACACGGGCAAAACGCCTACCCGTCAACACAGATGCATCTGGTCAGGTTCTAACAATTGCAGTCGCGAGGGTTCTGACAGACATGTGTGAGAGCTGCAAAACACCCACTCAGTCATGCACCTTCCAGGACTTTTTTCAGCTCACAGTGCAGTTTCCTCAAGTGGGCAGGTGTGGCACAGCTAGCGAAACCTCTCCGCAGGGGGCGGTTGCACTCAGATCTGCTCATCTCGGTACTATGTCCCCCACCGATCCTGAGAACATACAACTGCATGTTGCCTAGTGAGAACAGCCTCTGTTTCGATAACATCAATCTTTGACTTTTAAACATCCAGACTGGAATCACGGAGAAGATCGACATAGTAGGCATGAAGGGTGGGTGGGTGGGTCTCAACATAAACAAAACATGTAATGTGGAAACTGGTAGCGTTGTGGTTAGAACTGCTGCCTTTTCACTCAAAGGACCCAGGTTTGAATCCCACACTCTTGCTGTAGTAACCTTGAGCAAGTTACTTAACTTTAACTAGTCCAGGAAGAATTAACTCCCTGTAGAAATGGGAATGTAAGTAGCTTAATGTTATATGTTGAAAAAACATCAGTGCACCAGATGAAGAAATGTGAATAACTATGGTGAAACAACAAAAAACATAATCAGTCTGAATTCTTGTTGCATGGGCAGGCAGCAGGTAGGGTAGTAGTTACAATCTGTGTCTTACAGCTGTAGGACCTGGGCTTGAATCCCTATTCCAGTTGTAGTACCCTTGACTTATGCTGGATTCCTTCGGAAAAAAATTACTGAGCTTTATAAATACTTTTAAACAGCTTAGTGTACAAACCTAACATTTAAGTAACCTTGGACGAAAGCAGCAGCTATATAAAAATGATAAAAATGAACACGCAAAAATATCCCATGCAATGCCCCAGACAGTTTTCAAAATGTTCTTTTTAAAATTTTCTTCATTATATTTCATAGCATTAATCTGGTTTCAGAACTGCTTCCCCAGTTGAGTGTTGCAATTTTACTATATTTTATTTTATGAAGTCATTCATCTGTTCCTGTTCACAGAATGTATGAGAAATCCCCCTACCTGCCTGCAGGAGGCATCTTCAAAAATCAAATGCCATTTCTGTGAAAAAGTCAAAAAGCTGCTCATCTAAGAAAGGGAACCACTTGCGCCATTCACACTTTATACATCTTATTCTTTTCTTTTTTCAACTGTGTCCAAGTTAACTATTTTTTCTTATAAAAATTAGATTTTTACAAAATACAACAATTTAAAGACATGCTGTTCATTTCAAATCTGATTGAGAGATTGAAAATACTGTTAAGTTTTTTTTTTACAAATGACCCTCGCTAGAAATGCAAAATCTATTACATTCGTCATAACAGTATATTCATGCCACAAATTTCTCTCATAATCTTCCAGCAGGTGTTCTGTTGTTAGATAAAACTGTGTTGCCTTATGCGCAGGAGGATGTAGTGAAATTTCGGGATCGAATCAAGAACCATGTGTTTCCCTTATCTCTTTAAGAAATGTCCTTATTTAGCCGGGTTTTAGCACGTAACAGATACACCCTAAAGACTGGAAAAATAGTACAAACTTGAGATGGTCCAGGGAAACTTGGGAGGGGAAAAAGCAATGAGGCATAAGGTATTTGTTTTTGTTTTGCCCTGTTCATGTTTTAAATCTTGGCATCGCGTTGCCACCCCCACCCCCACCCAAAAATATCACAAATGGGTAATACCGGGGAGAGGACTCTGCCTGTCTGTACAATAGAAGCAATCGAGTGAACAGACGGAGGCTGTGGGCTAGACTACTCGAAAGCCTGGCCATCACTAGCGCCTCATACATTCCATGGAGGAAGGCATGGATTGAAAAATGAGATGCTAATAAAAGATTTGGCAAGAGCTCTTAATGCATCTGTCTGTTCATTAGGCATACACCGGGGTTTCGGGTTCTCTGCATTATCTTCTCGAGCACTACGGAATTGAATAAAACAGCAGCGGCCCACGTCTTTCCACGCCTCCTCCGGAACTCATTTCAGGTCCTTGTTTTCCCATCCAAAACCACACAGTGCACTGGACAACCCTGAGCAGATTCATGGCATTCAATTATTCACAAGAAATGTTAAAATGGTCAGGGATAATTGGGGAACATCTCTCTGCTTTTGTTTGTCCTTACAACCAAATTCTTTCTGACACAAATTCCTAACAAATGGTAGTCTGTTTATACAATTTATAATTGAATTTTTTAACAGGCTAAAATACTAATTTTGCCAACATGGGGATACCTTCATTTCTAGAGCCTTTCACTTATTATTCCAGGCTTGAAAGTCAAGGGTGTAAACATAGTTCTGCTGCTCTTTTCACAGTGTTGCTACAGTGCCATACCCTGTAGAAATAATGTGTAAAGAAATACACTGTAAGAATTAAATCCAGGTTTATTCAGCAGACTACAGAGAACATTCACTGAAATATTTAATTCTTTAATCTTTAGATTAATGTGGTGAAACGGAGTAATACATTTCATATTGTAATTTGAAATGTATTAACTCGGTGGCTCAAGGTCAAAAATACAAAGGCTGTATTAATAATCTATGACGGTTCTTGTGTGAAGACACAGAAATGTTTCTGTATATATTATTTATGCCTTAATATGTGTTCCGTGAATCGACAATGAGCGCGCGCGTGGAAGAGAAGGGAAATCAGAATACGAAATTAATTTACTGCAGCTGCAAATGTACACAGCTGCGTGTATTTCGGGATCAAATTCCAGAGTCCTCGGTATCATAAGATGAGAACTTGAAAAAGCTATTTGATTTTTCAGAGCACTTAATACTGTGGATGGATTGGACTGTGAGGACGGGCATACAACAGACAAGATGAGTTAGGCTGAGGTGTTGAATGCTATCCAGCCAGCTGTCCATTCCCATGGAGGCACTGATGTGAGAGGACAAGCTGCAATTCCCAGAGATGCAGAGTGATCTGTATTTTCACACCAGGGTTTGATCCTAGACCCGCGACCCGTTTCTCAGCGTTCATTGCTGCAGGCATGTCTGTGTACCTGTAGTCTTCATTCAGTGGCAGCCCAAATGCCGCAGCACAGTCTCTGCTCTTCCCGGCCACGAATCGAGCCGCCCGACATGTCAAGCTCCTGTTTTTATCCTAAGCTGGCATTCCTTGAACATCCTTAACCTCCTAAGCATGGCATTGTAGCCCATGACCTGAGGGCTACGGGCAGCTCAAAAACAATGCACTGAGTTTTCCATCACAAAGCTGGATGCTCGATTCCTTCAAGAAGCAAAAAATAATAAAAACATTGTTGAGTGTGAAAATCAAACCTGTTAGTTTGCAAAGCATTATGTGCTCTAGCCGTAGGTGTGTGTTGGAAAAGTTTGGGCCTCCTCAAACTGAGAATGTGCTGAGGACACTTTCCAAAAGTAATTAACGGGCTCTGAGAGTTGCAGACTTAGCTGGGTGTGACAGTGTTAAAAAAAAAAGGGGGGGGGGGGGGTTCTAGCGCTTCACGCAAATCAGCAGTGATGCTTGATTTATGATCTACTGTTAAATACAAAACAATAAAGTGTTCTTCAACATTTAAAGGATTGCAGCCAAAAAAGGGCTGTTTGTGCTGCCAAGCGGCATCTATTTTTGAACATATGTAATAACCTGAGCTCCAGAAGCCCCAGAGCTGCAATGCAAACAGCTCAGGTTTGGGTTCCACCAGTGACCAGTCCGCCGGCGAATTGCAGATACTTCTCGGAGGAATTCCTCTCAGCCGCTCTCTCCATTTCTCTCTCTCCGTCTCGTTCTGCAGTTTGCTTGCGAGCCCGGGCCTGGCACACATACAGCTTTTCCTCCAGGAACATGCAGCCTCCTCTAAAAAGCAGCGATGCAGCATTGTTCATACTGTGGCTCATGGAGAGATTTAGTCTGGAGTTATAAAATAATATGTAAAAGCGTAAAAAGTCTTACTGAAAAGTTTTAACCCTTGGTTTAGTACTACTTTATGGAGTACAAAGTGAAAATACGGAGTTGTTCCAATATTGTCTCAAAGAAAAATATGTCAGTAGGCCTGGCTCTTGGCTTACAGTCTCAGCGGTATAAGTGACTAAAGTGCCAGGGCTTGTGCATAGTAGAGACCCATAGAAACAGATTACATAAAAATAACAATATAGATTGAGTACAAATAAAGTTATTAGTACAAAACGGGGCAGGAGGTGGTGCAGTGGTAAGAGTGCTGTCTCTGGATGCCAAGATCTCAGGTTTAAATCCACATCCTGCTGTTGTACCCTTCATCAAGGTATTTAATCCTGATTGCCCCAGTAAAAAAATGGTAAATCACTGTAAATTGGAGAAAGTGTGCGGTATATTGCAGTAAGTTTGCCATCGAGTGTACTTAATTACTGTGCTGAAGATGACTGGTGATGGAAACGCGAGCTGAAATGATGGCAAAGTTTGTATGTTTTTCAGACATTCATCCATGTAATGGTGTGCCGTTGCACACTGAAAACTTAAAAGGAGCAGTCAGTATATTATGTTTTTTCTCTCTGAAATTAATTCCTACCTTAGCACTTTGAAGATCACCCGTTCACAGGAAAGCAGCGGCTTAGCTCTTTTATTGCTCTTCAAATATTTTTTATTTTCCTCTGTGCTGAAACACGTTTGACACACAATCAAATAAAAATTATTTTTTTTTGTTCCCCATTTTTTCTGAAACAAGATGAAAGGCCGGCACAAACAGAAACACACTGGCTATTCTGTGTAGCTTGTCTGCTTTGGGAGGCCTTCAAAGCGCCGTGGCATAAATTGATGATATTGGTGTCGCTCATTTGCCAAACTGATTTTGCTTCTCTCCACTAATTTTCACCAATTTACTCTGAATTCCTGTACACTCTGCAACACCTTGATCGTAATCATAGAAGGTGCAAAGCAGGAGACCCTATTGTCTTCTGCCTTTTCATGTATAACATTTTCTTCTTTGTGTTTGAATGTGTTTATTATTATATTTGATTGCATAACCAGTGCTTTTATGTAAAGGGACTTGTAATTTTACCCTTTTATGTAGCTACCGTTTTTCACGGTGCCAATTCAGGTTAAGAATCTTTATCAATAGCATGATCTCTTCCAGGACTCAACAGCCCCCAGCATGAGCCTCCTTAATTCTGAAAATACGTAGACTGAAAGCAGCCATTTTTTTTCATGTTCTTAAGCATCAGCCTAAATGAGTGTCACAGTTTTGTGTAATACACATTCAGGTTGAAGCTAACCTGTATGTTCTTTCTCCTGCAGAGCATGAAGAGTGCGTTAATTGCACAGACGAATGCCGAGTGCTAGGACATTCTGACAGGTGCTGGATGCCACAGTTTCCAACAGGCAACCAGGCGGAAAGTGCCGACTACCGTACCAACCTTTTTGTACCAGCAGGGATGGAGACCGCGGTGGAAACAGAGACATATGAGACCGTCAACCCCAATGGGAAAAAAACCTTCTGCACTTTTGGCAAGGAGAGGCGGGACCACACCGTCCTGATAGCCAACGTCAAGCCTTACCTTAAAGCCAAGCGCGCCCTCAGCCCCCTGCTCCAGGAAGTCCCATCTGCATCAAGTAGCCCCACAAAACTGTGTCCTTCCACCTGCGTGTCCAGCCAGGGACCTGCAGATGCAACCAACTGCAAGCCGGGAAGCAGCCAGTATGGACCCCCCGATGGCCAATACGCATCGCCAAATAAACAGCTGAAGGACTCTCCATATGCATCCTCGGACCCTGCAGCCCTGCCGGATGTCCAGCCTCGGGTCAGCCAGGACTCCGGCGAGATGGGCCGTGGCAACTCCGATCGTCACCGGGATGGCCTGGACACAGGTCAGGTGGTTCGGGACATCGACAGGCTCCTACAGGACTGCCGAGGGAGCGAAGCCACCCCTGTGCAGAAGTGAAGTGCAAAACTGGCAAAAACAAACATGCTCCAAACACACATGCGTGTCAGGGGTGGGTGGGGGTCAGGGAGTCACAGCGTTAACAAAAGACACAAGGAGGTTTGGATTTTGGGATCACACTCTCTGACATTTCGGAATTTCTTCGGGAACCGCAGAAGACGCGGCTTGTGGTTCCAAAACACAATTTAAGTGCCCACCAGCTCATATAACTTTCTGTATGGGAACATCCACTCACACAAGACAGAGGGCATAGGGACATCCGCAGTAAATGAACGAGTGACGGTTTATCATGACAATCGATGAAAACATAGAGATGTTCCTGCTGCCATATGCAGTGAGCCGAAAGAGACTCATGTAACTTTTCCAGATGTAATGATCTTGGTGTGAAGTGCAAAAGAGCAAAAGAAGACATCTTGGTGTAAGAAGAGTGAGGAGGGAAAATATGTAACCATCCTTCATCCAGTAATTATAATAGTCTATGTAAACTGTGTCCCCCCTATTTATCTGCCACATAGAACATTCCAGAATGGTGAAGCGGTAAAACACATCTTGCTCATTGTGTAAGCCTCCCATTCTCGACCTGCTCCCCATCACCCATGTATAGTGATGTTCACCTGTCTAAACTTACCCCCATGACAATCACACATCTGTACTTTAAGGGACATATTTCCTCTACTGTGAAGAGACCTATATATGTAAAATGCACACATATAAATACACACTTAATATAAAAATAATAAATGTTCAAACATTTGGTTAAAAAATGTCAATGGAAAAAGAACAAAAAAGCGTTCACATGCCAAAGTGTGGTTAGTTGTCAAATACTGTAATAAACTTTCGATCAAGCTGCTTTGGCTTCAACACAAAGGAAATGTCCCTTCACATTATCACTATACATAAGGTCATTCAGTGTATCCAGTTTAATGTGTTTACATCAAAAAAAAAAACATATTTTATTGATTTATTGCAATTTCTGTGCATATGAGCCAAATTGTTACGTGTAAAAGAGCTATAATTGTGTATTTTATTAAATATATAGTTGTGTTGCAATATACATTGGGCTTATATTGTATTTGGCAACTGTTGCCTAAGTAGCCGTCGAACTCTATGAGTTATTTTTCTCATCTCTTTCTTCCTCTCTCTCTCTCTGCTCCTCATTCCACAGGATTGGGTAGCAGTCCTTCGAGCAGAACCTCTCATTTTAAATGCATCATCCAGAAACTAGAATACATAAACTGTTCAATCTCGATGAGCCAGCTTTTAGAAAAAGCAACAGTGGTAATTAGTACTTTTTATGAGGAGCACCATGTCCGAGGCAGCTGAATTTTATTTTAGTTTTTATTTCTTAGGAAAACCTGGCTTGTACAGTGCACAGCACGGATTTTGCTGTGATAAACGTAAAACTGCCTGACTTGCTCTAAAGTGAATTTGTATTGCAACTGCAACATGCTTAAGCAGTTAAGGAGAGAAGACGGTCACTAAGGGAGGCTATTATTACTTTTTTGTAAATAAGGACCAAAAACAAGGTTCTTCTTGAGCAGTTATGGTATTGTCTATATGTACTCCTCTTTATCACAAAACTGGTCATATGTGGTAATGTACTTCACATCCCCACATAATCAAGCTCTGTTGTAGTTGTTGGAGCAGAACTGCCATTGCTCATGAAATCACATATGACAAGTCTATTGAACATTTGGTGCACTCACGTATACATTTTTTAAACTAAATATTGATAAAGTATTTATTTTGAGCAGAAAAGATAAGTCAGCTTCTCTTTTACTTCCCCAGTCTGTTATATAGCATCAGAATATCTGAAAATGTCTCAGAGGGTCTAATTTTAATCCAAGTATACTAATACATAATATTCCTTCTTAATATGTGTAAGCTTTCTCAGAATGGTGTATATATGTATACACTCAAGTAACCCAACAAGCCTTTTTAAATTAGTTTTCAATTTATTTTTGATGGCCTACACATCTACGGTTCCTGAGGATGGTGTGCTACCATAAGCACACATACTGAAGCATCATAAACTTTGTGCCTCGGATTTCAGCTCCACAAGCGACAGATGGACTATGACAGAGTTCTTTCTTTTACCACCTCTTCTCATCATTGCATAGTCAACTGCTTTTATTAACATGGCAAAAACCTTTATACCCTTACAGTTTCAAAGGTTGGTTATCAAGAATCAGAAAGACAAATAAAGGTTTTTTTTTTGCATTTTTGCAAGTTGTGTTTAAACCTGACTTTGCTCCAATTTCATAGCTGTTGACTGTACGTACATGTATACGCTGTGTCGAGTCTGAGTGCTTACTGTTGGAAAAAGTGGTTTTGATCCAGAGGCGTTCTGCATTTTTATGACACCATTGCCACTTAAACAATGTGTTTTTTCCCCCCCTTTTTCAATAATTTACAGTTTCATGCTCAGCTAAAGCTCTACATTAATATCTGAGCCTGATACTCAGCAACATAATAAGACTGAGGGCCTTCAGTGAAGTGCAAGACATGTTTTATTACATTGGCTTTCAAGCTATTTGCTGTTTAATGGAGTATAGTTGCTGAGGTCAACACGTAGCTTGAAAATGTAAACATAATGTACACCCCCCTATTACTGTCTAATTATATTTGGCATTGGCCAGGATAAATTGGTGCTTTAGTCAAAAGGTAATTTGGGGACACAAGTGCATTGATTTCAGATGTACTAAAACGAAACCTGGCCAGAGGTCCTGACTTTTCTAGACCCTTTTGAAAAAGGGGCTGGTGTCTGATTTCTTATATTTTCTTTTATTTATTTTATTTCATTTTATTTCACCTTAGCCCTGTCATCCTGTAGGGCTTCCATTCTTTGCTGGTCATCTGTTCAATGGAACAGTGGACAGCACAGCCATTGTATCAATTATCTCAACTGCTATTGTCTAACAGCTGTGTTCGATGTGATTCTATCTTAAAAAATAATAATAAAACTATGAAAAAAAAAAAGAAAACAGATTTGGCTAATAATGGTGTCTCCTGATTTCCCTGCTTACTTTGGAAATTATGAATTTATTTTGTTGATGAACTGTTGCATGTTCCCTAATTACTTCCGCAACTTGGGAGGGTGGGGGTGCAACAGATGTCACTGTGCAGTTGCTGGTTCTGTTTTTAGTTATGGGTTACATGATTAATCCTAAAACCTTCAGTTAACAAGATGTGTGATCTGAAGATTAAGATCTATTAAGAATCTAGCAGTGCTGTCCTACAGGTACCATTCTGTTTTTTCTGAGAATTTTTAAAAACACATTTCTGTTTGTTGCTTTTTTCGTGTGTATAAATTCAATTTTTCTATTTTGGCCATGGGGGCAAAAAATACTAATTATTTCCTTCTCTGATTCTAGTCTTATGTCAGTATCACAGATTCCCACCATTTAAAAGAGTCAAGATTATTTAGTTTTTAGCAAGGTTGCACTTGTTTTTTTTTTTTTCCCCCATACATTTCCATCTAAATTGTAGACAGATCTGCAGTTGAACTTTGTACCTTCATAAAAGAGCACAGTCTGTTATCACCAGTAATAATCCATCCATCCATCCATCCATCCGTCCATCTGTCCATCCATCCATTATCAATAACTGCATGCCTAATGCAAGGTTTCAGTGCCTATCCTAGAAACATAAGGCACAAGGCAGGGAACACCCTAGACAGTACACCACTCCGTATGGCGTAAGCAAAATTAACACATTGTCATTGCTCTATGTTAAATTGATGGTGCTCACAAGTGTCTTTATAGATCAAATAACATATTTCATGTGAAGCACATAAAAACAAGATTTATTCAAGTCAGAAGCATATGTTGGAATAGTGGGTACATTTCACATTAAAGAAATGTTTAAAAAAGGAATAAAATATAAAGTGTGTGGTATTACTGATTAAGGGATTATTATTGTAGCTCAGAGTCATAATCTTTATCCTTTTCCATAGTACTTAAACAACTTTATGTTCAGTTCTGCAAAGTGCCATATATCTAGATTGTTTTTATATTAAAATAATCATACATACCAAAAATATGAATATTAGGGCAATGAATGTTTAATAAGCCAATACAACCTTTTACAACACTTTTAACTCATTTTATTCACCTTTTTTTTTTTTGGGGGGGGAGGGTGACTAAATGCATTGAGTTGCTGCCAGTTCCCCCCATTGAGTACACATTTTATATTAATGACTTTCTCAGAATGAATACAAGCTGAACAGGGAGAATTTTATGACAAGATAATTGTGCTGCCTGTAAGTCTCTCTTTTTCAGCAAGGGAGAATACGCTTTCAGCATACTTGTAATACTTTAATAATTGATTTACTTTCTTAAAGTATCACATTTTTCTTTTTTTAATATCTTTACTACATGGTTTATTATGATCATTTAATCTGAAGAAATCAACAGTTCTTTCTAATTTTTCAGGAGTAATTCATGTTATGCACCTTCTTCAAGGACAGAGTAGCAATTCCCTTTCCTGGAACTTAAATCACCAACCTCCTTGTTATAAGGCTATATTCATAACTACCTTACTACCCGCAGTTACAAAGAGGAGATCGCAGTGGAAGGAAAAAAAGGCCAGAACCACTGTAGGTCTAATCAGGATGAGCGGTGATAGCACAAATGATGCCCATAGGATGTAAACAAATGGTAAATCATATCCCCGCTGATGCTGACAGGCTTTGAAAGTGTCATCAAGGTATATGAAAACATGTAATAAACACTAAAAAAAATTAAATTACCTGGTGAATATAAAGGACCAGGTGTCCAATGTTTGTCTGGATTCAAATTGCAAAGTGAAACAAGAAAAGACAAACCTACTCAACATTAATTTCTGACATCTTAATTTCAAAGAAAAATGTATTCTGCTAATAACTCATTAACCCATAAACTATATAAAGTAAATTGGTAAAAGTACATTTTCTCAGCTGTGTTGCCCAACAATTCATTAGAACCTACAGAACTTACTTATTAGTTTTAAAGTTCTGTCAGGCTATTTGGAAAGTAACTTCTTGGAGATGTCTCTGGAAAGCACAAACCCTGTAAGGAAAACCCTAAAAGCCCCCAGCAGGCAAGCCAGGGCACAAAGCATCAAGGAAAAACTCCTTAAAGGAAGTAGGGGGGAAAAACTCAGAAAGTACTCAGAAGAGGAGAAAAGAAAGACTTCCTTGGAGGAATAACCTCCAGCGAATAAGGAATAGACGGGGGTGTACAGCCTGTGGCAAGTCCAGAACTCCCAGGCAGTCCAGCACCAGCGATGGAGAAGTGGATCAGTGCGGCACTCATGCACAAGAACGCAGATTACATCACGCTCTGATGAAGACACACTAAAAACTGGTACAGAACCATTTTGCATTCTTATATCCATTCCATCTTGGATAAAAAAAAGAAAATATGGCACATTATATGTATGGACCTCAATTCCACAGGTCCGCTTTCATCAGTGAAGACATACGTTTGATATTTACCAAACAAGACAAGGAAAACTCCAGGAGGAGGACTGGCTGTGAGGGAAAGAAATGTGTGAGCTGTTTATTATTAGACATAAGAAATAAGTATAAAAAGTGAAGGTGACTCATCGTCTGTCGAACATTTACCTTCCCCCAGCCTGACGTGATACCACTTCTCTGCAGAATAAGAGACCAAATAGCAGGGTTAAATAAATTTCTCTTTAAAATTGGTTTCCTCATTATTGCCTCACTTGTGGCTGCCATCGGCTGCTTTTCTTGCATAGAGAAGCGGGAGGCATGAGACCACAAGCGTGGCATCCTGTGATGCGCACTCCTGCCACTCACACACGACGCTCCACTGCAAACTGATGGAGCAGCAGCATCCCCCCCGCACCTCCCCACAACACCGAGCAACTCATGTGAATAGGCTGGGGTAAGCGCAGGCGCACAGTCTCTTACATTTATTCACTTAAATGTATTTATTCACTGAGCTGGCCCTTTTTTCCAAAGCAATTTACAGCGTTAAACTACATGGATGGTGCAAGAGGACATGGGTTCAATCCCCACTCAGTCTGTACGAAGTTCTCACTGTGTCTGTATGATGTTCTCACTGTGTCTGTGTGCGATTCCTCCGGGTGCTTTGGTTTAATCCCACAGTTCAAAGATATGCTGTTCAAGTAAACTGGTGATGCTAAATTGCCCTTAGTGAGTGAGTGAGTGTATACATGTGACAGTACCTTGTGATGGACTGGCATCCCGTCACCCAGTGCTTCCAGGATAGGCTCCAGTTCACCGTGATCCTACTCTGGACAATTGAAAACTGGATGGATGGAACTATTTCTACCAGAGCAATTTAAGGTAAGTGCTACATAAGGCAGTGAGATCAAATCTCAGTCCTTTACGTCCCAAGGCTACCTGTTGCTCCTATGTACTGTTAATATTACTTACGTGATGGACTCTTATTTAATCTCCTGGGGCATCAAGATTACGTGCCACAACAGGAATGAACAAAATAACAATTACGACTGGTTGCAAATCCATCCATTATAGTACGAATGTCAAATTTCCTGGATAACGCAAAATCGCCCCCTACTAATAATTTCACTGGAGAAGTCCACATACTTATCAAAGGCCTACATCTTTAACACGCGATCTGCACTAAGTGCGCCTCCTCATTACACCGGAGCCCTTTATGAAACACCCGTGTAAACTTACGGTACAGGTGTAGCGAGTGAGGCATGTCAGCAGGATCCAGACAAAAAAACAATGTGTTGCACCCATGGGACGTTTGCCAGACGAGAGCTGCAGTGCAGTGTCGGCTTATGAAAGGAAGAAGTGCCTTTTGATGAAGCCTGGAGCACATGGGGGGGCTAAACTGCTTTATATAGAATCTACAATAGGCATTTGCCAAAAACACACTCGAAGCAATGATATGCAGTGAGGATCTTGTTGTGTGAGCGAATTTCACTGTACCGGCAGGCATCGTGAGAAGGGTGCTAAAAACTGTCAATGTGGCGCGTAAAGTTGGTTTATGTCTGAATAGTTTGTTAAATATTGTTTTTCTGGTTTTGTAATAGACTACAAATATAAGGAAACACTGCATTTCAAAGAAATCTATTGACGGCATGAACCTTTACATTTCTTCCGCACGCATCTGTTTTTTTTTTTTTCGTTAATGTGCAACTGATTTCTCGTAATCAGCGGTGGCATTTGTATAAGTGGTTATATAGCAGGGACCTGCATAGGTGGAACATTGAATCTGTCCCTGATATCCATGCACAGATAAAAACAAATATAATGTGCTGCTACAGCACACAGTCCAGAGTGTTTTATTGTTTTCACTGTGAGCTTTGTTTCTTTTAAAGTAAACAGTTTCCCAGAACAGCACAGTACGACAGCAGAGTCCTTCCATTAACATGAACAGGGAGGGTGTGTCCATGTCTTTGCTGTTGTGCACCTACTCGTGGGATGAACATCGGTGCATAAAGTGGAAAGAAACAAACTAGAGTCACTTAAGACTCACATGTCTGCAACTATGTCTCTCTTTCTCGTAAAGAAATGCACAAGGTTGTATTTCTTTAAGATATACATCATTTGGAGAAAAAGCACTAACTGAGTAAATGTGAAATGTCTTAATCCACACACCATTCTCAGGCATGAACTTGGTTTAGATGTAGATAGGAAGTGAGCACAACACAGTGACGTTGATTTATTTAGCTGGCACATTTCTTCAAAGCAACTTACAGTGTTAAGCTACCTACAGCCATTCACCTATTTAAACAGGGGGGTAATTTTAGGGTAACTACCTCCTTCAAGGGTACTACACTTAGAAACAGGATTCAAACCTGCAATCTTTGCTACCAAAGGCAGCAGCGCTAACCACTACACTACCAGCTGTCCAACTACATGGAGATCCTCACCTGCTGGTGGCACAGAGCAGTGATTCACCACAATGATTCCTTACTTAGAGACCTCGGCCACACCAGCACACAAGCTCCGTTATTGGAAAAATGACAACTGGATCTGCTTTCCCCAAGAAAACCCTGTTTAATGAACGACTAAAACATATTAATGGCTTCAGACCAGCCGCAGATGGCTCACACTAGACTCAGAAGCAAAATGCTAAACGAAAAGGTCAATAAGCACTGCAGAATCTTAAAATGAAGTAAACATATGAATTCCATCGTGAAGGAGATTTAGACTGACAGTGTCTTACTAGTAATTAATGAATGATTTAATCCAAAATCTGAAATGTACTCCACTAGGCTTTCTTAAATGTCACCTGTGTCTGCAGCTTCCTTCACGTTTAGACCTACAGCAGGCTGGATTTAAGCTCTTTTGAAAGATAAAAACAAATGAAAATTCACACATACACACACATTGTCAGAACCGCTTGTCCCATACGGGGTCACGGGGAACCGGAGCCTACCCGGCAACACAGGGCGTAAGGCCGGAAGGGGAGGGGGACACACCCAGGACGGGACGCCAGTCCGCCGCAAGGCACCCCAAGCGGGACTCGAACCCCAGACCCACCCGAGAGCAGGACTGTGGCCCAACCCACTGCGCCACATGGCCTTTAATTAAAGTTGTGTTGCTGGCCTTCCTTTTCAGTCCAACACTGTACTTGAAAGAAGTCAAACACTGCTCCTATCGGTGGAAGTGAGTTTCAGGTATTCAGATATTGTAAATCAGAGTTCAGAAATGTATAGTTTTTCTTAGAGCTTTAAAACTTCATAGTTTGTAGGTGTACAGAGAAAAACACTTCCGCCCACAACACCAGCAACTGCTGCTCATAAACGAAACATAAAAAATATCCTGACAGATACAAATATCTTTCAAATTTAACTCGCTGTCTCTTTTTTCCATAATCTATGCAGTCTCAGTAATCACAGACCGTGGAGTAAAAAATAGAATTTTTATGATCCCTGTAACAGAAAAAATAAAATAAAATTTCACAAAACACACAACACATTGAGCAAAGTGTAATGGGTAGCAATGACAGCTTTTCTGAGAACTCTTAGTTTCATCAGCATCGATTTGACAGTTCATACCAGGCAGAAACACTGCGGTTTGCTCACTGCAGTACAAAACTGCAACATAATGCAAATTAGGAGCACAAATCAGACTAGAAGTAAAGGTCAGTAAACATGAAAAATAAGGATTTGAAAGCAAATATAAAAATATCCCTGAAGAAATTCTTCCTGCTGTAGAGCTTGCATGGTGACTGACACATTTTCAATCACAATGTCACTCAGTGTCAATTTATGGAATAGTATGGAAATGCTGTAAACTTGGTACCACCATGGACAAAAGCCACCCACATCACAACTGCTTGTCCCGAGCAGGGTCAGGGTGAGCTGGAGCCTTACCCAACAATGGAGGGCAAATGGCTGAGGGGGGAAGGGACACACCTAGGGTGGGACGCCAGTCCATCGCAAGGCACCCCAAGCAAGACTTGAACCCCAGATGCACCACATAGTGGGTGCCAGCCAAACCCGCCGCCCCACCACATTCCCCTATTATAAAAAAAATATTTATTTTAACCTGCCAAATCACGAAAAAATCTGCCAATAATTGTGGCACACACCACACACACACACACACAGCACACACACACACACCACACACACACACACCATACATACCCCTAGCTACCGAAATGCAAATGTGAGAACCCATAATCAAATGAAAAATCCTAATTAAATTTTCATGTTGCTGACATGCTTGTACTTGTCCTGTGGCCGCTGTCGGAATGGATTGTCAACAATCCGGTTCAATTAGCTTGCTTGGATTTTGAATTCACGCAGAAACAAAGATCACTAATTAGATATCTCCCTCTTTTATCCCATAAGTGATTGTCACAAGGCCTCATCAGCTTTTCACCTGCTCTGTCTGCACTTTCACACACCATGATTACATAATTCAATTGTGTCATTTACTTGATCATACTGTCGGCAACAGCTGACAGCCATTGTCACCATTAATTGTTGTACAGTACAGCATCCATATGTACTGCCTCTGTGCATCTTTCTTCACAAAAGTGTCCTCTGCTAAATGTATTTTCATGACATCATTACTCAGAGTGTCACTGATTCAATCTCAGGAATCAACTATTATTCTGAACAGATTGATTTACTTTGTATTTACTAGAGAGGTTTTCAGAAGTGCCATAGAGGACTATGCATATGACATCAAGAGCACAGAATCTCCTACTGTTGTCGGAAGAACAATTTGGGTCCAAGTAAGAGCTAAAGTACTCGTCCTGGGCATTAAGATTAGAGAGATTAATACTGAAAAGTTCTAAATCTCCAGATTCACCCCAGTGAAAATGGTACATCACTTATTTGACATTATTATTTTTAACAAATTTGCTTTCATTGGATGGTCTAACTGCTTTATTGTCATCAATTACATTGTTTTTGGTTATACACACTTAAGCCTTTTCCACATGTGTGATGAAGCATTGCAGAGTAACTACAGTAACCTGCTCAAGGGTAAAATAACAGAGCACTTTCTGAGATCCCATCCAGCAGTCATTAACTTCAGACAGCCAAATGCACTTTCCAAACTGATAGAGACTGTTTTTGGCAAACAGGAAAGGCCGCGAGGCCCATCAAAAAGCAGTAACAACACACACACGCACACACACCACACACACACACACACACACAACGCACGCACACACGCACACACACACACACCACACACATAGCTGCACTCAATAAAATCTACTTGTTTGGCATTAGAGTAAATAACCACCAATGTGTAAATGATACTGTAGCAGTGAATTGCACAATTGCCAAGGTTATTCGGTACACTTTGTGACTTTGCCGGTGGCAGCAGTATGAATGGAGAAAGAGTGCCAACCTGTATATAAAAAGAAGCCACAGAGTTGATCCAGCACATCCTCAAGAGTGCTGGTAAAAAGCAGAATGCTTTAAGAGCAAAGTCTGCAACTCAAAAAGTTAACGACACCACTGGGCACTAATATTATCACAAAATCAGGAAGAGAGTGCTCGCTAAGGGACAGCATTCAGTGTAATGTTTAGGGATTCTGTTTCACACCTGAAAGGACACAGGTTTGAATCCTGCTGTAGGCCTACTGGACTGCTGATCCACATGCGTACCTTAAATTGCTCGAGTAAATAAAGTTCACAAAATATCTGAATCCTCAAACACTAGACAAATACAGTAAATATTTCAATGTTACAAATGTGCAAGTGCAGCTTGGCAAGGCTTGAGAATCATTGCCAGATGTTGAAAAGAAGACGTGTATCCAGAAACGTTATCTACAGAGGTGGGTTCCCATAATCGACCAATACATACCTAATGAGAAGTATCGATTTAGCTTATGAAAGAACCATGACCAGTTTGTCACGGACGGCGTTACGTGCTTCCACAATCCACAATCCACATACACTTTGACCACTGACCAAGAATCTTCACTGATCAACAGAAGAAATAACGGGCTCAGAAAACCCCGCAAAAGACCAGTTTCACAGATACGTGTCTCATGTTCACACAGGATGCTTTCCTTTTATGTCACAACGGCAATTTAGACAGTGATGGAAAGCACACCCAAATAAAGCTCCGCCCAAAATAAACGGGCAAGTTGTTCTGTCAGAGAGAAGACAGGACAGAGCGTATTGGCAACCGTCCACATCTTCCATGTTTACATGCAGTGCTGCTCCCACCCCCTTGAATTCAGAAGATATCCTGGCAGCGGGTGACAGATTGACAGTGAAACAAGGTTGCCGCTCTTGCATCATGCGCATCTCTGCTCGCTCAGATTACATGCGCTCGGGGTCGCCCTTCCTTGTCCAATTGTCAGCGGGTTTATGTAAACCGAGAGCCAAGCAAATTAGCATTCGCTAAGCGCTCCTGATAGACAGTTTTTGTCCCCATTAGTTTCTGAAGGTGACGCCTGTGGCGCTGCCATAACTCTAAACTCCCTGTCTGCTCCTAGTTTGGGATGGGTGGTGTCTCAGAGCACTCGACTGCTGCAGCGCGAGCGCGGTGTCGCTCAGGACTGAACGCTGGATGACGGCTGGCAGACAGCACCCTCAGAACTTATGAGCATAAGATCAGTGTAACAAGAAGAAAATGTGCATTTCAAAGAGGAAACATTAACGGTCGGGCACATAGAGACTCGCTCTCCATGACTGAAGGCTCCAAATAAGAGTGCGTTGGCCTTTTTGTTCAAAATGTTAGATCCTTTTACAGCACGGAACAAACACAATGCCAGACTTTTCCAGCCCTGATGGAAAATCACCTCTGAGAGCATACAACTCCAAGTTTTTAAGTTGTGTCAAATTGACATCTAATACACTGTCTCTCCATGTTACAAATTGTTGAAGTTCGGCTTCGAGGAGACAACCATTCTGGCCGATCATTTATTGCTTTACCTTTAATTGTGTTTTCTATTTTTTTGCAGAGTAGGAAACGACCTGGATTTACCCCCCGATCAGACATTTCAGGAAAATGCACCCGGACTGAATAGGATTGTGGCAGCTAATTCATCACTTGCACAGTGTTTACAGCCATGTGTAATTTTTTCAAAGCGCTTGTGATCGGAAACAAGATGACAGCACTGCATGTTTATTGATGAGTAGATTAACAACTGGGATTGAACGGGGAGTATGTGGACATACCATATTTTATTCTGATGTATGACTTTTCAAAACCTAACACATAACTAATCAAAGGACATCTGTACTATTAATGATTTATTGATTGTGACCCTGTGGTTAAATTAAATTTTCGGGTTACAAACTAAACCGAATGTGAAGACACTTCTATGATCATGTTTATAAAAAGGGAAGTCGATGGGAAAACAACACAGATAAGTTCACAGGTAAATTCACAAATTGATCGTACTGTGGAATAAAGTTATCCCTTGTTCATCAAGGTGATGGTCAAGATGGGATATTCTGTATGGGACGAGCATGGGGAAAAATGACACTTGTATAAAGAAAGAACTTTAAACATATTTCCAAGTAAGACATATAATGCACAAGTTATTTTCAGACTGGTTGCTTTAGCCAAGTCTGCAAGAAAACTTTGAATGAAAATCTGCTGTCATCTGGAAGCCATCTGTTTGGAAAACCTATGCCTTGTTTACAGGAACTAAAGTTTTTTTTTTTTTTTTTTTTTTTTTAAAGCAAAAAAAATTGTATTTGCAGATTCTTGTCACACAAATACTCTCCTCAAAGACTCGTGAAGGAAATGAGCAAAGACATTCCTCAATTTGATTTCCACAATGTATAGATTTCATTTTCTTGTGGGAGCGGCAGTAATACCATGCTCTTGAACACTGAACAAACTGTTAAATTGGAAAGCCTGCAGACTGCCTGACAGGGAAATATGTTCTCTCCATGGTGCTCTGGATAGGCTGTTGGCAATATCTGGGCCGGGTCATGTGGAATGCAATGTACCAAAGGGAGTACACAGGGCTCCCTAAAAGATATAAAATGCTACCCGGCCTTTTCACAGATGCAGCATGGCGAGGAGTTTTCGCAAAGTTTGCATTCGATGACAACAGCTGTCAACAGCAGGCCCCGCAGGGTTACATAAACAGACAGTGTGATCTATCGTAAAACAACATTTGTAAATATTCAAATGTCGGTTTTACCTGGCAGAAAATGCAAAGGTATTGCTCGGAATTCGAGAGGCGCGACACAGGATGGACGATGTTGAGCTTGTTCTTTGTGCAGCCGCAGTTGTTTCCGGCAGTTTGTCGACCGGCTGTGTTTGTGTAGCTTTGAAAGGCCTGATCGTCCTCTGGGGCTTTATTTAAATTTTTGTTCTTAATGTCAGTCCAAAAAGGAAAAAAAAAAAAGAAAATGAAAGCCAATGCTTTTTGAAAGCTGGAAGTCACAGTCTACTTACGACACGTGACATGACGTTTTGCTGAGTTTAAAGGGATATACTGCTCACACAAGAATGTCACTTTCCGGAATATGTGTTTAACTACTAAACACACACTCTGACGTGTTTACATGGCAAATTCAAAGCGGACTGGCTTACGCGGTAATCAGCTCTTCTTCGGATGAGCTCCGCTAAAGCCCATTTGCATAAACACCTTGATTTGCACAGATGAATGCAGAAGAAAACACCTGTTTTGTTGAGATTAAAAGAGTTCATTTGGTCACATTAAGAGGAATTACTTGTGTTTGTGTCACTGGGTGTGGCGGTGAAAGGGAACGTGTTTCTTGTTTTTACGAACATGCTTTGTTTTTGTGTTTTTCTTTTTTCCCCATGTACTTTGAGGACCAAAAAGTTCTATTCCTTCCAGTATTATTACTATCATTATCATTATTACTGAACGTACAAGTAGATGCTTTTTGCCAAACGTAAATCACACAGCTTACAGTGCTACACTTTATGCATTTACACAGCTGGAAATTTTGCTGGTGCAGTTTAGGGTGAGTGCTTTGCTGAAAGATACAACTGCAGGGTCTCTTGCTGGAATTCAACCTGTTAATGTTTATTCCTGTATATTCACCACCAAAGCTACCCACGGCCTTTCCTCATACTCCCTCATGCAGCCTTCTTCAGGAGTTCTGGGACTATAGTGCTACTTTTATGTTGGAAGAAAATTCTTGCATTATATATTCAGCTGAAAGTGCACCGATGAATGTGTTACCAAAATGTATTGGGAAATTCACATTCAAAGAAGTAGAAGGCCCATCTTGAAATTTTGACCTGTTGATGAATTAGAATTGCAAATGACGTAGGTGGAATTCAGACCTGCGCATTGATTTTCCGCGTAAATGTCGAGGTTCCATTAGTCTATCTCCTCCAAAGGTGGCCAGCTCAAGCACCAATGTTAAACTTATGCACTCTTGGAGTTTTGCCAAAGCAGAGGCTTGTCTGATTATCTTTAAAGTTAAGCGGGTCCAGAGTGGCACGTAAGTCAAATTTTTCCACTCAAATGTGCTCAGTGTTGCTCTCCGCTCGTAGCTGCTCATCACAAGATGTTAGTACTCAGCCCTCTTTTTCCTTAAGAGAATGATGACTCCTTGCAGTTAATGCATTATGTTCTACAGCATATAGTAGGATGTTATGTCATTTGCTTGACCATACTTTCATTTTGATGAAAATATTTAACTTCCTTTTCATTTTATGAAAACTGAGTGTGCATTTCTATTAAGTGCATGCATGTTTTAATTAGAACAGAATAGAAATGATCGAGTCTATGTAAAAGTCTGAAAAAGTTAAATTGTTTGGTTGATTTGATGAGAACTGAGGTTATTTATATTGTTAATACTGAGCAATAGTCTCTCAAGAGTTTCTTTGCTTGATATAATATAATATAATATAATATAATATAAAAATTATTTGAAGTAGTAGCAGCTGTAGTAGTAGTAATACAATTTCCAGAAACACAGTATATTTTGGTATACTTTTATACAAAGGCATTTGAAAGATTTTCTCTTGCTTGTGTTTTATTTAACGTTTATTTAACATCAGTGTTTTGGTCTCACTTGTGACAAGAAACGATAATATAAAATATAATATATATATATATATATATATATATATAATATAATAGAAAAATAAAAACAAAAAAGAATTATACACAGCCACACACACACACACATACTGTATATATGCATTTTTTAGGAGGTTTTATTTGTGATACCAAATGGATCAGATTTATGGCACAGCCATGCAAGCTTCAGGCAGCAAATTGCTTTGCCAATGTCGCTTTATAAATGTCTGAGCTGTGGCGGGTCCTCAATCCTGATTTGCAGCAGCAAGATAATAAGATTGTCTCACTCTTTTAGCCACCAAACAGAAAAATCACAGCTGACTGAAGGATGCTGAAGTATCAGTTGAAAGATTCAAGGAAAGATTAAATAAATGCATATATACATGGAAAAGTATGCAAAATTATATCATATTTACTTGTGTGTTAGTGTCAGTTTTTCACTATTAAACAGTAAACATGACACAAGATAAGCTATAATATGGATTCAAAGCTTTGATTTATCCAGTCTGTGTTTTCAGCAACCTACCCTGAATACGAAAACAGCATATCCCACAGAAGGGACAGACAAGTCCAACCACAAATCAAACCCTCAGCCTTTTTTTCTGCTGGATGTCTACTCTCAATATTGCCAGTCTCCTAAACGGCATCTGATTGCATTTTACTGCAAATTATTGTACATTTGGCTGCTCAGCCAACATAAATATATGCAGGGGCAAATTCGCCAACACTATTTCTAATGGCATCTGTAACCAACCGTCTCATTTCGACCTTAGACCACCCTTCCAAAATCTCAGGTTCACCTTCTATCCCACCCCTCCAAGTTTTAACCTCAATTTATACTTTTCCTCTTCTGAATCTGACTCCGCTGTTCCCAGCAGTCCTTTGTGCATTACAGGAAGCAGAGGGCACTTGGCGTGCGTTCATCACATTCTGACCCCCTGCCAGCTCGTCTCCTTTTTCATCCCGACTTACCTGTCATTGCCTGGACTATGAGAGCTAGTGCTGATTGGAGGCAGAAATCCCACCCCCCATCCCATCGTCCCCTCACTGACCCCACTCCCACTATCGCTCGCTCTCCAGGAGTTGCCCCTACATGCCCTGACCGACTTCCAGGCCTTTCGGAGCACAATGACACCCACAGCGTCCGGCAGCAGTGAAAGTCCTGGTCACAGTCTGTGTATGGCCACAGTCGAGGAGAGTGCCGTATTCACAGAGTCATTTGGGAACCCCAGGACACCTGTTCTGCAGGCAAACAGCACATAAATAAAGGCATCAGACCCATAATAAAGCATTTTTTTAATGTCTCTGTTGGTCTCGTACCTGGAACACATTAATATATATTTACAGATTCCAAAATGGAGCATAACAGCATGGATTTAGTCCACTTTGCTAATACAAATATAATTACTGCCTTTATTGAAATGACACAGTCTGCATCACTCCCCGGGTGTCTGTGTTATTTCAGTGAGCACCTGCCACCGCCGTTTGCTCCAATCTGTGTTTGCAGGCGCTGTGGCAGATTTGGAATATCAATACCTCTTTTGTAGAGTCACATTGACCGCTCATGAGCAAAATCCGCGCGAACCTTCCCTCAGCATGAAGTGTAGCGTTCAAAGACTGCATGATCTCATCTTTGCATTCTTGTTGTATAAATTACCTCCCTCCCTTCCCTGGGGTGAATAAATAATGGCAGAATAGTGGCTCCAGCAGAATTGCCTCATCACTGCTCCAAACCAATCCACGGAAAATGCAAGGTCTATATCACAAATATTAACTGGGGTTTTATTCCAATAAAGTGTCAAAGCAAGAAGTTGGCGCATTTCCCTGTCTCACAACTACACGGCTGATTTCTGCTTTACATGGCGGCCACATCACCACATGATATGCTGCTTTCAGTCTATCAACATGTATAAAGCATAAGTAAATAACCATTATTGCCCTTCCAGCATCCTTCCTAATTCCTCAGTTGCTCACGTTAACTTCCCCTACGGCTGCAGAGAAGGAGGGGTTGTCTGTCTCTTTTCCACTTCGTGTGACAAAATGTCCTTTTCCAAGGGAAGGCTTAGCTACAGTCCCACAGGTTTTCCGCACACAAAGGTGGAATCTCTGCATTCCTACTTCGGTTCCTTTTGTTCTGCTGTTCTTCAAAAATGTATGCAGGATGTCTATCTGCAAGACGTAATATGTATGATTGTTGACCTGGGTTCCGCAGTGAGGGGATAAAAAAAAATCACTCTTCTCCACTCAAGGGGGTGGCGTCACAATCTGTAGCCGACTCGCATTCATGATCAACTTCAAGACAGAGGCCACAGATTAGAGAACACTTTTGGTGGTTCAGCTGGGAGGGGTAGGTTACGCACCAACCAGAAGTGTGTATCGCAGTACCCTGGCTGAGTGGTATTTAAAGCATTAGACAGTCAATGACAACAGCTGGTACAGGAATAAGCCTTTCTAATGATACACTATAGATCTTATGACAACAGGGCAATAATTATTATGAAGATGAATAATTAACCTGAAGCCAGGGGTTTTCCCCCGAGCTTTGCTTATCCTGTGCTTGACCTTATTTGACAGAAATATTAAATCACCACAACCACATTCTCCATGTTTTCACACTTTCCGCTGGAATTAAACTTCCGAGTATAAAAGCACAAATGGCTGATCTTACTTATGTCAAGAACATTTGGCTAGTTATTAATTGTTGTCGGAAACACATTACATGAATTTGTCTTGAAATTCCCATGATACATGCATCAACTTCAATAAATTGGCTTCCTATCATGAACAGCAATTATATGAAAAATAATGTATCAGCATCATGAAATAAGTAACATCTAAGGGAAAAATATTTGGCATGATACATGTTACTGCAGTAATTATCTTTTTAGTCTTCTTCATTAATGAATATTAAGATTCTGTAAACACCAGACTTTATATTTCCAGATGCTGCATGTTCATTTTTGTAATATGTTTCCTTGCAGTTAAATTAATTTCTCTGTATTGCCAGGGGTGAAGGGGTTGTCCACACTAATGGGCATATTTACGCTATCATTATTTCTCTTCTTTCTGATAAAACTTTGCCAAACATGCCTGAAGAGGGCAATAATTTCATTATTTCTTGGCCTAGCTAAAAGTACAGCGCAACACACAAAGAAGAACATATTTGCTGGAGCTACTAAGGGAAAAGTTGTTCAAGAGTATTAAAGCAGTATTTGGTCTTGAACTGGTAACCTTCAGGTTGTAAGTTCACCTCCTTGATCAACACCTGATAGTACCTGCTGTCCATAGTACAGCTGTGATCTCTTTTATTAGCTTTCACAAGAAAGAATGTATTTTATAGGTATCTGAAAAAAACTATTAAGGTCAGTCCCAGTGAATTTTAAAAAATAAATAAATAAATAAATAAGACTGAAACAAACAAATGTTAATAGCACAAAGTGTCTTTTGCAACATATTTTATTATAAAATGAATGGACTGAACGATAACCATTAATGGATTAATTGCAACATTCGTAAGTGTTTCATTTGAACAGTTATTAAAGTAATGGCCAGAAAGGGATTAGTTCATCCAAAGTGTGTCATTTCCCATTTAACATCAATTAATTGGTTAAAGAGTAGTGGCTCACTACTAAGTGTTACAGAAGTATTTTCAAACCAGACGTGACTGCAAGGTCAAAGGTTTCAGTCTCAAAAGCTGATGCCATGCCCTTGAGCATTTACCTTGCGAAAGTAACCTAAATTACTTCTCAGAATATCACACTGTATAAGTAGGTTAAGTGCTGCATAAATGATGGGAAGGATAAAGATGTCAACTTAGCAAGTACACGCTAATAATTAGAATTTAAATTACATCTTAAAGTCATTGGACATTAATTAACTATTATCATTCTAACATCTCAATTTTAGAGCCTATAAATACAATAGGGCACAAATGGGTGGTAGTCGTGATCGTATCTCCACAGAGCACAACAGCAGTGTCCTACATACCAGTGTCCTACTTGGACTCTCGTCTCCTTGGTTCAGGGTCCAGAAGCCCAGCCAGAGCTCCAGATTGCACAGTGGAGACAACAAGCGACATCTGAGAATGCAGGGATGCACTTCAAACAGAAAGAACACATCACATCAGTTCATTGGAAGCAGGCAAATAAGAAGACCACTTGCAGCCTCTTTACCACAGACTGCACTGTGCTGAAGGAAGGGGGGGTGTCCTGTCTGTCTGGATAACTAATGATATCTGCAGTAGTTGAGAGCCCTTGAAATCAGAGACAGGCAACGAAAAGAATCTGCCGGGTAGTTCACAGTATGGAAAATTACTGATATCCTTTCACTTTCCAAACTCTTCTAATTTTAATTATTTCCACAGTACATGCTTTCAGTCTTGAACCGTTACGAAGATTACATTCTTGTAAAGCTGTGATGTCTGATCTTTCAGTTTTGATCTTCTACACTGTGGGCAAATTATTATTTTTCATTCTAAACATAGTGTCCATGATTTTGAGTTAGCTGGTAGTGTTGTGGCTATATCGCCTTGCACTTGAAAGACCCAGGTTTTAATCCCCATTCCAGCTTGAATACCCTTGAGCAAAGAACATACCCTGTATTTCTCCAATAAAATGTACCCAACTGTACAAATGGGAAAGCCTAACATTGTCAGCTGCTTTGGCAAAAAGTGTCAGCTGAATAATTGTTACTTAATAATAAAGGGGGAATAAAGGTGTGGCATGTGGCAAGGTCACCTGGCAGGGCTTTATTCCAGCCAATAGGGGGGTTCAGCACCATGATGGTAGCCAGTCTGACTAATGTCTGCAAACCAGTATTTTTTTAAAAATGTGGATCCTGTAAGGCCGATGGGACAGGAAGGCTGAACAGCAATCTTTATATACAAAGCTTCAGTGTGCAAACAAATTCTCATTTCCCTTATCCCTACCCCATCTTTGGTTCTTGAAGTTATAGTCATCGAGACGACGTGTAGACTTTACACCGGTTGGAGACCATCTTGCTTTTTTACTGAAAAAAATGAGATTCATGTTTATTCCGAGGCTGGACTCTTAAGAACCACCTCATAAACTGTCTGCCACTGTAGTTGTCTTTTAGATTTATGAATTTCATAAAATAACTCTGGTAATAATGTGCAGTTTTTGTGTGTTTACATTAAACTGACAGGCCCAAACATTGTTACATTAAAGAACAATTCTACTGTTGTTTTTAATTTAGGCTGGGTTTAAGACTTCCACTGTTGTTTAATATATCACACATTTTCTGAACCGCTTGTCCCATACGGGGTCGCGGGGAACCGGAGCCTAACCCGGCAACTCAGGGCGTAAGGCCGGAGGGGGAGGGGACACACCCAGGACGGGACGCCAGTCCATCACAAGGCACCCCAAGTGGGACTCAAATCCCAGACCCACCGGAGAGCAGGACCCGGTCCAACCCATTGCGCCACCGCGCCCCCTCGTTTAATATATCATGAAGGTTATATTATTATAACCTTCAGGATATAGTAATATAATACTATTATACTAATAATATTAAATAATAATAAATAATTATAATAATAAATAATATTAAACCTTTAGGATATATTATAGAATGCATGCGTGCAAGGTGCCGAGTCGGATCCGAGCCATAGCGACCACTCACGTGGTTTCCAAGGAAAGTCAATGGAGGAACAGAGGTGGGTTGCCAGGTCCTTCCTCTGCATGTCGGGGGAGGTAAACACAGGGAGAAACACAGAGCCACTGCACACCCCAAGCGGGACTCAAACCCCAGACCCGCCACGCGGTAAGGCACCGGTCCAACCTGCCATATTATAGGATATGATGATGTAATAATATTACACCAAATTAAGGACTCTAGTTTCACAACAAAAGTTGTGTGTGCTATTGGCAGAAGTGAAAAAACAGTTCAACCGTTTCGAGACCCACTATGTTCATTTTTCCAGACAGCAGGCAACACAATGACAATGTGGAACTCATTCGCTCTGAGTGACATCAGGGCAGAATCACACATTATTAAAAATCACACAATATATTACATGGATCAGTTTTTTACACTCACCATCTTCAACATACAGATCTCATGATGTCATGGCCTACCTCTTTAGATACTTAGATGCTTATAGAAAAGATGTCCTGACATATTTTGACACAGAGCCTAAGAAAACCATGCATGATTTTGAATCTCCTCTGACTGCACTGTAGTTATTTCCACAAGGCTCAATACAAGTGCAAATCAAATATCAAAAAGTCCCAAAACCTTTTTAGGTTACAAAAAAAAAAAAAACTATTCATAATTATTTAGTACCTCCGTGCAAAGGAGTGAACAGCCTTCCACTGGGTTTGAGGTGTCGGGCTTCTCTTTTCAGACGGGGAAAGAAAAAATCTCTGAGGTGCTGCTTGGCAGCGTTCCTGGGCTTAGGTGACCACCTTCTGTGGTCTGTGTTTTTCAAGTGCCAGATGTGCTTTCCTGGAGCTCTGCCAGGGGGGATTGTGTTAGCACTGCAGGGGGCCAGAACTGCGCCTCCTGGAGTTGCTGGTGGGAGTGGTGGAAAGAAAAGAAAAAAGGAAAACACACATATTATTACTGTTATTTATTTATTTGATGCTCTCATCCGGAGACTTTCGAGTGCCGCTCACAGATTGCGTTGCTCCAATAAAAAAAAAAAAAAAAAAAAAAGCTGTGAGTGTGTGTGCTTGAAAGCAAGGATTTAATTATGCATAATGTGATGTCAAAAAATTTATAACTTTACATGTTTGTTAGCTTACGTTTGAACTCACACACACTGTCTGAAACTGCTTGTCCCAAGCAGGGTCACAGCAAATTGAAGCCTAACCTAGCAACACAAGGCGCACGGCTGGAGGAGAAGGGACATCCAGGACAGAACCCCAGTCCATCGCAAGGCACCCCAAGCAGGACTCGAACCCCAGACCTGCCAGAGAGCAGGACCCAGTCAAATCCACTGTACCACCACATACCCCTGCTTGAACTTGGTATAATTTAAAATTCATAAACTAAAGGTAACAGATACTGGTAATGACTGTATAGACACCTGTACAATTATTAATGCAGTGCATTTAAAACATTGCAAAATAGCATAAAAAATTATTTACAGATCACTGGTAGTTTACAGTTAAATTTTCACTTTGTCAACTTTAACTTTTAATTTTGCACTAACTCAGTTGCATACTTATTGCAGTGGTTTCAATTAGTTGCTGAATATCTGATATGTGCTCTAACTAGATATCACATTTCCCATGTCAGTAATTTCAACATAATTTCTGTGTATTTTCAAATGTTACGGTTAACCCAGTTGTCAGAGACAGCTCAAGTGACTTTCTTTGTGGGCATTTTAAGCATTAAATTCTGTATTAATTTGCAACTCTGAGCCTTTATTAAAGGGAAAAAAGAACTTTCAGTAAATGAACAGAAGAAAACAGAGCTCTCCTTGAATTCCATCAAGTGACTATGTTTATTTAATTAGTTATGCTTTTGTAATTCTGGATCTTCTTTACCTCTTTGTTTTGAAAGGTACTAATTTTCTTCTAATTATGCATGCACCGCAAAGCCAAACTGATTGACACAGAGAATTAATTGGGATGTTTTAGCATCTGAGAGTGGTTCTACACACAAACTTCTACTTTGAACTGGAAAGTAATTACATATTTGTCTCCAAAGTGTTACTGAGGTGGAGCCCTGGTGGGGTCTGTCACATCAGGAGACAGATGTGCATTTTATATCAAAATCTTTTATTTTGTCTCAACATCACATGTTTGACAACAGTAATGCCCTGCAGATCCAACAAGTGTTTTTTTTTCTTTTTTTTTTTGAAACATAGAGTAGTCATATAGTTACATATACAGGTAGAGGTACTTCCCGCTGGGAAATACTAAGGAAAAAGAAATCAGTATAATCTTTTCTGTGAAGTCTTTTTTGAAAGAAAAAACAGATTTCGAGCAGAGCTTACATCTTTTCAATCACCTTCATCAATGTCAATTTACAATGTTTGTATACTTACACGGATTTGCATTCATACAGCTGGGTAAAGTTTTTTTTTTATTTTTTGTTAAAGTTAAACTCTGGGTAATTACACCAGTGAACCACAGGGGTCTGAAGCTTGATCCCAGGTGGCTCTGATCCCAAGGCAACAGTGTTAACCACCATACAAGCAACTGCCTTCTATTTATAAACTGAACTAATAACAAGTATCCCAACATTCTCAGTCACCTTTCACTACCATCTAAAATGTCAGGTCATCAGTTAGGTGTGTAGGTCGAGCAGAAGATGCAAGAAACAGCTGCATCAATTACTTGTTGATCTCAGACTGAAGTGTAGTGACACCACAGAAGTGTTCCATCCTGGGACTGAAAAACTAGTCCCTTTGCTGATGTCATAATGATCTATTAGTTGTACTCATTAATTCTTATGAATGTAGCTGCTTTAGCAAAAATTCTGCTCAATCACACAGATTGCTACACTGAATCAGCTTGTTGAAAACAGTGGAGGACAAGAACTTGCTGCATTCTCTTTGTCACGAGAAAATAGCGAAGCAACCTTTCAGTTTTTGGTGAGAATTCAATTTGCCAGTGGATGTCCGGAAAAGACTTGGAATCATCCATGCACTTCCCAGCAGAAGTGAAAGTGACAGCTTGACAGAAAACCTGTTTCCTAACGCATCAGTATATTTTCATTAATTGCGCTTGTCGTAAGTGGTTTGCGTGAATTTCATCAACAAATAGTTGAGGCAGAGGTTATGAACGGGCCCTAAACTGTCAGATGTAGTCATGCAAGTAAATTAATGCAGGTTTTCTATTGACTTTGAAAAACTGACATCTAACCTGTTTGTCAACAGTGTTAAAATGACTTCATCAAGCGAAGCTTTTTCATGGAAGAAACTTACTGACTTCTTTGTCTTTATGCAAAAAGCTCTCCGTTTTCAGTGAAAGTGCACAGTATGTTTAAAAATGTACTAGGTAAACAATAATAAGGGCAGGAGGTGGTTAGAGTCGTTACCAAGCAATCTGAATGTTTCCAGTAAAGTATTCACGAGCATTATATTTTCTCATTTAGCTTAATTTTTTCTCCAAACGTACTCTCAGTGTTAGGTCTGTTTATTAACCTACTCACAATTACCCTTTTATACAGCTGAGCAAATTATTTAGCAGTTCATGGTTTGCTCTAGGGTACTACAGCAGCAGAGAAGATTCAAACCCAGGTCCTTTCAGTGTTAGATAATGGTTCTAACCAGTATGACACCTGCTGCCCAAGAGCAAGGTTCTTATTATAAATTACAACCTTCATAAATTACTAAATAAAGGAAAGTAGCTTAGCGTTCGAACCTTATGTTAAAAGTCTCCTTGGACAAGGTCATCAGCTAAATACTTTAACAGTAATTATAAACACATATTAATATCATTACAGAGGCATTCACAGTTAACTTCAAGTTTAAATGAAAATATAAAAATAAATCCATCTAGAATTTTTTAATTGGTTTCAGTTTCAAATAATCATCCGGGAATTCATGTGAGGAAATTATTTTGCTTTAAAGAAAGTGTGTTTTATTGAAGGGAACTCTTATGTAACCAATTCAGAAGTTTTTTTTTTTTTGAGTGCCTGATTTCATTCCCTTCCCATTGGTTGCTGTCCTTTGCCTTTAATATGAGCTTGCAGTGTAACTCGTGTTGGTAGCTGTGTCGATATCACTTGAGCCTGACTTTTGAAGCACTGCTGCACTTTCATATGAAAATGATGGAATAAGAGCACAACTGATTTTTTTAAATCATTCAGGATTCTGTTAGGTGGTGTCAGGTATCAGGGCCTGCATGCAGTGAAGAGACCATCAGCATGTATCTGTCTTCCTCTGCCTCCTCTCATCCCTCCCTCCTCATATTGAACGAAAGGCAGCCAGCGCTCCTTTTGGCTCTGTGATGTTCTACTGCATCTCAGGCACTGCAGGGACAGCTATGGCCAACTCCACCATTTGCATTCCTTTCGTGTTGCGTGTCGTTTCCTCGAAGTGACAGATGAAGCAGAACTGTTGCTTCTCCAAGGAAACAAGCCTACATTCAGTTCCGTTCCAAAGTTATTTGCTGTTCAACATCCAAAACTTATATGTACAACATGTTATGGACAAATTGCTCGAAACTGTCTTAATTCTAGCTGCTTAAATTGCTGCACAGATTTTTCTGTTATAATCTTGTATGAAAATCAGTATAATTTTTATATATCACATATCATTATCAGTGTAATTGATGATGTCAGTTATGAAAAGAGTTTTGTAGATGCCATTGTTGATCTTGCTCTTTTTAGACTTAGTACATGAAAGGATATTATCAGACTCAGGGCAAGTAGTTAAATAAATGTTACATGTTCCCTGGTGACTTTCTACTCTGGATTAAATAGGACAAAGAGCTTTCCTAATCAGAATGAAGCAATCATCTTTACTAAAAAAGTAAATTAAAGTGTCTCATGTTCTGCATCATCTGGCAGTGGCTTAATCACAAGAACCTGACAGAGACATTTCCAAAGCATTTGTTGCATTGAAAAGGTAGATGGGCAAATAAATAAGTAAATGGGCTTGATGTACTCACTTTTTCTGTTTTTGTCAATTCTGGAGGCATTACGTGCAGCTCATTAAATTCTTTTTGTGACCATCTTGCTTCACTCTATATCTCTAATTCTGAGTAAACATGTCTTTTTGTATTCACCTGTGCTGCTTTTGTATCTTTGTCTACATCTATGTATCTGTTATGTCACTGTTATCTAATACCCGAAAATTGCCTGAAGACAGAGCACACTAGTGCGAAAGTCTGGAGATCCTTACACAATGAACACAATCTGTGTATTGTTAAAGGATTATAGGTGACAATTATAGTAGCCTAAATCAGATTAACAAAGCTTGTGATATGCTAGATATGATAGCATGTCAATTTTGCTGAACTTTCCTAATTAAAATATTTTTTAAAAATTAAATTTTTTTTAAAAAATTTTAAGCCATTATATCTAATATTCTGGAAAAGATGGAATCTCATCCAGGCTGTAACCATCTCGTTCCCAGTGTTTCTAGGAAAGGCTCTAAAGCACGCAAACCTGCATGGACAGTTTGCTGAAAATGAGCTAATTAATAAATGAATTGATTCACACACAATAACCAAAACCACTTGTCCCAAGTGGGGTCACGGGGAACCGGAGCCTCACCCGGCAACACAGGGCGTAAGGCCGGAGGGGGAGGGGACACACCCAGGACGGGACGCCAGTCCGTCGCAAGGCACCCCAAGCGGGACTCGAACCCCAGACCCACTGAAGAGCAGGACCCGGTCCAACCCACTGCACCACCGTGCCTCCTGAATTGATTCATTTTTTTCAAAAAATGGTGGTATCCACAAACATTTGGGTCAGTAAAAAGATGCTGGAAGGTAAAATCACTTAAAAATTTTTGAGTAAATTTGTGGTTTGAGCATTTACCTTCCACTCAATGGAAATAGGTTCAAATCCTCACCTCTGCAATTGTACAAGGAATGCTCATGGTACTCACATTGTATTGCTCTAGTGAAAAATAGCCACCTGAATAAGTGGATAAATAAATGTAACTTAGTATAAAAGTTACTTGGGAGCAAAGAGTCAGCTAAATAAATAAATATGTTTCACAATTGCTTGTTTAAAAAATCCTGCAGTAAACCTTTTAAGTCCAATACTTTTCTTCTCTATCAGCCCTTAGACCCATTTTAATCTACTTACTTACTTCCATGTTAATCCTCCAGATGTGAGGACAGGTTTTCTCTGTGAAGATGCTAGAAAACAGCCAGTCAGTGTCATTCTGTCCTACTTTCAACCAGTTCTACTGTGGACCTCCCCTCTAGCGGGGGTGCTTATGAAACACTGCCCTACCTCAGTCATGGGGGAATTTCTATTCTGGCAAAGTTTTTAAGATGTGGGTTGAGGTGATTAGCAGGATATCTGTTACCGAGAGAGTAGCATTACACCCCATATGGTACTTTGCAGACTTCTGAGCTGCTTTATTGTTTTGTGCAGTGAGGTTTCATGATACCAAATCAGGGCACCATCATGCAGTTCAATAATTTGAATGTATTTTGCTACCATGTTTAATGCTTTGTATTCAGTGTTTGTGCTAAATGACAAAAGTGGTACAGCGAGAGAGGTATTTTCCTCTAAGTCTTATAAATGGATATCCATTGTATGCGAAATGCCAGATTGGTTCTCGTGGGTTTTCAACATCTAACCCAAATCCTTCATTTAACTTGAAAAATGGCTTGCTGAGCCCACCCTAGAGACTGAAGAAAAATGGCTGCCAGGCTGTATCAGTTTACTTATTAAATAGAAGTTCTTTCTTATTTCTGCCTTCGCAGTTTCTCCCCCTACAGCACGTGGCCGCAGCTCTCATAAAGCTCTGCTTGCACTGAGAGCTACTCCAGCAGACCCAGGAACGGAGGGTCTGACAGCTGTGCTCTTGATGAGAGCTTCATCTGCAGGCCCAAGTGCGGAAGGCATAGACGTGTACACCCGGGATCAGGAGATGGGATCGCAGAAAAGATGGAGTGCAAACACGGAGCTCAGTGGGGCGGTAAAAACACATCCCCCTGGGCACAGGAGCTGGAAAACCTGATCTTGGTGAGGAGGACAAAGCACAAAGGCAGAGCCCAGCAGGGAAGTACAGACATGTCTTGCTGGGAGCAGGAGCTGGGAGACAGTATCCTGGTGAGGAGGCAGTAGCAAGACCATAGAGCCCAATGGGAAAGTAAAGACATGTCTTGCTGGGCTGTGGAGCTGCCACCATGAGAAGGGGGAGGTGTTCCTGCACCTCCGTGCACAAGGCTGGAGACCAATCATGCTGAACTCGAAGGGTCTGGGGGGCGTGCGGGGGTGTTAAGGGGTGTTCAACCCATTTCTGCTTTGTGACACATACCGATGATGCACAGATGGCTTCGTTTTAAGACTCGTATGCTTGACTGCAGCCGCGGTGGGTGTTAGGTGAATGTGGCTCTTATAGAAAGCATCAGGGAAAAACTGAAGTAATGGGGACCCATGAGAACAAGGGCCACATCTAGGCCACAGATGAGCTACAGAGGTAACATCAATTAAGAGAATTTGAGAGAATTACTACAGGGGAATTTGAATAATCCATGGTATGTTTCTGAAGCTTAAAATAAACTTGACTGTATTTCCTGTTGTGTTTATTTTTTATTATGTAAACTGACCTAGATGTAAGCTTTGAGTAGTGCTTAAAAAATACACAACTAAAGATGATTCATTTCAAATTCATTTTTAGGATGCCACAATAGCTTTCTAGATAGCGGCAATATTTTACTTTATCTTTTAATTGTAGTGCACTCAATTTTATGGTTGGGTAATTATGTAGTGAGGACCTTTAAATACTGTAAATAACCATTATATTAATAAATTTAGTTTCAGTAGAAGGTTTCATCTATTGATCTAGCTATATTTTTGGTTTAGACAGTCCTGCTTCAAGTTCTGGCATTGGTGTCATTCCCACAGCCCTGCACTCCTAGTGTGTGAAACTTTAAAGAGGCAGGAACAACGGGGTTCAGCGGGTTGAAGGGGGTGAAGACAACCTCAAGTGTACAGAGACTCCGGGAAGAGGTGGGTGGAGATACAAAACAGAAGCATGGAACAGGATGCCGTCAGAGGAGGCCTGACAAGGACACTGCAGAGCAGGGCTGAGGCACACACGGATGTACGGGGTTCCGGGAAATGAAGGACACTGATGGTAGGATGTGGCAATGACAGATGGGACCCAGCCTGTCTAACAATTTGTGGAGATAAGGAGTGTCCTGTTAAAAAAAAGTCAGGCTATTATAATGAGAGTCACTTAACTGCATAGATGGAAAGGCTATGAGATTTGAAGACTGCAGACATTTCTGAAATATCACCATTGATCAAGTCTGCACAAGAATTGGTCCATGTCTAAAGCAATGGTCGTAGAATGAGCAAAGAGGTTGCATTCCCTTTACCCAAAAATGAGCAGAATGGCTGTGCGAGCAGGAGTGCATAATATTGGAGGCACAGGACAGTCTTGATGGAGACAGTCTTGATGGAGCTGAAGAAAGTCCAAATGGAAGGCAGAGGAATCAGCAAAGACATCAGGTGATCACTGAAGTCGAAGGGCCGGAAAAGAGAGCTCACCTGCAAATGAGTAACGGCGGAGCTCTAAGGAAGAAGATGAGGATGAGCAGGAGTGCAAACGGGAAGAATAGCACTTTGGTTTTCATTAGAATGGCCCTTCAAATAGAGGAGCTGGTAAAGTTGTCTGAGCCCAATCAACAGGAGCTGCACGTCAGTATCAAAGGTGAAAGACCATTACAAAAAAAAAAAAAAAAAGACTCAAAATCCAGGGCTGCATCTTGTTGTTTCTAGTAGGCCACATTTTGGCAGCATTTGTTATCTTAAAGAAACTATAGCTGGATTTTCTGCATAGTGTATAATCCTAACATATTCGTTTGCATTAGGTTCTCTCATTGCTTGCAACACATAACATTTCATCTGGATTCTAGACAAGCTCTTTGCTTGTGGGCCTCAACACCAGATGAAATCATGAGGCCTAATTTCCAAGAGATTACTTGCATTTAAGGAGATTTGGCAACAATAGCCAATATTTATTCATCGAAACATAAGTACTAACAAGCATTTTTCCTCCCTCTTCAAGGGAAAATCCATAGGGGATCGCTACAATTTAGCAGGTGTTTATATACGTATGTTTTTATGTTTTTGTTTTTTAGACATTAATAAATTTTGTGTTTTCCAAACTCACCCTAATCTGTCCCCATCTGTTATGTAAACCTCAAAACAAAGACTGTGAATATTTTAGAAGCAGTTTAAATCACAGGAGCATTGATACAATAAAACCATTTGTTGCAGTGGGTGATAAAGTTGTTCTGGTCTGAGTTGTAAAGGAGACATTCCATTTACTTAGACCAGTAGCCAAAGTTCCCAAGGCCAAGACTTATGTGACTGATTGCAACAGATTGCACATTTTAACCATCTTGGGGAAAACTGCTAGAATAATCTACCAGAACAATTTGTGGATTTATTCTCTGACTGATTTCTCCAGCTGCACACAAATCCAATGTACAACTTATTTACTTTTTTGAAAATATATGAAAAGCAATCTATTCATATCTATACATTTCCATGTTTAAACAAAAAAAAAAAATGCAATTAAACATTGGCCTAAATAATTTCCATCTCACTTAGAATTATTTTTCATAATTCTAATGGACATTTTCTATTAAACTGATTATGTTACATCAGAATGCTTTTAACCAAAATACTTAAAAACTATTTATATGATGTCAGCCACTGCAAGCAGTAAAGGCACATTTGGACATGAGCCTACAGAAATGAGACAAGAAGGTTCTTGTGCAATCAACAGGAATAGCCTGTAATCACAGAGAAAGTAATTTCAAGTGCATCCAGATCACTAACATGTTGAAATAATTAGCTCTGGATATTATCTGAACAAATGAAAATAGAGTTAAGATCAAAATGAACTCCGTAGGTCCAAAACGTTTCATCAACTTAGTACATATTAGTTCACTCCCTTAAGCTTATGTGTTGGTCCCTGTAAGATGAACACTGAAGCTGCGGTGACAGAGTTATAAGGTTTTTATTGCCAGCAAATTTTTATGTTTCTCATAAAATTTAACTCATTTTAGTGTTTTAGAGATATAACTTTTAACTTCTTTGAGGCACCGCAAGTATTACATGGTAATATTTTTATTCACTTTGGAGCCAAATTTTTATTTTTCATGAACCTTCATTTTTTGGTTACTTAACATAAAAAAGTGAAGAGGAAAAACACAACCTGGCATGCATGAAGATGATGTTTGTACAGCTGATGTGCTAATATCGTGTTTCTATCAGGCAAATCCATTTGCGATTGCATTAGTAGAGACTGTGATGTGAGCAGATATGCATACAAATGTTAAGAAAAATTAAAAAGCTAAGTGCTTCGCTATGTGTTATGGAAATTAGAATTTGTGATTATTTTTAATAAGCCTCCAATGACCAGTTATTCTCGTAAATATCTGCAAGTAATATCTCTGCCTCGGAGTGAAGGTCAAAGGGTTAGTCTGAAAAGAAATTGCCAATGTGTAGTCATTCTGAAGTCTTATATTATCTATTAAAGTGTGAGTGCATTTCATGGTAAATTCAAGCCTGTGTAGAGATAAGAACTATTTCACATTATTAAAGAATTCTTGTCATCGTTATTGCATTAAAGTCAAGTTTCAATGTGGATGCTAAAAATAATTGTAGTTCTTTTTTTCTCTAAGCATTGTACAGAATACCACCAGCAGTTGTTTGCAGCAGCATTGTTCATGCATGTGGTACAGCAGTCATCTCTGTGAGAAAATGGGATGACTAGGGGTTCATTTAATGACCAGTTTGTGGCCAGACCTTTTTAATATTGCATCAAGAACCAGGTGTGTTGTTGAGAAGGGTATCTTGGGGGGAAATATGGAGTTCGCCACATTTGGACTTCTGGGTTTGCACAGGTGGAGTTCAATCAAGGTTAGCCGGACTTGACGGGAGGACGTTGTCATAATCCAGTGATTCGAGGAGGATGAATGTAACGGACACAGATGAGCATGCACCAGACCATGCTCCTGCTCTGCACTTCATTTTGAGGAACATCTGGGTATTAAGAGCTTCACTGAGCTGCAACCTGAGATACATATTGCCAGAGAGCTATGTGCCTGTTGACTAGATCCTACATAGCTTTGAGGATTTTTTCACCTTCTGCAATGTGAAGATCTCCTAGTGTGCACCATGTTCAAATGTAGCTGAAAACATGTGTGTGCTGCTGTCTTTGTATATAAAACACAGAAATTCTTTTTTTTTCATTCCACAGCCATGGGAACATACCTGTACTTATGTATGTGTGTGTGATGAAATAACCTTCATCTTTACTGCATGCTTATCTTACAGTTAAAAAGTAGACTTTGTTTTTTAAACGTATATTTTGGGGCGGCAAGCATATTGGTAATGCCTTTGGACTTGTGTTTTGAAGGATGGTTGTTCTAGTCCCAGTGGATGCTCTCCTGTAGTGCCACTGAGCATGTAACATACTTGAATTTCCCCAGTAAAATACTGAGTTCTCCATATAGGAGAAGTAAAAGCATAAAAATGGTAAAATAATGCATTATTCCTGCAGTGTTGTATGGAACCAGTCCTGGAGAGCATATTGCATATTGTTACATTCATAGGATAGCATTACTAGCTCAGCACCTACCAAGACTCACCATTTTAACTGAAAATAAAGTCTTTGGAATATGAAAGAAAACTGAAGCAGCCAGATGAGCTCCATGTGAACATGGAAAGAATGAACATTTAAGCCTGGTTTTCATCATTGCAACCCTGGAAGCAAGAGGCAACAGCACTATCCCCACCCCACTTGCTGCATGTTGGTATTAAAACATGTTTAGCATATTCAATACCATAATACATTACTATGCAGAATGTCATTTTAAGTGGGTCACCATTTATTTGTGAGCACATTTTACCACAATGACTTTCAGCTATGCTTTTAGAAGGCCTTGAAGATGCATTTGTCTGTTGTTAATTAGCCTGCAGTGCAATGTCATGACATGGTGCACTACTACGTACATGAGTTAAGTGCCTTTTTACATTTGTACTGTAACTAACTAAATGTTAAGCTTAACAACCAATTAGAAATAATAAAAATACTTTTTTCATTGAGTGCCACGTTTACCCATTTATCTTGAATGACAATTTCTTCACATGCATTAGCGTCATACCTGTTTAATGTTCCAAGTTTTCCTAATACCATGTGAAAGATGCTAGTAAAATTCTAAGTAATTCTGAGGAGAATTGTCCCTCCATCATTACAGTAAATGACACAGACAATTTCAATATTGTAAAGACTTTTGCTGTCTGAGGACGGGTGATCCATAACTGTACAGCAAATGAATGAAGATGCCTTTCTTTTTTATTGTTAATTATGCAAAAACGAGCAATACATATGTTGGAAATGACAGAGAAAAATGAGAAAAGCAGCAAACACACTGAGACCTATGGTGGGTGCTGCCTGAATTGCATATTAGGACTACTATGCCTTTATCGGAATGGAAAGCAGTGGAAAATTAAATAACGAAATATAATCGTCCTCTGAAAAAGCTTTAGTTTGAGCTCGTGTACAAGAGGGAAAAGACTTCCACCTCAAATTTAGACAGCCCATAATGTAGTTCATTCAGCCCTCTCCACATAGCACACTATTTATATGAATAACCATTGTTGAAAGTCCAGAAAAGACAGACAAAACCATTCCTAGACATGCAATTTCTAACTTAAGACCTAAGGTCACAAATGAATGTTTATCACAGATAAATGCAGTGCAGGACAGGATAATATTACATCAAGAAATGTTGTTGAAAGAACAAGTAGAATTTTTTTCCTCTAACCAAGAGGTAAAATGGATCACAAATATGAATTTTTAGCTTTTTCTAAGGATCAAAAATAATCATATTTATTTCTAATTTACTTTCATTTACTTATTTCAGTTCTGGTTTCCTTTTTTCTATGAAATGAAGAATGCAATGACCTCTGTTGAGACCAAAGAAATGTCATCTATGTACTCCAATGGGGTTTTGTCATACTGACTTAAGCTCTTCAGCCATGGTTGATGTTTTTCATGTTTTTTTTTTCCTTGATATTTTCACGCAGACAATTGTTTTATCCCGGAGGGTGTGAGTAGTACAAACAAAAACACAATGCCTTAATCTTGCTCTCAGAGTCTACTTATCCATATTGATCTGCTTCCTTCTTTTTCTTTGCTTTTTGTTTCCTCTTTAAGCTCAGGTACCTTCAAGCTGGTGCCTTTGCAGACGGGGGGTAAAATGTATGTGTCCCTGAATAAAGATTAAATGAATGTGCGTGGACACACTGACACTCTGCCATCTGTCCAAAAGATCAGATTTACGCTCCCGGATACTTCACCTCATATTTCATTTTGCATTCCCCAAAGAAACGTAGCTTCAAACAGGGCAATGCGGACAATGACATTTGAAGGTCTTTAATTTAGCTCCAGCTGTCTTCTGGTCTGAGTGAGTGCTGTGCACTTTAGCTAGCTTAATGTGTGTTAAGGAAATCAAGATGGGGAAAAGTAGATAACTGAATCAAGGCGGAAGGAAAAAGATAACTAACATCAGTTCAAGATTTACATGAACAGCTTCTTGCTGGAAACAACCTATCCTGACGAAAAGTTTCAGGAATTAACATAGGAGTTTCATGAATCATATTCAAGCTCAATTTTTTCTTGCAGCTGCTTCTAGAACATATTTCTCTGAAGCAACAAGGACAACACCCTAATGCAAAAGTAACTGTAGCAAGGCCTGCTCTGTTTAAAATAATACCAATGAAATTCAACAAAACAGTTTTGGTACACAATTAGTCAATTTTAGTCCATAAAATTACAAAAATAAAGAGTCCACTTAGCCTTTAAAGACCCTAAGCAAAAATTTGTACTCATCAATATTTTAATCGGATCCAGGTGGAAAGCTCTTCATGCCAGAATGACCTCGTTTTACCATTACTCTTAACAGGTTATTTAAAGTAAAAAGGGGGTAATTAGGACAGAAAGTTCTAGAAAGATGTGTGTAAATTAAACATTTAATTTTGGCCTAACTTTGTTGTTAAGAGATCTGTGTTTATATACTGCTTACATATAAAAGGGGGTAGGCTGGAACAATAGAGGTTGGAACAAAATTTACATACATATTGTGCATTACTGCATGTTCTTAAACATAGGTTCAGGTTAACAGTTGTGTCTATTGCCAAGTAATTTTTTTCATCATTCAACTTGATGCAGAACTCCTCACATCTTAAATATTATCATTGCATATATCTTGAATAAAAGACCTTCACTTATTAGCACTATGGTATGGAGCTCTCTTTTATAACAGACCAGGATTTGAGTCTCACCATGGATACACATAGGATCTGAATTGAAACATATTTATAGAATTTAATTAAATATTCTTTTAGTAGCTATTGTGCTTTTAACAATACAACCCACATAAACACAGAAGACACAGCAAACAGCAAAAACCTTTTTACAATCTGTAATGCATAGCAAATGCAAAGCTTTTTTTGGACTGATTAATATTGCAGGAAAATTAAAAAAAAGACTATTAATGCCATTATATGTGTAATTTAGAAATGGTTTAAATTTTGATGCTTTTAAATATTTTGTATTTCTGGCCACCTCTGATAAATGTAACTTTGATTCCAGTATGGAGATATTTTTGTTCATGAAAGAATAAATTAAAACCCCAGAAGGTAAAGAGTATAATCTTTAAAAAAAGGCTTAAATATTGTCACAGTGAAAGAGAAGTGATGCATCTTTAATTCTGCAATAGGTCCAAGACACTTAAATTATGAAAACAGAGAAAGATATGGTGAATTAAGAGATCTGCAGTGGATCCTAAATCTTTAAGTAAGAGTTTGAAAATGTAGGAACAGTTATACAAAATTAAACAGACAGTTAAAACCATCATAGATTAATCCTTAAATTCCCTGCCTTTAAAAAAGCAAAAAGAATTCCTAAAAATGTGTAGCTTACAAAGTTAAACAGAGTTATGAATGTTTTCAATATTGCAGCAGAAAAGTACAGTATAACACAAGCAGAGAAAGAAAGCATCTCTACTAGAGTAAAAGACATTGCCAATATACTTGACAATGGCTTCACAAGTGAGAGAATTTTGTGTAATATTAATCTGTACATACGAATGGTGAGTCATAAAGGCTATTACTTGCTAAAAGTTGTGAACAAAACCTAGGGATACAGATGGAGGTTGTTTCAGGAACATTAAAAGCTCATTTCCACTCATGGCTTTGCAGGATTATGGGGAGGAAATGAAAATTTATACCGGGGTGATTCTAGAACCTTTGCTTGAGAGGCTGTGGACTGTTGCTGAGTTTGTCAGGGTCTTCTTTCATGGGTCTCAGTATTGGTGGTAATCAAACTTACAATAACACAAATAGTTGATTAACACTTTTTTAAGAGACAGGTTCATTTTTAAAAAAGTTACTGGTTCCATTTTGTTTTTTTTTTTTTTTTTTTTTTTTTTTTTTACAAGCAACAATTCCAACAACCAGATGGAAATTTATCAAAAAAGCAATGGAGCGGATGGTCCATATCCATAATTATAATTTTGGCATTACGCCGTATGGCTTGAACATTTAGGTCAAAACTGTTTGGTGCAGAAAGCCTCATCATCTTTAATGTCTGCATCATTTTCTAAAGCTTATTCTGATTGGACACAGAGGAGGGAGGGTGGAAAAACAGCACTGCTGTACTTTAGCCAAAGTTGTAAGTTAGTGAGCAAGGGCAGGACACTGGCCAGAAATCCAAGTTTGGATTTCATCATCCAGTGGAGAAGTGTGGAGGGATAGAGGTTGCTCCTGTGTATAGGTAGGTCCAAAGGAAAAAAAAAAAAAATTCCTTTTGATATTTAATTCAATATCCAAAACCCATCAACTGCAATCCAGAAAAATGCACCAGATCTAGAGAATCCCTTTTAAGAGGTGAAAGTAGCTTAATAAGCTGCCATAAGTTTAGAAAAAGCACAAAAAAAAAACTTTTTCTTTTTTTAAATACCTAGAAAAGTGACTCAGGAGTCATTCAAAAGGTACCTTCTATTCAAGAAATTAATACTGACCTTGCGCAAAATTTTCCAATTATTTTAGTATTTTAAACATGGTTAAATGCTACTCATAGCTTGAATAAGGTTTGCCTTGTTTTTACTCCACTATGTTTACAAATGGTTTTCAAAATATTGGGCGTGGAACCAACGATCAGTGATTTCTGTCTGATAGATGTCTCAGAACTGTTTAACTATTTAAACAACAGAGCAACAAGAAAATAATCCTCTGTTTCACGGGAAGTGCAAAAACCTTGATACGGTATATGAGAATATGGAACACATAAAGATGAAAATTAAAGTGATGGAAAATGCGAGATTGTAATCTCTCAAGGGAACTAATGCTAAAATTACATTGCCAGAACACATTCTTAAATCATGTTATTTTAAATATTTTAAAAAACAAAAATGATGCAATAATTAGTTGCTATTTCTTTCATTTCCCCCAATATACATGATGCAATCAACCTTGTCAGTGTTTTTATGCTTACACCAAATTAATTTATTAAAGATCAAAGATTATTCTTTCTGCAAATTTATAAAGGGTCATTAAATATCCTAAACCGTAAAATGTCATGGATAAGGATACTGAGAGAGCCATATTATTGCAATGAACATATTTTGTTTTGCTCTCCTAGTAATAAGTGCAGAAATAAATATTGTATCCACTGAGGGGTATATACATAGAAGGAGGATTACTTACTGTGCTAAGCCATTAATGAGATTTTGTTAAAAAAAAAAAAAAAAAAAGAAAAAGTAACTTTAAATGTATTCCCAGAAATTGGCTACAAAACCAGGGGAGCTATTTGCCCATCAAGGCTGTCCTAAACTCTCAAGAAAATATTTAAAGCAGTACCACCTCAAATTCTTTTTTGAAAACTCATACCAAAAGCTTCATATTTTTGTGTAAAATTCATTCCAAATGAATTATTCATAAGGAATGGCTTGAAAAAATAAATAAGAAATTATTTCATATAGCTTTACAGCTGTGTTTTACTCAGCTTAGCGTAGTTTTCACATCACTGTCACTTGTCCGCATTTGATCACATCAAGCCTCTACTCAGACAGTATCAGTCTCCGTTAAGTTCAGACTAGAGCAGAACCATCATTTTTAGTGTCTGTGCAAAGATTTTTTTTCTTTCCTTAATCCCCTTTGCCAGAAAACATCTTCCAGGTACATTTATTCATTTAGCTGATACTTTGCTCCAAAGCAACTACAATGTTAAGGTTATAACTATCACAGTTACAAGCTCACAATCATTCACCCATTTACATAGTTGGGTAATTTTACTGGAGTACTTCAGAGCAAGTACATTGCCCAACTGTACTACAGCCAGAGGTGGGGATCAAACCTGCAACCTTCAGACCCAAAGGGAGTAACTCTAACCACTATGCTAACAGCCATCCCTGTACACTACACCCCTCCTCACCCACAGCTGTCCATTACTTATGCTGTTCTCTGTTGTATTCTCAATCCATACCACTGCTTCAGCCAGATCATTTTCAGTTTGAAAAGGGGAAGAATATATTTTTTTTTTTCCCTCATCTTGAGGCGAGCTACACCAGGAGTGTCGGTATGAGTGCCAAATAAAGACACATTTGAATGCCTTTGGCATAGCAATGGAGGGAAATATCATGCCAATGAATAACATGACAGTAACCGTAACATCTGCAAGACCTTGCCTGTGACAGATCCCTGGGGGGCAGAGCATATTTCACGGCTGACTTTAGCATTGCCTGCATGCTCCCTGCGGACACGTTGTCATTTACAAGGGGAAATGGAATAAAACAGGGCTCTGTAGAATGAGACAGTGGTCAATAGTGTCGTAAATAGCATTCAGGTATTAGAGAAAGGAACAGTTCCGAGGAAAGAAATGTAAGCGTAGGTGTCTTCAACAGCAAACAAAGCACCACAAAGATGGATCCCAGGCAACATGTCAGGCTGTCACTAACACTGTCAAGTATGATTTAACCATCTCAAGGTAACTGGTCATTCACACTTCCGGCAAAGTCCATAAAAAAGAAAGATTGAAGCTACAGATGCTAATTTGAAAAAGACAATATTTCTAAAGTTCAGTCAATCAGTCTAGAGATGTGAGCACAAACATTACAGTTAGTAAATAGAAGGATCACTGACAGTTCTGTTATGAAGTCTACTAGGCTGCATAGCCAGTTAGGAGGAAGGGCAGCATTCTGTCTCCCTGTAATAACCTGGAACACACTCAAATGTCTTTACTGAAGGCCAGAATATCCTTTACTATTGTGGTTGCCACCTACAATCGATGGAATGCTTTTGAACTCTATAACAACACTACACACTACCTAAAATATGAAGTTTAATGAGTCATGTCAGATCACATCATTAATTGGATCTTGTTTGTATTCTGCAATATCAGGTCACATTGTAGTGCTCTCCGTGTTCGCGCCACAAAATGTAGCAGAAGTGTTTTCCTAAATTCTGCCCAGGCCTCCGCGCAATAAGAGTGCAAGTGGGACTGAAGATCGATGACCACTCACTGGTTGCGCCATCTGGCCATATTTTGTTTTCTTATCAAACGGCAGCCGAATAGATGGCCGTGGTACGAGTGCTGAGTTGGGGTCGTTAGATCCTGTTGCTGCTCATCTGCCACAGATGCAGCGCTGGGACTAGCAGAGGTTTGTCTCCCCTATTCTGTAGACGGAGCAGGGCATTGCAGCACAGACTGATACATTAGTGCTTACTTTGACACAGTGTTTGTCATTTGTGCTTTATATCCATTTACAAAGTAGCACTGAGGATTTTAACATGATCTTTATAGGATCTTATAGTATAAGTGAATATACTTGGTATAACAGCAAAAATCACTTTTCCAAATTTCATTTCCTTTCTGAGCCGATCAAATCAGCAATTATGTGTCAAGGATTTAGTGCCAAAGAAAGTGTCGCAAAGAGGAAAAAAGGAATGCTGGCATCCAAAATACGATTCACTTCTTGTTTTTGTATAATGAGATGCTCATATTGTACTGCTGTCAGAGTTAAAGTACAAAAGTCTTCTGATTCACTATGCATGAATTGCATGAATACATCACACAGAGGAACACAATGCAATGCAAGACTTTTTCAGCAGAAAGCACTGACAACAGAAAAAAAATGTTTGGAGACATGCCACTGAAAATGGAAATTACATACAAGAATCACCGGGGTCCATTTTCGCTTTTAAAAACTTACATTTGATACATTTTCATAAGCTGTCATATCTGGGAGAATGGTAGTAAATAGTAAAAGTCATGTTTAACTCTCAGGCCGAATCCATTGTTGCATACTGTTTGTGGAAAGTGCATCACAAAGCAGCACAACAGATGGAAGAGAACATCATTATAAACATATTTAAACAGACATGCTATTAGCAGAAGGATAAACAGTCGCTTTAAAATCACCAGCAGCCAGGACACCTCGAAGCTATGCACTCTGGTGCTGCTTCCCTGTCTCAGTGATGCGTATACACAAACCCCTGTGTGTCCAAGAGCTGCCAGCAGAAGACAGCAACTAATGATAACATTGTTTCAGAATGAAGATGCTGAAAACCATGATGAAATAATGCACGTTAGAAATAAACAGAGATATAACTTTAGCAATATTGGCTCCAGACGGTTCCACATGAATATTTTAATATTTTCCCTGAAGGGCCAAGCACATTTCCTCTGTCTTCTTCTGTGAATGTTGCCCTCCTAATAGACATAGTGATGAGGACCAGATCAATAATTCACTATAGTAGCAGAGCTAAACTTTCTTTTTCATTTTATTGCTGAGTACTTAGTGATAGTGTGAGTGTTGTAATTGGTTACATTGATTTGTCATTACATAACCCTGTCTTTTTTATTATTCCTATCAGAGTTGTTACTTAACATTATCTATATGCTGATCACTGTTTTATGTGGTGAACTAACATATCTAGAGAAGTATTTAAAATTGCTATTGTTACACTTTTTACAGAAGCAATTTTAAATACTCATCTACAGTTTTAAAATTCATCTAAATACCTATGTAAACTAAATTTAAAAAAAAAAAAAAAAACTTCTCCAGTTTTAAACTGGTAGTGACACAGCAGGCAACGTTGATGCATCTCAGCTTCTGAAATGCGCATTTGGGGGTAGGTTTGAAACTAGCTCAGTATGTGAGTTTTCACGCTCTCCCTCTGTTCAAAACCCAATGACTCACAGAAGAAGTTAATGGCACACAGCTTCTTTACCATCTCTCACCAAGAAAATCACATAGGTGCTCAACATGAGTTTAATTCTGATTTTGTCACTTTACCTACAAGCAGTATTAACAGAATTTTCAAGACAGACTACTGTTATAAACAATCAACATGGAAGGTTGCAATTTAAACACATAAGTGCTGCAGACATCAAACATTACAAGAATGAGCTCAGTGTATTGCAAAAATGAGGTCATTCAACTCACTGCAAAAAAAAAAGTGAGTGTTGATGAAAGGTAGCGCAACCCCTATGATGGGCAGATGAAAATTAAAAAATATTTAACTTTGATTCAGTAGATTTCAGTTTAATATCAACATCAATGCAATAGATCTTGAATACTTCTCACAATTAAATGGTGCAGGATTTCACAACACTACCAGCAAAACATCAAAATGGTGCAACTTAATTGCCATCATTCAGTATCCTTGAGAGCAGCGGAAATTCTGCATGTTTATAATATATTTAAAAGTTCTTGATATGAAAAGGCTTTAAGTCACATTCGAGATGTTGTTACTCTGCCAAATTAGGTCAGCTCTGGAGGAGTTCATTTCTGGAAAAGGTAGGTGGATGCAGGTCAAAAAAGCAAGCACTTAGTCAATACAATTGAATTCGCAAGCTAATGTTTGTCAGTATACTCATTATTGTACTTTCAGATTATAATACAATAAAACACTGAACATCTGTGTGGGGAGAGTCAGATAAAGTGAGGATTTTGCCAGGACAGAGGGTTTTTCTAAGCCAATGAGCCTTGGTCTTGAGTTGGTGTCTGGTCACACTGGAGAGGATGCCAGTACAGTGCACTTCACCAAAAACCTTCTGTAAGTAAAAAAGCTGTGTGTCACAATGTGACAGAGTGTTTTGTTTTGCACATAAGCACAGATGAAGACCAAACAGAAGAAACACACCTGGAAGCAAATTTTGACTCACCATAAAAGCCTATATGCAGCTACTCCTGTATACGGATTCATGTGGTGTAATGTAACAAATCGACTTTACTCCAGAATCACGTGTTTGCATCCAGATCTCTCCTTTTGCTGATTTAGAGGACTTTTTCTACTGTTCTCTGAGAGGTTTGTTGCTTTGGAGAAAATCATCGGCTAAAGAAGTAAATATAAATGTGATGAATATTATAAACCTGCCATGGAAATATTAAACATATTTTATTGGTGCACATATAATTCAAAAGTAGGGTCTGTAAAGTTTGTTTGCAAACCAGAGGATGAAGCTGATAGGGGACCAGGTATCACTGTGTATCCTGTAAGATAGATAGATAGATAGATAGATACTGTTAAAGATTTTCATCAATTTTTTCATAAACCCCATTACAATAAGTATTTATCCTACTAGAAAAAAAAAAAAATTGTCGTTGGGTAAAGATGTAAAATTGCTTGGGTGAATCTGTCAAATTGCAGGAACAACTACTCATTACCTGACACTTGAAGGTAATGTTCTGTCCTCAGTTTCATTGTTCCATTCTTTCCTTAACAGTAGGCAGGGCACAGTGACAGTAAAGATCCACACTCCCAGTGGCCTTGTAATGCTGTGCTTGGGCACCATTCACCACAGAGCAAATCCATTTCTGGTTTGACACAAACTCAACAGACCACCAAATCTCCAGTCCCTTGTACCTCGCATCATCCATTGTGTTTCATAAGTGCTCTGCTTAAGCTGTCCATACTGGAAAATATTTTCCCACTGCTAAGGATCTCAATCTTCATCGCTTTCGAAGACGTTTCACATGTCATACTGGGCACTGATGTGCTGTAAAGCCCCAGCGGAGGTGACAAAGCTCGCCTGCTACTCTAGACACATGAATGGCAGGATGACATATGCTGCTGAAGTGACGTATAGTATTTCTTTACTTGCGTCTGAATTTCTCCATTACAAGGATTTTTGTGAAGGTAGTGCTTGAATTACAAAGGCAAAGTATAAAAAAAGTAATAACAGGCCATTAACTTTGTTTTGTGGAGGCTTCTGTCATAATATAATAAAACATAAATATAAAGCCTTCTTCTGAAACTGAAAGTGCTTATTAATGGCACAACTTGAAAAACTCTGAAAAAGTGGTGGCTTGAAAATACAGTTCATATGGCTAAGATTTTCATACAATGCAGGTTTTTGTCACTATTTTTTTCTTATCTTTTACAGTTAAATTATCTGGCTAGTTTGAAAATATGATTTAGTATATTTAGTGTCCCATTTTAGGAAAATGAGCAGTATTAGAAGTGATTTCTGGCACGGTGTGTGACGTTCAGACTTCTTCGAGTTTATGTTATGAACCAGTGGAATGACTGATATGGTAAATATTTAAAATTCCCTCTCTTACTTAACATTTTCTGTTGCTAAATGTTTGCAACTGTCAAGATGTACTCAGAATTTTGACCACACATACAGTGCAATTTGAGCTTATAACTCTAATGCATAAGCTGTCACACGGGAAGCATCAAATTTTCAATTTGGTCCTATCATTAGTCTAAACCACCTGTTCTTGTTCGTCCATTTTGCTGTGTTTTGACGTAAGAGTTATGTTCGTTGGCCTTATCTTTTTCCATGGTTGGCAAAGGATGCTCAGAACACTTGGATTAGTGATGCTGATTCAGGCTTCTTGAACAACTGACTGTTAAACTGCTTACTTGATCTGAATAAAATGTGTTGTTTCTATTATCACCTCATTGAGCTGTCTCGCTGCTCAAAGTTTCACCTTTGTAATTAAAAGATAAGAAGCAAACAGCATAAAAACCGATGAGGTGAGTCTTTACAGACAGCCAGTTTTGCTGTATTTCAAAGAAAAACCATCCACTTACCACAGTGGTGTTGTGTAATTGTCAATGTACATGTTCTGACAAGTGTAAGTACTGTATCACAAGTAATGAACACAGAGTGAAATATAGTTCTCACACTTATTTGGTTGCATGATACTATTAGTTGACTGACTTGTGTATAAAACATATCTCCATGACAACACAGCTAAAAAAAAGAACTATGTCACTCATCCAGTGATAAGTAAACCTTGGCTTGTGTTATCTGACAGTGTGTCAGATAGGAAAGGATTCTGTAAAATCTCGAGATATTTTCAGATAAGCTACACTAGGCTCATTAGATTAACGGAGAAAAAACTTTTCAGACTCCAAAGTATGTTACCTGCTTTTGTTTTCTTTTTATTTATTGTTAAAACCAGTAGTTGTAATTTAAAGACTTTCATTGTTAACATTAAAAATGTTTATTTTGAATTGATTCACGTAACTGTCTCTCGATCATCAGCCTAAATAAAAATTACAGTACGTAAGCACAGTCAAAACATCATACACATTGTTTTCTGTGCCTTTCCTTGTGTGCCACTGAGACCAGAAAAGCTGTTGCAACTGTCAAGGGTTAGTTTGAGTGAAAAGTTTAGGTTCCATCGAACAAAATCCCCGTCACATTGTCTGAAGATAAGAAAAATTTGAAAAGCTAACAATATGAGCTGAAACAAACCATCTTAAAGGGTTGCTTGAGCCTAAAAATATATACCCATTACCCATCAGACCCCTAACAATCTAGTGAGCCTGGAGCCATTCTGAAACTGGCAGAGGGCACTCCGGTATTGTCTAACATCTAGCCCCTTCACCCCTGGTCTAGGACAGGGTCTGCACTCAGAGGTTAGAGGCTGTGACTTATTCCACAAACTAGCTGATATCCAATAGTCAGAGATGTTTTACAGTTATATTACAACATTGGATGAGGTAAGTAAGCATTTTAGGTCTATATGTAGAAAGTGGCATAATGGTGGAGTAGATATGACTGATGCCTCATAGCTCCTGGGCTGCAGTTTCAGATCTTGGCCTGAATCTGTATGTTGTCCCCATGTTTTTGTGTGTTCCTTCCCCTGATCCAGAGATATGCATGGAAGAAGGTAATGATATAGCACTTCTTCCCAATCCTGGGAGATGACTTCAACTCAATGGCTCCTATCATAATTGCAATCCCTATAATACTGAAGAGGATACAATGTTCAAGCAAACCTGATGTGGCTCACCAGACATTTGTGTATAACTCCTCTAAATCCTAGTGCTATTTTAATGATTGTCCAACATATCACCAAGTTGTTACACACTTCACCATACACACACACACACACAGTCTGAAACCGCTTGTCCCAAGTGGGGTTGCAGTGAGCCAGAGCCTAACCCAGCAACACAAGGCGCAAGGCTGGAGAGGGAGGGGACACACCCAGGATGGGACGCCAGTCCATCAAAAGGCACCCCAAGCAGGATTCAAACCCCAGACCCGCCAGAGAGCGGGACCCGCCCAAGCCCGCTGCGCCACCTCATCCCCATTACCATACACTTTTCTATAATTTTTTTTAAAATTATTTTATTAATTTAATTTATTTTAATATTCTTACTGTACTTACTTACTGAATTTCTCTCTTTTTTTTTTTCCCTGCCAGTCATTGCTCCTTTTAAAATTACTCTGATAAAGCTATTTACAAACCAGACAAATGAAACAGTCACAGCCTCCGATCACCCAGTTGGGATAATGAATTTCAGTGGCTGCCGTGTGGTGAGACTGCCCTTTCTCGCAGGCCATCGCCCTTCTACTGGTGTCGTCCCCAGAATGGACGAGTCCCTGGCGGTGTCACCCGCACATACAGATGGTGAGCAATGGGTGGAGGCCAACAGAATCGTTCCCCTCCTCCTCATTTATAAAGAGACAGCTTTTGTTAATCAGCTTCCTCGTTATCAAGCTGTTTGTCCTTCCTGGCTGCTGGAGGCCCATTTGTGCCACGGAGTCTGACTAAAATGTCCCCAAGGGTGAGGAATAAACTATATATTTATTAGTAACCAATCCCTTTGCAAAAGAGCATACCCTTAACTGTTATTAGTCTATTTGACTATAAATAGTTATTCTGTATTTTATTGCAGCAAACAAAACTTGTCTGCAATCATAACGTATACCCCCCTCCTCATAAACTAATAAGCATGTGAGTAAATTTGAGTTTTATGACTCCCAAAATAAAATCTAGACGTTCTAACTTCATTGGAGCCCAGCTGCAATTAGTAACTGTGTATCAGCAGTTTTCACACTCTGAAACGCATGACAAAGCTTTATTTTATAAAACATTTAGCTAAATTATACAGACGAATGAGACGTATATTGGACTTACATTTCAGGATACAAAAGGTGTATTTTATTGTAATATTTGAAAATTTTGAGCTGTCTTCAGGAGCTCTTCCTATTCAAATTATGTTTTTATACGCTCTTTTCCAAGACAAAGACTTTGTCATGAATGAAACATACTGTAATATACATTGCATAAATATTTCAGGACAGCATTTCTCATTTTATTAATATTTGAAAATATATAAATACTAATAACTAATATAATGTTAACTTCCAGCTGATGGTTGCAGTAGAGGTCAAAGACACTTGAAAAATGTGATTCAGATGTTAAAATGACCTTGATTTGTTTAAATCAGAGACTGGCCACATTACAGACTGATATGGTGCCATCTGGCTCACTGAAACACTAACAACAGTCATTTCCTTGAAGAAGTGTCATCTGGTAACATGCTGGAGTCCTACGGATGTTCGAAAACAGAGAACTGACAGGAAGTCGTGCTATCCTGCACACATGTTGTACATTAACTGACAGCGCACATGCTTATATATATCTTATTTTTCATATTTTTTTATATAAAAATCTTATTTTTCAGCCAGTTTTATGGTGAGGAGAAAAAACAGACATATTGCCTTTTTTTTTTATTTAACTGAGATCTTTGTGTTGGGGGATGCAGTGGGGCAACAGGCTTGGCCTGTGCTAGCTATGTAGTGGCTCTGGGGTTCGAGTCCCACCTGGATTGTCTTACAGCGGACTGGCATCCCATGCTGGGTGTGTCCCCTCCCTCTCCAGCCCTGTGTTGCTGGGTTAGGCTCCTGCCTGCCGTGACCCCACTCAGGGCAAGCAGCTTCAGACAGTGTATGTGATGTCTTTGTTAGTCTAACTCTTCTGCCTTACAAAAGTACTGCAACGCGTTTCTAAAAATCCCTTTGAAAGGTGAATTCTCATGGATGCCATTTTCATCAGTTCTGATGTTAAAAAAAATTTGTGGATTCCAAAACCCCAAAAGTGGCACCCATTTATCCTAAAATATCACCAAATCCCATTAAAATGGACACGATTATTTCAACTGTTAAAACTGGTTATCATTACACCTTACATACTTTCATTATTTACTCTGTATGACCCTGTACTTGCATTTTGTTCCGCTCTTTCGTAGCTATTATGTATTGTACACTTGGCAAAAAATCACAAAAAACATACATGCTGTTACTGTACAAAGGTGGAAACCTGTCATTTAATTCTCTGGTGGGACCTGACTCTAAGACTTTGTGTTTTTATACATAGTTGAGTGAGGTTTACTGGTTCCATAATGATTCTTACTTTTGTTTACTCTTGTTTGCCTTGCCTTGCTGTGCGTTGTGGCATGTCTGTTCCCACGATGGGATGTGTGGTGTTTGCCAGCTGGTTTCCTTTATACTTAACTGTAACTGCTACTTACATTATTGTCCCCATTTCGGTCACTTTTGTCTCTAGTGTGTCACTCCGTAACAATGTATCATTACCTGTAACAGTGTCCAGTGCTCTGCACCACTCTGGTGAAAGGAGCGCTCTACAAAAATAAATTGAATTGCTTGAACCAGGAAACGAGGACTGGGGTTTATAGTTGCTATTGGCCAGCATAGAGTTAAATCATGTTGTGTGTGGGTTCCTATACTGCCTATTGTGTCTTTTTCAAAATTGCATTTCAAATAAGTACAATGTTAATAAAGGACATTTCTGAAGGGCCCTGTCTGGACCCAGTCTGCAGTAGCATTACAGAGCAGCACTATAATCCACAATATTCAGTGTTTTAATTGAACCACCATTGCCTCAGCTGAATAGTACAGACAAGAGAAATCAGTGAAAACAAGGCAAATTAATGTGCAGTCACTGAGCAATGTTCAACATTAATAGTCCGAGCAGAACAGTTATTACCAAGGTGCCATTCAGCTGTCAGGAAACACATGAAATCCAAATTGAATCCTAATAAATGTGAAGGAATGCCTTATAGGCCAAAGAATTCAGTGAAATTCCTTATAAAATTGAATTCTTGTTACTCGAATGGGCGCATGTCAGGGTATGACTGTACTTATCCAGTTATGCTATTGGTTATTCTTTACTGGAAAAATTCACAGTAAAGTACCTTGTTAAAAGTGTAGATCTGAAAGCAGTCCTTTTATTGCATGGTCAGAGTGCTAACCATACTCTACCTGCTGCCCTCTTCTAAACAAACTTTAGCATTCTTTGGTGGACATTCGGCAGAAAGACCGCTTTTGTAACTCAAGAACAGCTGCGTGTCAATGGAATACATGACACAAGACGCTGAAAAAAGCATCTTCTACTTTTATCAGTTGTATCCTTTTTTCAGTCTACAGTGTTACTGGTGACAAAAAAAAAATTGATAAATATGTCTATATGTCAAGTGTTTAAGAGACGTTGATGGTGATTTCTATAGTCATACAACATGAAGATGAAATGGTGAGGATTAGGAAAGAACTTGTAATACAGGGTCAGTTCACGACTTTTTCAACTTTTCTCTTAAGCTCAGCCTCAGAAAAAATGTGCGTTTTTTTCCATTAGTGTACACTGTGTCCTGTGAAATATTGTTTAGGTTGAGGCCACTGTGGAGAACAATGTCAACCAAATGGATGGTCCATAATATTGCTGGGAACCTTACCATGGAAAACCATAGTTTGTTTTCTGTTTTTGACACATAAATGATCTCTTTGCACATATTACGAGAGAATAAAATATATGCCTATCAGGTCGTGTCAGTCCAAATGTGTGAATGAACACATAAAAACACTCAGTGTATGGTTGATATATTCTGCCTTCATCTTAAACGCAATTTACAAAGGGGTTTTTATCATGCACCTTGACACCATTATTGTCCATAATGCACAATCAGCCAATATTGTAATATTAACCCAGTTACATGAAAATGAAAATATTAAAGCAGATGATGTAATTTAAAATATGTTCTATAGTGTCTCCAATAAATCTAATTCAAAAATTTTAAAAAATTGACAAATCTGGATAAATATTATGTTTAATTTATTTATTCCAGAATAAACAATCCTGCAGTTTTTAGACCGGTACACCTTCAGTGAGAATTTGAAAAATTTTGAAAATTGTCTCGTGTTGCATTCGAAACTTGACATATGATTGCTTGATCTCCTCTATAACTGACACGTATCAGTAACGGGTGCTGAAGTTACTGGTGCCTTCGTGATTATATTTTAGTTACTTTAAAAATCAAATCTTTTTTTATGGGGTGTTTCCATTCCATTTTTACTGCTCTCGCTACGTTGCAGGGTTACTTCAACATAACTGAAAGAACAGACTGGTAGCAATAACAAGACTGATCTTCACAAACTCCTTGTTTCAAAATAATTCATTTTTGTCTGTTACCTTTGTATCAGAAGAAATGTGGTGACTAAGCTATACCAAATCATCACTGCATGCAAAAACTAGAATTGCTTTGTCAGGCAAAGTAGATGAATTCTCTTAGTAAAGGTTGAATAATTATGGAAATTAATTTTATGTGGCATGCCGATTGATAGAGCTGTAGCTTTAAACAAACTACATGAGTGAAAATCTGTGTTTGTCAGCTACTTTTCCTGCATTGTTCTTTTTTATCTATCAAACTGCAAGAACTTACAGAGACTGTGATTTATTACTTCAGGATATTTGTCAAACATGAAAATCAGGCATATTTGATGGAACAATGGAGATATGCTAAGAGATGGCATTTTCTCCATAAAAAATGCACCTTCAAAATTGTTTTCACTGACCGTAACTGCATCCACTTATTCAGTGTACTAAAATGTTATACTACGCAGAATTTCTAGGGAAACACCTTAGCAACCGTTTCTAAACGCTTGATCATATTTGTTATGGATACACTTCTTACTGTATATAAAGTTGCAGATTTCAGTCTATCTTTCAGACTGCATAAGTGTGTGAAGTGGAAATGGGTGTCAGTTTCAAAATATGTGCACCACTGAGGGGAACAGGAAACGGCAGTGTTCTAACAAAATCTACCCAAGGTGTAGAGCTCTAAAATACCCTCCTATGGCTCTCGAGCTGGAATGCACTTAAGGGAGCTAAAGGGCTACAGCTCATTTTGAAACCACTTAAGTGTTTATATGAGTGTGTAAGCCATCTCACAATAGGCCTGTGATATTAGTTTTCCTGTAATACCTGTCCAGTGGCCACAGGCTTTATAAAGGAGACATAACATTGCATTTTTACAGCTGTCCGGTGGCAAAGGATGCCTGCAGTGCCGCTACCCAAAGAGAGCATGTTATCTCACAGCACCGAGGAACAATTATGCACAATAACAAGGTTTTGCTGACTAAGTTTGGTGAGGTCATTAATATGGGTGTCCTTGGGGTAATGAATAAGGTAGACTACATCAAGCAGTGGGGTATAACTCACATCAGTTGTTTAAATGAACACGCTGTTTCAGTGAACAAATACTGGCTTTGTACTGTTGAGACTGGTAGAACACTCACATTATACCATGGGTTGATCTTATATGAGTTTACGAAGAAAATTGGGGGCACCATAAATTTGGTGAACTGAGACATATGAGCTTTTCAGGCACATGCTTTTTTCACTGCAACTGTGCTGAGAATAGACATGCAACTTACATTTTCAGATGTAACCATGAATACTAATCCTTTAAGTTTGAGGAATTTCTATTTCGACTTCTCTTACAGGCTCTTTTGATGTAGCAGACCCTGCATTGCAATAAAATCTGCAATTTTCTCACAGACTTCATGAAAAGCAGCCTGTTTCCTCTAAAAAGTAAATAAATATAAAATAATGTCTTAGTACGTTATTTAGATTAAATTTACTCAAAATTTCAGAACGGTAAATGTTTAAAAATGTAGGACATAAAATATGGGATAGACAGATTTATAATTCAGCGATTTTTTTTTAAATATTTAATTTCTTGACTGATTTTTAGATTTGACTGAAAGGTATTAACAGAAAGCAGTGTACAAACAGTGAGAAGAAGCTATGGACAATAACATGAATAACACTGGAGGATTCAGTGTCTCTCTTCACTCTTTGGCTTTATTATCTCATGGTTATTGTTGCTCAGTTCCTCCCATGATTACTTGTATAATATTTATGAACTAGCTAAGTCTCATTGATAGCACACAGCTTGTGTGCAATCAAAAGAGTCAGCAAAGTGGGAAAGTATAACTGGTAGTTAAGACTTATTTAATGACTGGACAGAGAGATGTTTCTCCTCAAGTATATTCTTCACATAGCCTAATGCACAGAGCCAAACTCCATACACGCAGGAGTGCATGAAAGATTAATCACCACAATAGAGCAACATTTATTCCACTTATCTCCAAGACCTTCCTGATATTATGCCTTGAATAGGCAAGGTCTAATCAGCCAATGTCAATAACTGCATGATTCTGAAATATTATATAATACATAGCTAGCTTCCATTAAACAACATGACTTGTCACCTAGTAAGATAATAGCACCTATTTGTAAATGTTTCTTTATTAATAAAATCTATGGCTGAGAAACATTTTTCAAATTATAATAAAATCTGCTGTTAGTGAACACATTTAATATTTAATATAAAGCATCTGTCAAAACTGAGTACTGCTGGGCAACATAGACAATACTTCTATGGACCAAACTAAGCAGAATAGTGAAAGCAGAGTTAGTGTCCCATTCTTTTGAGAACTGTGTAGAACAGCTAGGAAATGTCAGGAAATTTCCTGAAAAACTTGGCAAACAAATGTGGAAAAAAAAAAAGATTTCCTGTGAGTGTGCTGAAATGTTTGACTGGTAATGGGAAATGTAATAAAATATAGTATTCCAATAAATTAAACAAACATAAACTGTGAAGATCAGTACTGGTCTTACTTTGTGTTTATTCATATAGCTGATACTTTTCTCCAAAACAGCCTACAGTGTTAAGACACTTATGATTATTTACTAATTTACACAGCCTGGTAATTTTACTAGAGCAATTTAGGGTAAGTACCTTGCTCACGAGTACTACAGGCAGAGGTGAGATCCAAAAGCGGCAGTTCTAACCATTACACTACCAGCTGTCCCTCTTTGCACCCAAGGTCTTGATAATTGTTATAATTGTTCATTTGAATTTACTTTGGTCATTCTTTAAACTTCGGCATTTAGGTAAAGGCTGTCTAAAGCTGAGGACATTCTAATATATAAAGTAAATTAGGTGTGACAACAGCTGTAAAAGTGTACTGCTGCACACATTTTACTAGTGTCTACGAAGAAAAAAAAAAAAAAACTCTGCAACTTGGCAAAGGGCTGATGAACAACTTAACGGATTAAAGAACCAATACGATATGCAATATGACAACATGAACCAACAGAGGACTGGGATCAACTTAAGCAGTAATAATTTTACTGAAGCAAAAGGATTATTATAAGTTATGGTAAAAGGAAAAATGGAAAAGCACAGTCAAAGCACATAAGAAATAACATTTTTAATCCCAAAAACAGATTAAATGTTCACAAGGAAGGACTTTCATGAAGATTTTATAAAACTGAGAGCAGGAACTTAAGACCGAGAAGACAAACAAGGAAGAAAAACATGCACACGAAAAAAAGAATGGTCCTTACAAGATTAAATTTGGGTACTGTTTCATTTTTTTAATACATAGAAATATCAAATCAAGATATATTGTTCTATTTCTGGCAGTCTCTGGAGATATACCCCCTCCATTCAAACAGAACTGTTTTTATACACAGCAAAATTTTACTTGCTTTAAACATTTTCAGTTTCAGTGTTCATAGAAAAGCCATCTGTCATTCTCCATGATTCTCTGTAGATGGCTTGACATTTAGTAGACAAAAATTAGTAAAGGGCTGAAATTCCTGTCTGTTTGTAAAGGAAACCCTGTTGCTATGGTACCGAGAAGACTGCCACCATTTATCAGTACTGCACTTGTTTTTCTCTACCTTTACTGTAGCTCTACAGATCTGGGGGCGACAATATTACCATTATTGAGGTGCGCAGACACCAGAAGGGTTGATGCTCAAATTTTTAAATATTAATGGCATTAATAAGTAAACACGTTTCACTATTAAAATTAAATAAGTAAACATGTAAGACTTCTGGCTGTAAACCAAAGACCACACGTTTAACTCAGACATAGTCCCTCACAAGCAACAAATCAGATTTATGAATGCTCTCACCCTGGCCTGTCAGAATAACGGACCTCACGGGAATTAAAACAATCAATGTGGCCCACATTTATACTGTTAAAGAAAATTAAATTTTAGGCCGATGCAATGTGGCAGCTGGGTTACAATAGGTATGAATTATCTCATTAAGAACCAAACAATATCCACCCACCTCACTTTCCCAATCAAATCAAACAATGGAGCCAAAAACAAGATGCACAGACCAAGGTGCTTCAAACATTAGCTGCAGAAACAGTGTGACGAAAGCAGAAGGCTTTCATTGATTTGTGGAGCAGCATGAGTAGAGGGCATACAATGCACAGCCCTCTGTCAAAAGGGCATACGAGCAGTGAGGTATCAGGAGGCGACGGGTGTGTGGAAAATAAATTTATTCACCAAAACACTGGACAGCTAAGCCATCGAGGTAATCTTTAAATCTGAAACCTCACCTTGCTGGGATGATGATCACGACGAAGACTGTGTTGCAGTAAAATCGGGCAAAAACTTTGATTTGCTCCACCTAAAAGTTAAATAATCCCATAACTACTGAAATTTTGTTAAATATTATTACACCTGTCACAGTGCAATCAGTCATCAAATCTGGAACAGGACAAGAGTTCGCATATGTGAAATATACTTCTTGGAGCCCATTCTTACCAGGTTAGTTTTCCTCTGAAAGCCTGATTCAGCCTCCCGTGGACCTGATTTTGCCCTATTGTTCACTGCCGAGTCAACCACGAGGATTGTGATTGGACCTGGAGAGTGTGGGAGCACTGGGTAGAGAAGGAAATTGCATGCTGCGAATATCTTTTAGACTTTACAACTCCAACAAAGTGTAAAACAAAACGTAACTTTTTTTTAATAGTTACTTGTTTTTAATTCTAGAACTTCTTCACTGCACTGTCCGTGAGCAATTTAATGTAATCCAATGGACTGATGCAAGAAAAAAGCACCTGTATTGAAGCCATGCAGTATATCACGATGTCCAAGGATGGGTTCATCTAGTGTACCCTTGAGCTAGACAATTAACCAAAATTGCTCCAGTCAAATGTCCAGATGTATAAATTCTTGTGATTGTAAGTACATACGAATGCATATACAGTACATATGGAGAGTACAGCTTCAAGGCTGTGGGTTGTGTGACCTTAGAACAGGACCAGTGCAAAGAAATTACTGATACTTTTACCACTGCCTTTCTACACGAGAAGGGCCATGAACTACAGTAATCATTTAAGCCTATATGGCCTGGTCTGATTTAGTACGTTACTAGCTTTAATCTCCTTGTAAATACAATCCCACTGTTTAATTTAAAAAACCCACTGCAGTTCTGATGCTAAAACTTTCTCAGACCATGAATCCGAGACACTCCAACACCTCTGCAACGCAGAGAGCAAGCCCACCTTTCCGAGCCTTATCAGGAGGAAAGGAGATTACTGAGCATTCTGCGAAGACACTGTCTGCCATCTGGTTAAGGCTCGATTAGTCTCAGACTCATCCTAATTTCTTTGAAAATAGCTGTTCATTGTTACCGCATTAAAAAAAAAAAAAATCAAATGATCATTGACCAGCGTCTCTGCTGGAGAATTTCTGTGAAATGCTAACAGAACCAATACTGCAAAATAAGAAATGTAACACCATTCCTGCACAATTATTTAGTGGAAAGTCAAGATACAATCATGTCTCGGATTCTTTTTTAATACTAAACACCTCAATAAATCCATTCTTAAATTGCCTGTACAGTACAGTGGCTTTTCCAAGCTGGATTGCAGCGATCCAGAGACGCTTAGAGATACAAGTGCATCGGTGAACTGCTCGGCCTTCCAACTTTGAGCACAAACTCACACAGACACGATTTATTTAATTGATGGTAACCAGTTGTGCTTAACTGAATGTCTTTCAACTGTGGCCATAAACCAGAATGCACAGAAGACACTCATGAAAACACATGGAAAACATACAAACTCCGCAAACAGAGCTTAGGTAAAATTGCAGTTGTGGCCAAAGAGTTTCAAGATGTCATCATTACCTCATGTGCAAATTTCAGAAATATTGTTTTCACAAAATACTGAGCAATTTAAATTGCTATCAGAATTGAAAAGAATTACAGTAAATTATATGAAACACAACTTTTAAAAGGAACAATTATCTCTTGAAGGAAATTATTTTGTCATGGCAGAGTGTCACCTGGAGTAACACAATGAACTTTTTTCTTTCATTCTTTTGCAAATTCAATAGAGGAATTTATATTTAAACAAAACATGAAGGCAATTAATGCACAGCCTATTTTTGAAAGGGAATATGTCTCTCTTTGTGCATGCTATAGATAACAGATGATGAAAGCATTGGGAATCAAGCTTTTCTCGTACTGAGAAAATATTACAGTTGGTAGATTTGTGATTAAAAATGCCTGCCTTATAATTCAACCTTTTTTCTACAAAAGTAAAAGAAGAGGTTATTGGGTGTGTTCGCAATGCTAATAACCAAAGTGAAAAACACACACACACACACACACACACACACACACACACACACACACACACACACTGTCAGAAATCACTTGTCCCAAGTGGGGTTACAGCGAGTCGGAGCCTAACCCAACAACACAAGGCGCAAAGCTGGAGGGGACACACCCAGGACGGGTCGCCAGTCCATCACAAGGCACTCTAAACAGGACTCGAACCCCAAACCCACCAGAGAGCGGGACCTGGCTAAGCCGCTGCACCATCGCACCCCACTCAAGTGAAAAACCATATAATCTGATTTGCAGTCTTTTCTTCCAGAATCTTTTCCAGCTGAATGAAGACTACTGGCTGTGGTCAGTTATCTGATTTCCATTTCAGAAAGACTAACCTACCCTTCCAGCATGGGCTGCCTGAAGGTGACACTTCCACAGATTCGTAAAAAAAGGCATCTCACATTGAGAAAGTGAATTTTTTCATCTTTATTTTGTTGTCCTTTTATAATTCATACTTGGGTTCCAACCCCATTAATCATCAAATTAATAGTAAAAGATGTCCAGGCAGATAAGATTTAGTCTAGAAGTTCATGAACAGTGAAACTGCTTGAAGCTGAAAACCCATCCAGCCATTCATCCATTGACCATATGCAGAGTGGAGGTGGTCCATAGCCTATCACAGAAGCAGCAAGCATGAGGTAGAGCACACCCTGGAAAGGGATGCCAGTCCATTGAGGACACACACTCATTCACTCACACATATACACACTACAGGCAATTTAGAGGCTCCATGTGAACAAAGGGAGGACATGCAAAGTCAAAGTCACTGAAGATGAATAGCATATGTTCCACACAAATTAACATAATACACACACATCAGTGTCAACATTTTTAAAAGGTCAGACAAAAACCTACATGCAAGAGGTATACACCCAGACAAGTATTTCATTACTAAACTATTTGCTGCTTAATTGTAGAAGTACAGACCTACAGAATGTGGTTTTCAGTGTCACAGAAAGCGAGGCTGTAAAGGGTAATTCAACACCTGCCAGACAGGAGACAAAAGAAAGGTGGCAAAAACAATCAAGAAAAATATGTAAATGCATCTACATATTTTAAGTGAGCCATCCTTTTCAGCTTCATCACTGCATTCATTGAAAAGCACCACGTTCCAAACCACAGGTGTGTACCAGGTGTGCATTATCTTACAGAGATTAACAAACCTCCTCCTGCTTTCTGCTATACCCCCTGTGTTTATTATGCAACATGCATTTGTTCACTGTGTCTCTTCCAAGTAAAAAGACAAATAATGAAACAACCATTTCATATGTGCACCTGTAGTAGGAACCAGAAATTTTAGACTTGTGTTTAATATGACCTCCTTTGATTTCTCGCCTCAAATATTATTTCTTGCACTGCGCATAGCCCATAAAGTAAAATCTCACAGTTACACTGGGTACGGACTTTTTTTTTTTTTTTATATCCTTCCACTAAAAATCTTCCACTTCTTAAGCCTTTCAACCGGAAATTAAGTTGTCAAAATGGGAGGCCTATACAGGAGAAGTTGTATTTATGTACGCGCAGGTCCTGTGATTCACTGCATGGGGAAATTGCTTACCTAACCACTTACTCCAGGAAACGAACGTATATCACATATAACTGTGCACGGCTTTGGCTGAAATAACAGATAAGGACTAAATTCCTACCCATTATTCATGAATTTCAGATTCTACTTGAGCTGAGCAAGTTCTTATGGGAAATTTGAACCTGAATTTGACAATGTACTGCTTCACTGGGATTCATGCATCTGAACAAAAACAATATTTCTTTATATGTTGATATGGTGACTGCGGATTATACTCCTATATGTGCCTATCTTCTTGCATTTTTACGTAATCTGTTTGCAAAATGCAAAGTTATAAAAAGAAAATAACTTGAGGATTTTCAATTTAGAATTATGATTAAGTTTTAAAAACTGTTTTCTTATATCCCATCAATATCATTTCCCACATTATCTATTATGCTGTACCATACCAGAATGCACAGTGATTTGAGCAATAACCTTGCAGTCAAAAGACTCAGGTTCTAATCCTCATTGCCCTGTAATACCCTCGAGCAAAGTGCTTAACTTTAATTGTTCCAGTAAAAATGACCCTACTGTATAAAGGGGTAAATACTGTAAATATAAGTAGCTTAGTAAAAAAAAAAAAATTAGGTCAGTGTGCAGAAAGAAATCAGCTGTACAAATAGCAATACTACTTTATTGGTTCTATTTCACATATAATATTACAATCAAAATGTAAACATATTATATTTCTCTGTTGTTAGTCGTCATCTTATTAACTCAACAAAATACCAGTGAATATTTATCTGAGCCACTTCTTGCATTAACAGTCGCTGTTAATTACAATTTCAGTCACAATTCCAACCGTTTATAAATCTATTGTAAAATAAAATTCAGGGGTAATAGATGAAAAATGTTAGTAAAAACCATTTTTCATTCACTTAATTCATGACATAATTTTCTGGTAGACAACAATGTATATAAAGCCAACTTAAAAGCATAAAGTCAACTACATTATAATTACATTTTAAAAAAAATGTTTACTTCAAATATTCAGAGAGATGAAGACTTTCTTTCAAACAAGAAAGAAAAAAAAACTGCATGCATTCTGGAAAACTGCAATTCATAGTCCCATCTGTGCTTTGTCAAAGGACTCTTGGAATTAAAAGGCATGCCTTGTTTTAACTCTGCATTGGGCCAATTATGAATGCAACCACAGTTATGTAGCTACAGATAAGATTAAGATAAGATGGCCAGCAGGCTTGTTTATTAAACACAGAGGATGTTATGGAGGATTAAGGTCCTAATTCAGTCCAATCTCAAAGCTTTTTAGCCATATGTCAGTGAGAGGGTGCTCTTTATTTGGCATGCTTTACTTTCTCCCCAATCTTCACTGCCGCCTTTGAGTTGTCCTGCAGCTCTACACACTGCATAAATCAACAGCTCACCTTGTTGGCCTCCCATCAAGGGAATGGCGTCTAGAAATCATTTCCCGCCAGGTGGCCTTTTTGATTCCCAGAGCGGCGCAATTTAAATGCATATCATCCAAATCATGAAGGTGAATCTAAAGCCACACTTGGTTGTTCCCACAGCCTTAGTCACGCTGTCTTTTCAATCAGCTGAATCTACTGCGACTGACGCGTTCTGTCACGTTTTTCTGACCAAGATGACTGTTGTCATTCTGTAGGACACGGGTTGGATATCGGGGCCATTACACAGCAATGGCCAAAGGTTTTTGATTAAACAGCAGTACTGCCTGTAAGGTCTAGTCACTCTGAAACTAGGATTGACCTAAATTTCATCAGTGAATACATTCTGCTAATTAGGTTGTCAACATGTTTGCTGTAATTGTCTCGTGATGTGATTGGTACCTGCTGTTTTGAATTGTACACTGCTGAAGACAGTGATGGAACTTAACAAAGTAAGTGAACCAGTTTCTAGGTCACTACATGCTTTTAATGTCATATTCCCTGGTGGACCATACACACGTGAATAAGTCTGTCACCTCAAAACAGAAACTAAAATTAAGGCATCTAAGGTGGTGTAGTCTGAGGATGGCAATGCTTGAGCATGAATGCAAAACATTGTGATCATGTCAAAATCAACTGTTCCAGTTTCCCAAGACAAAGGAAGCAACTCTCCTAGTAAAAATAGTATGTTTCAGTGTGGTAAATGTATGCATTAGACTATTCCCACAAGATTTGGTTCATTTATGCCTTCAAATTTTGCAACCAGTTACCATGGTAATTTGGCAAATGATCTGGTGATAACAGTTTTGCATTTCAGCCAGGAGTTTAACTCTTTGACATGTTGGGGGGGGGGGGGGGGGGGCAAAAAATATTTGTAATTAACACAATGAAGTCATCAAAAAGTACTGGGGGACATGTCGCCCTTTTCCCCCCTTATCATGTATAACCCATGAGCGCTTCACAAAAGAGGGAGTTGATGCTGAAGCACAAGTCAAAAATAGACTTCATTTTGTATTATGGAAATGGATGTCAGAGATCAAGTACTGTTCATTTTATATGGTTTTTATAGTAGTTTTCCAAAACACATTCTTGTAACACCTTTCTTGTTAAAGCATTGTTTCTGCGGTCTCAGTTTCCCATGAAACTTGCTCTCTTCCAGCAGAATATCCAGATACGCCTACTTCAGAAATACCCTACAATGCCAGTTGCACTATGTTAAGAAATTTGCTCACCTTGGTGTTCTCAAGAAGTCGCACAAGAGGAAAGCTGAAGCTTAGAAATCACACACTGTCTCAGGTTATACAAGCTAATTGTGGCCCCTTTTCTGTCATGAGTGCCTTCGTTGTTTCAGAGACTGACATACTTGCAGCTCTATAAGTTTCCAGGTTCAGGATGAGCTCTGACATCGAATTTGACATCTACAAGGGACACTAGTGCATGTTGTTACTTTAAATATGTGAAATTGGCTGGATGATGACATTTTCACACCATACAATGCCTTGCCATTGTGTTTTAAATCTGAAATATATGGCAGCATAATAGAGAGGAGAGAGGCAAAGACCTTAGAAATTTTTCTTCTCGTCATGCATAAAGCTCAAATGTCTTGGTCTTTAGGCATAGTGAAGTTTTTTATGCTCCTTACTAAAACTTATACCATTCAATGAAGGCTGAAGTCTTGCAGTTAATGTGTAGTCAAAATAACAATTTGCTTTTTAATTTGGCAAAGGTACATTTGCAAAGATGAATATGCACTAATTATGAATAATGTTTCTTAGACGGCAAAGTCAAATATAAAAGTGTAAAAAGCAACTGAATTCTCTGCTCAACCTTGAAATCTCAGAACTAATGGGGCCAAATGGTTACTAATGAATTAATGAAGGTGAACCGGTTTCAGGTAGGCAACACTTTCCCACAAGACCATGTACTCAAAGACCCAATTTTCTGCTGCTTATTTGGGGTTTTTAGCATGTCTTTTTTCCACAAATGTAATTTGAAAACTGCTTCTTAACTAAATTAATTCAATTAAATTTCACTTTTTTTAGTTTAGCATATTATGAAAGAAATACTTGAGCAAATTGACTAGATTGTACAAATGCATTTTAATAAAACCATTTTTTTTTTTCCCCCACCGGTAATCCATCTGTTACCAATAATGTTCAATGCAGGGTCACGCTGGTCTAGAATCTATCCCAGAACCATAGAGTATGAGGCTGCGTACACCATGGACCACAGTGCAGTTTATAAGTGGGCAATCACCCACACGCGCATTCACATGCACGCTTTCATTTACTCATACATACACAAAAGGTACAAGTTCCCAGTTGACCTGAAACACATGTTTTTTGGCTTGCGGGGGGGGGAACTACAGCAGAGAAGAAACCGAGGATAACACAGGAACTCCACAGAATGCAGAGCTGGATTCAAAACCGTGTCCAAACTCACAATCCGGGAGTTGTGAGGCACCATAGGGTTTGCAGGTTTGGAAAGACCTCTATTAAAGAAAAATTTTAAAAATAAAAGCAATGTTCAGAAAATGCATTTAAAATGGACTTGAAACATATTATATGGAGCTTTTGTGGGTATAACTCTAGGAATACTGCAAAGCTTTAGTCAAACTAGTACTGCAGGTTTTTCAGGATTGATTAGGTGATCCAAGTGTAATTATTATGACTGGGGAGAAATTTAATGTGCACACAGTTAAATATTATCTGTACAAACATAACTAATGGGGAAGGAGAGAACATATTTGCATTATCACTCCACATGCGGTTCATGAGCATAAGATGCAGTGGACTGCTATTGGTTGACTATTTCCTGAGGATTGTGGACAGTTGGCCGGGCTGTCACATGACCCGCAAGGAAGACAGACGCCAGGAGAGACAGATTTGCAATTGCAGTTAATCCTCTACGTGAATGACTGAGCATGTCGTTCCACCCAGCTGTAGGACTGGCAAGGAGCAGGAACACGCTGTGAATAAGATGAGGGATCTCAGCTGGCCAGCACAGGAGGAGGAAAAAAAAGTCCTGCTTTATGGTTCTATTCACATGGCATGAAAACGATAGGCATGGACGACACTGCAAGGCCAGCCTGAGTTTTGTGGCTGTACTGATCCTGGTGCAGGGAGCAAACATTCGCAAAAAGATTCTTCCGAACGTCGAATCGGCCAGTACCTAACAAACTAAATTAAACTGTACAGGAAACATTTCTCAAAACCTTACCTGAACTGAGGTCAAAGATCTGAATCATCTAGAATGAGGCAGAACAACTTGACAGGGATTGCAGGAACTAAAACACAATAGCAAAAGTATCAGTGGAGTTATACATAGATTTTAGGCAGGAAAGATTAGACTTTGAACTACACTGTCCTCTCCTGTTGGGCCAAGAAGATCAAGAAGGTTATAAGACTATGGATTCTGGGGATACAGGTATATAACAAATGATTCTTTGTGCCTCAAATAGAAAAAAAATAAAGGTGTATTATTCACAATTTTTTTTTATATGATGGAGAGATTTTTACTTAGATTTTGATGTACAGTTTAAAGTACAGCGAGGCTTCAAAGGTTTCATTCATTGGATTTAGTGCTTCACAGACTCAGTGGTAACACTGCCACACACCTCAGTGAGGACAAGAAGACAGACCTCAATACACAGAGCAAGTTAGAAAAATAGGGATTTCTTTCCATTCCTGGGAGGTTCAGACAAACAGCAGGTTTTTTTCACCCCATGCAATAAAGTGAGTGAAATAAAAAATTTCCCACATAAATAAAATGCTTCCAGTTATATCAGTCCAAGCACTGGACACCCAGGGCTAAAATCAAATCATCACTTAAATAAACAAAAATAAATTACCAGCCAAAGCAAGTGATGGTAACTTTATAAATAGATCCTTTTCAGTCATCTAGATCTGCTCCTATCGTTAATCCTCCTCACGACTCTTGCTTGGTCTTCCTTCCACTTCCACTTCCACTCACACTAACAAAAGAGGTTAAAATGGACAAACAAGGTGCAGGTGTTTGAACACAACGGTCCGAGATGAACCGCAGGTGTGTCTTGGAGGGGTCTGTCTGCCATGTGCTGCAGCAGACGCTGCCCCTGCCACAGGCGGCCTTAGTTATTCTGAAATAGTTTTTAAGCAAACATGCTAATGGGAGTGGGGGCACTTAAGTGGCACCATCTCAGTCCCAGAAGACAGTATTTCTGGCCATCACTGTTGTTTAATGCACTTCCGGAAACAAAGCAGTGATGTAAAATGAGCAGCACTTCCCTTTCAGAGATGGATCCTTGTGATACTGACCAGTCTTATCACACACACTTAAAACCCATCTAATTCAGTGCATTATTCAGTGCACAACAACAGGAAAAGGACTGAACAGGACCAGAATAACTGGATTCTGTATAGGGATATGGATTAGCATTACAACCTAAATATGCAGAATTAGTTATACACTGTGAACATAAATCTCATATTAAAGCATTAAATAATCTTACTACCAAGCAGTAACTAACACAAATAATAAAATTCCGGCTTTTTCAGTGAAGACATTTCACAAAACTGAAAGACTCTTCTGGAAAAAAAAGGTTTTACAAATCTTTAAAATTCTTTATTTTTTTTTCTGAAACTGTGCAAGGAATTTAAAAACCACAGCAAGAAGTATATTGAATAAAACATATTTTTAATGTGAAATTTGGTATCTGATTCAAGGCCCAGTATGGTATTAGACGGATTACATTTAAGCAAGGCATTTAAAAAGAATTGCGTGAATATTCATCCGAATATAAAAATAATTACAAAATTATTAATAATAATAATAATAATAATAGGGCACAAGTACTATAAACTAAGTGCCCTTGAGTAAAAGTTAAATCTGTCTTATCATTTGTATGGTTTCCAAGGAAAGGGATGGTATGGAAGTGATTTTGCCTTGTCCTTCTTTGGAGTGTGGGATTAAAATGGAGCAGCTAGTAGAAACCAACATGAGAACAGGGAGGACATGGAAATTCCACAAAACTAAGCTGTAAACCTGAGCCAGGAAGCAGAGTCACCAGTACTACCTCTTGTGCCATTTTTTAAGTGCTAGACTGAGCTATTAAAAACAATTAAAAGCTATAGTACTGTTAAAAATGAATAAATCCATCCATCCAATTTCAAAAAAACACTTGTCTGTAGCCTATCCCAGAATCAGTGGGTGCAAGGCTGATAACGGACATGGTAAAATTAATACATATACTATAGTCATATTTTATTTAATAAAAAATGTTTGAGGTTTGTCACAAACTGTCACAAACAAAAAGTTCTTCCAGCTAGATATGCAGAGAATGGAGATTGTCTGGAGGTTGTCTGGAGTCGGTCTATGTACAGAGGTAGAAAATATCTAAGTTTAAACAAAGAGTTCAGATTACTCTGAGTTAGCCTGGAGCAAGTTTAACATGTTGAACGTGTTTCCATAGAAATGAGACAGGCAAAAGTCTACACTAACTTCTTGAAATAAACTATAAAGTTTGTTCAAAATATGAGCACACATGAAATGGGCTGAATAGATGTCAGGCTTGGATAACACTGACAATGACCCGTGTACAATACGGTGAGGGGGCCTAATGGTCAGCCGAAGAGGAATTGGGGTAGAAATGTTCCATCTGCAGCATGTACAAGGACTCAATATTTAACTCGCATTGCGTGTACAAATACATATGAAGTGAGCACAGAGTTTTTGCTGGGGGCATTTTGGGGAAATTGTTTCCAGTGATTTTCAGTCAAATCGGTGAAGCTCATTTGTGCTCTGGTCTGCAACTGTATGAGAACCTTGACTCTGCTAAATGGACCCTTTGCTTACCACTTTTGGACTCCGTTTTTGCATTACCCTCTTAACCTTGGTTTTGGCAGTTAAATACACTGCTTACGCACTATTCAGTTATTTTGGATCTCTTGTGCTTTGCTTTTCATATTCATAAAATACAAAACCTTTGAAAAGAATTTGGGCAAGCTCTAAGAATTGCATGGGGAACCAGTACAACTAACTGAAGGTCAAAAATCTTCACTCCTCTATGCCACTGTGATGAAGCTCAGCACATGAACTGTCGTTATTCCACTGCTTTGTTAATTCTAACTGGTTGATAATATTTCATACGTTCATTATAATAACCACAGACAACGATCCATCAGCTACATGAGGGGAGAAGAAGGACACCAAACAAGGACATTTTTACTTATAAAGGTGTTTTGACATTGCTCTGTCTGACAAGTAGTTTTGTCTTTAGTGTAACTTATGATAGTGACAGCTTGGCAATAAGCCCTTTCAGGGCAATACTTTGCATTGGGGTCTCATTTTTAAGCTGATGACTTGCTCACAGTACATTATCCCTTAAAATCAGTGTCCAGCTGAGAGACATCAGCATTATCCTCATTAATCACATAAGCACAATGGTTTGTTATCATGGCCATCATCATTAGCATATGAGAATAAATCATCATTAAACACATTTATGCAATCCTGGACAGAAGGTCTTAGGTGTCCACTGGGTGAGTACCAGGTGACAGGCTTTTGGCATTTAGTTAACAATGATGTAACACCAACGAGGGACCTAACTAAAGTAGAATAAGAAACGGAAGCTCAACATCCTAAACAACAACAGTTTATGAGGTCTGATTGCTTTCTGTAACCCTCTTTATATTTTCTTCACTAATACGGCTACATTACATTGCTGTTGAAAACTAGCTCATGGTAATTTACAATAACAGAATTTTAATTTGAATTTTATGATTGTGTCTTATTCCATGGAACACATAAAGATAACACACTTTTGAATCTAAAACTAATTTCAAGAAAATAAGCGGCGTATATTTTCTACCATCAGTTACAGGCACAGAGCAGGCAATTTCTGTTTTGTCATAAATCAGAAGCTCATATTATTAATAGGATCAGTCATGTTGCTTTGACCTTGTCATAAGATAATACCGATCCATTTCTACCATTAATGTTAAACTGCTTGATAGCATTTCAAACAGGAGATTGAAAATATCAAGGCTGATCCAGCAAAAGTAATGAACGGTACTGTAGCTTTTCTCTGCACCTCAATTGCATGTGAACATAATATTCAATTGCATGTGAATATAATTGGTGCGTAGGGTACCATCATTCGATAATTCTTATTTCCCTCAGCTAATTATTTTTTTTTAGAACCGTGTGCCCAGAACAGACTCTGAGTGCCTCACCATCTGTTGGTTTTGCTGTAGGGCAATCTGGCAATTAGGCCAACTTTTCTTTCTTTTTTATCCCTATGCACCACAAAGTTAGCTTATGCTTTAAAATTTTAAATTATTGGTATTAAATGTGTCCTGTTGTCTCTTTAATTGCCTGCAGCATCTCAGAAAAGTGGATGCGAGAACAAACACATCTAGTGTGGTGGCAGTACTTCGAGTTTGAAACCAGCATTTCGTATGTAACCTCGTACGTAACCTGGTATGTAACCTGTAATGACTGTCAGCTGCAAGATTTGAATCTGTCAAGTAATATAAATAAAAAGCAGTAAATTTCTACTCAAGTTAAACCTTGATACTCACCATAAAATTCACAGCAGATTTCAATTCTATTTTCACAGTGGTCTCTGCACCTTCTCCAGCATTATTTCAGGATCCGACTGTTACAGCCCCACGGCTATCCAGGGATGTAACATAAAAATTGTAACACACTATTTGTTATAAACAGACAGGTACACAAATAGTCTGCGACAAGCAGAAAAATAAAATGCAATATTGTTGCGCAAAAATAGTGACATTACATGAGAAGGAACAAAGAAGCCCAGATGTACAAAAAGAAACCTATATTACCGTTTGATCAATTTAGCGACTACTAACACCCAGAAACAAAAAATGTGTCAATACCAAAATAAAGTCTTCTACACACCAAACTACTCTTGCACTACCCACACTGAAACAAAACAAACAAAGAAGCAGTTCAGAAGCCAAGCCAAAGCACAACAGAAAGTGCCAGAATCAAGGCCAAAGAGAGATCAGAGTGGGAGCCTTTTGAGGGTCACCCAGGATGTGTTTTTCAACCTGACGAGAATCCCACCTCTCTGGCTCTCCAACCAAAAAACCGGCATCTTCAAGGGATCAGCGATGATGGATGCGTGCCCTGTCCATTTCCAGTCATGGACAGTAAGATAAAGAGGAAAAAAGCAAGATGAACACCTCAGGAGATTTCAGCCTATGCCTACAATGATTTTGTTTTCTCTCTTTTCAAATAGTTACACACTGAGTAAACCTGAACAACAGATGCAGCTGCACATTTTAACCTCATGAATCTTTCTGTGAGTGTACCCCCATGTGTAAATGGCTCCACACACGTGTAAATAAATACACACACTCAAACAGTTGGTAGGACTCAGATGTTCCAGGTTCAAATCCTTCCTCCAACTGTAGTATCTTTGAGCAAGTTACTTACATGATTTGCTTCAGTAAATTTAACCAGCTGTATAAATGGGTAAATAATTGCAAGTAGAAAAGTACTGTAAGTCGCTTTGGAGAAAAGTGTCAGTTAAATGAATAAATGTGAATCCACACATCCCTTAAGCTAAGAAAGGAGAGCCAGGGACAGCCAGTAGTGTAGTGATAGTGGTTACAGCTGCTGTCTTTGGATCCAAAGATTGCAGGTTCAATCCCCACCTCTGGCTGTAGTACCCCTGAGCAAGCTACTTACTCTAAGTTGTACCAGGAAAAATTACCCAGCTATATAAATGTGTAAATAATTGTAACCTTAACAATCCACTGTAAAACTTTATTTATTCTACTTTCATCAGCAGGTCAGGCAGGGTCTCAGTGTTCTTCGATAACTGAAACACAAGGTGTGAGACAGGAGGCAACAAGGACTGGATGCCAGCTTGTTAGCTTTTAGTAACATAGCATCTGATCGTCTAACTGTCAAATAGCGCAATAACACATTTACCGCTATTTATTTGCTTTATAGTTTTTCAGAAAAGTCTTTGGTATTCTGGGCCTCCCTTCCCACCTCTGAGTTCATTTTGTCGCCATTGAACAGCTATTTTCACTCAGATACAACTTAGAAAACAAAACGGTAAAGATGGCCAACTAATGACAACCACCACTTGTCCTGAGCAGGGTCGTGGCAAGCCAGGGCCTATCCCAGAAACACAGGGCACAGGGCTGGGTGGGAGAAGACACTGTGGATGGGACACCAGTCCATCGCAGGGCACCCCAAGCAGGCCTCAAACCCTATACCTGCCACACAGCAGGCACCAGCCAAACCTGCTGCACCACTACATCCCCCATAATAAAGACACTGCAATTCAATGTATTTAAAACAAATAAATAAATAGAAATGTTTGAAAATCTATTTCACTTGTAATACAACGTACAAATGTAACACGTAGACAAAGTACCTAAAAAGATTTCCAAATTTACCTATTGATATCAAATAAAAAGATACAGGATGCATGAAAAGCAAAATGTGGATGTGTGATATATCAAAGCAGAAATGTATTTTGAGCAAAGCCACTGAATGACCCTCTCCCAGGGTAATTTCCACATAGTAGACAAAGCACAGACTTTCACTACATGTAGTGTTTTGCCATTGATGTCTATGAGATATTCAACTGAGACAATTGTGATTTAATTCCAAAAGGGGCCATTTAGCTAATTTCCTGTGATAGAAGTATGATATTGCATTGCTTGAAGGGAGTGGTTGATATGTACCTCTGAATGGTTCCGTTGACAAATCCTCAGTTTAACATGATACAACAGAGTCCTTCAGCAATCCAGTTCTGTCCTCCAAAAGTCAACTGTCACACAAACACACACACATTTTCTGAACCACTTGTCCCATATGGGGTCGCAGGGAACCGGAGCCTACCCGGCAACACAGGGCGTAAGGGACACACCCAGGAAGGGACACCAGTCCATCACAAGGCACCCCAAGCGGGACTTGAATCCCAGACCCACTGGAGAGCAGGACCCGGTCCAACCCACTGTGCCACCGCCATACAAACAGTTATTGTAAATTTAAGTCATATAAATCTGTACCGGTCATAGCACATTCTGCAAGAAGCTGTGCTCATCATTAAAATAATATATAATTTTAAAAGTAGGTATATATAGATATGTATATAAAGGAAACACACACACACACACACACACACACACCGCTTGTCCCATGTGGGGTTGCAGGGAGGCAGAGACTAACCCGGCAGCACAGGGTGTAAGGCTGGAGGTGGAGGGGACACACCCAGGATGGGACACCAGTCTGTCACAAGGGCACCCCCAAGAGGGACTCAAACCCCAAACCCATGGGAAAGCAGGACCCGGTCAAACCCGCTGCACCACCGCACCCCCTAACTTAAAAGATTTTATTTTTGTAATTTCTTATAATTAGTGAAAAATAAATAAAATATATACATATATTTTTTCACTAATTAGAAGAAATTACAAAATAGACCTTTAATATTTGTCTAGTTACTTTGAAGAACTGGCATCTAAAGAAAAAAGTACATTAATTGCCCACTTTTATGTTATTTAATTCCATTATAAGACAGAATACACACACACACACACACATTTTCAGAACCGCTTGTCCCTTACGGGGTCACGGGGAACCGGAGCCTACCCGGCAACACAGGGCGTAAGGCCGGAGAGGGAAGGGGACACACCCAGGACGGGACGCCAGTCCGTCACAAGGCACCCCAAGCGGGACTTGAACCCCAGACCCACCGGAGAGTAGGACTGCGGTCCAACCCACTGCGCCACCGCACCCCCTAAGACAGAATACCAAGACTCAAATTGTATCAAGAACATAATGTCTAATAAGGAGTTATCACCTTTCAGCATTTTCATTCTGACATATAGGGAAATGTCGCCAAGCAATGTCATAATGTCAGTGTCCCAATGTCACAAGTGCACTTCATTTCAGGAAAGCAGCCAGTAAATAACAGTTGGTGTACACTTGCAGTGCACCCTGTAGCATGTAAATGACTGTAGATTGTATTTAATCTGCAAACAGGAGAAGGCTGCAAGCAGATGTACAATATATTCCCAAGATCAGAATTCTGGTTTCTGTTTAGTTCATACAGCTCTGACACATTGCAATTGGTTTGTTTTGATGGATTTTGAACTCGTGCTGCCTCAAGCTTCATTTTTGTCGGTTTGATTGATCGTTTGGAAATACAGGTACTCTTTAAAACTGGAGAATGATCATAATTTAATGCGCTCTTTGTATTTCTCTCTGAGATGTGTGTCACGCTGGAGAAAAGCATTTGCTACATGAGGAAACGTAAACGAATAAAGCAATTGAACAGATAAGGCAAACTCTTTTTTTTGTCAAATTACAGATTCATGATAAAGGTAGCTATTCTGTGCGGTCTGTTGTTCATCAATAATGCTCAGTGCAAGGGGTAAATGGTCCTGTAACAGAGATAAGGCCCCGTTGAGATTCATGATGTTCTGGGCATGGTCAAGGCAACACAGATTCCTTAGGGCTCTTACTTATGGTATAAGACACCTGCCTTGCTAAAACGAATGTAATGTTTTCTTTGTACATAAGATATGATGCCATTGAGAAAACCTATTGAGATCAGTCCAGGTTGTGCCCATTTTCTATGTTTTCTAAGTTTTGTTTATTGTCCTTGTAGCACATTTAATACAAAAATGTATAAGTCTAGTGCTCTAAGTGCAATATGAGCAATATTGGAAAAGAGCCTCACCAGTGAAAAAACACATTACATTAAATTACTCTATTTATTTGCCAGGCATGCATGGGCTTTTTTTTACTGAATACAGAAACAAAAAAGATATTAAAGATTAATCTGCACCGATCCATGGCAGACATATTCTTGGTAAGTATATAGTTTCATTGACTACCATCTCATTATTTTTTAAGGATAATGGAATATATATTATGAAGAACACAAACAAGATGCTCAAACAGTCAAAAGGTTAATGAAAGTATGATGGCAGTATTATTCTTTTAAAAAGCAAGCATAAGTGGTGTCTGTTGTGACTGTTTTGTACATAAAAAGTCTTAAACGTCTATATTTCTCTGATGGTTTAAAAGTAAATAATAGAATTTATCTCACCTTCAGTTCTTTCTTGTTAGGATGACTTTTTTTTAATACAAAAACTGACAATGTCTTAATTTTGACATGTACAGCATCCAGAGTAAATGGACATGGCTCGGATTACAGGTGTAAAATATATTTACAGATTTCTGGGACCGCTATTCTCACCATACTGAATGATGTACGTTACAAGTGGAACAACAGCAACAGAAAATATTTCTATAAATATTTTAAAGACATTCATGTGTGACAGTCACATTAATTCAGGTAATCTTCTGCATGTTGTCTTTTTTTTTTTTTTAATGAAACCCGTTGAGGGAGAATGACCAAATCACAAGCAGTAAACACACAGTTATGTAAATCAGATTTATAACAGTTATCGAGAAATTTACGTACAAACTTGAATGACTGAAGCAGCACACATAGAAAAAAATAACATTAAATCTTGAGAAGACAACAAATATAATGCTAAGTAGTCTGGTATAGTGAAAAGCTATGAACAAAAAAAATGACTAGAAAAACAACAGGGAAATAGAAAAACTGTGACACAACAAGTGTTACACATAAGTGCAACAGTTGCACACTGCACAGGACTTTATTTTTGGCAAGACTTATATTGCACAGGGACATTCCTGCGAGCAGTGTGATCAAAAGGTACACCATATTTTCAGATGTCCTGTCTTCTGTAGTAATTTTTTGAAAGTCAGTCATTACAGCTCCTGTTTTTACTGTTACTCCAAAATTTATTTCTGCTCCAGTTATTACTGCCACTATTACTATTATTCCAACACACAGTAAAAGGTGTTGATGTTAATGGTTTTGTTAATTCATACCACAATTTCTATTGATATGCAAAATCAGTTTTTTCTTTGCTTGAAGCTTTTTTATCAACTGCCATGTACAAATGACCTTTTTTTTGTAGAAGTAGCTGATGGAGCAGTTGATTAAGCACAAAAGAAACTGACCATTAACTTCTTCCCAGTCAATAAAATAAGTGCTACTGAAAATTAGAAGGTGTATTTGCTGAATGTAGTGGAAGTACATCAGGCTTATTAAAGCTAATTAAAAGTTTCAAAATTGATTGGCCTGGAGCTAAAATTGAACCTCAAACTAAATGCCATGCAGGTTTCATGGAAGACTATATCTGAAATAAATGATCTGAATGAAAAAGAGGCCTGTGTAATGAAATCAATTAATAATTAAGCCCTTTTCAGCTTATGAATCATAAATGTATTAAAAAATATGCATATACACATCATTTCTTCAGTGGCCAGGCTTGAAGGAAGCATAAGCATTTACCAGTTGTCTCATTTACGTCACTGTAATTATTTTGCTTCTTCACTAATAGATGCAGGACATCTTAACATTAGTTATATATGGAAACCGTTAATGTAAATTTAACACACAGACTAAATGTTAAATCCTCAAAACTTTTAAATTGCTTCTTATCAATAAATTCTGGATTATGTTCTTCTTTACAAGGCAGAGGTGTTTTTATAATTTATTTCATATGAATATATGCCAGAGGTGTTTCATAAAAATGATCAAATTTTGTAACCCTGACCAATATCTCAGCTATACTGTAGTGCATAGCAGTAAAGTTTATTATTTATGCCCTTCCAAGGTAGAGATTGTGGCCTGAGGCTGCTTGGTGAATAGATCAGTGAATTTTCAAATCACAGCGATTGACAGAGTTGCCACAGCATTCTTATGTTTTGCTTCCTTGTGATCAATAAAAGGGAGCCCATGATTTATGTAATTTCTAACACGTCAGAACAAATTAATATTACTTGTGTTTTCTATATCTTGTCTACATCGAGGTGTCAACAAAGTCACTTACAGGAAGGATGGGTGTTGTTAAGAATTGTTAAGTTCTATCTAAGAGTTCTAAATGAATACACTGTGTTCAGAATGAATACACTGGATTCCTGTAGTGGAGACTAGAACCTCTGGCATCTACAAATGAAAGTGAGCTTCTGGTGGTCTCCTGAGATCTCATGCCGTGTTATTTTATCAGCGGAGTCCAAGCTGTCAGGCATTTCCCCAGGCTACCGTTTGGCGTAGTCAGTGCCCGTTTAAACACAAATGCGATGATGGTTTGAACCCTGGGTGGGACATGTGCTGTGGGAAAGAGCTGCCCTAGTACTCTAAGCCAGTATGGCGTGAGTGCAGAGTGGGGTTGCACAGAACCTCTGCACACGTGAAGAGGTCGCTTTTCTTCAAAAACGGTGAGCTCCTTCCCCCTCAGTGTGAAAGACCACTGGCAAGGGGATGAAACAACTGCTCGCTTGGTAGATCTGCCTCTCCCATCAAAGCTTCTCCCTCCCCTGTTCACACGGTACTAGGGAGGCAGAGGAGACAGGCCGGTCACGGGCCTCCTCTCTGTCTGAACAGATAACTAGCTTCAGGGTGCCCAATTATTGCCACACAAATCCTCATGGGAACCAATGGCCTCAAGTGTCTTTTTTGGTGTGGACTGAACTGGAATCTGGGGTTTATTTATGTATTTATCTATTTTCTTGACGCGCTTCATGGCTTCACGTGAATCTTCCAAAGAAGAATCAAGGTGACAGGAATGGACTGGGACGCTGAAGGTGCAGTACGAGCACCAATGTGACCGGACAGTTCAAGTTTCAGGAGGTTCAACCTGTCGCTCGTGAGCAGAGCTGTAGGCATAAACAAGATCCAGACCGAAGACAATGATCAGTGTGGATCCCTCACCAGTTCTGCCCTTGTCTTAACACACAGACAGGCTCACCACACACTGCGTTTCTCGAAGAAGGACCCACCACACAGCCCCACTGTGACCTTTCCTATCCCAACAGCTCCACACTAAAGGCCACACATACCAGCAGCACTCAGGGCTGGCCCAGACACATGGAGCTTCTGTTCCCATCTAACAGTCAGCTGTGTCCAGCTGTGTAGTCCTTCTGTACCTGACTAACACCCACCTGTGCCCAACCCACCCACTCTCTACAATCCTGTAATTCTCCCTGCACCCCCTAATGCTAAGTGGTGGTGGTGGGGGCTCGGTAGCTTTGGAAAAAGTAAAAGTAAAAGGGGCTAAAGATTAAAGATTAAACACTTAGAAATGAAGAAACCGAATTATCGCCCTTTATGAGTAAAAATTTATTTTTAGATGTTTCCTCTGAGAACTTCTTTATGGTTCAGAAATGGGAACGTTGGGCATTTTTCGATGAACCAGTAACTGTGATTTTTGCAAGCCGCTTGGTTGCATGGTAACTGCTGATTTTGCAGTATCTGTGTTTGTGTGTGTGTTAAAAAGCAGTAATGCTTTTTATACGGCTTTTACTTTGAACATCAGGTTGAACTGGCTATTTTTGAAACCATCCATTTGCTCAGTTGCCTAAATACAAAATTTTCAGCATATTCAGCATACAATAATACACAGGGAAAGATGTTCAACCCCTCGTGCCAAAAACCAAGGGGGCTAGACAAACCAACCATGCCACAATATACCATCCCTCCCAAAACCAACCAATTCCCTTCACAAAAAATATCATGGGCAAACACCATCCTCCTTGCCGGGAGCCACCGCGTGCCCTTCGTTGGGGTTGTCAAGTGGGCACCTTCCTTCATTGATGTTTCATTGAATTGAGCCCACTACACCTCCAGAAGGCTCAACGGCGAGATCTGGCGTCCCAGACCCACCCCCCTCCATGCCCACAGTGCCATCCCAGCGACTCCACCCACCAAAAAAAAAACCCACCCCAACCACCAACAACCAACCAATACACCATACCAGCATATGGAGGTGACAACAAAACTCAAACCATTGACGTTCACCTAGGTGAGTACTCCCCACTCAAGTGTGCTTCCCCCAAACACCCTGGTGCCTTCTCATCCACAACCACTGACTAGATCTTTCTGCTACCTCTGACAAGCCTTTAATGGCTGCTCTTAACGACTGACCCCTAAAACCAAACAGAAGACAGACAGAAAAGTATTATAGACAGGAAAAAGTTCCACCTGCTTTTCTTACAAAATAGCTAAGACTTTTTCAGATGTTATCCAAAGCCCAAATATGTTTAAAAGCTGCCATCACCAGTGTTTCTAAACCTTTCTTACATAAAAACAATGCATATAAATAACTTTGACAGAGTACAAAAAATAGTGGAAAGAAACATTTTTCAGTTACCATTACACATTGTGTTTCAACAATACATACAAGTAATACACATTAAAACATGTAGTTTCTGGAAACACAGGCAATATTTACCCTCTTAAGACAAATTCAGATTGTCCTGTTTTAAAAAGGATATGTCTAATTATAAACGCATTGTGATGTGTCCTGTTTAAATATTTTCAACTGTTTCAGACCTGCTGCTGCCAAGCAAATTTCTTTAATTATAAGTGCTGAAAAACAAGTAGGGGTCGGTGAGGTGGAAATAAACAAAACTACTAATAATCCGTATTTGTTAAATGGTAATAACACTGATGTGGTGTCAGGCGGTAAAGCACATGTTTAAAAAAGGTGTCAATATCGACAGAGACAGAGCAAGCGGCGGGAGAATAAGCCATGTTCACGCTCTTGCCAGAAGGGTCCATCAGTGCTTTCTTTGACAGCACTCTCACTTATTAAAGAACAGACATTAGTGTGAGAAACAGCACCTTTCGCTCTATTGTATTTCCACTGTAAGACGTCTGCCCAAAAATACAGCTGAAAGGCGTTAATAGCCATCTTTTGGGAGAAAAAAATAAGAAGTACGAGACATTTTCTTTTAAATAAAGGTGCATTCCAAAATAAAGGTACATCTTCAATATGAAACTGTAGGTTGGAGATTTTCTTGTAAATAAGAATGAATTCTGCTGCCTCCATGCTGTCTTAAACTTCCTGAAAAGATCACAACACTCCAGACTGACTTTTTTCCTGTGGTTATGTGATTTACTGAGATTTATATGTGTTTCAGTGCATTAATATAGAGAGTTTCACATTTTCTCTACAACATGTTATTGTGCCTATGTCCATTTTTAACACACCATCTGAATGAGTTGGTGGATTACACCAAACCTGGTTTTGCTAAAGGATTTTCAGCAGTGTTGAAATTGCTCATGTGAAAATGTTTAGCCGCTTCCCTATTTATAAAGGGATCTTCCAAATGTTAATGGTATTTAAAACATAGCGGATAGTAGAATCTAGGGTAAGCATATCCTTGAAAGCAAAATCCACAAATTGATCTGTAAAAAAGGGATGCAGTAAATCATTAATATTACCCATGAATACTGTAGTGCTGTTGTAATCACTGAGGTGTATCAAGTGGAGTTATTATCAGAGCTGAGAAGCACAATATCTGCATGTGAAATTACAGGAAGCAATTCCTATAGGTAATGGTTTTTATCTGACTTGAAAAGGTCAGTGGGGTGTCTCAGCCTGCTAAATGCATGATATTAGTTATCTGATAAATTTTAGTCAAACCACTTACAGCTTTTCTCTTACATGATCATATGTAACAGTTACATCTTATCAGTGTATTGTATGCAGTGTGTAGTCTTCAGTTACATACAGTCGCAGTCCAAAGGCTGTACAAACCAATACTTGTAACACTTGTATGGGACAAATTGGATAGAAGAGTGAAAGCAAAGCAATCCAGAAGCGTTCTTCATCTTTCGGAACTGCTGCAGAAATGCTGGGAAGATATGGCACCTCACTTTCTCATCAAAACCGTAAACCAAATGCCTACCGAGGAAAAAGGTTGCAGAAAGTGAACTCAGACTTTCGACCTGCAGTGCAGTATTCCTGAGATACAGCAGAATTCCAGCATTTGTAAATCGATGATAGACCTGCTAATATGTCATAGTGCATTTTGTTCTGACAAGATTGAGGGCTTTCGCAGAACAACAACTTGTGGTCTTTCAGAAGACAACAGTGTAATCAAAGCGGGTCTCAATGAAGAGTAGATCATAGTGAGCGACACCTCCCCTACGGCACCTTGAAAAGGTTGTACTGAACAAAAACAGATGGCTGCCTCCTCCTTCCCACGGAGATGGACGATTCCACAGGTGTGTACAGAGGGTGGAGCTGGACAGAGGCCGAGTCCCACGGCTCTCTGGACATCAGGCGGCTGCTGTCGGGGAGGAGTCCCTTCTCACCGCCTCCCCACCCTGCCCAGGGTGCCCCGCCAGCTGCACACCAGGAGACCTGGCAAAGAGAGAGCGGCCTGGCACTCTCCACCTAGTCACACATGACTGTGTCAAAGGCCCATTTTTGGAACAGCTTTGTTGCAGTAAATAGTGTTAGTCTCACTCATAAATATCATTTAACCCACACTCAATCTGTCCATCTATCTACTGCATTGATACACACACACCCACACAGGCAAAAAATATCACCAACCTGTACCAATCAGAAATGGGAAAATCTCTGGATTGCCCCACCACTTTTCATACCCATCGCACGTGCTCCGACACAGTGGATAGACAAAATTTACGAGTTCAGTGAGCTCTTCCCATGCAGCCATTTTAGTCTTTGTAGTAAACACCCCGACCACGCTTGCTTGGAATAATGCGCTCTCTTTCACCAAACAGTAGCACAAGCAGGAGACACTGATCGTGCATGTGATTGGGCCGGAGCCACTTGGTAGCAGTTTCTGTCTTATCTACTGTTGCCACTATCAGAAAGCCTAGAAATCATTCAATATACGGAGATAACAAAAGGATGATGCTGCTTATTATTGCAAAGTGTGTCCGAGGGGCCAGCTGTTTGTAGTTTATACAGTATCTCAACGATTACTCCTTCTGTGAAGGAGATTCTGCTCATTTCCTAAGAGTGGTAAAGGCTGCATGAATATAAAATTCATACACTTTCAAAAGCAAATGCTGTGTTGCAGATAACCAGCAAAATGCATATTCATGGTTGCACTAGACAGAAATACATAAATGTTTATCCGAATATTATCTATGTTTTATTCTTTTTTTTTTTTTTGCTACGCATTTCTTGTTTCCTTAGGCTAATTATGCAACACTAAAAGGGATATATTATGGAAAAACCAAATATATGCAGAATATTAAAATATTATGTAGACTTTGAAATCTTTGAAATTGGTTCACTACCTTAGCAGTTCTGGGACAGTTCTCTCCAAATTGTACAGAACTATAAATTAAGAATATACAGTACTGCGCAAAAGTCTTAGGCACTTAGATGTTTCACAAAAATATTTGTTTTGGACGGTTATTTAATGTCTTCTGCATTAGTGTCAATGAGAAAGAGCATGTTTCAGATTTCCAAGCATTCCTTTTGCATTACAGTAAGGATTTTGTATGTTGTTAAAGAAAGAAAGAAAAATAGTAATAAACAGCTTTTCAAATAGAGAATGCAAGGTCTTTGTATGGCACACCGATTAACTGAAGCAGAAACACTGTATAGAGGCAAGAAAACTGGGCCAGTTACAACCACACTAAAAATGTGAGGTTTTGTCACATGTGGCAGTTTAACTCTCAGATCTTACACCATGGAAAGAGTGAGTATAGCAACAAGACACAAGGTGGTCATCCTCGGGACAAGTGCTTGCTGACGATGGATGATTACTGAGCTTCGTAGGAAGTTGATTAATTAAGAGCATTATTTTAGGAAGCATTCTCACGTTACAGCTTTTTTCACAGGTGCCTAAAACTTTTGCACAGTGCTGTTTAAATCCATAAAATCAATGCTTTGATGCAGCTTGTGTTCAGATGAATTAAGAATATTTATTTTATTTATTTATTATTTACCTTTGCTGACATTTGTACTTTTTTTTATACATTTAAAGTAATTATACAGGGGCATCAGTGACCTTGGCAAAATTTTTTAGTGTGATTTAAAAATAAAAATTACTTTTTTTGATGAATATGAGCCCAAATCTCTATCATTTTCTTGGAACTTAGTTTATTGCAGTTGGTTATGGGGGCCTTGCTGATTCAGCATATCTGGGAAATTTACATGAAACATCACAGACACCTAGCAGGTAAAATGTTTTTTGTGTGGGAGAAAGGATTATTTAGTTCACATTTTTCAAGTAACATTCGATAACATGATCTTTTTAAAATCTGACCCACAGGAGTGTGTCCCAATATAAAAAAAAAAAAAAAAACCAACTGACCATTATTGAAAAGAGCACAAAATATCCAGTTTCTTAACTAATCATTAGTTCATACAATATATAAACACATTTTTAATGGATATGGTATGTGCATGCGCCACTAAATGTTTCCATTGTTGTGCACCTGGGGGCGCGGTGGTGCAGTGGGTTGGACCGGGTCCTGCTGTCTGGGGTTCGAGTCCTGCTTAGGGTGCCTTGCAGCGGACTGGCGTCCTGTCCTGGGTGTGTTCCACCCCGGCCTTACGCCCTGTGTTGCCGGGTAGGCTCCGGTTCCCCTGCGACCCTGTATGGGACAAGCGGTTCAGAAGGTGTGTGTGTGTGTGTGTGTGTTGTGCACCTATTTCAGTAATTTTCACTGCTGTTAAATTCACAATTTTTTCTTTTTTGCTTTTATATGGCTAACATGGAGATTACTGACATTTTTGTTTACTTATCACAGAAGTGGTGACATTAAATGTAGCAGTCCAGTAACCCATAAAGTAGGCAGAAAAGAACCTAAAGCTATGTGTTAAAATATGGATGGATGGCTGGTTTTTGAAAGGGCAAAAAACACCTTGGAAGCATTTCAAGTAAATGGTCAGGTTGTCCTGCTGGATGACTCCTACAAATGTCAGTACAAGACTCCAGGAAAGCAGCAACTATTGAGAAAATATTTCTAAATGCTTGTTAAATTCTGGTTAAAATTACCCTTTATCCAAGGACTAGGTTTTAAATGGCAAATTTGATAAAATAATAAAAAGTGCTAATTAGTCTCAACAAGCAAATTATTTATTTTGGTTTCAGCCAAGATTCTTACGTCTTTTATGAAGCAGTGAGTGTAAATATTTTGCAAGAATAACGCTCGGTGTTTGCTGATATCATGGTGCCAGAAAATCCAAGAATACATTGTTTACTCAACATTTCTTTACTGTATAGTATTTTTTTTCTACATCTCTCAGTATGTGTACAACCAGAAATAATATAAAAATTTGTATTTCATGGTTGGATGTTGATGACAGGCAATGTACTAAAATGAATTTATGTATTTACCAGTAGTTTTCTGTTCACATTTGTGATTAATATGCAACTAAGAAATTAGGTTAAATAAGTGCAGTTAAGGCCATTCAGTTTCTAATAAAAAAAAACAACTGCAATGAAGAATAAATCAGCACTTCAACATCAAAATATAGCATGAATATGACAGAAAAATTTCATCTATGCATCTTACTCATGTTTTTCTACTGAACAAAATAGGTTATAATATGATATTCTGTAAAAACATTTTTAAAAATTAAGAAAGCATTTTTTTAATTATTATTTGACAGTAAAAGCAGCAAACTTTGCCCGACTGTCAGATCATAGCTTTCCTCTCTATATTCTCTAAATCTGTTTGCCTACAGAGAACAGAGGGGAAAACTGCCAGGGGACTTTAAGGCTTAAAAAATCCGCTTGGCACTGGCAGTCCACGGGGATATCAATGATTGATGAAAATTGTCTGGGTTATGCTAGTAACACTACACAGCTATCACTTAACTATCCTTTGGGATAACAAATAGTCTTGTCTATTGAAAATGAAGGATGAAATAAGGTTCTTGCCAGGCAGAAAAAACTCACAGTATGGTGTACTAAAATTTGACATCTAAACAATGATTGTCAGTATGCAGAAGTCAGCCACATGCTTGTGTCACATGTATCTGCCAGAAATGAGGAATTTCTAAGAGCAAAATAAGTAACCTTGTCATGTGAACAGTTCAACCTGGAACTATAGTTAGGAATGTAGGAGCACAATATTCATGGTGGCATTGTGGATAAGGCTGGTAACTCCTAGAATCTGGGCTATGGGTTGAGAAGTGAGTGCAAATCTATGTAAATTTATTTGATAATAATTATAATTTGTAGTGCTTTTGAAGTGACAGCTAGTAGTGTAGTGGTTAGAGATTCTGCTTTTGGCTACAATGGCTGCAGGTTTAATCCCAACCTCTGTCTGTAGTACCCTTGAGCAAGGTACTTATCCTAAATTGCATCATTAAAATACCTAGCTGTATATATGGGTAAAAAATTGTAACCTTAATGCTGTAAGTTGTTTTGGAGAAAAGCATCAGCTAACTGAATGTAAGTGAAAATACACATCTTTATAA